>NC_040877.1:25744393-26994393 GCF_003676215.2 Rhopalosiphum maidis | reverse complement strand
TTGCGATTGTCGATATGGTCCTTAAACGATGTTAATATATTTTTTTAAGTATAATTATTGAAAAAATATAAAATTAAACATAAGCATTTTTTTTTTAAACTTACTGTTTCCATAATCATATTCAGATCTAGGTAGATATTGATCTGAACCAGATCTTGGAATATTATTACGGCGATATTGTTGCTGTGTAGTTGTTGCTGACATTCTTCTGCCAGTTGAAGACTGTCCACCAGGACAAAATGGATGTACCTTTTCAGCTAATGATTCTAAAGTTTTAGGATATGCTTTATCAAATGGCTGAAAATGTTGAGATTTTGGTTGTTCATTAGAAACTGGTGGATGAGGAGGCTGATATGACCAATTATTACGACGATCCAACTGCAAAATAATATAAGTTTTAAAATGAGTTGTATTTAGTTATTCATAGAATATTTCACGAGATTACCGTAGATACTTGTCTTCTTGATTCCGGAGGCCGTGAATTGTAATAGAGGTCACCGGAAATATCACCATTTGAATCCAAGGCAAGTTGCGATTGCGATCTTCCTCTAGATTCTCTTCGTCGTTGTTCGTGCATATTTTCTTTATTTCTTTGATTTACTCTTCTATTAAATTTTATCTTTGTTTAATTTTTTTATGCGATTATAGTGTAAATGGTTTATTTTATTATCATGGTTATGATAATATTATGATATATATTATTTTTACATTTATATACAATATACATAAATATGTTACCAGCATGGAAACAATTTAAGAAATGATGAAAATTCTTAGGAATTGTTATAATTTCCGAAGTTAATTAAAAAAATTTATCACGCATAGCTTTCTTACTCTTAATTCAATATTTAAAATTGACATAAACGTTAAGTCAAATTGTACGAAAGTATCAGCGATTTTAACCTTGGTTATGCGGGCGTGATGAACTGGCTTTAACAGTGGCGAATTCGTGGTGGAAGGGGTGGCGAGGGCCAAGTTATATCATGAATGTAAGGTCTAAAATCAAATCCTAAATATTATGTCGTTTACAAAATGATATAATATTAATATAATAATACGAAACATTTTAGGCCAACCATCCCTCTTTTCCGAAAAATTCTAGATCCACCACTGGGCTTTACTATTAAAACGATAACTAGGTAACTCGCAATGGCAATACTAAAAACCATAATCCTCAAACCATTAAGATATAGGGAAAATTTTCGCATAATTATCGTCTATTGCATAAATTTATCAAAGAAATCGAAGAAAGCGAATCGTGTGCAATGACTGATAATTTAATAAAAAAAAAATCTTATAACTTAATACATTTTATTATTGCAAATTTATTGAATCTAATTACAGTTTTAGAGTTGGTTGGTCACGCAAAAAACCAATATAATTTCGGTAGATAGCCACTTGTAAATAGTATATTTCAGGGGCATAGAGATATACCCGATTTAAATGTAAAACAAAGTACAAAACAAACAGGTGTGTTTGCAGATTGGAATCTATAGAATTTAAAATTCTAACTTTAAGTGTCAGAAAAGTTTGCCACGTGAAAACAAAATTGAATGGCTGTTTCAAAAAAGTAAAAATGCTTAAATTACTTACACAAATTAATTAAATGAAAAAAATTTAGTATTTTTTTCAAATATTATCCAAATTTAATTACATATATAAAAAATATATATTATATTATTATATTAATCAAATTGATAGCAAAAAAAATTTTTTTATTGCTTATTGATTTTTGATTAATTATTTTCAAGGATAATGAGCTGATTAATAATTATGTTTGATAAAAGTAACATTTATATTAAACAATTTAAATAAAAATATCTAAAAAAGAAAATGGTGATGTCGACGTGTGTGCATCATTGCCTACAATATCGTTAGGAAATGATGACATATACTAAGTAAAGTAGCGTGATTAATTTGGGGGGATAGCTTTTTTTTTCACGTGGAATTAACGACGCTGTTAGAATTTCTTGTGAATTATTTCGGCGAAAGAGCTATGTCTATAATTCGGGTACACAACATATATATTAAAAATTTAAAGAAAAAAAATATAGAAAGGACTAAAAAAGCATATGCTAAAGTTTAATATAAATAAATAATATACCATGTATCATGTTATCAATTTTAATGCTATACTCTAATCATTAATATTTATTAAAATAGATATCTGAAAATGGACAATTTTGCTTTCCGAAAAGAGTTTTTTTGATAGTTCTAAAAATTAGTAATTGTGGAAAAAAAAGAAATGTAAAAACTTGGTAATTTTATTAATTAAGTACCTAATAGTTATTACTATATATAAATATATAACAAAAATATTATTATTGTTAATAATATCGATGTGATATAATGTATAAATAACTGAATAATTTAAAATTTGGATATAAAAATAAAAATAAATAATACAGTTTCAGTTCTCGTACATGGACGTATAAAATAGTACTATATTTTTCACATGGGACTAAGAAGTCTGAGGAAGGCTATAGCCGCCTTAGGCCTCCCCATTCTATGTTCTATATACTTCAGTGACAAATATATCCTAGTTCTAAGGGGGTCGAACTTCAAATCCATTGATGTAATGTGGTTTAATCCCTCATTTTATTTTAATATTGTAATAATATATAGTAGGGACAAAAATCCCTTAACCAATTACCCCCTCCCCCCATACCCGCTACTGATATATTTATAATTTATAGTATTATTTTAAATGTACGCACCCTGTAGTCATGTATGATTTCATATGTATATCATCGTCATCGTCGTCATGTTGATCATCAGATTCTCTACTAAGATCCTTTTTAATCACAACAACTGGAGGTTGATGACTAGGCATGGCAGAAGCCAGTGAAACATTGACTGAAGCTCGATGCATACCTCTTGTTTGTCTTAAAGCCAATACCAGTCGTCTAGGTATCGACATAATGATCACAACCTCGTCTACGGCTTTTCTAGTAACGTCTACTAGGTTTACAGCTAATACTTCATCACCAACCTAAATATTATAAAAATTTAAAACACGTGTTTTTATAGTATAAAACATAGGAGCGTGCTCACGTAGAGGGGAAAAGGATCAGAGTGTTATAATATCCATCCCTCCCTTTGGCTATTTTTTTGTCTATAGATTTAACGTCTGTACAGAAAAAATGTATAATTATTAATTATACATTATTAAAATAAAAAATCCATGTTCCAATATTCTTTTCCGTATGCATTTTAATATTTCAAATAAATTGATAACAATAAAATATGTGATAATGTAATGAAAACTTATTAATTATTTACCAACATTGCTACAGAATAATTAACGTTAAGATGTTATTAATAACATTCATATTCTATACACCTAAATTTTCTTTACACACGATTATTGTGTATTATTATAATTTTATAATTAACTAGTACCAGTTTGTAAATGCAAGAATACAAAAATTATTTGTCATAATGTAGTTTGAGAACAGTAAGAAATTTATTTTAAAAAATGTGAGCACGACATCGATATAATATATATATTTTTATAAAATTGCTTACCTGTATACATCCGCTGTTATATACTGCTGACTCGAGAGCTAATCTAGAAATGAATAGACCATCGTGACGATTTATGCCGTTACCTTCTCGAATGTATAATCCTAAAGTCTGTCCAGGTCTCTTTATTATCTCAACAAGATTAACTATATGGTTAGAATCCTGTAATAATGCCATTTAAATTATATAATAAATAAATATTTGAAAGGTTGTTAATAAATGCATTTTTAACATACTTGAAGCATTAGAAATTTTTTTGCCGCATCTGTAGCAGTTTTAGTGAGGTGAATTCTCGGGTCCAGTATTCGGACAACCATTTCACCTCTGCGTTGTACTGCATCAAGTGCTGCTGCTGTAGTTGCATCATACTCATTTTCTATGGTATCGATTAATCGAAAATCTTCTTTACTAATCCCACTTAACTGAAAATTAAAAATTAATGTTCAAAATACTGTTGTAAATTATAAATATACTGAAATTAAAATTGAAGTACTTTTCGGAAATCACTCTGCAAGACTACTGGCAGTGCATCTTTAGTTTTTGTCCCAGCCGGCAATGGCTGTTGGCCATGTCTAGACGTTGAGGCCAAATCTTGAGCTCGATCACGGCCCTAGAAAAAAAACATAAGTTTAATCCTCGATATACCTACTCGTTTTTGTTAAAATGTTGAATGATATTTGCTTCAAATATGTCAAACTATAATAGCATAAATTTAATATTTAGGTTTACTATGACTTCAACGCATATTTAATGATAATATAATTTTGGGTAGATCAATCACATCGTTTGACCTCGTTTTGTTACGAACAAAACTATTATATTCTCGATTTCTCTTTGATGGCAGTAATATTTAAATATAACATCGCACTACATGGAGGTCGTCCCGGACGTGTCGTTTGCGCGATTCATATACTATATTTGCACGATAATTGCATATATACGTGTGAAACGCGTATATATATATACACATATAGTATTATCACCGACCTTTCTCGATATGAAGAAACATCCCGAGCTTGAGTCCCTGTCACACATTTGCAACGATTATTCGTCTAATCGTAGGTATGGCATTACACTGTTTCGGTGCGATACATTGTATTATTCGATCAGGAACGGGTGTCGTCCATCGTACGCGTTATTTGTTTTCCCGTAACGGCGATTTTATCTTCAACCCGGACGAAAACACGTAAAACCCTGTACCGTCGCCTTGCCGGGGAGCGTGTACGCGCCGTGGAAAAATGATTTTTCCAGGACGCCCATCCAACAGTGCTCCGTTGTACGCAGGGACTGTACGCTTGCGTACAGACACGACCCCCGTACGGTATTTATCGTGCCCGTACGATATATTGTTACGTGCCGTGCGCGTTGGTGGGCTACGAACGCGCCCGTCCGAGGGTTTGATACTGTTGTACGAATATTAGAATATTATTGTCGTTCGATATACAACGCGCCGTAAGTACACTGCATGATAATCGTAATGCACACGACAATACATTATATTGCGTATACGCGAGCCGTAAACTGAATAAATCCACATACGACCACGTATAGTATATGTATATATTTTATTATATACCGTAGTAGTCGTCTTATAATTTACGTCGTCTGCGCTCAAGATCGTGTGTGTAAATCTGTCGTTCCGACGTTGGCAACGTTTGGAAAAATGTACACAATATATATTTATGCGTAATGTACCTACCCTTGGACCAATACTACTACTACGACGACTACTACTACTATTACTACTACTACTACTACTACTGCTGCTGTGGTGAGGGGGTACGAGTGGTGTGCGGTGCACAGCGTAGTAGTAAAACGTGAGGGTGTGCGTACTCGGAAAACTGTCGTACACGGCGAATATGGGTCAATGAAAAGCGTCCGGAGGGGGATAGGGGGGTGAGAAGAGTACGACTCCATTCAAAACCTGGCGAGGCCCATCAATTAAAACCGACGTGCGCCTTCTGACATATATAATAATAATATATGTGTGTAATGCCTCCGTCGTATACCTTTATTATATATGTATGCCGGCTGGTCATAACGTTTTAACGTACGGCGCATCGTTAAGTTCGTGTTTTATGCGATGGCTGCTGCTGCTGCTGCTGCGGTATCGCACGCTGTTCGCCGTATATATATATATATATATATACATACTATACGCGGTATATATAATACGAACAGAGTTGGCAGACCGGCAAGAAACTTTGCCGTTTTTCTGCCGGGAAACTTTTGTAATAATTGGATCGTAAAAGTTGGCCGGCATCACACGGCGCGTATTGGTTTACCTCTATTGGTTCAATCTATAATACGGGTGCTTGTGAGTGTGTGTGGGTTGTCGTGTATTTGTCGAGCACACCTGAGGGGTAGACTGGCAGCGGTATATAGTTAGGTAGGCACTGATGAGATCAATATAACGTTTTACTATAAAATATGTTATTAACATTTTATTATATTTAACGAAAATATTATGATGCTTATGTATATATTTATACATATATATATTATTCACGAGTCAGTATAATATGTACTTGAGTTTCAGTTTCATTGATATATAAACAAAGTCTATAAAAGTGTTTTAAGTATTCTATTTTATTGTATAGTTAAATTTAATTAGACCACACTCCTAAACTGTTACTACCTGCAGCGTAGCTTCCGAAAATAATAAATATACTTGTATTTTGTAGTAATAATAATTCATAATAGTACATACATTACGCGTGCCTATTAATACCATTGTCCACAGATAAAAACATTAAACATTAATTATTTTTATTTTCTTCCTTTATGATTTACGAATATCCATCATAATGAAATTCAATTTATTTGTAGCCTAAAATAATGTATGTGATCAAATCTACTAAAAATATAAAATATGTAAAATGTGTATACCAAGGTATTTTAAATACTAGTTTTTAAGTATTTAAGATTAGAATAATTGTCAAAAATTTTGATTTTGTTAGATTTATTATATAGTTTAGTAACTAATTTGATTCGAATTTAAAACTAAAAATAAATTATCGAATATTTTCGCAAAATTATTAGTCGATTGACTTTATTATTTTGTTATAATTTTATTAAGTTGTAGTTACTTCATTACTTGAAATTTCCTTCAAATATTTGTATTACCTATTCTAGACATGATACAATTGTCAAGTTATTATAGCTCATTTTAAACTACTTATAGACACTAAAAATAATTGACTTTTGTAGATTTTTTTTTATTTACTTATAGTTTATATCATCATATAATTTCTAACACCGTTATACGTTAGATATATCAGTATTAAGTATTGACTCATAACCTTATGTCCTAATAATAATTATATATGGTATAATATTATTAAATTATTAAATAATAAATTCAATGCTTTATGAAAAAATGTGTTCAAAAAACTGTGACATAATGATTTACTATATAGTAATATAAATAAATTATGAAATAGGCGTCTTAAGAAAATAAAGGCTGACACACCGCTTATGCTAAGACTTGTATTTCGTATAATATGCAATAAAATTTACCGTTGAATTCAATTTAACATATTTTCATTACAGTAATCCACTCAATGGTACATGAAACTATACTATACCGCAGAACGACTTGGGTTTTTTTCGTTTTATTTATATAGTGCTATATTACATTAGTACCTACAACCTACCTGATTACTTACAACAAGAAAACTAATCAAACAGGTACCTATAATATAACAAGTGTCTAGTTTAAAGTTAACCGTATGTGCAGCGATGGAAAGAAATAGAGAATTATTATTTGAATCACAATAATACATCTACTATATCTAAAGTTGTACACCTGTGTGTGTTTAATACGAAAATTTGTATCGTCTTTTTTTATTTGTTGTGTATTATAGCCCTGTTGATATGAGTACTTATATTATACACACATGTATATAATTACGTCTTACATGCATATATTATGTCTATAAAAACGGTATACTTTTATGCATTATAGTATTTATTATATTATACCTATAGATATTATTAAATTTTTTGAAAATTGGGTATACTGTATACATATTTCCATATATATAATGTCTTAGTGCAAATGTGTAGTAGACAGTAGTGTACTACTGTAGTGTATAATGTTATACATTGAATAATATATACAATTTACACGATTTTAAATCATATATTACACTGTATCTATATGTCTGCATGCTGTACGCAATATTTTCTATATGTAATGTAAAATATGTCTGTATGTAATATATTATAATATAATAAATACCGATGTCTATAATAATTTTTATATTAATCCGTTAATCGCCATTTAACTCAAGAAAAAAGAGCTTTAATTTAACCATTTTATAATAGGTACAGTATTTCTAATATTGTTATAAAAACAGTTTAAAAAAATACTAGGTAATACCTATTAGTTATTACTGACCACTAAAGTATTTCATTTCATTTTCATGCAATTTATAAGGTAATAGGTATATAACCAAATGTAGGTCATAATGGAAGAGCGGTAATAGAAAGAACCGTGATGCAGGTTGGATAGAATTACCTCATTTTTAATAACTACTAATTTTATTGTTAAAAGTTGTGATTTTTTTATTCTGGAACAGTGGAACCATTACGACTTTAATATACATTATAAGTACAGATGTGCTGAAATTCTACCTAAAAAAATGTTGCTCTACTCTGGTTTCCGATTTCCCAGTAACCTAATTATCTAAACTGATAGTAATAAATAATAATAATATCGATATTAAATAATTTAATTCAGGAGTGAAAAAAGAAATGTATTGCTTTTAGAATAATAGTTTTTTGTCATTTTTATTTCGTGTAGAAGAAGTTTTAAAAAAGTTTTATATAGTTTAGAAGCGCAGATATATAATAAAGTCTGGATAATATTTTGATGATAAGTCATTTTTCAGTTTTTTTTTTCAGTACATAGTTCCTCTAAAATTACCGAATAACGTCAAACACTTTTGAAGTAATATTAGCAAATGTAATATTAAACAGGATCTACTCAGAATCATTTTTAAAACGATTTATGATTGCTTTCAAAATTAATACCAACAACAATTCAATATAATTGTATAACCTGCCCTTTTATATGTATCTAAGCGAACGCCGAAGAGAGCAGATAAATGCCCATTGCCATATTTTGTGTCTTGACCTTTTTTATACTGACATAGGTTACGATAGTCGAAGACTTTATTTATACAATAATATTTATAAATAAAATATGTGACTATGTGATTTTGGTTTACAGAAATAAATACGAAAATTACTGTAATGTATAATTATATTTAAACACGATGTTGTAGTGCTTCAAACGATTTTATGATTCATCTAAAATATGATATATATAAATATAATTTTTAAATTTACTAGTAGTTCAAATATAATGTGTTTTATACAATTCACACTAAATAATATAAATATCCTAAAACAATTTAATTATTCTTAATAATCCACCTTAATAATAAATTATTCGTTACTGGTTTTGTCTAAAGACTAGAGGATCTAGATAGGTATAGGTGATTCGGATTTTTATCTGAAGAAAATCTTGATAGAGACAAACTTATCAAAAAAAAATTTATATTAATATAATAAATAATTGAATTAGATTTGGATTCCAATACTTTTGCAGTTTTGCTGGTTTCAAATTGCAGTTTCTTATATTTTCTAAAAAATGTCATATGCGAAAGAACGTTGTTAATCAATTTTAGTTGAAATCAATTATTAATTTTAATTTATTAAAAATATACAAATATCACATGTGAATTTTAGAACGTGAAAACATATTTATTCATTTTTTACGATGCCTGTCACTAATTAACAACTATTCCTGTAAAAGATTTTAATCATTGAAATGTATAAAAAAATCAATTATTAAGTGTATTATAAGAACAGTATTGGGCCAACAATAACATATATAGACGCTATGGGAATATTGTCAATCGAAAATGACATAACAGATTCACACCCAACCTGAATATCGACAAATTTCAAAATATAAAGCGAGGAAATGTTTGTAAAAAACTTTTAATCGATTTTTACTTCTTGAAATTTAATGTTATGTATAAATGTATAGATATTATTATATTTCGACATGTTGATTGTTTTATCAAATAAAAATAATTTTAATATTAATTTAGTATAATTTATAGCATGTATTTTATTTTATGATTCAACCACAAAAAAGCTATAAATATTTTTTTAATATGTTGTACAAAGTTTGTACTACAAACATTTTATTAATACGATAGGTATGTATATTAAAGCCAATGGAATGGAAAAATCAGGGGCCCATAATTTTAAACTATACTATGCTTAATAAACGGCAAATCACGCCTTGGTTTCATCCATAGCATAGCCTATAGAGGCTATTTAATTATTGTTATTTATTATGGAAACGTCTATATACGTATTACGGTTGGGTAATACTTATAAATTCTAAGTAGCCAAGTGTCTAAGCAGGCACTATTCCTATACGGACAGTTTTTTTTTAATAACAATATACAAATTTCAAGTAATTCATTTTAGTATACAATGGCCCCTTTGGCCTTTTCACTTTAACCAAAGTTTATGTTTGAGGTAAGAAATTCTTGTAATAAACTTGATACATTATATTTATAGTTTATACATAAATGAATTGCGATGTACCTACAAGATATTATTTTAACTTATTAATTAAAAAAACTTAATTTGTCATACCAATATTAATTTCTTCCTCATATTTACTACTACTATTATTGCTACTATTTATGACCACTGTGCCTAATATTTTTAAAGTACTTAGTAATATTGAATGCCACGACTAAGGTATATTCGTATATTCATCGGAGGAGGTATAAATAACATAATATTCAAAATATGATTTTTAAATAATCAGTTTGGTAGGTGTCAAAAACACAGTCGGACTCTGTATAAAATATGTCTGTACATTAAATAATAATAATATATGTATTTTATAAAAAATAAAACCGATCGGCTCAATACGACTAATGTGTGGCGACTGGTGGGAGGTGAGGATGGTGTCGGTAGTTGCGACATTATTATTGCTACCACAGAATAAATGGTGTTATTATTTATTCTGTGCTGTGCTGCTACTATAACAGCTACTATTACTACTACTTATACTACTGCTACACGTGCACAGTGCCCATGTGTGGAACTACGTTTTGTCAAGTGTTATAAGGGGTGGCTTGCGTTTGTGATGGATACGAAAAATGCCGCGCTTCCGAAATTGGGTCAGTGCTACGTCACGATCGATATAGACGGTAAACGCATGCTCGCACGCCCTCTCAATATTAACCGCGGTACTAGTGCGCCGTAGTCCGTCTTATCAACACAACAACAAATCACTATCAGTCTCGCAGCCTGCGTACGTTCAAAAACCTCTCGGCATTCGGTCAGTTGAGTGGTTTACTGTTGAGTCCGCTCGGATCATTTTTTGTTTAAGTTATTACTCGTTAGTAAGTTGTTACTTGGGCGTATCTTGTTCGGAGTAAAATATTTAATAATAATTATCAGTGGTGTCTCGTCGTCTTCTTAGTTGTTTCCATATCGAACTTCACGTGTACACAAAAAAACCGTCTATTAATGCGTACTTAAATAAACGAATAGATGATAACCGTGTGATACATGTAGCATTATAATTCGGAGTTGACGCCTGACATTCCAAGTACTTGGACCACGGTCATTCAATATGTACCAATGATATAAACCGCTAGGTAAGTGTACCCGAAAACCGAATCGTACATATTCCTAGCGTCTGGTCTGCACAAGTTTCACTGTTCCTTGACAATTACAGTTTTACAGAATAATGCATTCGTCATGTGGTCACTTCAGTCTAATACAGGATGGCTGTGGTGCCATATCATCGGCAAAAAGCACTGTAGACACTGTACCAGTATTCACCAAAAAGGTAACAAATGCTCGAAAACCAAATATTCCAGACGACGAAGCAAAAACTTTCGATATCGTCAAAGCTTCTCAGTACGGGTTGTTGAACCGATGTAAAGAAGTAATTGAAAGTGGTTATGATGTAAACAAACCAGATCCTCAAAATATTTATCTCCTACATTGGGCTGCAATCAACAATAAAGTTGATTTAATTAAATATTATATTTCTAAAGGCGCAGCTGTAGACCCTGTTGGAGGGGACCTAAAAGCAACTCCATTACATTGGGCAACTAGACAAGGACATTTATCTGCTGTGGTATTATTGATGAGTAAAGGAGCAGATCCGTGTTTTTATGATGTTGAAGGTCGTACTTGTTTGCATATTGCAGCACACCTTGGTTTCACAGCAATTGTAGCTTATTTAATTGCCAAAGGTGTAGACGTAAATTTGCGAGATAAAAATGGAATGACTGCTCTCATGTGGAGTTCATATAAATCATTAGGACTTGATCCAACTAAACTTTTAATAACTCTCGGTGCTTCTATGTCCATACAAGATGATGTGCATAGGAACACTCCACTTCATTGGGCTCTGATTAGTCGGAATCCAACAGCCATTAGTATTCTAGTCATGAGAGGATCACCATTGACAATTAGAAACTCAATAGGATGTACTGCTTTAAATTTAATTCACGAGTCAAGATCAGAAGTGTGGATAGGATTGAATACACTAAAAATTGTTGATGATAAAATGAAACCAAAGAATATTTTAGTAAAATTAAATGAACAAACTATGTCTATTATAATTGTTTCTATTGCATTTTATGTGATTGGATTTATATTGGACTCTCATATGATATATGTAGCAAAATTATGTTGTTTGATTATTGGATATCTCATTATGTACAAACTAAACCGTACATATACATCAGTATCTAAAACACTGCCTGTGTCAGTTTATTTTGCTACAAAATTTTGGATGTATGTTACTTGGATATTTTGGATACTACCCGTCATAAGTTTCTGGTGCTCAGTTGGTTTCTTTGTTACTACGACATTGTTATGGTACAACTTTATGTACAGTTGGAATGGTAATCCAGGATATGTACCAAACACTAAAAATGATCAATATACTGCCATCATTGAACTGGCTGAAAGTTCCGGATTTGGTTCAGATGTATTTTGTAGTACATGTTTGATTAAAAAGCCAATCAGATCAAAACATTGTAATATTTGTAATAGGTAAGAATAGTAAATTAATTTTATGAATAGATTGTTTATTTTTATTGTGTTTATGTTAACAGATGTATAGCAAAGTTTGATCATCATTGTCCTTGGGTGAGCAATTGCATTGGTGTTTCAAATCATCGTCACTTTATGGGATATCTTATAACACTACTTGTAGCGTGTAGCTTTATTATTTTTGGAAGCATAAGATATCTAAATATGGCTAACCAATTTAATGAACAAACATTTCATTATAACATATTTTATGTTATTTGGGAAGTTCTCATATTAGATTCATGGGTCAGTTGGATTATGATCAATGCTATTTTACATTCAATTTGGGTATCAATGCTGTTAGGATGTCAAACCTACCAAATTGTTTGGCTCGGTATGACTACTAATGAGCGTATAAATGCTGCTCGTTACGAGCACTTTATTCCACATGGAAAGGGGTATAAGAGCCCGTATAATCGAGGTAAATGTCAAAACCTGTTGGATTTTATCCAGTGCCATTGTTTTCGTTTTAGATTTTTAAATGAGAAAGTTTGG
The DNA here is from genome assembly GCF_003676215.2 of Rhopalosiphum maidis. Lineage (NCBI taxonomy): Eukaryota > Metazoa > Arthropoda > Insecta > Hemiptera > Aphididae > Rhopalosiphum > Rhopalosiphum maidis. The sequence goes on along the minus strand of NC_040877.1, from coordinate 26,981,217 downwards.
TTTAATTATTATGACTTTCAAGTTTTTACTGATGTAGAATTGAATTTTTCTGCTGTAAAACCCAATTTGGAATATGTTTAAATATCATGATTAAATTTTCAATTAGCAATTAATTGCAAACTACTAATACTAATGTTAACATGGAATAATATTTAAATATTATTAAGATTTTTATTGTACATATATTTTTTTCTATGTGATTTGGCTTGTTTCCAATAATTATTATAATATTTAATATGTTACATTTTGTAAGACTCATAGTATTTTAAACCCAATTATGTATGAGAACTGATTAAATTAAAAATAATATGTAGTTTATTTTTTATTTTACTAATTCTTAAATATAAAAATTAGTTGGTTATATATTAATTGTTTTGAAATTTTGTCTGTGATTGTAAATGAGAATAGTTCTGTAGAAAATAATTTTGTATCTTTAAATAACAAAGAATTATAAGGAACTTATTACCTGCAATATGTATTTTTAATGTTATTTGTGGCTAGCATATGAACCAATCATTGTATATTTGTATTATTCTTATTTATTTACTATATAAGTATAAATTATTGATTTCTGTAAATGCCATTAATCATTAATAATCATTTTATCCTGGAAGTTCATACATTTCAACATTTGTTTATTCAAAAAATTATTAGGTAGATATGATTCATACCTACCTATGTTTATGATATAATTTTTAATCACATTCTAATAGGTTTAAGATATAAAATTTTATTCAGTATATTCTTTTATAAAATTAGTATTTCATAACATAATTAAGAATTCGTTTTTTTAGAATAGTGATTTGTTTTCAATAATTATTAACTATAGTAACTTAAATTTTTCAGTAAATATTTGTATTAAAGTTTTCTAGATTTGTTAAATTTTTTTAAATATTTTAGACATTTTTGTGCTACTTTACCAAATTTTTTAGTATTTTGTCAATTTTTATACTATACTTTTTTTTTTTTTTAGTTAAATAGCTTGAAAAATTAATATTGAAGGTTCCTCGTAAGTTTTTTACTGAAAAATAAGAATCTCAAATTATGCCATATTTTATATGCTTTACAAATTTTGATGAAACATTATTTAAATATTATTTTGTTATAATTCCAAAAACATTGTTTATGAGGACTTGAAACTTTTTATCATTACGTATGTTTATTTAAAATTATTAAAATAATTAGGGTAATATTAAACTGTGAATATTTTATCTCATGAACCTATTCACACAGGTACGATGCCTACATCGGTATTGACTTAGGTATACTCTATGAAGTAATAATTAACAAGAACTACAACTTGAAATAATATTATAAATATTTAAGTATATGTAATTTGTTTTTGAAAATATTAGTTTAACCCACTGGCCACTGTATACTATTAATTGATAAAAAAAAATTATTAATTATCTAAATATATAATTAAATAAATTTAGAATAATTTAAAAATTCAAATTTAAAGCATCATTGATTATCTCATTAACTAAGTACCCTGTACACTCGACACCTAACTTACTACAGCAGAAAAGATCCCCGATTTTTTAAAATTGAGTAGTTAAAATTATAATATATAAAATGATTAAAATTGATGTATCTACCATCTACGTGTATGTTATAATCTATTTGTTAGCCGAAAACGACAAGAACCATTTAGTTTTATTTACAATTCTCTCATGGTACTAACTGCATATCTGCATATAGTACTTATTTATTTATAAAGTAAATTCAATAATTAATATTAATGATGGTTGTTGTATTTTTTTCCATTCTATTAATATTATTATTTGTACTAAAAATATTTTAAAAATGTATTTATTGAAATTTTGAACATAAACTTTCAAGGCTTCCTATAAGTTATAATGACTAAAATGACAATTTAAAATTTTGCCAATGAACATTTATTAACATCTATTGTCAGATTGCATGAAAAATCACTAAACATTTATTAAATCGATAGTAAGTTAATGGTCCTCAGGATTTAGTGGCTTGTGATTGGTCTATTAAATTTTATTAAACGATTAAATTAATCAATTTCTCGTGTAACCCGGCATATGTCAATATATGTACTGGATAGGTAATTTAAATCAGTGATGATATAATAATATAAAATTATAAATTATCAGATGTGAGAATTTTTTTAATAATCTAATAATCTCCTTTCTTTTAACGTTTAACTGCCGATCAACGACCAAATCATTCAGCTCTAGATCTAAGCAAACCCACTGATTATGAATATATCTTCTCTTTTATATCATTATAGTATAAAAGGCAAAACCATTTAGAATTAGCCCTCCCCTACACTCAAGAGTTGATATAAATCTTGAAGTCCAACGACTCAAATATTATTTCACCTGATTACTGATTTAAATTGTCTGTTAATGAATTATAGGTAGGATCCTCCATATTATTTGTTTTATTCTAAATTTATTTTATTTACCTAATTTATAAGTTAATATTTATTTAAAAACTGTTGTAAAGTAGGTACCTATGAAAAAAGACAAACATCACAACTCACAAATGGCAATAACTTTTAAACTTTGTTCCGTAATACTTTATGATAGAGATGGCAAATTCGTGACACGCATAGGTACCATTTTAGGCACGCAAAACATTTCTTTTACATTTTATTTTATTTATATAATATTTTTATAATTTAATGGCACGCAAGAAACCAAAAACTAGTTATAGTAAGAAAGTACCTACTTAAAATTCTATCTATTGATTCTATTGACATTTAACTATTTAAAAACCTAGCATAAAGGTAAAATATACCTACCTAATATAATTTATTTAATATTTAATTGATAAAAAACAACATAGATATCTACCTACTCTATACTTCTATGCTTAAAGGATTCTTTTAACAACATGTTTATACTTGATTAATTATCTATTTATTGTACAGTTATTTCAAAAAATGTATTTCGTCATTATTATATTTTTACCACCTAGTTTTAAACCGAGAAAAGGTTTCAAAATCATTAAACACGACTTCACAAATGTTAGTTTTGTAAACATGTCACTATATTATATTTGTACATATATACTCGGGTATGCTAAAAGTATGACAAATTCTGTAGATTAACCGGAAATTATATAATTGAATTTAACTGTTGATGTAAATCGTGATGCATAAGTAGGTAATATGCAATATCGGAAGATAGATGGCCAGACGGAACAAATATTAAACTGAAACCGAACCGTGGTAATTGTCTGCCTGATTGAAATAAATATAGGTAGGTACGTGTTGCTTTGATTAAGAATTCAGTTAAATTTACTTTCTTTTTTTTCGAGTAATAGTACAAAATTTTAATACCTTTATATTCACAAAATATTTTATGAAATGTTATATATCTATCTAGGTATGTATAATATCCGCGCGTATTATATGTAATGAATCCCAGACAGCAATGTATAAATATTAAAGTAGGTATACCTATTACACTATTAACTAAGTATATACCATACTTAATACTTATGTTATTTACCTATGTATTACGGTTTAATTATTATTGAACTTAAACAATTAAAAAATGAATTACTTAACTTGAGCATATTATACTTTAATATTTTATGCTACTCGATGTTATAGGTAAGCAGGTATTAGCCATTTAGTAATGTAAAGATTAAATTTTATTTGTCAATATGTATGAAGCAAGAATTAAAGTAAATTAAATTTTTTAAATTCCTAAACTTTTTAAATTTTTAACTATTTCATAGTTTACTATTTACTATATATTAATTATTATGTACCACAAAATCATACTACTTTGTTTACAAAATTAAATATCGTGTTTAAATGTGGTTTTTTTATAATTTTAAGTCAATAACGTTTGACAACCACAGTCATATAAATATCAATGCATTTATTAAGTATTTGATACTAGGTATTTTGGTTTGAATTTTATATGAACTGATTTCTTATACCGAAATGTTTGATGAGCAATGGACCTCGATGTAATTATTACTAATGTAATCTGGTCAGTAATCTATAAATAACAAATTCGTTTTAATCAAATTTAAAATAGTGTATTGGCGTATATTTATATTTAATGTCTTTATCACTCAAAAAATAATTTTTAGTATAGCTCAACATTTAAAAATAACAAAAACATTGCAACCATTTTTATTCGTTACAGTTTAAATTATTCTAATTGTACCTCTTGAAGACTAAGGACTTAGGTCTTGGTAACAAAACAATCATAATGATATGTATATAATATTATAATGTAGTATGTATCTAGCCGGTACCTATATACTCGAGCATTGCATGATTGACATGTGATTGACATATTCCACTCGGCACTGACACTGTCTCAAAGGAGATACTCAGTAACCCTTTATTATTAAATTATTTTAATTGTTAGGGACTCTTTTAAATATTTATATAAAATTATATGCAATGAGTAAAAACACACGTTTTTAACTATACAATATATTATATAAACCATAACTATATAATGTTACATTTTAAAGAATTATACGATTTCAAGTTAGTAGGTAGATGTGATAAACTGATAAATATTAGTGAAAAATAAATATGAATAGATTGATATAGTATTTTTAATTATTTTAATTTAATGGTATAAATGTTTAAAAAATTCAATTAATTTATAAATTATTATTTATTACCTAGTTATTATGTATTGAATGAACAGGAGATAGCAACAAATAAAATATTATTAAAATATAGGTGCACGAATTTTTAGTTTTTAATTTAGTCATATTATTTTTCCGGAAATATCGTAATTAATTATTAAAATAATAATATATACTTCTAGCATATATTATATCAACTTATATAATTCAAAATTTCATAACATCTTTCTGTAAATATGATTAAATAGTAAAATCTTAAAATAAACCAAAAATGTCATAAATATTTATTAGAAGTTATGGTTTCAGTATGAAGTATGAACTGCTTATTAGAAATCTTGAATTAAATTTTCAAATCAGAGGAGAAGAAAAGTTTAAGAACCAACTAAATCTAATTTTCTACCAAAAATCGCTCCCATTTTTAAGAATCGAAACATTTTACAGCACCAAAAAGTGTTTAAGGACACACACAAAAAATAAAACATTGTAAAATCAATACATTCATCGCTCCGCTCAGAATTTAAAAGGTGAGCAAGTGGGTACTACAATTGCTGTATGGTACATGTCAAGTAAGTCACTGCAGTGATGGATGTGTTTAATTTGAATTCAATGATTTATCATTATACAAGAAAAATGATTCTGAGGTGAAACGGTTTATCAGCCTTATATCATAAAGTATATTTTATATTATGTTTTTGATATTGTTATTATATATGTAAAGTAATGCATTTTACTATTACCTAGTAATACAGTAGTTTGAATTAATTTTTGTCGAAAATACCATTGTCTGTATAAAATATAATAAGTAATATACATAAATGTTTAATGTTCCCGGGGTTACTGTTTTTGAAACATAACAAATAATGAATATCGTTATTGATATATATATATATACTTGATAGTTTAAATATGTAATTTCGTGCAAATTTGAACTTAAGATTTCTATAAAAATAAATTGTGTTTATACATTTTTAATATTTTTATATATATATAACACAAATTAAGTGTGATCTAATTGTATTACATTTTCAATAATTAATCATGTGAATATTTTATCGACATTTAATCGAAAATCGAAAATTGAAAATATCTATATTATAATATATATAGCTCAAAAAGAATAAAAATCTTTTGAAAATGTTTTTATACATAGAAAATAAATATTCGGTAAATATCTATCGAGTAACACCAAAAACGATTTTATGAAAACTGGATTTGAGTAAAAATTATTGGATTTTCTTAATTTTTTCTTGGATATTTTAAAAAATACTAAGAATTATGAATGTCAACTTTTTAAAAGTGTAAATTAGATAAAATTTGGTATCCGAAACCACTATCAATTTTAAAATTGAAGAATTTTTTTCACAACTTTTTTGTATACAAACTACAAAGTACAGATACAAACAAAAAACACATTATTGTAAATCACTAAAATCAATGCATTTATCACTCAATTCAGAATCTAAAAAAATCTAAAAAATATTTTATGAGCATAATCTCGATTATATCAAAATATATAATTATCAATATTATTTTATAGGTGGTATACTGTATACCATTACCGTTTACCATTTTTACTATAACTAAAGACTAAAACGTCCTATTAATTCGGGGTGGTATTTCTATTTTCGACGGTATCATAAGCAAACAAATGATGTAGGTTCGTATAAATGTTTAATGACACGAGTACCTTTTAGATAGGACACTATTGACTATACATATATATTATAAACGCATAATAAATAATATACCAGACATTATTTTCTGACGTATTAAAATAATTTAATATTTATAAGGTAAATAAAATGACTAAAAAAAAGCGATTCACTAAGTAAACTCATCTCCATTTTTATTTAATAATAAAATTTTTCAAATTCTGATGATTATTATAATTTTTTTTTAAATTTTTATTGTAAAACGTACAAGCCGTACAATCTGTAATTAGTATTACAATAAGTATGCACGTCGAAATATATAAAGCTGACATAGGTAATTGATAGAAGTAGCCACCCAATGGCGACACTTTAGAACTTGATTAGGTTAAATTTAAAATTTACCTATATATATAAATGATTTTTTAAAAAATTTAGCGTATCTTAATCGAAATTCGGACAAATATTTGTTGAGTTAGTTAATTTTATGTAGGTATAGGTACTAATAAGTAATAAAGTATATGATAATACATCTATGAAAAACAATTTTGGAACATGAGGGTCGGGGGGTTATGATAATTTAAAAATTACAGAAATTAATATTGATAATTGATCGACATTTTATAATTAAAAAAATTGTTTGAGTATAATAACTAATAAGTACTATATTATATATTACATATATTAAATTTATATTGTTTTTATTTTATTAAATCATTGATTTTTGTTTTATTAACTTTATATATATCATATTTATTTTAATATCTCAGTAAATACTGATTCGAAAATTAATTAAAATAGATACATTAAAATTTAAAAAAGTTATTCGCTTAACAATTTTTTAAAACAATGCTTACATCATTACAAAATGCTACAGAATGATGATGTAATAAGTTTTAAGTATTTGAAAATATATTTTTTAAGTATAGGTATTTAAAAATATCAAAAATCAGAATTTGAAAAAAAAATCATTATTAAAGGAAAAAATAGGGATAAGCTGGGTAAATTACCCTATATCTTATATTATATCTATAATATAGTGTTTGGAAGAGGCGTATAAAATAAATATTTCTTGGCCGACGCAATAAAAAAACGATTTTTTCTCTCTTCCTCGTTGAAATCGTTGCCAATCCCCTTTCTTATGTCAACAAATATCATTTTATATGCAATTCTATTTCTATGTGCAAGCAATATCCTCGTATATTATTCTTACACAATGCTCACACATGTGACAGAGTATATCATTTTTAAAAGCGACGGACAAATGATATGGCAAAGAGAAAATTATTCGTTTATACACTATAAATTATAATATATATATATAATTTATAATCCTATGTATATTTTCTTCATGCATATACAAATGTGAAAATTTTAAAAGACTCGCTTGCTGATAATATACTATATCATTATACAAGACAAGTGTTGTGTACGTTGTACGATACCTATTTAAAATAATATGATAATATTATATGCATTTATGTGCTTAAAATGCTTAAATTTTAAACAAGTTTTCGTACACTGTTGTTATGATGGCCACATAGGTAAAAACAGTTTTAGAGTCCAGCAGGGTTGAAATATATGAAAATGCTTTCTTTTTTTTTATTATCGATTTTGCTTTAAAACTGTATCGCACGGGTATCCCACGCGCGAAAACGGCGCGAGTGTAAAATACCGTCCACCCGTCCGAGACGTTATGTATATAGATAGATGATATGTACATAAATAACATAAAACCTTAGAGAGAATCTGCTGGTAGTTGCCTTTTTCGGCGTTATTTTTTTACTATGACCTTTAATGTATCCCCACGAAAAAATAAGAAACGTTTTTTCACCATAACGACCACGACGTGGGCGCATCGTCTGTTGGAAATTACGTTATAGCTTTAAGTTATAATATTTCTTTTTGTATAAAGTATACATTAATAATGTTTCATAATAACGACTACGATTCATAATATTATATATGTGTGTGTGTTTTCACCAGTCAATGTTCATTTGCATAATAATATATATTTGTACAAAAAGTACAATATACATGCATATTTAAGTTGATGCGTTTAATCAGCAGACCGTATTATTTTAAAATCAAAGCTCGGAGACAAATATTTAAGAAAAAAAAATTAAAACCATGAATAACATAAATTATTTGAATATATATATTATACATGGTTTACCATATCGGCATTAGCCGACATAACAACACATATGCTTAAAGCATATTATAATACAAGAAAATAATTGTAATAATATTAAACCTTTAATTACAGCAAACGAATCCTCATACAATATTATGACGGTAGGTAGGTATACAAAAACATTATTCGATTTATATAATATAACTGGAGCGTATTATGTAACAAGTAACATATTATATTATGTATATTGGACAATATAATACAATATGTATATATATATATATACTATGAGTAACCGAATAAGGGTGATTAGTTGGCAATATGGTACAACATAATTATATATATCGAACTGAAATAATATGCCTGGGACGAGGTTAGGTCACATAATATTATATATAATAGAGTGGTGGTGTGTATAAAGTCACATTTCGGGGTCGTTAAATCAGAGACATAATAATTTATATATATATATATATATACGAGGTGATCCATTAAACGTAAGAGTCGTAAGACACTCATTGTTTAAGAAAATACTAATGTTTTTAAAAATATTTCTTTTACAAAAATTTTAAATCAATATAAAACAACTTATTAGTTTAATATTCTTAAGCAGAATATTATTCGGAGTGTATTGATTTACAAAAATCAAATTTTTGAGCTTATTAGTTATACATATTTAAAAATTTGATGAGCGGAGTTTTTGAGAAGTTGTCCAACATTTTGCGGGTTATCTCAGCAGTAACCACTCCACTTTGCTTAATTATACTTTAAATGTTTATAATTTATAAAATAATTGTCAATAATAATATTTTTATGTATCGAAGTATCTTAAAAAATATTCTGTTTTTGAATATGGAACTAAAAATTTTTAAGAAAAATAAGTTTATGATGTTCAATGGATCACCTGATGTATTTATAAATGTATATATGTAAACAATATAATACATAATTGTATGTGTCAGGAGGACTTGCCGCTATATACTCGTAGTAATCGATACCTGTTATAACTTAATACTTATAATATATATATTATATTACATGTATACACACTCTACAGTCTACACTTCTACAGTGTTTCTATCGTCAGTCCGACGTCTGTTGGATGTCTGTGATTGTGTATGCATTGATTATCAAGTATTATATAAACATTTATATGCAAATAATGTCAGCAGTTGTCCCCAATATGATTCAAGACACCCCTATAGCGCTACTGCAGCTCATATAATGAGGAGTTGCTTTATTAGAAAGCATAATATTATTATTAGTATTTTATTTTCTAGATTTAATCATCTCTAGTAAGAGCGTATATCACGAGTACAGATAATATAAATGTTACGGTCCAAGTAAAAAAATTGATCATTGTAAACACTGACCGGGCATTGTATACAATGCATGTAATATTTGAGCAATGTAAACTATAAATATTTATTTGCTACATAGACTGATCATTGTATACAATGCTAAAACTGGTGCGGTCATCGTGTATAATACGTAGGAACCTACTAAACGTATAATTTTATTTTAATACCTTATTATAAGAGATAATTTATATTGATTTGAACTGAGAGAAGTATAATTTAAATTTATTTAATAAAGTAAAAATAAAAATAGGTATCAGATGTTGAGAGAGCCCGAAGTGACTTATGGTAGATTTTAGGTGTATAATAATTTCAGGTATTATATAAGCAATAAATGTATTGTAATAATACTATTGTTATTAACATAATTATTCACTCATGTACAAATAATTAACATTTGTTTACAGTGGAAAAAAAAATTACAAATTAGGTACAACCAAAAATAAACTACAACATTACTATAATAGAAATCAGTTTACAATTTAGAAAGAACAATTTACTAGTTTTTATGATGTACCCGACATTCAGTTGTTACATAGAGAAGTAGCTAGGCTGTTTTCCAACCCAGAAGGTCTAGGTTATAAAGATGTGGTAAGAAATGTAAAACAAGGAGATACAAGTGAAAAATTGCTGGCATGTTGTGCATCTCCAAATTGTATACCTAATGGCAATATGTATCAAAATAAATAAGTTAATATAATACCTATTTTAACATTATTATTAAAAAAAATAATAAAAATTTTCTAATGTTAATTAATTAAGTGTAAAATAAAATAAGTATTATATTTAAACCTAATATTTTTATTATTATTAAGTTAAGCTTAATTATTATTAATTTTTTCTACTCGGCACTATCAGTCTGGCCATTGTATAAAATTTCTAGTCTATGTACATAATTATCTACATAACTTTAAAAACTCAGATATTGTATACTCATACAATGTTTGGTCAGTGTTTAAAATGACCATGTACCCACCCGGTTTAGGTTAGGTTATATATTATATGTTCATCTCAGGTCATTTGATATTTTCAAAAATTCTTTTTTTAGGGGACAAACCTATAAAATCTAAATGTCCTGCCTTATTTTTCAAATTGGAAATTGTCCATAACTTTAGAGGGGACTGATATTTTAAAATACTTTATAAAGGCCACTCTGTACGATTATGAAAATCACTTAACCTTAATACCTTAAACGCCATGTAAAATCGTATTATATTATTATATTTATATTTATTATTAATAATATTTACCAGTGACTACTTAGTATATTTATAAGGAGTTAAGTTCTCTCTTTGTACGTTTTGAATGGTTTTAGGCTCCAGAATTCCACCCCAGTTTCTACTTTATAATTGTTCTTCCCGCCGTTTATTTAAATAAAATATAAAATATGTACATGTCTGACTGATGATGTATATTATGATACTGCAGTTTAAAACATTACTTACAATTATTATTATGTATAAGTATACATTTTTAATATTTATTAGTTATTTATTATTCTATCATTAAATAATAAATGAAAAAAGTTTTATTATTTGTTTTAAACGTTTATGAAATTGACAATTGTATATTTAAATGTTTAAATCATTTTCAAAAAATTTAACATCTAGTTTTAGACATGAAAATAAGTTACCAATAGTTTAAGACGGAAATACATATTGTTATGATGTCTGTATAAGGTATAAAACGTTATTTTAATGGGAACATTAAACAATTTAAATATGGAATTAAAACAGTTCTTTAGCTAGCCTATATTTAAAAAAAGAATTTTTAGGATTTCTTCTGATAACCTAACCTAACCAACAACATTGAAATACTTTTTGTGTCTTCATAAACTTTATTAAATGTAAATAATTAGACCTTTGCAGTAACTTTTATAAAAATTACAAATTTAATAAATTGTTACATAATAAGTACTTACACAGAATATTGTAGAAAGTATTTTAATTTTTAAATTTTCTTAAAATTTCTGAGAGGACTACAACCCACTCGGTCCCTTCTGACCATAGCTGTACGGTACTGCTTACGTTTAAGTGTATAAAATATTATTAAAAATCATATAAATTAAAACACCATAAGCAAATAAAATACATCAAATACAAACCAAAATTCAATACATTATTTTTGTTATATCTATGTTTTGTTAATGCTCACCGAAAATGAACTCCACGCAAACAGATTATGAAACCGTCATTATTATTTTGTTATAATGTCAACTACAATCTACAGTATACTTTAGGTCAGTTTTAAATCGTTTATGATAATATAAATTATTATTGCATTTTAATCCAAAGGACTAATTTATATCCTCAGTAGTCGGTATACAACAGTAAATATATGTAAAATGGTCAAATAACTAATAAAGTAATAAATAATATAACATTTTCTATAATATGTATAATACTGCAATTAGTTTCATATTTACGGTACATTTTAAAATTAACATTATTTACCATGTATTATGATGTTCAATTATACATATGATAAATAAGTTGTAATCAAAATAAAATAAATTTAAGAATTAAAAATTGTTCTAAATGGGAAAAGGGACAGGATATATTTATAATTTAAAACTTTAGGGAGTTAATATACCCTTTTCGCATTCGAGTACTCACGGTCTTACGCGCATATATAAACTCTGAGTATTGCGTACCTATTTCTGATGGAAATTTATTATATCCAAACAGATATCAGTTAATTAGGAAATCCATTTACGTTTTCATTAAAAAGCACTATTAACTATTAACGCTATTAAATAATATATTTTTGAATTTTTCCTGTTAGTTATCAGATAGTTTATTATCAATTATACGTATAAAATATAAATGTATATTGTATAGTGACGCATGGGCATAACGTGATGAATTTACGTGATGAGAGAAGGGGCCAAAGTCTATAATGATTCGAATAAACATTATATTATATTATAAAAATTTAACTAAAAAAAAAAAAATTAAAGGAACAAAATATAAAAAGGACTAAAGAACACAATTTAAAGTTTAATGTAAATAAATCATATTACATATTTCATATTTGAATTAAATATTTAAAAAATCATTTTAATTGGAAATTATTATAGTGTTAAGTTTAAACGCCTAATATAGTAATATTATTAATATTACTATTAGTTAAGTACCTTTCAATATGAAGTAACGATTGATTTAGTAAATAGTATATTATAGTAAATTAGTAAAGAACATTATTAAATATACTAAACATCGTTAAAAATTGTAAGTACTTATTTAAAAATTAATATTTTATGTTTATATGTACTTTTATCACTAAAATAGAATGCATGATCAGAACACGGTGAAAACTTATTTGACCATAATATAATCGGCATTTAGTATATATATACAACATTCCTAGGGGGCTATAGCTCCCTTAGTCCTCTCCATTCTACACATATGCAACGACATAGTTCAAGTATTGCTGAAATCATTTTTAAATTTTCCTCAAATTTCAGGGGAGGGGACAGTCTCGTCAACCTCTTTGGGTAAATTACTATTTTATATATTAAACATAATTTAATACAAATGCACAATAGCATAATAAAATATTATCTCATACAATAATATTAATTTAATTAGTATAAATATTTTTTACTGGTTATTTAATAATATCTGTTATGATCGTTACTATATTTATTATGTACAATACACAATCTTGTATGTATCTAGTACTTTGAATACATATATATGTACATGAAAAGTTATTTAAGTTGTATCTTAAAAAAATTAAGGAATTTAAATTTTGTATCCTAATTATTTATTTAGTTATAAATTTACAACTTAAAAAGATCTTATTAAAATTATATATATTATATCATCACGACATTAGCTACGTATTTAATTCCAACTAAATACAACTCATGTCTCCTATAAAAAAATAAATAATCTAAGTAGGATTATTTGTAGTTGGTAATGCCATATAATATAATACTATACAGTGTCAATATAATTCAAGATTGCTGTAATAATATCAAAGGCAACAATAAAATTCGTTCATCTTGGTAATAAAAATATAAGATAACCCTAATAAACAAAAATGTATACTTAGTGCTTCAGAAGGTTACCCACTAAAATTGTAATTGATATGATCATAACTTGACGTGTTTATGTAGCTTTTATACACATTTTTCGTGTTGAAATTTATCCGTATTCGACATAAAATAGTATAAGTAATAGATATAACAATATTGCGGAGCTTTATCATTACGAGTATTTATGACATTATAAGCTACCTGGCTACCTACAATTGTGTAAATGGAATAAATGTACCATTGTTGTATAAATTCATTCATAATGTATATATTCTTCAATTTATACGATATTTAACTAATATAATAAAATACGAAATTACTAATACTCTACGATCAGTGCGACACCACGTGTAAATACATTTAAATCGATATAAGTATTTTTAATATATTTTATTAATTAAATTAAAATATTTTAAATTTGGCTTGTTCATTGTAAAAAGTAATTATTAAATATAAAATTTGTAAATGTCTTAATTATTTATCATATTTATAATATATTAATATTGTATAGTTTTTAAATCGTAATGATATTTTTTTTATACAATAAACATTCATTATTCCATTAATCATATTCGTGTATAATGTATACATAACATAATAATCGATTTTATATGATTTCTACCATTATGGGATGAATATTATATAATTAAATTATGATTTTTGCTGGATTTTCCAAATAAAAAAAATATTTATCGAACTCACCAAAATTGTTTTTAAAAAACGTATGTTATACTTTTGTTAAACTTGAGTTATAAAATATTTAAAACAACTTGTTTGCATTAAAAATAAAGTTAGTTAGACTGATACAGTGATAATATCTAAAGTAATAATTTAAATATAAAACAAAAATACCTATATTTACTTGCATATAGCATTATAGCATAAAATCAATCAAGTGTAATATTCAATATTTTATAACACGTATTTATAAAAGATAATAAATATTATCAAACATTTACATTTTTTCCTATATATATTAATAAATATATTTATTGGTATTATTAAAAAGAAAATATCAATTTTCGTATAACAGATATAAAGAAATAGAGAATGAGAAAGTGAACGAGAGAGAAAAAGACGTATTTTATATATATATTTATATATATTATACAGGTAATGACTACCTAATGAATATTGAATATTGATTTACGATTTTCGTCATAGTTTACTATAGCTGCAATGATTGTAACCGATCTACACTATGGGTAGGTATTATAAACTAAATTATTTGTATAATATTGTTGTCGATATAATCTTTTTCACACTTACCTTCTTTCGGGCGCAACAGAGCATTGCAGCAGACGATCGTTTGCTCGTTGATGCTACTCTGGTCGTTACCATTTTGCCATAATGCCAGCGAGAGATTCAGGCACCCGGGGCATCCGGTCTTCCGAACACGAAACACGACATGCTCCTTTCGAAAGAAGTACGCTTCTATTGGTGCATAGTATGTTATCACTTTGCACGTAATGCGTGTGATAGATATAGGTACCTGTCCTGCATACGTATAATAATATTTCTCGTGCGAAAATATCCTTCGACGAACCCTGATAAAAACACGCGTGTTGTGTTTACAGCGCCGAGAACACAATAATTATGGTCATCGTGGCATACTGACTAATCTGGAGCGAAAAGCGCTGGCGCGCGCCGGATGGCCCGATCGATAACCGTACAAAACCGCTTTGCACCCTCCGTGGATTTGCGTCGAGGGGGTGAGAATATAATAAAAAGAAAAATACCAGTCATCAGTCGCTGTGTATGTACTCTATGTATATAATGAAATATGTATACAAAAATACAACAGATGTATTATATATATATATTAATATATAGCGATGCCAATACGCACGATTCTCCCACGTGGGTTACTCGTATATACTTGTACTTGCATATTGTATACGACCAAGACATTTTTAATATTTATACACTCATTATTTTATATATATATATATATTTCTATCCTCTTAGTTCACCAAATACCTACTTAACTACAATAACTATATTGTGGTTTCTGTTATACCGACGGTTTTGAGGCTCATTGAATTAATCTCGTTCTGTGGTCTACAGCAAAAATCGTAAGCGTTTAATATTGAAAACAAATGGCAGTATAATATTATAAATGCATTTATTTATAAAGTATATAAAATCATTTCGTTTTTTAATTAGAATTATATAGTTCACAAATTCATAACTATTATATTATACATTTTTAGTATTATAACAATATTATATATATCAGGTATATGTAACAATTTCAGTCATCCGTTAAGTAGATATAATTAATAAATAAAAAAAAAATTGACCGTCCTCAGTCATCTCGACTAACTAACAAGCAGCAAATAATGAAAGCGAATAGGTTTGGGCGTATATTGTTGTTCCGTCCACGTGGATTAGATTCGAATTCTCTGTACAATTAGACCATCTGAAAAAACAAGATATTTTCTACTGTAGGTAACTTCTATAGGAGTGGAAGACTTTACTATGATTAGCACTTATAAATATATATACATAGATGGGTACTTACACGTTTCCTTCAGTGTCGAAAATAGATATTTTGTCCACAACCACATCGATAATATTACTAAGCCCATATTTTTCGTTTTCTGTTTGATAAGCTAATGATTGGAAACTCAATTCAATATTTAAATGTTTTTGCACAGATTTTTCATATCTAGCTACTGAAAGTCCTTCAGCTAGAAGTCCACCCGAAATATAATCCATATGCCTGGAAAATTATGAATTCAATATAGGTATAAGTATTAAGTAATACGTTAAAAAAAATGATATTTGGTTAATTTTCTAACACAAATCGTCATGAATTAAAAAAACTACTAATATATGATACCAATTATTACTTTGTTCGGAGCTTGAAGTTTGCCGTATTATCACCATCTTCCAACGATATTTGCAAGTAGCCTCGAAGTTTAGATGTTTTGGGGGATAGTAAAACAGATGCTTTGAGCTGTCTCCCTAGAATGAAATATATAACATAAACATAATTTAATAAATATTATCATCACGAAATCAACAAATAACATCCCTTACCACAAAATGGACTAGAATCTCTAGTTGTCAAATACAGCGGACCACGGAGTTTTGATTGAGATGCCGCAAAACCCATTGTTACACAATTCGAATCTACGAAAAAGTGGTAGAATGTTTATGACACAATCATAAATAATAATGCATATGATTTGATATACTATTTGCCATTAGTATAGTGTATTAATATTAATAAATTATAATTTGATCACTATTTTAAATAACTATTACTTTTGTATTTATCAGTTGATAGTTACATATCCTTAAATCAATATTTTCTTTGGCTTATACTAAGTAAATTAAAACAACGTAAAAAAAAACTTATAAAACGCAATGTCGAATAGGTACACTGAACTTCGAAAACGAAACTTTACACAGACTTAGTATAAGCGAGTGAAATAATAGTATAGGTATACTTATCAGTTTAGTTAATACGTAATGTTCATATATAGATCTCGATAGGAGGTCTATACATAAATTTATTTTCAATATTTCATCGCAAAAGGACTAGTATTTTTTTCCGTAAACAAAACAATAATTTTCAAAATTACCAACGAGTTGTCATGACATATCTGTTGGGTATACGAATAAATGTAAATACGCCGAGTGCAAATGCTGTAGTTATGTGCGTATTAGTTATATGTAGTTATATGCATATTACATTATATTATTTGTGGTGATGGGTCATATATTATATATTTTATAGGTTAGGTACCTGTGCAATTTGTAGGGAAGCACTCGCCCTTTTGAAACATTGACCACCCGGTTGGGCAGGGAAATGCGGTAAACTGACATGCATCGGGATCTGACACAGCTTTGAGACTTTCCAGGAAGAACTGTAACGCCCGGAGATGATTGCATACCACGCTCGAGTTCATCGTGCCCTCTATAATAATATATGTATGTTTAAATATATGTACGCATTAACAAAATACATAAACAGTAAGCAATTTAGCATTTTTAGATGTATACTAAAAAAAACCACCTCGTCACTTTACTCTTTCTATCAAAAAATTTTAAATGCTTTTGCAGACAAAAAACTATTGTTTAAATAGATAGTTTTCATACGTATACGTCAACATTTTCATAAAAAATAATCCGGTTACTTTTATTTTATTAGATTACAAAATGTTTTTGAAAAACTGCATTTATAAATTCGTAAAAAAAGAACACGTTTGTTTAAAATGCATCGCACATGAACTGGAATCGCGTTATTTGATCTAAATAATATATGTAATCTATAAAAAATATATAGATATGACTTACCGAACCGGCTTACGATTACAGAACCACGGACTTGTTCACAACCCGGTTGATCGAGACCACCGTTCGGGAAGTAGTCGACGTCACCGATCGGGTTGAACAGGCCAAACCCCTCGGACCATATCCTAGCACCGTCTGTGTGCACTACATCGACGAACGCGGCGTCGTCTGCGCTCAGTGACAGCAGCGAGGCCGACAACATTTGCCTGAACAACGGGGATGCGGGATCCAGACCTGCAGCATATAACGACATCGTTTTTTTTTTATATATTACATATATTAAACACACCAAAAACGCTTACAAGCTAATAAAATATTAGTGAAATTTTCAAAAAAGAAAAATTTAATACGTAATATCGATACGCAGTTATTACGTACCCGAGCGAGTACGAATTTCATACCTACAGGTCGGTACATTTTGTTGGTATACATCACACTAATCAAATATATGTCTTGAACGCTCGATAAAATTGAACGAAAAATATCGATACATTCAAATTTGATCGTTGGAAATCTCGATACTATAATGTACTAGGTGTACTTGAGACCCTCAACATTACCTGTAATCCTGCCAACGCGTATGTCGAGCAGCTTCAACGCCTTTCCCGCGAAACCGGCCACATGGGCGCCGAGACTGAACCCAATCATGTGAATCATGGCCGGGTCACCGTTCAACGCCACCATGTCCGTGATCAATATTGCCAGTTGACGTCCGATCAACTGCGTATTGGCGGCTGCAAGTGCGTAACCCGGGCCAGCGGCCCCCTTTTCCCAGTCCACGAAAATCACGTTCGCGTCTTCCTGCAGTGCAACGTGTTTATAAATAAAAATATTATTGTTTTTAATTTTTATGAAAAATCACAGACCTATAACCGCATCATGTTTCTATATAACCATATAGGTATGTTTAAGTATAATAACATGTCTATAGACTAACCAGGTCTAGGAGCGCGTTTCCCAGGAGTTTTGCTACCTTGTCGTGTCCACTGCCTTTGAACCCGTGGATGATGATCTTGGTCGGCCGTTCAGGCTTGAAATTGGAGTTGTTCATCGAAACGTGCCGATCGCCGTACTTGACCAAAATCAGATCGCTGCGATTCTGTCGGGTCATCACCAAGAATTTCGTGTCAACCGTGTCCGGCGATTGGGGCGATTTCATGAGCGGTGAATAACTGGATCGGGGTATAGGAAAACATCCGACCATGTCTGCAACGTTATTGTTGACGTATCGTACAAAAAAACAAAAAAAAAACCAACAAAATAAAAAACCCATCGCAAGTCATATAGTATGTGATGTATAGCGTGCGATATTCGTAATATATGCGTTGCACGTATCGTCAGTCGGTTCGTACGAGATGAATAATAATTCGGCGATGTTGTAGTTATTTTAAGCCGACAAGTTAATAGTGCTTTTGCTCGTAAAGTCGTCACAAAAGTATACGTGCAGTGCACGTGTGGTTATATATACGTATACGTGTGTTTCGCGACAGTTACTTTTTTACAAACGCCGTTGCTCAGGTTTTAAATTTTTGTCGTTTTGGTAAAAAATGATCGGCAGTCCTTGTGTTACGATGTCTGACGTAAGTTGGTTTTTTTATTAAAACTTAAGACAGCCACAGTTTAGGAATATAATATATTATATACAAAAATAACAAAATATATGCAAGTATTGTATAGAACAGTCAAACAAGTCATTAAAAATTAAAATGGTCTTTAGGTCTTTAAAAATTTTAAGTTCATATCTTACCGTAGCAAATTTGTTTTGAAGATCTCGACTTTTTTCTCTCTTGTCTCCTGGTCAAATGATCCCTGACCAATTGCATCGCACGCTTACCCAATATATTTGACGGCCAAAAATCATAATTAGAAACTATTTAACGCGTTTTATTGAAAAAAAAAATGAAAATGAAATTAACACAATAATTAAAAAACAAAAAAATCAGTAATATAATTAGCGTTTACCTTCGGACGCTGCTTTAATTAGACCCACCTGGTCTAAAACCAAATAAGCTGCGATGGATATAGTAAAAATGGTCCTGCCATAATGTTTAGTATGCATGTTATGGTTTTATAAAATAAGATGTTTATGAGGTTCGATGTTCTCAAAGCGCGAATATAACATGACTGTTTAAAAAATCAACACTGATAAAACTATAACGCTATAAGGTTCACTGGATTATATAATACTATAGTGTCAAGTGTGTTAACCATTATATTATTATTGTTCCTTGTTATTATATATATGTTTTTACTTTCACTCTGTTGAAGGTAAACTCTATAATATTATAACCAAGTTATAGGTAGGTAGGAAGGTACCTTTACAGTTACATAGAATTTACATGCTGACAGCTGGTTATGTACCAGATTATTATATTACAGTACACGCACGCGTGTATAAATTACACTAAGTACATATTTTTTGATTTTTCAAGTAGTTTTTATATATAAAAAAAAATTTTCATACTTCACTGCAGATAATATACGTTGATATAATATCATAATTCCATAACAATAGACCGTTAAAAAATATACTATCAATTATTTATGCGTGACATTAACGCCAAAATATACAGCAATTTTAATAACATGCAGTAGTTGTATATTTCAACAAATGTTTAATGGTTTCATAAAATGAATTATACTTTATTAAAAGATTACAAATAATAACTATACAAAAATATATTGATTAAAATCAGTTTTGAAACTTAAAAGTTCGCAATTACGACACTGTCTGAAGAATATGATATTAAATAAGTCAAATGATACAAAAACAAATATTTTTAAGCAATTAGTAAATTGAGATGGACTATGGAAAAACTATATTAATTACAGATTTATTTTTGAGACTTATAAAGTGATGACCTTTATGTATAAATCAGCTATTTGCTTTAATATCTTTAAACGTAGGCAGAGGTACATCTTAATCATTAAATCAACTCATTCTTGCACGTATGAAGTTAATGATGTAGTGATATATATATATAAGACATAGGTATATTATTATTTATCAATAAACATAGAGGTTAGACAATCGTATATAATTTAAAATATACGACATTGGCATTATTACTTCTTACCAATATTAATATACAAAATTGTTTAAAATATTACACCTGGTTCTATTATTTATTAAAATATGTTCTGAATATTTTAAATGGATATACGAAAATGGCATGAATAAGTTAGACGTGCCTATTTACTTTTCATTATTATTTATTGTAGTTTATAATATACCATAAAGCGTAAGAAGTATCCACTAACAAGTCATGTGTCAATCTCAATTTATCAATTTTTCGACATGAAATATACAATTAAATACCTCACTAAATATCAATTTAAATAATATGCATGGTATACGCTAATACTTCATTAATATATATTTAAGTTAATTTAATTTAATTTAATTTATAATAGCTGGTAGATATTTATGACTTGTACAGCATATAATACATTTTTTTTTTAATACCAAATGTTTTTATATTTTTATTTATTTACGGAATTAATTCCATTTACAATAATGTATAATGTTGCAGTATAACATACATATGTTTAACGATAGTTGAGTAGGTAATTAATATATTATTTAGATCATGGATAAAATATAAGAAAAGTTAACAGAATATAATCTAAAATATAATTATAAAATTTAATTGTTTTTTAATAACCTTTATGAATAAATATAATTACAATTTAATTGAATGAACAGTGAACATTAAAATGTTTATAGAAATAAAATAAAATATTATAATTTATTAATACACTTTAAGTAAAGTACCTTTATAAAATAGAAAAGAAAAAAATATTTTATTTTTTTTATAAAATATCAAGTGCATTATTAAACTATTATATATTAAATGCTAATTTAATATCACTTACGAGTTTATATAGAAAAAAATCTAATTTTAATGTATTTACAATGGAGGAAAAATAATAGTGTTTATTATTTAAAATAAATAAATCATTATTTCTTATTAAGTTAATTTTTGCTTTGAAATAAAGATTTCTTAATATTTTTTGGCAATAAATTTTATTATTTTATAATTTAAAGAGAAAAAAAGATATAGATATTTTCTATGGTTCTTTTATGTAACTAAATTTAAAAAATTGGATAGCGTGGATACACCTTCATAACCAAAATGAAGAAGTCGTTTAACATTGCATATAAAAGTTTAAAGGATAAAAAATGTAAAAAAAAAGTTTTGAATCAAATCACAAGTTCAATTTTTAAATTAAGGAACTAAGAGATCATATCAGAGCAGTATATATTAACTAAACATAGTATATACAATAAAAGAATAGACGTTTTTTACAGCGAAATAATTTTTAAAATTTGAACAACTACGTTTTAAGAAAATTTTTTTTATTTTGGTGTCTATGTATAAATACTTTTTGGGTTAAAAAATTGTTTCAATTTTCGAAAATGGAAATGGATTCTATTCATAATTTCAACAAACTTTATAAAATCGCAAAAGGAGCAAATTACTATAGTTAGAAATTCATTAAAAAAAATTGTATACTTAAAACTTGAAATTTAATATAAGGATCTTTATTAGATTTCAAAATATATATGAAAAATGAAATTAATTTTTTATTATCATTTCTTTATTTCTCGTCAAATAATTTTGGATATTTTATTATATTTCAAAAAAATAACAATGAATACTTGAAAATTACACTAAGTTTTTATACTATCATTTTTGTTAAAAATATAGTTAATATTTTAAACTCTTTTTAAATTGTTTAGTATATTTTTTTTTGTGTGTCCTTTTTATATATACCAATAAAATATTATTTTCTGAGTCAAAATTCTTGAAAATCTAATACAAGATCCCACAAAAGTTATTCTTTTATCTGTTTAAAAATATTTTTTTATTTACTTTTGAGGTTAAAAATTGCAAACTATTTTGTAGTTAGAAATTCATAAAAAATTTATTTTTGTATCTTACTTTTGAATATTTAATACGAGATTCTTTATATCCAGTTTATATTAGAACCATAAAATCTAAAAAAATATATTAAACCAATTACATTTTATAGATATTTTTAAATTCAAACTTGGACAACATTACTTATTTAAACAATAAATAACGATGTTAATTATTTTTTTTATAATTTAAAAACATTATTCATGGGAAAAGTAATTGGAATATGATTTTACAAATTTTAAATTAAAATGAAATTTTTTTCTTTTGATTTTATTTGTTTCTATTTATTAATTCTATTCATAAAACCTAAAAATCTTATACTAATTTGCGCGATAGTTTGCTTAGGTATCTTCAAATATTATATTTAGTAGAAGAATAATTTTTAATATCATCGTTAATCAAAATACGAGTATAATTGTCACTTGTTATTTTATATATTTATTCGATAAATGATTTAGTTGGTAATAATAAGTTGATAAATAATAGACAACATGGTGGGTACCTAACGCCATAGATGGTGTATAAAATTTCATCGAGACTTCGTATAATAACCCTCTCGGAATAGCATAATATGTTTATTTTTATAAACTAATAGTGAGATATATACCAAAGAATAAATGAAATTTAATTTATTTTATGTATGCCAGTAAGGCAGTAACATAGTATAATTTTTGAAATTTCCGTTATTATAGATTTAAAAATGTAACATTTCTTCAATTTCGAACTCCTTGCTGACGGCTGACGTATAAAAAAATACTCTCGAGAAAATAAAGAAATGAAAAATGTGCTCGTCACTCTCAAAATACTTCTTCTGTAAACCCTCGTATTTAGATAGTCCTTATCATGGTAAACAATCGCTCGTCCTTGAACATAAAACTTATAAGTATATAACAATAATAATAATAATAAATATATATTTTATACGCGTCGTTTGATCTATATGTATATAAAAATATGTATCTATTGTTTCGAGTTTGTGGCGGGTTAAAAGGAATTGTGACAATGTGATGGTTTATAATTTTTTTTTTTTTCTACTGGAATTTGACGCCGTCAGTTCCGATGGCTCTTCTGTATTTTATGGACGAATATCGCATAAACGTTAGTTGATTAAATATATCTGTTCCCCGGTTGTATAAAATGATAATTAAACCACGTTTTAAGCCAAATTTGGGTGCTATAAGATGGCCGCGATATATGGCCGATATATTAATGAATACGTTGAACAGTATAACTAAATAATTACATAGCTTATTGTGAAATCATTATATATATGTCACCATATAGGTGAACAACAATAACTCATAATATACCTAAACAAAGTTAAATATATGTCATATAGGCATTGCAAATACTAAAATTATACTGGTACGTTTATATATATATATATACTAAGTATTCACTATTTATGTATACATTGTTGTTCACGCTATTATACAGTGCCACATATGTCATTTTTCGAACGGCATAATTACAATATTGCATATTTTTTAATATAAAAAATATTTATTTTCAATCATCAAACCAAAATATTATATATTTAAGCTGAAAATTTTAAAAAACAAGACATATGTACTTATCTATATATATATATATATATATATTATCAAAGATAGACTTCAATTATAAATATTATAAATAATAATCGGGCAATAATCCATTGTAACAGTTTAGCTTTTTCCAATTAATTTGAAAAATAATACATTAAATTAATGTTTAAGTCATATTTATTTGCCATATCTATAACTTACTTTATAGTAATTAAAACTAATTAATTATTATTATTATTTATTTTATTTTTTAGGTACAGATAACCAAATATTCGTAAATATTCCTTGATAATAATTTAGTTGACCCAAACGTGTAATTATTCCTAAACAACTATAACTAGAGCTTATTATAAGAAAGTATATTATACCCACTAAAAGGATGCATTTTTAAAAAAATAATTAATTATTGATAAAAAAAAAATTAGTTTCACATGAAATATACATATGTGTCATGTGTGATATAGGTAGTATAATTTAAAAAACTATAACTGAGTTAAGTTAATATTTTTGCATTATTCAAAGTTATAACTTAATAATGTTTAGAGTTAAATATATTGTTTATTAATTATTAACTTATAAGTTATAGATAATGCTCTCAACATTGACTCAAGTTGATTTTTTTCATATAGTTGA
Source organism: Rhopalosiphum maidis (assembly GCF_003676215.2). NCBI lineage: Eukaryota > Metazoa > Arthropoda > Insecta > Hemiptera > Aphididae > Rhopalosiphum > Rhopalosiphum maidis. The sequence continues at coordinate 26,956,022 of NC_040877.1, read as the reverse complement.
TTATACTTATCGTGCTAACAATCACACTGTACGACAAATGTATTAGAATGTACTTAAATAATATATAGTAATTAGTTATATAAAAGTATATAAAATATTTAAATTATATATTTTGATAGTACGATTATAACTGCGGCTGTTGTAACAACAATAATAATAATGTATAGATAAATAATTAATACTGTTTGAAGTTTTTGATAAATAAAACAATTCCAGACATTCAATTAATGTGCGTTATTAATTATTATTCTGTACAGTATAAAAATGTGGTTGTAATTCAGTAATTACATCATGATGATAAATTACTAATTTATACAGACATGATGCGATATAATCTCATCTTATGCATCGTTTCAATATAATTTTATAATAAATAAATAATCTTATAAGCATATTACATATAAAGATAATATTTGAATCTGAATAATCTATACCTATAGTATTCACAAAATTATGTCATACGTATAAGGTATAATATTATACAATGTTTATATTTATATTGAAATTACTTAGATATTGAAAAATGAGAAGAAAGATTGATTGACTAAATTATTATAGTTGTTATATAACTTGATTATAAATTGTTTATAACAAATGTAGGTAGTTTTATGCATAGTTTTTTTTTTTTTTTAATTTCTGGTAAAAATAAACTTATGAGAAATCTTGTACTGCATTTTTAAACCTTAAGTAGTTAACACCTAGGTAGATTAAGATTAAACATTTTTTGAATTTTTAACTAAAATAATTTATATACTTATACAAAATTTTAAAAAATTCTATAAAACAATTAAACTTTAAATGCTTTAAAAAAAAATTGTGACTAATTTTTAATTGGAAAAACCACTTTTGTGAAGAATTTATTGTATAGAATATCAAGATTGTTTACGTTTTTTGTTGATCCAATAATTTTATTTTAACCTCTTAAGGCCAATCCACCCTCAAAGATAAATTATATCTAGTTTTAACTATGTGCAGAAGAATTTGTCGCTAAAACTCAGAAATGACAATAAATAGCACCTATATAATAAACACACTTATTTTATTGGGCCTGGTTCCCCTAAATCAGACACTTTGGCGTCTTTAGTTAGATTAGATATTACTTCCAGACATGTATAATGTACAACTTATTAGTTATTAGTATTATTATTACGCGAACGAAAGTTTCTATAACAGAAAAATTATTCAATAATATAACATATATTTATATATTATATTCGATTAATAATACTATGTAAGTCTGTAAAGTGTAAACCTAATAACTATGTATACAGCTTTGCTGCATTATATCTTATACTTCTTCGTTTACATAATAATTATTTATAGGCTTACAGCGTATTACACATTATTATCTATACTCAGTGGTGCCAAAGTCCAAAATTGTACCTATGAAATTAGACACATTTACATACAATTTTGACACCCACCTAGGTTATTAGATTAATGTAAATTTGTACACTCAATAACGATCGGAGATAAATATATATTTTGGCTCCACTGTCTATACTAAATAATACTTCAATTTTGTTGATACTTCCTATCATTGTGGTATGATAAATATAGATTGGTATTCTAATGAAACGAAAAAATATGAAGTAACTTTCAAAGAAGTAAAACATTGCAATAACAAATTTGTTTTATTGAAAACAGAAACTACATTATAAGCCATAAGAAACCAAAGATAAAAAAATGTGAGTCTTAAAATTAATAAGGGAGGTTGGTAATTGGGCCATATATTATCTATACCTGTTTTGAATATAATACTATTTGCTTATATTTTATTACCAGGGTACTGGGCCACGATTGTATAGCATAAAAATGTAAGAATAAATAACATTTATTATTAATTTTTATACCTTTGTAAAAAAGTCTTTCTTTATAAATATACAATATAAAACTAATAACATAAAATTAGTAAAATAATTATTAATTTATTTTTAAATGAAATACAGATTTCACAAATTCAAATCTGGTTTTTCGCTTTCTTCATATTTTTCAATTTAATTGATAATATAATTATTTTTAATTAAAGTTCGTTTCATGGTTTTTAACGATCTTACACTTCTTTAAAATAGTGTCCTGATTTCCGGGTCTATTTGATATATTAGTTTACATTATATATTTGTTACATTTTAGTTACCCAATTACTTAAATCTGTTTAAAAAACAGTTAATTGTGGCCCGATTCCCGGACGCTCAAAATTAATGTCTGGAAAATGATGTCTAATGTCCATTCGTACTATGTATACATTCCTAAAATTAAACGTTGACAATATATACATCATAGCTCTTTCTATCATTTGTCTGAGATTATTTTTGAATATTGAATATGAATTTTTAACCCATCAATTTTTGTACGATGGGTAGTGTGCGCTCTGTTTTTAAGATAAAAAAAAATCCCACACGAGATGATCTCAGAAACAAAATACTTTTAAAATAACTTTTGGCTAAATTAATTAAATTATTTTCTGCTATATGCAGTTATTAATCAGTTGGTTAATTTATTTTCCTAATAATGTAAGAGCCCTGTAAATTTAAAATACAATTTATTTTATATGAATTATATTTTTTTTTCTTTAGTGTATTCATCACTACGCTCAATATCTAAAATAATAGTAATCGGAAATAGCTTTATTTATATTATTTATATTAATTAAGTATTAATATTATATAATATTCTGTAAATACTACTAAATTTTAGGCTATCGAATTGTTGAATTTATTTAAGAAAAAGTACCAACAAAATAAAAATAACTTAGGCAGGTATATACAAATATCCATATAAAAATACAATCTTACCAAAACATGTTAATTTCAAATCCCCCAACAATCACAGTATCACACTGCTAACTAGGCCAAATTGCGAAGTTTGTATACTTAGTATGTTCTTCAGTTTGTGTTTGCTAGTATATACTTTAATTATTTTTAGGTCTTAACGTTTTGTTTTAAATTAATCGTGTATTTTTTCCGTGTGAGTTTTTCATTGAAAGCAAGTCCTGATAATTTTTTTAGTTACCCAGATATCTGACAAAGATAAATTATCATTATTTGTCTCATTGTATAGTACGAGGCATGTCCAAAATGTAAGAGTACTAGATTTTTCTAATTTCTTATAAGAATAATAAATAAAAAGTACCTGTATTATATACCTTATATACTTTTAACTATAATTTGAATTAAACAATATTTAAATAGTCTACTTAACAATTTTACTTGTTAAATAATTATTTAAAAATATATATTCTTAGATACAATAGGTACCTAACTATTGTATCTCGTATCTAAAGGTGAAAAAATAAGTACCTAGTATATCTTTTTGAAAATTTCGAATATATTTTGTTATCTTGTGTTTTGTATTTAGAGATAAGAACAATGTATTTAATTTCTAAATTATTTTTTCAAGTATCCTGTAGATATGAACAACCAAAGTTCATTGTGCTTATAGTTTTCTCTAATTTTTAATATAGTTATATTATACATTTATACAAGAAAAGTCATTTTAAATTAATCAATTTTTTTGTATATACATATACCGAATTAATTACTTATTCTGCTTGTCGTTCTTATAAGTATTCTAATATTTTATATATAATACAAAGAACGACATTCTAGAGTATTTAAGTACAATATAAATATCGATTTGTGATTGCACCTTAACAAAAAAATAAGTTGTCAGGTATCTACTTCAACTACAGTTAAGAGGATGCCATACCCGCATGTGTTGTCTCTGTCTTACTAACGTACATCATCACAAATTTTCGTTCAGCAGAATACATTTTATGATGTAAGCTTTAATAGTAGAGTAAATTTACCTATTATTAAATTTAAAGGTAAGAATATTACCTAGACAATGACATATGCTTTTATTGATATTATTATTTTAAAATGAGTTATAGCTAAGTAAAATATTACAACTTTAAAATGATAGGTAAATTTACTCTAATATTAAAGCTAACATCACAAAATGTATTCTGCTGAACGAAAATTTGTGATGATGTACGTTAGTAAGACAGAGACAACACATGTGGATATGGCAGCGTCCTCTTAATAATTAATATTATCATAATCGTTTTCACTACTGTTGGATTTTGAAAAATTTTCTGGAAGATTCCCAATAACTATCTACCAATATCTCGCCTTTCTCTCTTCGTATTAATTGAATACACGTATATTCGCAATCATGCACATAAAAATATATAATTCAATGTATCATATTTGTAAAAGTGAATTTATCATGTTTACGTAAGTGAACAACATTTACCCAGCTCTATGTGATGTACTATTATAGCTTATAGATAAATTAACACATAATTTTTAATTTTGCGCAAATTCGCATTTAAAATATTGGCAAATTATTTGCTCAGGCTCTCCTAAATATTCGAAAAACACTTTAAAATAGATATTTTTTTAAGTAATAGTCGTGTACTCACGTAGTCATGTGCCATTAACCTAACACTTAAAATATATTGGTAGTTATAGCTGGTCAGTCCGGTCAGTTTATTGGTATATTACTTTCAATCATGTACTTTTATTAACTATTAAGCTTATATATTATTATGTATTCATCCTGCCATCATGATGTATAGGTACTTAGTACTTATACCTAATACTACATAATGTGTACACATATTATAACCTTGGCACCCCGCTGAGTGCAGATTGGTTGTGATTATATTGTATATTACATTGTGTATTTCATATTTAAACTATTATTGTGGATTGTAATTTTTGATAGGCATGTATAAATTTTACATACCAAACTATGTATTTGAAATTATTAATGCAATATCTAGTTTACTCAGTTGGGGTTATTCAAATACGAAAAATTATTCATTTATCATCCTAAAAGTTAGTTTAAGCTAATTGACTAGACGTATGATGTATATTATATATATAAATATAAGACTATAATCTATAAGAATTATATCTATAAACAATATCTAATAAGTCTCTAAAAATTATCATTAAATGCATTTAAAAAGGACTTAGTATTTACTATTTACTATTTAGTAACTATTATTATGCGCATAAAACTGGGTGGATAAACTCTTAACAGTAAACCCTTGTCTACACGTACAATGTACATACAATAACTTTCTAATTGAAACATTACACCCTACCCCACAAATCGAAAGTATAATTATTATTGTACAATTCATTGGCTATAAGTACAGTTATAGAAAGGTGCTTGGCCCCTTATAAGGGTACACTCGCCATAGCCATAGACTTATTAGATATATAAATAGGAACGATCCTTTTGACTTTTATCGTGCATGAAAATTACAAAAACTTACTAAAGGTCCGCTATGATAAAAGATACATTTTAGCGATTAATCAAATAAATTTAAAGGCGATGATATGTTAAACAATGACTTCTATCAAATATTATCTTGTAAATATAGGTACATCATCAATACTAAATATCAAATTAAAAGTATTCAGTTTAAATCCAGCTGTACACTTTATTAAATTATGTCATTTTCAAGTAGTGTTGAATATATTTAATTTATCAATGATAGGTAATGATATGTTACCTACTACTACTTTTTAGTTTTTACGTATTGTGATTATTTAATTGATTATTTTGATAAATAGTGAGAATTTTTATTTTTAACCTCTAAAGTACAAACTTACAAACTAGATTCAATTTTGTAACAGAAACCACCCTAAAGTTGAAGATCAGAGCATTTTTTCAATTAATTATCTAATCATTTATCGTGTATTTGTATTTGAGTGCCAAAAAAACACACATTGTAAAATCAATACATCCTTCGCTCCGCTCAGAACCCAAAATAAAAGGTTTCTTATACTAAGTAGAAATTAGGAGAACTGTATGAATACAACAAATGATCAATTGATCATTTTTTTTAAACGAGTTCATGTAAAACCGTAAAAATTCTCAAAGAATTAATAAATTTAAATCAATATTTATTATGGAATTACCTTTGTTATATGGTAATATAGGCCATATTGCCATAACACAGGTCGCTAGACCTGCAGATCCGTTCCTCCAGCATTGCCATAAACGAATTTGAATACCATAATGATTCTTATTATTTAATATGTATTTTATTTTGTAAAACTAAAAAAAAAATTTGTCTATGTAGCAGTAACATTGCATTTATCTTTTTATTAAATTAACTATTGAAAGATTGTAATAATCATTACTTTTTCTTATATATTTCAAATAATAAGATATATTATAGACTATAGTAATTTTTTAATAACAAATAAATGTTTTTGTTTATGGTTAAAATAGGTTTATCGGTTGTAAATCGAGGCTCGGGAGATACCGCTACTGATCATGCTCATTGGAAAATTGTATTTTCACGGGTTTACATGAGGGTGTATTCAAATTTTAGCAGCACAAAACAAAGTATATAATACTGAATGACTTGAATTCAAATTAGTTTACATGACAGCTCTGTTTATAATCTGGACATCATGCAGGCATATAAATAAGTGCTTATTATTTTTATTTTTTTGTGGAGGAGAACCATTATCAGAATAATTGAGGCTTAAAAAATTTTTTTTTATTGATTAGGTAATAGTTGCTAAAATACGATCTTTAGGGGGGGTCGCTCCTTCCTAAATTACGTCCCTGTTGGACATGTAGAACTATTGGGCGGTATTAAGTCCGTATTATAATTTAAAAGCAATACAATACCAAATACCACAGTAAACGGTTTGTCCACAACGCACAGATTAACTAGAACTTTTGTTTGTTCTGAGATTTCAGATTTATCTTTAGTATTATCACTAGGTACTGACAGGAGCGGATCCAGATCAAGATAACAGGGGGGGCCATATATTTAAAGGGCACACATTAATTTTGATAAAGTATTTATTTAGGTACATATATATGTTACTTTCCACAGTCTCGTACAATCGTACAGAACAAAAAAAAATATTTTTTTATAGTAGATAATAGTAATAAAAAAATATATCACTATAATTTTGTTACCCTTAAAGTATAATTACGTCAAAAACTAAAATCGGGGACTTTAATTTTTTTTTTTTTTGAGAAAACAGGGAGGGGGGATCGCACCAATCGCCCCCTCTGGATCCGCCACTGAGTACTGATTAAATAAAGAAATCTATCATTATTAGTTAAATTTTATTGCCGATGAATTGCAACGACCATTTTTGAATTAAAACACTAACTATAATATCTATAGGTAATACAATAACAATATTAGATAGTTAACTATCTTAATTCTTAATAAGTCTTAATAGCATCGTTATTGTCATAGTGTAAACTGCAGGGACAGCATGGCAAATTCCAAATGTGATAACTACAGTTAGTTTCGACGCGTTATTACTTTTTTCTGCAATATGATGGTCGTAGTAAGTGTAACCGATAACGGCGACAACCGTACAGATAATAATATTTGTATAATATTTATTTACTCGTGAGTTGTTAAATCTAATATACACAGCAGCAGTAGTACAATTATACACAATCACGAGCGCGCCCTCATACTACGCCCAAGCACTCACCAACAATAATTATTGCAGAACAATGAAAAAAGTAATACGATTCGTGATGATAAAACGTCATTGTTAATTTTTACGATAATGAATGTACAATATTATATTTTATATGGTACATTTTAACGTATTATTACGTATAATTATTTTTATTTGGTTTTTGATTCATGGTCCCTCTCGCTAACCATCAGTCCGTCCAGCGAGTCATTTTTAAGTATGGTTGAGACTGGAGTTATCAATAATTAAGTAGATTGATAATGTCGCGTTAATAACACTTTCAAGGTTATGTTTAAATTGCATGTAAATACTTGGGAAAATGTCAAAATGATAATGATAAAACATGTAAAGTCGGACGGTTTTTTTGAATTATACTTACGCTGGCCTCGGGAACGCTGAACATTTTATACATTATTATTATTATCTTTTTCTGCAAAAACGAACCATGACTGTAAAAAAAAACATGAATTTCAGCTGTCGGATAGTTCTGAACCCGATGAAATGATGACTGATCAGAACTCGGCGGTACTTGAAGTGTCTGTCGAAGAAAAAGGCGTTACTCCAATGCCTCAGACTCTTCTAAATGATACTTCTACGGTAAATGTATTTTATAAGATTTTCAATTAAAATGTATTTTATATTATAAAGGGTTATATTAATTTGAAACTATGGTTTCTAGTTAGTGTCATTTCCAACAAACACTAATGACTTTCAACTCAAATTAGACTTTCGACGTGATATTCAAGTACGGGTTGACAATCCACAAAAAATTGTTGAACCGCTGGAGACTTACATCACATATAGAGTATCTACTAAGGTAAAATTTGCTACTGTCATATTAGATTGAAGTATTTGACCTAGTTTGTTTTAGGCGGATAGAACAGATTATCCACACAAAGAGTATGTTATTCGCCGACGTTATAATGATTTTGTTTGGCTGAGACAAAACATTGCTGTTGAATATCCTGATCGTATAGTGCCTGTATGTTTTTTTTCTCGCAAATGTTGTTTTTTTCGTTTTAATTTTTTTTTTTTCAGCCTTTACCAGCAAAACACACAATTCTTGGTCAGTTGGACAGGTATTCAAAAGAATTTGTCACATGCCGTATGGTATTGTTGGAACGTTTTTTGACACGTTTAGTTTGTCATCCTATTCTCACAGAAGATAAACACCTAAGAGTTTTTTTAACCGCAAACGCTACCGTATGTATACTATATGTTATATGAAAAAATTATCTAAAAATCCATTTTGATGCATTGCTATGAATTTAAATTTAAACTATTAACAAGATTATAGTAAATTTAAAAATAAATATTTTGTAAAAAAACTAATTATTTAATCTTAATTTAGGAGTTCACTACATACAAAAAACGAGGAACAGGACTACTCAGACGTATGTCAAACAGTCTGAATACAATTTCTGTGTCATATAATTCAAGACAGGTAGATTTTGAGTTTGATCCCATAAGAAATCATCTGCATGGCCTATCTGAGAAATTGACCATGTTAGAAAAAGTAGCTCAGAGAATCCACAAAGAAAGAAAAGGTTTGTGATGTTTTATAATTAAAAATTAAAAATATTTTTAAATGATTTTCTTACTTTTAGAATTGTGTGTGGAATCTCACCAACTAGGAGCAGCATTCATTGAATGGTCTTCTAATGAACAATCTATCTCTGTAGCACTATCCCGTATTGGCCATACTATCACAGCCAATAGTTCTGCTTTACGTCATAATTTAATATCAAATTTTATAAGTGACTGGGCACAGGTAATTGAATAAAATGAAAATAATAGTATAAAATATTTTTAATAACTTATTTTGACAGCCGCTGAAGGATTATGTTAGCTATATAGAATGTGTCCGAGAAACGTTAAGTAAAAGAGATGCACTACAAATACAGTATGAACAGTCTCTTATGGATTTAGAGAAGAAGAAGGCTGACAAAGATAGGGTAAACTTTGTCTTATATATTTTAATAAATGATTATAATTCTTGACTATATATTAGGTAACTAACGATGAAAAACCGTTAATGTCATTCTGGTCAAAATCAGAAATAGATAAAGAAGAAAAAATAGAAAAGATGAGTCAAGTTATCCCTAAATTAGTATCAGCTGTCGAAGCTAATCAGGAACGATTGGATGTTTGTAGCGATGTATTTAGGCAAGAGTATGGATTATGGAAGTGCCAAAAAAAAGCTGATTTCAAAAGCATGCTGACTGCCTTAGCCGAAAGTCATATACAGTATTATCAACATGTGAGTATTGACATAACCTAGACATTGTTCTTTTATCATTACTAATTAATTGTGTTACAGTGTGCTGCATCTTGGGATTTAGTCTTCAAACGCATGACATCGGAATAAAATACTGAGCTTAATCTTTTAGTAAACCACAAAAAAAACATAGACAAGGTATTTTTTCTTATTTTGTGATAAAATTGATTAAATATTAACCCCAGAAAAAAAATTATATTATTGGTCCAATGTAAAAATTTCAATGTAACTAGGAAGTAAAATACAATATATTGTTTTGTTGTTTTATTATTACTCATTATATTTTGGAAACATAATCATTCCATGTCTTTTAAGTTATTCACTATACCAAATTATATAATATAAATATATTTTTATTGTTTAATGTCATTTTAAACAGTTTTATGAATTAAAAACGTTTTTCTTAAAATAAAAAAAAAAAGTTGTTTTAATATATAAATTACATTGATTGCATTACAAATAACTAGTGAAAAATATGTTTGGTTCTAACAAGTGATAACATTTCATAGTTATAGTATCACATGAAGAAAAAATACAATTAACAGTAAAAAAATAACAAGTATTTAATTTATGTTTAATACATGACAAATATTTTTTTGTCTTCTATAAAACATAGTAAATCAATTGCCTATAATAGAGCGTTTTTTGTAAACTTGTTTAAAATATAAAAAAAGGACAACAATTTTGTTTTCATTAAATGGATAGTAAAATCATCACAGTTATGTATATCAGTAGAGATAAGATATATTTAGTCATACTAATGATTAATTTAAGTTTGTCCTTCTAATTACAAAAATATAATGTACCAACAGTTAATGTTAAAAAGGGATAAAAAAAAAAATGTATACCATTATTCAGAATCGTCGTTCTGTAGGTGTAGATGCAGTAAACATTATATTTTTGGAACTATGTCCAAATGGTGCCATACTAGACATTTCCTTAATGCTCATAGTCATGGTTTGGTAACCAGTATCTGAGCTACTTTCCATCATCAAACTGCTTTTTTCAGTGCGTCGTCGTTTTGGCATTGACATAGTGGATACCGGAGTCAAAAAAATAAAATCTTTGTCTAAAAAAAAAAAACAAATAAAACTAATTATTATTTAATTTAAAAGAATACACAATGGTTTTATAATATGTAAAATTATTAAAAATGGTCAAACTTTTTAAATCTTAACCAAAACTACACCTCAATGTTACAAAATATAAGCCAGACTAGCTAGTAACAGGTATTGCTAAAAAATTCTAACTTGAAGATATTTATCAAGCAAGACTAAAATAGACCATTATAGTTAGAAGCTTGAATATTTAAATTGAATAGAACCATTATTCATTGGGAAGTTATTTATAAAAATTAAAAATATTAATTTGTTACAAATATTGAGAATTAAAGTATATTTGTTTTTATCAATATTTTTATAGTGGCAAATAAATAAAAAATCTTTTTGAGGTGAACATATAATTTGCAGCTACTGCAGCTGTCCTATTAATAAAAAAATGATCACATTAAATGGGAATTTTTAAAATGTAGTCATATTAGTTTATTAGTCAATAATACATAGATTTAGAAGTAGAAGAAGAAGTCAAAAACATTGCCATTATGGTTTGTTTTTACTGTGTGTTCAATTTTACAGGTAGGTAACGGGAAATATTTCAAACACACGACTTAGAATTGAATTTGGAGTTTTTTTTATTGCATACAAGACATATAAATACATCTGTTTTTGATAAATTCTAAATTTTTAACTATTTTTATCTGCGGATGCAAGATAAAAAAAAATTTCTTAATTATAGATATTATTATAATAATTTATTTTGATTAAAACTACAAGGTATAATTATTATCACATTAAATTTATAAAAAACATATCATTGGAATTTATCAATAATTATTATACCTAAAAATGCGTGATGCATGATTAAGATAGAGCATTAAAAAATGCGATAATTACAAATTCCCTAATTTAAAACTTTCGACTGTCCTAAAAATGACAATTTTGAAGATATCAAAAAAATAGTAAAGATCAAAATTGCTTAGAAAAAATAAAGCAATCCAAATCCAGTACAAAAAATAAAAATTTCTAAAATAAGAAATTTTTATTTTACCGCACATGCGCAGATAAAAATAGTTGAAAATTATAACTAATCAAAAACATATATTTATATATTCTGTAAAAAATCTGAATCAAACTCAGTCATGCGTTCAAAATATTTCCTATTACCTTTAAATTGAACAGACTGTATTTTGTATAAAAAAAGTTGAGTGACTGAAAATGCTTCTAGCTTGGTTCACAAATAAAATTAAAGCTCAATTTAATATTAAAAACTGTATAATATTTTAAGATCGTCAACAAAATATGAAAAAAAGTAAAGAATGATAACTTGTTATGAATTACTTACTTTTATTATTAGGTGGAGTATTTTCTCTATTATTTTTATTTATTATTGGAGATACATCAATAGGAATGTGACAGTCTATAGGTAGTTCTTGTACACCTAAATGATTTCCAAGAACTGGACCTTTTGAATTAATTGTTTTAATAAACGACTTCGTTAATGGGCTAACTGACAGATTTCTGCGTCTGTAAAAATCAATTGAAAATATTAAGCATGAAAATTATTGGCTTTTGTTGAACACATTTTACTCACATTTCTACTGGAGAAATAGGGTCATCATTATCATTCATAAAAAACAATTTGCGGCGTAAATTGGAGTTATCTTTAGTAGGACTTATTTCTTCTTCACAATTTTGAGTCTATTGAAGTTTAGAAAAAATATATTATAAATATTATGTATTAAGAATGTAAACAATGTATAAGTATTTTACTGAATTCAAGAAGTATGGTTTTAGTATTTCTTCAACATGATCAGGTAATATAGAAGGAAAACTTAAATCTGTTTGTGTTGAAACTGAAAATGTTTAAAATGAGATGTTAAATGTTTTGTTTAATTTTAATCAAATAAAATGAAAGTACCTTCACGGCTATATGATACAGATTTCAGACTTTGCTTATTTGATATAGGTGTAGAAGATGAATTTTTATGAGCTTCCCAATCAATAACTTGATTATTCCAAGGGCTAGGAACTTTATGTGTTGAGCAAAAATACCTATAAATTAATGAATAACGAGAGGCATAAATACGCTAAGCTAATAGTAAATGAGTTTTTGATTACTTATCAATAGTCTCTTGTAACTTAGATTCTGTTTCATCATCAACTTGATCCTCGTCGACAATACATTCATCTTCTATGTGCACTGGGTTTAGTTTGGAGACATCATCTATATTCCATCCAAATTCAACTTCTTGCCCTGGGCTTTTTACATTGGCAAAAACTGTAGGACTGATTGTCGTCTCCCCAAGTCGTTGCATTAAGTTGTCATTAAATGGATTATAAACTTTTTTTTTGCGTACATTGTTAGTTTTGTACTGTGAACGCAAAAGTTCTGTAGACATGCACCAGTGACGTGACGGTTTTAGAGGAGTTGGAGTGCGATTAAGATGAAACTTTTTTCCAAAGGATGTTGTTTCATTTTTTTCGGAATTTAACGACACGTCCATGTATTCTACTTCTTCGCAATATGCCATACTTAAACTAGAGACGGGTCATCGACATTTACTATCAACATAAAAACATATACTTCAACACAACACGAAATAGGACATAACTGTGATAAATTGACAGTAACAATAACAACAAAGAAGTGCACAAAAAACAAATCAATAAAAATAAAAATACAATTTTAAATAATATTATGAAAAAAAAAATAAATTATCAAATATCGTTATTCATTAGACATTTGTAAATTTTATTCATTTTAACGGTTGTTCCGATTGTTCGATATCCATACTCCAAGGATCTTGAATCACTTGAAGTAGCATTTCCAAGGTGCTCGTATATTCGGTACATTTTCCGTCTAACGTCCGGTCGCACTGTACAACTCGCCAATATAATCTGGGACCTCCCACCAAAATCCCTTTTTAGGTTAACTTGTCCATTTGCCCGACCAGTTGCAGTGGCTGGTTGTTGTTGTCATTTTTGGATCACGTCCTCGGAAAAATGGTAAGTTGATATTCGTTTTTTCGTTTTCATCCGATTTTATTTTAACGATCCTTTGGTTTGGTCTATCGCCCGTCTCTTTGTCATTCGGTCGTTAGTTCGTCAATTATGATCGTCAGAATTCGAAATCGAGTTAGCAGATTAGTAGCTGATATTGTTGTGTTTTCAGACGAAAGGTACTTCAAGTTTTGGTAAACGTCACAATAAGACGCACACTCTGTGTCGTCGTTGTGGACGATCATCGTATCACATTCAAAAGTCGAAATGCGCCCAGTGTGGATACCCGAGCAAGAAGCTCCGTCATTGTAAGTACAGTAAACCGGCAGAGATCTCGTCACACCGAACTCCACTTATGTTGATTCGTCATTTTTCATCATTATTGTATTAATTTATTTCCAGACAATTGGAGCGTCAAAGCTCAACGTAGGAAGACCACCGGAACTGGCCGTCTCAGACATTTGAAGATTGTTCGCAGGAAATTTAGGTAAGTCTTTTCAAACCACTATTTACTATATACTATTTTTGTACTTCTATTAATATCGGTCTAAGGATTGGAACCTCTTAAGAGGACGCCATACTCGCATGTGTTGTCTCTGTCTTACTAACGTACATAATAACAAATTTTCGTTCAGCAGAGTACATTTTGTGATATTTAATATTAGAGTAAATTTACCTATTATTAAAGATTATAATAATATCTAGACAATGACATACGTTTATTAATATTATAATTTTAAAGTGAGTTATGACCATTTTAAAGTTGTAATATTTTACATAGCTATAACTCACTTTTAAAGCATATGGGTAAATGTAGGTAAAGCCAACTTAACAAAATGGATTCTGGTGAACGAAAATCTATTATGATGTACGTCAGTAAGACGGAGACAACATGCAAGCATGACGTCCTCTTAACAGAAAATCATTACATGCATATGATGAAGAAAAATCAATAATATACGCTATTACGAATATTTTAATATGGGTATTTCTTGCCCTCACTGAGTATTGTAATGAGTGTTGATCTAGGTGTATAATCTGGAAACCATTTAATAAATTATAAAAGTTTTGCAATAAATGTTAATCTTAATTAATATATGCTAATACGACTTGATTTAAAATGGGTAGTACTTGCTCTCTCTGAGTATTACTTTTTATTTACATTATTCCTTTATAATAGTTTATAGTGAGTATATATATACTTTTATAATTAATTGATTCTACTTTTGTATTTTTAAAATTATTTAGCTATTCAGTTATTATAAGTTTTTTCAATGTCTGTTCATTCTTCGATTAAGTATATATTATTATTTTTTTTAAATAAATTCCAAATCTAGAAGATAAGTATTTCATTCAAAATATTTTTCTTCTAAAATTTTTAAATTATTCTTTTTTCTAATTAATTTTTTAATTTGCTATTTTATTAAAATTAAATAATATATCTAAAATTTCTATTTATTTTCGTATTCAATGCTCTTAACTTTTAAATATCTTTATAATAGAACAAACTTTAAAATTAATGAAATAGATTGATGTTTAAGATATTCATACAATATTGCAGATAGTATTTTTTATTAAATCTAAGAATACATCAATTGATTCTAGTTGCTTTTATTTTATACCCTAATTTCTCTATATTTAATTTAAAAAAAAAATCATACCTGGCTATTAGTTACTTTGAATGTGCCTTAAAATTCATTAAGTATATAAAATTCATAACAATGTTATATAAGTTTGTGCTATGATGTTAAATTTTATTAATATACGCTAATACGACTGAATTAAAAATGGGTAGTACTTGCCCTCTCTGAGCACATGCCTTATATTTTTTATGGTAGTTTTAAAACCAATATTTCAATAATTGTTTTTATTTCTCTAAATTGTATAATATATTTTTTAGTTAAATCATACATGCTATTGAAATAATTTAAAAAGTACAATTTTATTATTGTCTTAACATTTAAAATTGGATTGTAGCTGATTTATATTTGATGTATTGATATGTTATATACTGTTGTCAGGCACATACACAGGGGGATTGTTTTGAGTGTTCAAACACCCCCCCCCTACCAAAATACTCTGGTTTTTGTAAGGTTATTTACTTATTAAATTTTAATGTTAATTTTGTTATATCAATGTTTGTATTTCAAAAAAGTATTTTAAGTATACCTTATTTTCATAAAAAAATGTGTATATTTGTTGAAAAAAGTTCCTCTTTACAATAACTGATTTTCAAGAAAAAACCAAAACTTTTTTTATAGTATGTCCCTGACTGTTGAACATCAATTCTCTAGTTTCAGTATTCAACACTAATTATAATGTAACATTCATAATAATGTTGTATAGATCTGTGTGCGATGATGTTAAATTTTATTAATATACGCTAATACGACTGTATTTAAAATGGGTAGTACTTGCCCTCTCTGAGCACCAATTAAATATGAACTATAAATACAATTCAAATTACTTAAGATTGTTTTTAACTTTTTTTTACTTTTTCAGGAATGGTTTCCGTGAAGGAACCCAAGCTAAGCCCAGAACCAGACAGAGTTAATCATGTTTTCTGTTAAATTGAAAGACCATTAAAAAAATATACAAATAACTTTGTAAATATTGTTTTTGTTTTTATTTATTTATCAATTACTTTATTTAACCTAATAATACCATAATCAAGTTGAGATTGATCTTAAATAACTGCTGTACATTTATAATTTTATTTTAAAAATTTATAATTAATGTAAATAAATTATATTCTGTTGTATTAGTGTTATGTATCCAATTAGGTAATAAATTTATGTAACATTTATTAGTTGAAATCAACCTACACTATATTCCGGATTTAAGAATCGTAAATGTGAACGCTAACAAGTTTTAATATATCTAATGTTTATAGTTTTGTACCAAATTTATTATTATTATAAAAAAAAAAAAATAGGACCTAACATTCATAACTAGCACTGATACTTAATGGCAGTGTCCAATGACTCCTGTATGTTTCACTTGCTGTGTTCTGTCTAGTGGTCATATAAATTATGTGTTTATAGTTTAATACAGATGTAATTTAAAGATAATAAACCAAGCATTTCTATTACATGTAAGGAGATACTTATCTACACAATTTTAAAAAAGATTCGAATGCTAACTAATTATTGATAATTTATTTTCATGAGGCTGTTGATATATTTTTATATTTTAAATATATTTTACTTCTAAATTTTAGGAACGCACCATTTTACAAAATATAAGATGTTTTATTGTGTATCCTATACATACATTATATAATATGTTAGGTATGTATATTAAATTAATAATGATTTTTTAATATATTGAAATAATTGGTGCATTACAGAGTACATAATGTTTAAATTATTTATTATGATCACAAATGTATTGGCTATTGGGTTCGTTCATTGACAATTTTTAATATTTTTTAGTAAATGCAATCAAAAACAATATTCAAAAAAGATCATCATCAATCAGTGAGGAAATTCACTAAGTACTTTTGGAACAAATCTAGTTAAGCACCCGCTCGAATTTTTGGTTTTTTTTTTTGGAAACATATATTAAAGATTATGGTGCTAAAAGTTTTTTCCGGAAATTATTAGTTTTGGAGTAATCTAAAAAAATTATGCTTATTTTGTGTTTTTGAAAAAAATCAATAATATTTTCTTTTGAAAACATATACAGTGTACTCTCGATCATTCTCGGAATATAGGGTAGCAGAGTATCAACCATAGACGTAATATATATTATATGTCTATGGTATCAATAATTATCAAAAAGCAATGACTGGACAAGTTAACGATTTTTTTAACTCGTTAATTTAAATAGTTTTATAATATTCATAATTTTTTTCGTTAACTTTGAAAAAAAAAGTAACTTAACTTAGTTTAAAGTTAAAATTTTCTTATTTGCATAATATAAAATTCCAAACACATAGTAATGTTTATTGGTTAGTTTTTTTTTACACCCAAGAATCTTACTGGGGAAATTTAAAATGATACATCAAAGTATT
This sequence comes from Rhopalosiphum maidis, assembly GCF_003676215.2. Taxonomy (NCBI): domain Eukaryota; kingdom Metazoa; phylum Arthropoda; class Insecta; order Hemiptera; family Aphididae; genus Rhopalosiphum; species Rhopalosiphum maidis. Next base: position 26,938,187 of record NC_040877.1, on the reverse strand, counting down.
AACTAGCTATCTAAAAGCCTCATTCAAAAATTTGCATTATTCTTTGGACAAAAATTAATTTGATTAAATATGTTTGAATAAAATTAACTTGAAGTTAACACGTTAATCTTAAAAAAAGTAACGAGTTAATTTAACTTAATTTTAACTTTTAATTTGTTAATACCCAGCCTCGCCAAAAAGTATTAAGAGGACGTTATACCCACATGTGTTGTCTCTGTCTTACTAATACATTAGTAATGATCTACAGATCATAGAAAATTTGCGTTCAGGTGGGTCGGATCAACCGGAGTGGCCGACAAGAGGGGTTCTACTGTAGGTAGTTAATATCAATAGATTAGAATATAAGTTTTAAAAAAAAGGAAACAATGGGAAAATGATATAATACTATAGATAATATTGCATCCTTGCTACAATATACATTCAATTAAATAATTATCTCTGATACATATCCAACTTCATTTAAAGAGCGGCTTGTAGAATCCATTTTTAAAATGGGTAATAAGTAATCATTTGAAAATTACAGACCCATTACTTTATGTCTAGCATTATCTAAAACATTTAAAAAAATTACTAAACTTTAGAACCTTAGATTTTTTTAAATAAATATTTATTTTGACAACGTTCGCAGTGCCGTCTAAATGTCAAATAGAAAACAATCCACAAACGTTTATGATAGTTTTCATTACATATCAAATGCAGCACCTAAAATAACGCATAATGTATTACGTAATTTATAATATTTAAAAACAAGACAATTAATATGGTGTTGCTTACTTTCAAAAAAATATCTAATTTTATTAAGCCATCATGATCATAGTCAATTTTAGATAAAACTTGAATAATTTGTTGTATTTTGCGTTCATCAGGTACACCTTGTAATTTTCGTGCGATTGCGATTAGTTCGTCAATCTTGATTGATTTACTAAGAGAAAGATAAATTCAATTAGGTTATGAAAATGACAAATAAAATGATTAAAATGAAATATTTAAGTATTTACCAATCGATAGTAATCGTTGTGTTAACTAATTCTGTTTTCTCCAATTCTTTGAATACCTGATCTATGTCATTTATTTTGTTATTCAGTACTTTAAATAATTGTTTAGCTGCTTTCGATTCCTTAACTTGTTCCGTATCCATACTTTTTGTTACTTCTTGAAGATCGATCATTAATATGCTAAAACAAATCACAACATTTAATGTAGCTGATCAAAGGTAGTATATTTCTTTAGATATTATCTACAACTTGACTGTTACGCTTACTTTTTGATAACAATTAAGTTCAGTCTTCAATTTAGTGATTACGGACTTTTTAACAATAAGTTTATTTTGTTCTGAACACATATTCTCTATAGCACATTTTAACGTTTTTAAATCATTTAATGTTAATTTCTATAAATAATACTTAAGGTGAATATAATAATTCAAACATTAAACGACATGTCTAGACTACTCCAAATCCAATTGTATCTGTTAAAACAGGAGCCTTATCAACTATATTGCAGGTATTATATGAAGCTTTTTTATCGGCATTATCTAGCTGTATTTTGTTCTCTCTCATGCATTCTTCTATTTCTTCTTTTGCTTTACGTTCCTCTTCTTCGATTGCTTTCAATTTCGCCTTGTTATTTATAACTCCACAACGTTCACACAAATCCGTCTCAGTTGATTCGCCAACACAATATGGCAAAGCAGAAATTGCTTTTTTTAATAAATCATTAATTGGAATATTAGGCGTAAGGCTAAATGCTCTAGAGAGAAGAAGTAAAAAGGGGGAACTCTTTCATTGAGTGATAGGCTTAGCCACTCGGTTAGCTGTTGTTTCAAGCGACAGCTTGATTCAGGCATATTATTAATTATTTATAAGAGATATCCATAATAAAGTACGATTAGGTATATTATGGTACTATTGGTACTTATATATAATCTAGTTTTTATAAACTAAATTAAAACATAATAATTTAAAAAATTAAATTCTGTTTTAGAAATTACGTTTAATCTGCTTTAGTATATCTACCTAATTTGTTTGATCTTTGATGGGTTCAATTTATAAAAATTATACATATATTTAAAAGACCGTTAGGTAATATAAAAATAAAAATAAAAAAAAACTCGATTAAACATAAATTAATTATTTTTAGTTAACACCTAAGGTACATTTAATAATTACAAAACATTAAAAATATTTAAATGATAAGTATATTACTACTAACGAAGTGCTATTTAAATTACATTCTTTAGTATTCCTTCTATTGAATAAAAAAAAATTATTTGTTTATTAATATTTAAAATCACTGTATAGGTATACAGCTAGATTATAATATATTATATATCATTAAAGAGGACGCCATACCCGCATGTGTTGTCTCTTTCTTACTAACGTACATCATAAAAAATTTTCGTTCAACAGAATACATTTTGTGATGTTAGCTTTAATATTAGAGTAAATTTACCAATTATCAAGTTTAAAGGTAAGAATATTATCTAGACAATGACGTATGCTTTTATTGATATTAGTGAGTTATAGCTACGTAAAATATTACAACTTTAAAATGTTCATAATTCACTTCAAAATGATAATATCAATAAAAGCATATGTCATTGTTTAGATAATATTCTTACCTTTAAATTTGATAATAGGTAAATTTATTGAGAAATATACGAAATATAGTGAGGATCTAAAAATTTGAAAATTTCGAAAAAAATGTGTTTTTAGATATTACCTATCTCCTCCCAAAAACTCCATACAAATCTGAAGTCACTGGACTTTTAAAAAGAAACACACAGTGTACAATTTTTTAGAATAATAATAAATGTCATATTGTAATTCACATTGACTTATTTCACTGGCTTATAGTAATTTTTTTTTTAGAGTAATAAATATCACATATGAAAATTTAGTTATGTACAAACTATAAATTCTTCGAAAACCAAATACAATATACAAATTAAACTTCATAGAAAATATAAACAAATTAATTTGACATATTTAACTGTGTAATCAAAATAAATTGATTAAATTAAAATTGAATTAATTTTTACAAAATATTAATAATCATACAATTATAAAAAAATACTTACACACAATTTTTTTTTAATATGTATTTACTATAGGTAACTTTAAAATTGGGATAATAAAAACTAATTGATAATAAATTATAAATATTCACACTTAAATGATAATTTATTTCTTAAAAATTTAATTTCCTTCATTAAATAATACATTTTTCTCGTAAATGTCATAAAATAATTTTCTATAAACCAATTAATTGATTAAAAAGATAGAAAATATAATTTAATTCTTTTGTGTATTTAAGAGGCCGTTATGGTAGAGAAAAATCGACCGTAAAAACATGCTTTCGTACTTCCCATATTCCTCAGCTGAGAAGCTCCTCAAGACGACCTCGTGCCATTTTTTCGAATTTTTTTTTCAAATCGGAGATATTTGCATTTAAAATTTTTAAAATTTTTAAAAAGTCATATAAAATATAAAATAAAAAATATCAAAAAAATCGCTCGAAGTTGTCTAGAGGAACTTTTCAAGTTTATTTTGGTGTATAAATCATATTTATACGACTAGCGAGAGCTGAGGAAAATGGGAAGTACGAAAGCATGTTTTTGTAAGAAAAATCATAATTTTACAGTCGTAATGTGCTGCTCTGCTGAGTATAGCGACAGCGTTCGAGAACAATGTTCATACCACCACCCCGCGCGCGACTGCACCAAAGGTCTAAACTGGTTTTCATATCGCAGTTTATAAATAATTATTGTCAACACGATAACAATAATGTTGGTGACCGAATAATATTTTTCTATAAAACCGATATCGAATTTTATATTTCATGTTATTATTCTGCTCGACATATCTCACGTCATCATAAAATTATCATAATTTGTTTAACAAAAGTACGATTTGAATAATTATTTTTTTAAAGTCTAAAGTCTAAAGATGGTACTTTGGAAGGGTCAAAAGTAAAAAATGTTCAGTAGTTTTCAAAAGCGTCAGGAAAAATCTTGAAAAAATAACGGAAAAACGGAAATTTTTACGCATAACCACTTTTCGAATTTTTTGCATATTTTTCAATAATTTTATCGTTTAGTGTACATAATAGGTAATCTATTTTTCAGCAATTACAAAGAATTTTTCTTTAAATTTTTTTTTAAATAGGATTTGATATATTTTAAATACGCATCAATTTCGACTATTGGCGTCTAATAATTGAGATAAATTTATGAATACATAGTACATACATTTATATTATTTTATACATTTTTATTCAACTATAATATGTTTAATTTTTTTTTTTAAATGTACTAGGTAAAAAGTATAAAATTGTCAAATGTTTATACTATTATATTTTATTTTTAATAAACATGAATCGAAAGTAAAATCGTATTATTTATAAAAGGTATTCTTTTTTTTAATTCGATTCGATATCTATATTTATTAAAGACATATTATCTACATGTTTTGGTGATTTTAATGGAATAAATAATAATAATTATTGCATTATAAAATTAAATAGGCAGAGAATGAGAGAACATAAAGTATATATAATTATAATAAAATGTATGTATTATAATTTATTACTTATAATCAAAAGCAATGACTTTATAACAAGTAACAACTCTAATATCTAATAATTTGTTTTCCGAAAGTCGGCAAAACAAAGTCAATGGAGGGGATATAACCCCTAACCTCCCCCCCTGGGTACGCCACTGGTTATTTTCCCTTCTTGTCAGTCCAATGCCTCTCATTTTAATAGCCAATTTAAATGAAATTTTCGTATAAAGTCCCAGAAGTTTAAAACCATAATAATAATGATTCAGTTCATGAATAATTTTCTGTTTGATTGAATTTTTAGGTTTTTTTACATCACAATCACCGCTATTCTTATTTTGACAGTTAAGTTTGGTGATGTTTACAGTTTCTTCGATTTTGGAACATAATTTGTCCGATAATAGTAACGATGTATATGATATTTTACGAATTTGTGAATCTTGTAGCATAGGATATTGGGAGAAATTGCACACAGATGTGAATTCGAACAAATAATTTTAGATTTGTTACTGTTATACATAAACGATTCTGAAATTAAAAAAAAAAAAATAATATGGACAATTTATCTATAAAACATAGAATATAGGTAATTAAAAATTGTAATAATTACAGATTTATTAATTTGATTTGTTTGCACCATTATAACATACAGTTAGTTAGATAATTACTAAGTAGATATCAATTAATATCATAATAATTGTCAGTGGCGTAAATTGGGTCCAATTTCTGGTGGTGCAGTGGCATATACCAATAATCCAACTTTCTAAGTAAAATCCTTTCCTATAAACTATAATATTTTTTCCCATAATATATTTCTTTAAATTATAAATAAATGTTGAATTATTTTAGCAGTAAAACCATTATTATTATTACTATTATAACTTAAAATTATTTTAAGTTGAGACGGCGTCGTCTTTCCACATATCTCGAATCGAATTCATCAATTACTTGGTCCAAAAATTAATATTATTCTTTTTTTTCGAGCTACAAAATAACTAAAAGGTAAACTACTAAGCCTTCCATTTTGTCCAATAGTCGTTTAAAGGTAAGTTTTTAACCTCTTTAGACACTAAAAAGATCTTTCGCAACCTGCTGTATTAGTAGGTATTGTTCGGAATATTTTTAACGTCTCTATAATTAATAGAAACCTTTTTGAATGTCATTTTGTTTTATGTGTTCTATTTTGATTCTAATTTTTCAGGTACTGAATTATTGCCATATCTTTGATTTTACTATTTTAGAATATAAATAGAATAATAATTTAATTGATAATGCCTAATACATACACGAAAAATTACAATTTTGTACCCATTTAAAATATTATTATATATTTCAATGATTTTCTGGTGGTGCAAAAACATACCTTTACACCACCCAATTAACACCACTGATAATTGTAATTAAGATAATATTTAATTATGGCTTAATAACCATTTAGGTTAATTTTAAAAATGTTTATTTTCTTATTACAGTGGTCAAAAAGAATAAAGGTCAATACAATAATAAAATAAATAATTTTAGGTTTGAACTTGTACATATTTAATCCATTACCTATTATAATTTGGAAATATGTACCAGCAACTTCCCTATGAAAGAGTGATCTACAGGACGTTTTTTAAATAAACAGTACGTACCTACTCATTTTTTTTTTTTTTTTTACTGAAAATTGAAATTTAATACTCAAAGTTGTTTGTAATTACATGCGACTTGAAACTTTGACTATTACGAAAGATTACGTCGAGTGAATGGTGTGTATCCTTCTACATGTATTTAAAAACTGAAAACGTCAGATTCCCGCCGGTCACTTATCTATACAATTATATTATATTTGAAGATAAAAACTCATACTACCTACTACTTACTAACTTAACTACTGGTGTTCAAATAAATGTAAGTAAAATAATCTACTTCAACTTTAAGCCGGTATTTTAAATTAATAACTTATTCTGGATATTATACATGTATATATGTAGTATATTGTATATTGTAAAAAATGTACTATATTTGAATATTTGATTGTAATCAAATCTATATTAAAATAAATATTATTAGATGTTAACATTAAAAAAAAATAAATAAATAGTAGCTGTAAGTACAATATTACAGCTTTAATAACTTAAAATTTTCCAAACCTAGTACGTTTCGTGAATATTTTCAAAAACTTTTTAAAAACATTGATTAAATACAAAATATTTTATACACGTTTAATCAATACATTTAGTAATCATAAGTAGGTACATGTTAAATTTTTGCTACTCAAAACCAAAATGGATAATATGTTTGTGAATCATCCAACATATTATTATTCAGTTGGTGTTAAAATAATATTTTTATAATTATATAATTTGTATAATGAACGTTCTTTATAAATGGCACATAAAAGAAATAACAAAATGCATTTTATCGACATAATATAATTCTGTTTAAAAACTACTATTAAATCATTTAAAACATTTAATATTTTTCAAAGTATTTAACATATCCAAAACATTGAACACTAGTTATTTAAACATAAGTAGTTAATTAAGCATTCTGTAATATAGATAATTTACCATTAATTTTTTTTGTTTTCATATTTTTAGACAGAATGTTTAACAAAAAGACCCACTTCTAAAAGTTTTTCAACAGTACTAATTATTAATTTATTTAAAACTGTATGGCTCATAGTAGGAGCACTAAAAAAATAAGCAACAGGCAGCTTCCAGTTAGAGTACAAACCTCTTGCCATGAATACCAATGCTTGAGAAGCTGGTTTATTTATCCTACCTAAATGCCCTAGATCTTCAAACCCTTCAACTAGATCTAACGATTTTGAATATTCTAAACAAGTTTTTATTTTCATTTCATCAAATGCTACTATACAATATTTTTCTCTTTCTGTTAATGTTTCGGTTTTTATTTTAATTTGTTTAAAAAGATTAGAATTATATCCAGGTAAAGATTTTGAATAACCAATCCATCTTTTAATAGTAGAAACTCTTGGGAGAACAACTTGTAATTTGTTTTTTAAGAATGTGTATGTAGTTGGTGATTTATAAAATAAAAATAAAGAGCAAATTTTTTTTCATTTAAAGTCCATTGTTGTCGAGATTTTACCAAGTGTAGAGTTTGCATAGTTACCAAAACACAGGCTGATTGAGACTGGTATTTTAAAAAATTGATCATATTAGCAGTATTTAATTTGTATGATACGGTTTTTAAATTTGAACGTAACTTACATAAAGACAAATGTTTATTTTTTAAAAGCCCTTGTTGTCGTTTTATAATAGATTTTAATTTAATCTTACGTGGTGTATCTTAATTATCTTGATTGTCTTTCTTAGTTGAAAACAATTTTTTTGGGGAAACTGGTGTTAGAATATCCATCAACATATTATGAATCCCTAGAAAAAATAAAATTAATATATAAATAAGTAAAAATATAAAAATCATAAAATTATATTAATTTATTATTATTGACAAATTAATAACTAATAATTAAAACATATTAAATAATATAGAATATTATTTAATAATTTCAAAATCAGTCAATCCAGGTATTTTTATTATTTTTTACAACATTAAAATTTACTTACCGGGTGATACTAGTGGTGTAGGAGGATACAAAGGTTTTGACTTGGAAGGTGTACAAAAAGACAAATTCATTTGTGTTGCATAAACTTTAGTTGGTGTTTGGACATATAATTCTTCATCTCATGAGTCTTCTTTAAATAATTTAGGGACTGCTGTCTTTTTTAATCTTATTTTTCTTTCATCAGTGAAATCAGAATCATCAAAATGATCTTCACAAACCACCTTATTTTTTAAATTTGTCTCAGAAAGCAAATCTATGTTTCCTAAAATACCAATAATCACTTATTTTATTTAATAAACTACAATTAATGTTTTTACTTTTATTGTGAATTTAATTGGAATTTTAAAATAATATATATAAATTAAATAATATAATAAATCACTTAACTGAATTATTCAACCACAATCTTGCACGTCCTGGGTCTGTGGGAAATTTGAACAAATGTAATGAACTATTGGTTCTCTTGTTTTACCACAATTAAAAAAAACACACTTATTTCCTTTTTGCATTTTAAAGAATTTAAAAAATATGATTTAATTTTCAGTAAATGTTATACAAAAAAACAGGTAGGTATTCAAAAAATGTTTACATTTGAAATAAATATAAGTTTTGAACGCATACTACTAACTTTACATCATACAGAAGAGTAAGAGCTAACTACCAATCAAGGAGTACGACTTAAAATCGTTTTATTTTTATTTCAAAATTATAATATAATATACGTATATATATTTATATATATATTTATTTTTAGTCTTTTTCACAACAGTATTTTTTTTATATATCCTTTGTTAAGGGCTATAAATAGCACTGTAATTGTATTGCATATAATATGAAAAACGATTCTGAGCGAAGAAAGTTTTTCAGCTAGGAATGTATAAATCGTTATTTTACTCGTGATTTCGTGATAATCTATTTTTGACAACATTTATTTTTCATACGCTCAAAAAATCGTTTATTGACACTAGAATTTTTTAACAGTTATTTGAAGAAAAAATTATTGAGAACCTTGTATGGGATAAATTAACCTTAGGTTCAAATCACAAAAATGTTATAAATTTTCAACTTCAAAATTCCTTGCAAATTTTCGCGATTTTGACATATTTTGTAAACTTGAATTTTAAATGCTTATGAACAAAAATTGTGACTAACGATTTTTTATTTTTTTTTTATTACGATAAGTACAACTTACAATAAACCTTGTATTAAATTTTAAAGATTTTTTGGTTAGCCAATTTTTTTTTATAGTCATATCAAAAAAAAAAAAAAAAAAACTTAAAAAACTTAAAAATTTCAATTGTCTATAAGTAGCTTAAAAAAAGGTATAAATATTTAACGTAAATAGATAATGCTAATATAAACATTTGGTGAAAATTTCAAGTATTCACAATGATTCGTTTTTGAGTAACAGTAAAATCAAAAAATCGATTTTGTCGAAAAATGTTTATGCGTAATAGTTCTCGTTTTCCGTTACTTTTTTAGGGTTTTTTCTGACGCTTTTGTAAGCTACTGAAAATTTTTTACTTTTGAAGTTTTGACCCTCCCCCCCTCTAAAATACCAATTATATTAATTTTTCTTTTCATAGAGGGCTGAAGTCAAAAATCAAAGCACTATTAATACTCCAAAACGTAATGATAGACACAAAAATAAAAATAAAACGCTTGTCAAGTCAGAGATCGGCATGTAAAGTTTCTTGATTTTCAATTTTTAGAAATGTATTAGTTGTATGCAATATGTATGTATAAAGTAATTTATTTTTATATGCATTTAATGAGATAGATCTCTGGAACCGGATAGCGGATTTTGTTGTTTGGGGTCTTGTTAGATTCACATTGGCTAGGAAAAGTGCAGTGAAGATTTTCAGAACTATATCTTTTATAGTTAATTCACTACAGAGCTTCAAAAAAAAAATTAAAACTCATTTTATTGGGCGTTTTTTATGTTTTTCAGATTTAGAGGTTATAGTTTTGTAGTAAGTTAAGTTAATGATTGTAGTTAAAGTTCTGAAAATCTTCACAGCATTTTTCCTAACCAATGTGAATCTAACAAGACCCATAAAACAAAATCCGTTCTTCAGTTTCGATAATCTATCACGCTAAATAAAAATCTAGCAAAAAATAACTATTTTTTTAACTGAAAAATGTTTAATCTCATATTTTATATCTACTTGATATTCTATTTTTAATGAGCTATCAACCAGATTTTTAATTTAGGAAAAAAGTTAAAAAAAATACAAATTTTGGGACTATTTACGCCGATGTTTTTATGGATTCAAATCTTTGTACTGCTTGGGTGTGATATCGGATCTCTCTCAATAATATTTTATGTTAAAGCTAGCTTAATTATCCACCTACTCATTACAACTTAGTTACATTTTTATCATTTTCCTATTTAACAAAAATTCTTGAAATTTTAAAAATCCAGACTTTTTTTCATTTCAATACCATATTTACTTGATTAACAATCAAGAAAGTAATAAATAAAAACACACATCATTGTAAAATCAATAGATTCTTTACTCCGTTTAGAATCTAAAATACAAGTTTTACTCCCAAAATATGAGAATAATCAAATTTTATCTAATTGAAATTGTATATATTTTTTGGATTTTGAAAAAATGGAAATTACAGTTTGACTATGTAATCAAGTTTTACTTATAAGTGGTTTAAAAAAATTTCAAATAAATTATTCTATAAAAGTATGAGACATTTAGTTGTTGAGAATTTTGATCAAAAACCACACCAGCACGGCGGCACCAGCCGTTAAAAAATACAAAATAATTATTTGGTTAATATAAAGAGCATATTATTGTACAAGTTTATTTTTATAATATTATATTATAATTTACATAATCAATGTTATGTAAAAATATAAATCAGTCGGTCTGCGTTCCGACAGTCATCGATAGTTGACTAAATCATATTTATTACATAACCGGTTTATTATTGTTCATCGACTGTTATTATTATACATCAAAACTGTAAACGCGATCTATGAAATCATAATAACACTAAAACGATGGTTTCCAAAACGTACATTAAAGTGGGCTATCTATTTGTATATAATCAATGGCTACACCAAAATTTCTATAACTATTGACTGTAAACTTGTAAGTGTAACTGCTTTGGCATATAATTTCTTAAATTTCTTTTGAGGTTGAGCGTGATCTTCGGGAACTTCGTCAGACGGAACATTTTGGGAAAGTTTTAGTTTTTTTTTCTGTTGAATATGTTCCTTGTTAATAACAGACGATTTGAGCTGTTTGAGCAACGGACAGTACATAAAATTAGCAGTATGAGTACCGGAATATAAAGCGCATTTAGGCGGTTGTTTGCGTGGCTTAATGCACTAAAGGTGAGATCATCCTGGCCACATTTGTCGCAGCGAACAGTATGTTTTTAATATTATATATATATAGACGTGTGCTCATATAATTGCAGTGCTTACATTGTGTCCTGTGGGTGAAATCGGTTTTGTCAAATTAAAAATGTTCCTATTAAATTTGTCGTTTTCAAGCTTAATTACTGAAATACTGCTTAATAGTGAAAAGATACATCGATAAATTGTTGGCCTTATTAATAATATTTTCAACACTATCAATAGAGAAACGCAGTTCATCAAGGAACTATTCAATCTCTTCCAAGGTGGTGGAATGATGAAGGTAGCGAATGAAAGAACAAACGCTAAAATTAAACGCAAATGACGGAGTGCAAATGTGTGAAAAGGTAATTCAGTATCAGATAATTAAAAATTTGCAAATGATATTTAGAACGTATTTGTAGGAAGATAAGGACGATGAGGTGTACCCATTTGCTCCTATAATACGAATAATTGATAAGGTTACTATTTGGGTATTTTGTATAAAAATAGGTGACTTACGATTATCCACATTTAATGACGGTTTCGTCGACGATATAGAGACATAGAGTCAACCGTGACTTTATCTTGGATAGAAAGCGATTGTGATACCGTAGGTGAGCTGAAAACTTCAGTTAGGCGACATCCCTCCGAGAGCAAAGCATATCCGTTTGGAAAAACGATTTTGATTTTTTTTTCGGCAACTTTGGGAGACGACGGTGAATTTGGGTTTCTTTTTAATAATGTATAGTGTTCTTTCCGAGGTATATTCGGTTTATATATTGATATAGACACACTAGTTTTAATGAGCTATTATCCGAAAGATAAGCATGGCTGTTGCAGTGTTGCGATAACGCTAACGAGCACGATGCATGCATGTGTACGCTGCGACAGTCAACAAAGCACTGAAATCTTGTTTTAAAATTTTAAAAATATTGACCCAGTAAATAGTTTTTACTTTTTATCAACATTCATAAAAATAATTATTAATTTTTTATGCCTAACTCAAAATGAGTTAAAAATTTTATCATGAAATGAAAATGATAATACAAGCAGCATGTAGTGAAAAAGTCAAGTATCTAGTTATTCTTATTTGAAATACAATAAAATATCAAAAATTGTTGAGAAATAATAACTTTAGGTGTAAAAATATTAATTTTAATATTTATATTATCGAATACCGTAAAAATTCTTCGCATCTTCAAATTCTCATAGAAAATTAATTTGTCTTTCAGTGAAATTTTTTTTCATATATCGGTTAAAAAACCTAACCTGGTATTTAAATTTCAAACCTTGGTATAAAAAACAAAATTTTTATGAATTTTTAACAACAAAATAATTTGTTAGTTTTCGCAATTTTTATGGATAGTAATTTGTCAAAATTCTAACTTTAAAAAAAAATATATTAAAGACTTATGAGGGGCAGCTTTGAACTACAATTTTAGTCATTTCTACCAAACGAATAATTTTTAATCATTTGTAACAAAAAAAAAAAAAAACAAAATTTTGTAGAAAATTCCCGTTTTACATAATTTTTTTTTTTTTGTTTTCCTCGATCTCAAACAAAAATACTACGAAATATTAATTTTAACCTTTTAGATATAAACTAGAAACAATTTTCTAAAATATTTTAAATTTAATACATTCATTGCTCCATATGCTCAAATAAATTATGTGTAAATTAAAATTGACATATTATGTAATTCTTTATTTTTTTTTCAATTCATATTTCACATTTAATCGCACATAATAGTCATCTTACAATAGTTGTCTATCTAAATATACATTAAAAAACATTTTTAAGCAACACAATTCAATTTTTACAAATGATAGGTTTACAATACAAATTCACATTTACTTACATATTTTAGATATATCTTATATTGCGTATAGAATAACAGTACCAAGGTGTTTTATCATTAAAATCACTACATTATAAAGTGTAATACATCAATAAAATGGGCGCTAGTGTAGCGTACGATCTACGGCTTACGTGTGCTTTACCTGTGATCTACCCATTACCTATTGGTTGTAGGTCCGATAATTCCGGCCCGATAATATTTTAGGTATAGGTTAGTTGCGGCCCGAGCAATTATCATTACCTTTGTCCTTACCTGTATAATATATACCTATTACCAAGGCTGGACAAGCTAACGATGTTTTCTAACTCAATAAGTTAAATTATTTTAAAATAATAAAGTTAAGTTAAAAGTTAATCATATTTTTTCTTTAACTCGTTAAGTTAAACGTAAACTTTGAAAAAAAAAATAACGAGTTAACTAACTTAATGTTAGGTGGAGATAAGCCACCAGCAAATACGGATGAGGGGGCACAGGTCCAAGACAACTGCAACTATGGTGCCAGGGTTGATGGACCGTGGATTTTCGGTCTCAAGCATGGAAATGACAGTAGGTACTTTTACGTAGAACGCCGTAACAAGGATACTCTTTTACCTATTATTAAAAGGGAATGTGAAGGTGGTTCCGTCATCACTGAGATGAATGGCCCTCATACCGATGTTTAACATCCGAAGGGTTCATTCATGAAACTGTTAATCATCAAGAAAATTATGTTGACCCCTTAACAGGTGCGCACACACAGGGTGTTGAAAGATCATGGTTGGATGCAAAAATATCCATACTGAAGAAAAAGAGAGGCGTACCTATCCATATGCTTCAGCCACATTTGGATCAGTATTGCTGGAAGTTGTGGCGGAAAAGTCAACCAGATTTATTCATTGCATTTTTAGAAGATATGCGGGCGACATACATAATTAACGACGACTAAATTATCTAAAACAACATTTATTTTATGTAGATGATTTTTATATTTTATATTTTTAATTTTATATTTCCAAAAACAAGCTGGTAGATCGCACGCTACACTAGCACCATAAAATATGATGAATATATTTATGTATGTATATGTTACGGTCAAAGTGTATAATTCGGGCATTGTAATACAGTGCCCGGGCATTGTGCACAATGCTCGTCATATTTGGGCAAAGTTGAATCTGCTTTTAATTTGGGTCCATTGCCTAATCATTGTTATACAATAGCCGGGAATTGTGTACAGTGCTTAATTGTTTGTGGAAAATGTAAGGTTATTGCGATTCCGCGTCTGCATGTATAGTGTATACCAATAACATCTTCGATATCATTAAGAGAAGCGGCTAGAAAATTTTCAAATCTTGGCGGTCAAGGATATAACTATAAGTGCATTTTGAGGGGGGCTCAAATTCGTAAGCCCCCCAAAATCAAAGCCCCTCCTCTCAAAAATGGTTTGTATATTCCTATCCACCTTTATATATCTCAGGGAGCATACACACAGTACATACATGCAAATTATAATAGCTTCTCTAAATTTAAAACTCAAATTGTACCTATGGGTGTAACTGTAATTAGCAATGCAAGACAAATAAATGTAAGTGTAAGGCTGTGAGTAAACTATGTACTTCTAAATGTCATTATAGCTTAAGTTGCAAAAATAAATAAAAAAATTTGTTAATATTCATAAAATAAATTATGGTAAATTGTTAGTATAACAAATATTGTTTTATACATTTTTAATTAATTAATTGTAATTGCCCATTATGCTCTGGTCATTCTGTACAATGCCCAGACAAAGTGTATAATTGTCCACATTGTTCAATGAAATTGGGCATTGTATACATTTATACACTTTGACCGTAACATATATATTATATTATAAGTATTATATAGATATACATATAAGTATTTTGAGATTAAGTGAAATTATCGTTTAAGTAATAATGTATACGCATAGTTTTTTCATAAATTTAACTTGACATTCCATATACAAGAAAAATCAAAATTTTTACTATTCAGGGGTCAAAACAAAATATTTACTTCGTTAATGACCTATTTTGACTGTAGATATCTTAAATCTTATATATAGCTAAATTACCCGACTTCGCCTGTGTGTAGTTTTTGCTTTCTAAAAATTAAATTCTTAAATTAACACACATTGTTTTGTTTTAAAGACGAAAAAAATTTATTTTATAATTTATATAATTGAGCATTGAGCTAGTCCGTGACAGGTGTTTTACACCTCTGAACAATTCATATCTACATGCTGATAAGATACAAACACAAAAAAAAGGGTCAGGTTACAGGTAGCTGGAAACCCTCGGGAGGCCTACATTAGTCTACATTTATTTAAATTATTATTTATCAATTAATTATAATGTAAATTGTTACGCAATAATTTTGTAAATTTAAGAAAAAAAAACATACACTTAAATCAATTACTGAATAATTAAAGAGTTGAAAACATGAAAAACTTGCGCAGTTAAGGATATTGGTAATTTAATAATTTCAAGCAATTTCTAGTCATGATACATGACAGTCATTCCAAAAGCATATAACCAACTTTAAAAGAAAATAATCATGCTTTATATAATAATTGGATTTTAATCATTTTTATTTTATATGAGAGAAAACATTTTTAATTTAACTCATATGTTTTTCTAATAAAAACTTGATAATTAAAAATTTATAAAAAATGAAAAACAATAGATCCTTCCAATAAAATAATATAACTTGAGTAAATATACAACTGGAATATCAATGATATTCCAGTGAGTGGCGGTTTTGGGGGTGAGGCAAGTGAGGCGGCGCCTCATCTAAAATTTTGTGGTAAATATAAAATAATTCTCAAAATGTAAACTTCTTGGTTCACTAATAGAACATATTTCGTTAATAATTTTTAACGTATTTATGACTTTGTTTGAGAAAAAACGCTTCTTCGTTTCACTTTAATTTGAATTATTATTTATTATTTTATTGTACCTATCATTTCGTGTATATTATCAAAAATATCGATAAGCCGATAAGAAATGCACGAAACAATTAGTACGTAAACGTCGTAAATGAACGACGGTATTTCAGCGTATTTCAAATGATGTCAGAGAGGCACCGTTTTACGCCGCCTCTGATTTTGTACTTGTGTACACAAATTACACACACAACGCGTATGTACGCGAATGCACGCGACTGGTTAATTTAAGTAGAACTACGCATGCGCAATAATCATAGTGAGGCACGTTTTGTCATCGCCTCTGCGTACTGAAAATAGATTTACTATTATAGTCAGTGTCAACCCGCAGCCACGGCTAATGGTACTGCGGCAGTGCGGCACGTTCAACAAAAAAATAAACAATCAATTGTTATTGTTGTAATACATATGTGTATGTCACTATATATAATTAAAATTATATTATATTATAGCTATTTTTATATTTTTGAATTCCATTCTTACTGTTTAATTTTTGTTATGATAGTGGGGGAGGGGGGGTTATATATAATTCGCCTCACTAAAAAAATACAACCAAAACCGCCATATATCATAGAAATAATAACTAAAATATATAACTTATTTCTGTGCATTATTTTTATAGTATATAGCAGGGATGGGCAACTGAAAGTTAATGCCAGGGTATAGAGAGCAAAAAAAAAAAGGTCATGCAAAATATGCATTTTAATTTAGCATACACGTAGCATAGAGTATAGACGATTGACTTTGAAATTATATGATGTAATTTGAAAATGTAGCACGGACCAGATAAAAAAGGTTCCGCCAGTTGCCCACCCCTGATATATAGTACAATTTAATAACATCAAAGAATCAAAACCTAAATATTGTATCATTTTAGTGGAAATATAACAATACTACACTCAATGATCTACCAGTTATGGATTCAGTTCAGTTATTAAATATGAACAATTAAGAACAATATAATGAATATTTACCATCTCCACTAAAACTCAAATGCGTTCTTGACTTCATACTATCCTTAAAATTATTACCGTTTGATTTACTAATACCATTAGTTTGAAAGTCGTTTGTAAACTTTGGCTTAAAAGTAATAATTATTAATTATTATTACACGCAAAAAACCAAAAATTACTCAAATCATTAAGATTAATAATATAACTTGCCATTTTTCTGTTTTGTTTGAATGTTTATAGTTATTACCATTTAATAACTTACTCCTAAAATGAAAAAATACAATTTAATGAGATAAATTAACTAAAATCAATGGTTAGAATATGAGACTCTGTAAGTAACTTAGCATATCATACCACTAGACTAATAGAGGCTCAGAAATGAGGAGGAAAACATCCAATAGAGTTCAACCACCCTAATTTAAATTTCAACATTAAAAACTATTATGTTATGTATATGTTTTTAAATATACCAAGATTTATCATCGAGAGAATCATTTCTATTTAAACATTTTCCATTTGTTTTGATATCAATTGGTGACTTAGTTCTGTATAAATTATATTATATTATTTACTATTTATTAAAATATGTATGTGGTATATAATTAATCAAAACCACAATATTAAACGAAGTAATAGAAAAACTCTAAAACTATTTAGTTATACAACTAACCCATTATAATTGCTGTTAAATAACTTTTTAAATCACACACAATTAAGTAAAAAAAAAGAACAACGTATATTACTAAATATAACTGACAGTCTCAATGCTACGAGGGCAACGGCAACACACTTGCAATTAATATAACATTACACACCGGACTCACATATAACTGGACGTCACGGCACAAACTGAACTGACTTCAGACTTGACCATTCCCACTTGCCCTGTCCCTTCTATAGTGTGCAGTGCCGCCATCCTCTGCCTTACATATGACTAAAATTAATATTATAACACCCGACCACTCCTGACCCATATTCGTCCTAGAACTCGCCAGTAGTGATCAAGCAACATCACATTAACTAAACTTAATATAACATGACATAATATAACAATTTTTTTTTTTAACTTAGCTAACTAACATAATATCACATGAATTAGTTAAACATAATACTGGCTTAGTGTTAAATTAAATGGTATAGCATAATTGACAACATTTTATAAAATACATAATAAATTTAACAGTCTTACATGAGAATGCACAGCATAGTTAACAAAATTACATAATAAATTTTAACATAATTTTTAACAAAATCTTTCATGAAAATATATAACATAATTCAACAAAATCTTTCATGAATGTGTTATATAATACATTTTTAACATAGTATCACATGAGTTGATATAATATAGTAACATAATTGTTATTAATACATTTGATAGCCCTAGAACCGTTTTGGCATCCTAACCTCCCTTTGGGGCCTTCCCTTGACCTCCATGTCTGCCTTGTTGTCTTCCACTACGTCCTCTCTTCCTTCAGGTGCTATTTTCCAAGACTTCAGCTGGCTTACATGTGTCTTCGCCCTATAGGCATTGGGTGCAACAACCTAGGACGTCTTCTCGTGGTGTCTTCATCATTAGGAATTCAAAGCATATGTGGATGTATTGTCTCACGTGCTGTCGAAATCCTAGGCACCAATAGTCATGCAACACATGGCTCACAGTATTATCCTCAGACTGGTGACCGTTCAAGTCATGTGCATTTACCAATATACTTTTCCTCATGCTCCGTGGCATTCAGAATAACAATTTGTCTTTATAACACCTGTACAGTAAACCATTTCTTATTTCATAGTACTTTGTCTTCTCACTTTTGTACTTGGTTCTTTCCTCTATATGCATGTTCATCATATTCACTATTTCATTAACTTCACTGTCTGGTCGTTGTGCCATCATAACCTTGTCTTCAAATGTCAATAAATTGCACACGTCTAGATCACTACACAGCAGTTCCTCTACTGTGTATTCCGTGTTGAGGTCTGTTTGTGAAGCTCTGGATAGGGCATCGACATGCTGCATCTTGGTTCCTGCACGGTATTTAACCTCGAACACATACTCTAGCAACAAATCATACCAACGCGCTATTTGTGGATTACTTATCTTGTATAAATTTAAATAGGTTAGCGCTTGACAATCAGTATAGATAGTATAAATTGAACTCCTAGCAAATAGGACCTGAAGCGTTTTACCGATCATTGCTATGAGCTCCTACTTGCTAGAATGATAGTGTTGCTTTGCTTCGGTTAACCTTTTGCTGACACAGTGCACTAATCGTAGCTTGTCTTCTGATGCATCCCTCTGAAACAACATACCTGCCAGACCGTATGCGCATGCATCTGTATGTAGTTCAGTCGTTGTGGCATTCGGGTTGAATATCTTCAAGACTGGCTCTTGAGACAGCACTTTCTTCAGTTGCACAAAAGCGTTCTCCTGTCCTTCTCCCCACGTATACGATGCATCCTTCTTCGTTAGTCATGTTAATGGTTCAGCGAGGACAGCATATCCTTTCACAAACCTCCTGAAAAAGCTTGTCAAGCCAAGTAATCGTCGCATTTCGTGAATATTAGTAGGTCTTGGAAATTCAGAAATCGACCTAGCCTTCTCTCTTCCAGGTTTGATTTCACCCTTGGTGATGATAAAGTCCAAAAATTCGATCTCCTTAGTGCCAAGATATACTTACCAGATCTCAACGTTAGTTTGGCCTTTCTAAGGCACAGCAATACCATCTCCAATTTGGTCAGCATGTCCTCCAGTCTTTTGCCTCCAACACCCAGTCATCCAAATAGCTTTTGACCAATGTGCCTCGCAGCTCTCCCAATACCACGTTTATCAACCGTTGAAACTTGCCAGGTGCTCCAGCTAGACCAAACGGTGTTCTTGTGAACTCACCTGTGTCGTCTGGTGTAATAAAGGCGGTCTTTTCTCTGGACTTCTTTGCTATTGACACTTGAAAATAACTATTTGCGAGATCCAATTATACAAACAACTGCCCAGCACCGAGTAATTCAATCTGCTCATCCATGCTTGGTAGCGGAAAGTTCTGCCTCCAAGTTTGTCTGTTTAGGCACCTGTAGTCTACAACCAACCTCGACTTGCCACCCTTTTGTGACACCAACAGTACGGGACTCGTATACGGTGATCGCGTCTCTGTAACAATTCCGCAGGATTTCCACTCAGCAATTATTTCAGCCATAGCCTTACGTTCTGCCAACGACACTTTATAAGGCCTACATGTTACCAGTTTGCTGCCTTCCTCTTCATCTATGCGAAGCTCCGCCATGTCAGTACACCCAAGTTCGTTTAGATTTTTCGCAAATGTGTTTCTGTAACTGTTAAGTAATACCAGCAACTCATCCTTTTCAGCTCTTGTTGCCTCAATGCTTACGTATTTGAAGTCCACCTCAATTAGTGGCTCCATGACCCGCAACTCATCTATTTCCACAGCGTGCACTATTGCATCATTATTATTTGTCGTGTCCACATTACCTTCGGGTGAAATGAGACAATGTCTGTCGATTCTCTTGATGACCAGATCGTTGCTAGTTTTGTAATACGTCACGTAAGGTAAATCCAACCAACCTCTACCTATTATTAGTTCCGTGCTTTGTGCGTCGTCGGGTACCACCAGTAACGTCACCAGTCCAGCTTCAACACCATCAACTTCTATGCTCTTCCAAGCCTTTCCAATAGTTGTTGTGGTCGGCACAGTCACACTACCTATTCCGTACAACGGTTGCTCAGCATACTCTATTGTTAGCGCCACTCGTTTAGCTATGCTGTGTTTGATGAGTGAATAATGTGAACCATTATCTACTAGTAAACTCACCGTCGCACCTAGCACGACACCGTCCTTCAAGTACCGATGTGGTGCATCGACTGCAGTTCTCGTTGTAGTCGCGTTTGTTTCCGCCTTGGTTCCCGGACAGTCCTTCTTCATGTGACCCTTACCGTTGCAGCCGTAGCACATCAGCTTTTTCGTCGTTGGAAGCAGTCGCGCGAGAAAAGACCACTTTTACGGCAAAACCAGCACTCTGCCTGTTCACCACCTGGTGGCATTTGTCGCACCAGCTTTATTCTCCCGTCGATGTGGTGCTATGTATAACGCCGCTTTATCTGTGGAAGTTGTTACAGGTTTATCGATCCTTTTTGGATTGTAGATCTTCTTTACGCTCCTTTTATCGATTGACTCGTCCTTTCGACCCATTCCACTACAAAAATTATTTAATCGTTCCCACTCTAGTAAGTCACCGAGCCGCTCATTCTCGTCTGTATGTTTTATTTCTCAACACGAAAGAGCCAATTTACTCGAGTATACACCTTGAAGTATGTGGTCCTTAATTTCGTCGAATGTCAATTTCAGTTCTCGACACAGTCTTACTTTTTCATGAAAGAAATCCACTATATGTTCACCTTTAAGTTGGACACATTTCTGTATTAGATTCCATCTGTTGGTGGTACGCAATCCTTATCCTCGTACGAATGTGGATTTAAACCTTGTCAAAAAGTCGCTCCAACTGTCAAACTCTCGCCCGAGAAACCAGTTGCGTGCCACTCCAACCAAACACGATCGTACGAACTGCAACCTATAGTTGATCGGCCAATTATTCAATCGCGCCAACGTTTCTACCGACTCGTATTAGTCGTCCGCTTTATATGCAGTTTCGTGACCGCAAAACTCTTTAACTGTTTTATTTAAGTCCGGGACGATTTGAAACTCACCTACAGCACTCGCATCGCTGCTCGAATTAGAGTTGATCGAGGAATCCTCTGTCCGTTGAGCTACGGACAGGGCCTTCACCTGATCGGTTAATTGCTGCAACAACTGTACAACTCGTTATAAGTGGGTGCTACAGGCACCTGCACCATACCGTCTTGACCAGTATTTGACATTTTCTCGTTTTTCGTAAACGTTAACATTATCATTAAATGTAAACAAATAACATAATCACGGCCATAGATAATAAAGAATGGATAGGCCATTCGCCCTTATCATACGTTCTCAAAAAATTTATGAATGTAGGTGCATTTTTTTAATCCATGATATTTTATATTTCTTTCTAACAAAAATTGAGATAATAGGCACCTTTGTGAGACAGAAGATATCTACTCTCTAGGAAAGAGGCACCTAATGTTATAAGCATATAGGCGTAGCCTATCCATTCTTTATTTTCTATGATCAAGGCGCGCGTATTATCACATTATCAGTCAACGATTACGCGTAAATGAATCATAGAAAATCAAATCGCCGTTGAGCACTTGCGGGTATGCTCCGTATATTCGGATATTAGGAAAAAAAGGCTCCAAATAAATATTTGATTTAAATTTTAAAAATTCATTTATTTAAATATATACCCCTCGTAAAATAATGACCGATACATGAAATTAGTTTCAAATTCAGTTTATCTTTTATTTAATTTTCATAGCTCCTATTGCACCTTTATTAGCACTATGACAGTGTTCTTCAAATCGTATGATTTTTGTAATTTCAAAATCAGTAATTAATATTGCTGGAAATTTCATGGACGATTTTTTGGAACATTTCCATCGGATTATACTTTGGCATGTATTTTTTATAGTATAAGTATACCCGTCTAGTGCAATTTTATCATTTCCCTTGTTTGATTTAAGAAGTTCCATGGTTAAACACTTAAACTACACTCGCGTACAACTCGTGTACAAATTATTACGTATGATAGGTATACCTGTAACTTTCAAACTATAGATTTTTTCAATTAATTGTCATGTACTATCTACAGATAAGATTTGTCAACCCAATTTATTGTATAAATAAAATAACAAATATAATGAAAATATCGTTTTATTTATACTGCAACGGGAGACTTTTTTCCGGGGACTTTTTATCCATTTACCGTGTATTCAAATATTAGAATCCCACTTCTGATGTTGTTAAATAACTTTTTAAATCAAAGTAAAAAAAAAGAACAACGTATATTACAAAATATAATTGTTTGACAGTCTCAATGCTTGTGACGAGGGCAACGGCGACACACTTACAATTAATATAACATTACACACCGGAATCACATATAACAACCGGACGTCACGGCACAAACTGAACTATATTCTAATATAACTATAATGTATATTCTATGAACTGAACTGACTTCAGACTTGACCATTCCCACTTACCCTGTCCCTTCTACAAGTGTGTAGTGCCGCCACCCTCTGCTCTACATATAACTAAAATTAATATTATAACAGTGATCAAGACGAGCTTTTTTATTACTGTCCAATTCCAAAATTCCATTTTCACGCTTACGGTTTTTCTTTTCTGAATCTTTAACTCCAGTTGAATGAGATACCTTAATGGTATTTGTTTCAGTATCATCTTTTAGAATTCGAACTAAACATTTTTTGATAGGTTCGGGTTCAGGTTTAACATCTAATGGTTCTTCATCTTTAGGCTTCAATACTAAATATTTTTTTGCCGGCATAATTTCTTTCTCTCGTTCGATAGGAGAATCATCATTAGGTGGTTTTAATATCAAAAATTTTTTAGGTGGTGTGTCTGTATCAACTTCATTAGGATCTTCTTTTGGTCTCATGACTAAAGGATTTTTATCGTGAACTCTTTGGACTACCGAGTGTTTGATTTTTCCTAATATCACGGGAGAAGAAACATTATCTACCCTAGATAATGAACTATTCTCATCATCACTACCATACTCATCGGAATCTAGATAAGGTACTAAACTATTATAATTTAATGATAATTTGATTCCATTAGTTGAAGGTTTTATTGTTTTATTATACACGTTACACGTGTTCTCAGTTAGTGATTTCTCTTTTGTTTGCCCTTGTTTTAACCTAAAATTTAATTGATTATTAGAAAATAAAATTTAGTATCATTATTATTATTATTATTATATTTATTCTATAAAATAAATTAAAATAAATAATTTAGTTACATTTTTATTTTTGAATCCCATTTATCATATATTTGACTTTTTTTGTCTTTGATAATTTTTTTTTTAATATTGTTTAAATCATTCAATGGTTTTGTAATACCATTCAACGGCTTTGTAACTCCATTACTCTTGTCTAAATAGAAAAATATATTATATTATAAAAAAAAAATGATAAACGACTACTAACTTGAAAAATAGCCATTTATAGATGGTTTACAAGATGAAGTAGATGTTACAGTTGATGTTTTACTTTCTATATTTGTATTTGTATTTCCTGATGGTTCCAATTCATAAAATATTATATAGGAATCATTACTTGTTGAATAATTTTTGAAATTTGTTTGATAAACCTGTAAAATAAAATCTAATAATCCTATATCTAGAAATACCTAACAAAATCAATAATCTAAAAATAAATAAATACGCTGAAAATATAATAGTTTATAATACATACATTTGAATCATTAAAATAGTAATATGATCCAGAGGGTGTTAGACCAAGAGCTGTGTAATGTCCACTATTTAAACTTGAACCATAATGAATTACCATCGATACCAGATGATACCTTAATGGCCGAGCATCAGTTTTTAAATTATGATGATCAAATTGATAACTAGATAAATCTAATCGTTCATTTATGTGAATAGCTTTACTGTTTTTATTTCCACTAAATCCTCCCATACCAACACTGTACCTGTAATATAATAGTACATATTTATTATTTTTCTTTTAGTTGCTTCCCCGACAGCACAATAATAAGCTTATATTAAAATACATATAATTAATTTTTATTCAATCAATAATTTACCTTTTCAACTGAATGCATAATACATTTGGTGCTCTTTCAATGGAGAACTTTTTATCGGCAGCAAATTGTCGTCGACATCTTTCACAAACATACGATTCATCTAATGGTTCTTTTTCAAAATAATTGTCTAAAGCGTCATTAACGTTATCAGATTGCTTGATATCAAGTATGAGATCTTGGAAATGTTGAAATGTAGTTGATATGTGTCCACATTTACCACACGTTACTAAATATTTAAAATAAATTTTAAATTAGTATTAAATTCACTAAATGGTTTATTTAAATAAATATACCTTCAGTGCGGATATAACCACCAAAAATTTGGTTAATAGGTGTAGTTTCTTTAGAATAATTGTCTAGACTAAATATAACAATAAAACAACAATATTATATTAATTCTTTTACTAATATGTATATTTAATACATACGATTTAGCAGCATGTCCTAAAGCGGACAAATAGCACCGTTCCATACTTTCAATAAGGTAACGAAGGAACTCATGGGCATCCTCTTGACGATATGTTGACAAATGTTTACATATTACTAACAATTAAATATAAATAATTTTTTTGTTTCAATTTAAATTTAATTTTTGTATTATACATACAAGATAGGCGATTAGTAATGATTGATGCTTTGAAGCTAGAACCAGTGTGTTTTTGAGATAGTGTAAATGTATTACAGACCATACATATGATACAATCTTTTTGAAATCCTAAAAACGTAAAAAAAATGTTCAAACATGTCCATTTTAAACATTACCAGTTTAATATATTATAAAAATAATCAAATAAATAATATAATATTAATAAAAATGTATAATATATAACTATAAATTATAGACGATATATTTTTGTTTTCAAACTTGTCGCTTTTTCGTGACAGGTCCACACATATTTTTATTACAACACCTCCAAAAACATTTTGTAAAATTAAAATTAAATTTGTCAAATACTCAAATATATACAATATTGTGAATTGCACAAAAATTTCACAACCACGATTTGAAAGTAAATAGGAAATTTTATTCGGACGAACAAAACACTTTAAATATTAGTGACAATCTGCTAGATTATAAATCGACCAACAGTTTTATCTCTTATTGACTTGGTAAAAACAGCAAGTTTGAGTATTTTAAACTCTATGCTGAAATAATCTCGAGCAGAAACTGTGTTGATTAGCCTTAGACCTGTTTTTTGAGTATTTACTTTGATTGTATAGATAATATTTTATTTACAGCTTACTTTTTTGTTGACATGTTTTTTGATGTTCATTATTCATTAGCCAATTTGTAAATGCAGGAATATGAAATAGCGCCTAAACATAATTATAAAAATAATAATAAAATAAAATGTATCTACCAGGGACGGAATGGAATTTTAGACCGGCCTGAGAAAATAACTTTTTAGCGGCCCACTTGCAATCATGTTTTTGTAGGGCGCAGTGCACCTATTAAAGGTGGTAATTTTAGACTTTTAAAGGAACAGTAAATATTTATTTACATTTTTTGGTGTATTCATTGTTCTTACAAAAATGATTATATTATAAAGATATAGTGAGGTTTGAATAGACAGATATATGATAGATACCTAGTTGTTATTGGTTGTAATTTTTAGTTAAAACTTAAAAACTATTTGGCTTACTTTAAATATATATGTACTGTTTTAAAAATACTATAATATTACTAATTATATTACTTACATACTAAAACACATATCTTACCAGTATAAACAAACAATATTAATTATACTTATACATATCATTTAGAATTATTTAGTTGGTAAAATAATATATCAATTCGACAGTACTTATTACAATATTATAAATAATTTAAAATAAAAATATTCCTATTATTCAAACTACAGACCTATGCCGACTTGCATTGTTAAAATTCGCCGTCACCCACCGACTACTACCGAAAGCCGACAGGCGACAACCCAAATACGAAATAAAAAATTATTTATAGGCTTTACTGTTCACGGGGGTTGATTTTTTGATTATAATTATTGTTATTAGTTATAATAATATTTATTATTCATGTTAAATATTGACCTATTGCTTCCTAGTTTGTTATTTAAAAAATAGTAATTCTCGCTATGAAAAAAAAATTACAAGTTAAAAAATAAGAAAAAAACATTTATATCTAATTGACGTTACTTATTAGTATGCGATAGGCTACATCTGTAGAATTTGGCGCAGGTACGTAGCAGCCCCATCAACTAATTAGCACGTGGCCCATCGGGAATTTCCGGATTTCCCGATGGCCAATCCGTCCCTGGTATACCTACCTATATACATTAATAACATAATAAAGCTGTTACACATACTTGTAATGTAGAATTGATGTAACATATTACACCAGGATTATCTAATCCAGAACCAACTGACATTTTTTTATCTTGCCAACCTAGTTGTACACGTTCAGGAGGATATAACACTACTTTAGGTTTAGGTAAACGGGATATTTTGTTAGTATCGCCATTCATCCTTTCATTATTTTTAATCATATCTTTTTTACTACAACCATTTTGCAGTAACATAATAGAATTGTTTTTCATCTGAGACAACATTGAAAGTTTATGGTTTAACATTTAAAATTCTATATTTTTATCTAAAATTCTACTTGATGCTATGTATAAATAACTAGAACGGTCGTCTGCCACAGAAGAATAGTGAATCCGTCAATCAGTAATTTTGTTAGAAAGAGACTGAAACAAAACAGAACCTATTTAATTGCTTGCGGTCGGCATTTATTAATTCTAACTCATCATACGGTAAATTGAATTATCTGTAAGACAAAATAAACATACAAATAATTATTTTAGATATCAAATTTTGAAACTTCTTATAGATAATAAGGTAAAGTACTGTTATTATACACTTACATAATAAATTATTAATGAAGAAAATTGTTTATGTATTGAAAAATATGCACAAATTTTATTTTATTCAAGATTAAGGAGTTTTTAATAATAAGACAATCAACAAATAAATATAATTGATCATAACAATCTGTTACAGTAAAATGTCAATAAAATTAACCATGGCAATGGCCAATAATTGAATTATTAAATATACATATCTGTACCAACTGATACAAAATATTATTATTAGGTATATAAATGTTAATTATATACATGTATTTGTCAATGTATTACGAAAATAAAATACTTATGTTAAGTAGGTACCAAAGAATATGTTTTTGTAAATTAAATGACATTAGACAAATAAAGGTACCTACTTAATTTCAAAGAACAGGTATTCAAACTATTTTGTTAAAAATGAACAAATAGGTATAAAAAAATTTGAAATAATCACTTATGACAGCATAGAAAATAAAAAAATAATTTACTATAGGCAACTTTAAAACTGGGATAATAAAAACTAATTGATAATAAATTATAAATATTCACACTTAAATGATAATTGATTTCTTAAAAATTTAATTTCCTTCATTAAATAATACATTTTTTTCGTAAATTTCATAAAACAATTTTCTATAAACCAATTAATTTATTAAAAAGATAGAAAATATAATTTAATTTTTTTGTGTATTTAAGAGGCCGTTATGGTAAAGAAAAATCGACCGTAAAAACATGCTTTCGTACTTCCCATTTTCTTCAGCTCTTGATAATCGTAGAAACATGATTTATACACCAAAATAAACCTGAGAAGTTCCTCTAGACAACCTCGTGTCATTTTTTCGAATTTTTAAAAAGTCATATAAAATAGAAAATAAAAAATATCAAAAAAATCGCTCGAAGTTGTCTAGAGGAACTTTTTAAGTTTATTTTGGTGTATAAATCATATTTATACGACTAGCGAGAGCTGAGGAAAATGGGAAGTACGAAAGCATGTTTTTGTAAGAAAAATCATAATTTTACAGTCGTAATGTGCTGCTCTGCTGAGTATAGCGACAGCGTTCGAGAACAATGTTCATACCACCACCCCGCGCGCGACTGCACCAAAGGTCTAAACTGGTTTTCATATCGCAGTTTATAAATAATTATTGTCAATACGATAACAATAATGTTGGTGACCGAATAATATTTTTCCATAAAAACGATATCGAATTTTATATTTCGTGTGTTATATTCTGCACGACATATCTCACGTCATCATAAAATTATTATTATTTGTTTAATAAAAGTACGATTTGAATAATTATTTTTTTAAACTTGAAAAGAATTTGATGATTTAGTTAATTTTATTAACGCTGAACCACATGAAATTTAAATCGATATAACAAAAAAATACCTTAGGTACCTTCCAATCTGCATGGTTACATATGAATTAATAATAGCCTGTTGAATATAGTGACAAACGTAATCAATATACTTACGATATAACTCGATAACTTATAATAGTCTAAATAATAAGTGATTTAAGTCCCTAATTATATTAATTATTTACATAAATCAGTAAAATACTGTAATTATTTTTAATTAATTAGTACGTCCATTACAGATTTTTTATTTATTAAATTTAATAATAACAAATAAACAAATTGAAGCCAATTCAAAATATGACAAAACTAGTTGACACCAATATACATTTTTCATTTTTTAATTTTTGCTTTTTTTTGGTTTTATATTTTCCAAAATATATTGAGGATCTAAAATTTTGAATATTACCAAAAAATATGTTTTTAGATATTACCTATCTCCTCCCAAAAACTCCATACAAATCTGAAGTCACTGGACTTTTAAAAAGAAACACACTGTGTACAATTTTTTAGAATAATAATAAATGTCGTATTGTAATTCACATTGAATTATTTTATTAGCTTATGGTAATTTATTTTTAGAGTAATAAATAACAATAAGTATGACGTATGAAAATTTAGTTAGGTACAAACTATAAATTCTTCGAAAACCAAATACAATATACAAATTAAACTTCATAGAAAATATAAACAAATTAATTTGACATATTTAACTATGTAATCAATATAAATTGATTAAATTAACATTGAATTAATTTTTACAAAATATTAATAATCATACAATTATAAAAAAATACTTACACACAATTTTTTTTTTAATATGTATTTGAAGTTAAGTTCTATACAGGGCCGTCTTCAGTCTTTTTGAGGCCCTGGTCAGTGATATAATAATTAATAGGGCTCCTAATTTATAAGTAAATATAAATGAGTAAAAATGCTTAAACAATTTAAAACAATGCTCTTTATAAGTTATTTATTTCTCAATTACGAAATAACAAAAAATGTATTTTGATAAAATTCATTAAAATCTCAAAAATGTACAAACTATTTCATTATAAATTCATAAAAATTTGTATTTTTAAACCTAAGATTTGAAAATGTAATATACAAGGACACTAGGTTCTTTTTTAATTTTTTCAGCAATCGAAATAAAAAAATTCTTTCAGAAAACCAAATTAATTTTTTTTATGATTATTTGAAGTTAACAATTTTATAACATTAGATATACATCCATAAAAATAATTATTTCTTCGCAAAAAATGTTGATATTTTGTAATACTCATTTTAGATTCTGAACGGAATGATGAATGCATTGATTCTACAATGATGTGTTTTTTTTATTTTTGTGTCTGTCATCACGATTTGGAGTATTAATAATGCTTTGATTTTTGATTTCAGCCCCTCTTTGAAAAGGAAAATTCATCTAGTTGATACTTTGAAAGGGTCAAAAGTAAAAAATTTCCAGTAGTTTTCAAAAGCGTCAGGAAAAATCTTGAAAAAATAACGGAAAAACGGAAATTTTTACGCGTAACCACTTTTTGAATTTTTTGCATATTTTTCAATAATTTTATCGTTTAGTGTACATAATAGGTAATCTATTTTTCAGCAATTACAAAGAATTTTTCTTTAAATTTTTTTTTAAATAGGATTTGATATATTTTAAATACGCATCAATTTCGACTATTGGCGTCTAATAATTGAGATAAATTTATGAATACATAGTACATACATTTATATTATTTTATACATTTTTATTCAACTATAATATGTTTAATTTTTTTTTTTAAATGTACTAGGTAAAAAGTATAAAATTGTCAAATGTTTATACTATTATATTTTATTTTTAATAAACATGAATCGAAAGTAAAATCGTATTATTTATAAAAGGTATTCTTTTTTTTAATTCGATTCGATATCTATATTTATTAAAGACATATTATCTACATGTTTTGGTGATTTTAATGGAATAAATAATAATAATTATTGCATTATAAAATTAAATAGGCAGAGAATGAGAGAACATTAAGTATATATAATTATAATAAAATGTATGTATTGATAATGCCTAATACATACACGAAAAATTACAATTTTGTACCCGTTTATATATTATTATATATTTCAATGATTTTCTGGTGGTGCAAAAACATACCTTTGCACCACCACATTTTAGATCACACGTTTTGTGCTAGTGTCACAACTACATGTGAGTTCCTACGTGACCATACTATGTAAATCGTTTCCCTCATCAGTGATTAAGGGCGATTATTGGTTTGTATTGACGATTATCTGCGTGCGACAACTTTTCTGTTATTTATTTAATAAAATAATAAAATATACAATTATGATATGTGAGCATATCATTACAATAATATAAGTACCTACAATTCCTGTAATTAAAAAAACATATAAAAATCAGTCATAATATAACTATAAATAAATTGATAAAAGAATAAAATTACTTAAAATAATATTTTTACAAATTAACTTATTGTATTTTTAATTATTAATTAATTAGTTCATTTTAATAGTTATACATTTCTAGAAAATTATTAAAAGTAATTAAAAAAAAGTATAAATTTCAGCGATATTATAATTATAAATAAATGTATATAAGTACACTTAAAGTCAAACAATTGAAGTTAAATGTGGCGCAGATTACATATTCTATTTCGTTTTCTGTCGTGGCGCAAAATGCATGTTATATTTTTATATTTTGGCGCAAATTACATGCGTACTTAAATTTACCTATTGGTGGCGCAAATTACAGATAATAAAATTGGCTCAAAATAACATGTCCCATGTAGTCAGATAATCTAACTACGTTAGATACCTAGGTAGGTTAGGTTCTATTCACTACAGGTTTACTTTTACAGGATATCCCCATGAAAATAAAGCGTTTTGCTAAATTTAATAGGTGATAATAGCCAATAGGTATTATATTTCAATTTAATGTTTAAATAGGTTTATTTCATTATTTGCATGAAAATGTATTATAATGGAAATAGATTAAGGTGTTTAGGTAACTGTAGCTTATATTGAAATAAGAATAACCTATACTTTTATAATATACCCATCGTGTACCCGGCTTCCCGTTTGACAACCACTGATAGTTACTTTTACTCGAGTACTTGAAAATATTGGTAGTAACTAACAAGTACCTTGTACTAAATAATACTATATATTTTTTGTTCGTATCTTATAAAAAATATAACTTATGAATAATATGGTGTACCTAAATAAAGATCTATTTTCTATACTTGTAAATTATAATCATACTTAATTACCAAGGTATTTTTGATTAGATTTTTAAAACTAAATTTTTATTACACATATTATTTAAAAAGTATATCTACATGTCTATATAAATACCTGCCTCTATAACATCATACCTAAATCAAATGTCATCAATTTATCATATAACTATTTAATGTTATATAGGCAGATACTTGTATTACCATACACACCCATTTATAATTGTATGCATAAAAAATATGTTAGTTACTTATAACTTGACATTCATTGGGTACATGGTCATTTGTATAAAACTGGTTTTGATTAGTACCTACTTATAAAAACAACATTTGAACATTAGACCTTAGCAAGACCTATAAGACCTCCCGTAGGTGATAGGTCCATCACACTATTAGTTTAACCGTTCTGCAATACAGTTCACACTAATACAATTAAAATGATTAAAACTCAGACATTATTTTTAAAACTTAGTTTTTTAATATTTTTAAACATTAACTATATAAATGGTAAAAATAGTTTACTTGTCTTATAATATGTATTAATTATTATTAATGTAGTAATATATGTGTATCTATAAAAATAGACAAAATATTAAAATAGTTCAATACCTACTTATAAAGTGTTTAACATATATAATTTAATAAATATTTTTGTTTAAGGTTGTGTCAGTAATAAAAAACTGTATACTGAAATTGGATGTAAACCTATTTACAGCAATGATTCAAATTCTTGTCCAGTGGCATATGATTGTGGTAAATTTCTGTGCAAGATCATAAAGAAGAATATACAATAATAATTATTGTAATACTGAAATCTAACTTTTGTGTAGAAAATGTGTTTACGAGACCAAGTAACAAGTGTTATCTGAATGGAAATGTTTATGAACCAGTTGAAAGTCTTTCTAAAACTGACTCAGCACTAAATCCATGTTTTGCTGCCTGCTTTTGTGATCAGAGGACATATGATAAGTATGATGATGCCATTTATATTATATTATTATGTAGGTACCTAACTATGTTGTTTATTTAATTTTTTTTAAAATGTATAATTTTATCTGCCTTAGATCAAACATATCTACTTTACCATTTTTAAGTAAAAGTTTTCAAATTTTACAATAGGTAGAATAATTTAAACTTTAAATACTATTATTTTTATGTATACTAATTAGTAATAGATACATCTAACACCCATAGAAACTACTATTACTATATTGTCTGTATTAAATCAAAGTTAAAAAAATTAAGGTAAATGAGTATGTAGTAAAGTTTACTGTTTAGTGTATTCTATTATTATATTTATGCTAACATTTTATAAAGTTTTCCTAAATAATATAGGTACCTGAAGTACTTATTCAGTTAATATTGTAAAAAAAAAATATCTTTTTATTTTTGTTATTATATTATACTTATAAAAATATAATTAAATTATAAAATTTATTTTTTACTTTTAAAACATTGATGTATGAATATTAAATCAATTTTTTTCAGTAAGACCACAACTAAATTTACATGTGCCAAGGTTGAATGTCCATCATATTTCACAAGAATAAGAGACCCATGTTATTATCAATATGACAGAGATTCATGTTGTGAGGTTAAAAAATTCTGTCGTAAGTTTACCAAATATTCAGATTCCTAACAAGTAATAATAAATAAGATTGTCACTTAACAGTTGTATAATTCATTCATTTTTCTATTAAAATAATGAATTAAATTAACTATAAATATTATAAAAATGTAAGTATAATAACATTGAAAATTTTTAATTTAATTTTTAGCTGAAGAAAAGGCAGTTGGTCATGAATGTATGTATGACAATCAGGTTTACAAAAATGGTCAACGATTTTATGTTGGTGATTATTTACAATGTGTGTGTTCCCCAGAATTTAATGGTAAATATATATTTTTATAGAGTGCAATACAATTTTAATGAATTAAATATTTTGATATATGTATGAGCGTATACCTACCTATATTTAAATTCAAGTTTGACTTATCAATTGATTTGAATTGAAACATGTATATTTTTTAATTTAAATGATCAAAAACATCAAAATAAATGGCAAGACACTAAAAGAATAATTAATGTTTAATTTACGATATTCTTTATTATTAAATTATTGATCTTAAAAAAAAACATTTACTGCATCACAGCTAGATAGCTTCTCTATTTTAATTTCATTAAGTTCTTTCGTCTACTGTAAGAAGGGTGAAAAGTTCATAAAATATTCCAGGAATGTAGAAACTCAGATCAATTAAGGAACTATTTAGCCCTTGGTAGAATTAAAATACAACTGGCTAAAACAATCGTCATAACTTGAAGACTAAATCACTACCTATAACCTAGTTAAAAAAAATAATATTTTGTCGAGACTTCTTTATTTATAATAGATTAGGTATTTTGGATAAAATGAGTCTTAAAATCAAATTAATTTAAAACACGGACTATTATATCTTAGTCCATGATTTAAAATAAGTTGTTATTGTACTATAAGAAAAATAATAATTTATCTAATCATATTATATAAATAAACTATTAATTAAATAGTAAACGTGTAATATACTAATGTAGATAATTAATGAATATCCTGTATTAATTCCCTTAATAGGTACAATTAATGATCAATCATGTAGAGAAGTTGGCTGCAGTTATGAGATTTTATATATGGAAAATATTGTAACACGAAGTGCTCCTGTTTATTTCGAAAAAGTAGATGGATGTCCCATTGAATGGTTCAATCGTAAGTTACAATATTCTGAATTCTCTATATAATTCATGATTTGTTTATATTTTAAAATATTATGTTTTATTCTATGCTTATATTTTCTAGCTGAATATAATGCTGCAACTGCTGATGAAACCACTTCTACCAGCAACTCTAATAGCTACAAATGCAAGTATGGAGATTTAAGTTTCTCAGTAGGTCAAAATATAACTATTGGCCCACAGTCAGACTCAGATACGTACAAAACATCATGCTCTTGTAATACTCCTCCGTTAGTTACTTGCATTAAAATGAGGAAATAGAACATTTAATAATACAAATATTATAGTACATAACTATGTACAAAGATCGTAAATATAAATAAATATAATAAAGTATACAAACAATTTGTGTAGTTTGATATAATCGTGTGATTAAAAATTCAATAAAACTATTTTTTACAAACATTTGTCTTTTTCTTGCTTCTAACTATATATGGGGTTGCCCATTTTGGTTCTAAACTATCATAGGACTCTGTCACCCAGCTATATACTAAGTTGTTCTGTCAATCAATTTTTCTTCTCCTTTTCTTTCCTTCAAAATTTACTTCCACAACCACATTCACTTTTCTTTGTAACATGACCAAACAATCTCAACCTATTTTCCCATACTTAGTCTACAATTTGTGCCATTTCCACACTGCCTACAATAAATTACTTTATTACCTTATCATCCACTATGAAAGTGTTAGCCACTACGCATTCTCATCTTTGCTATACTCGTCTTTGCTGTTCTATTTTATTATACACAGCCCAACATTATACAATCCGTCAATCCATACAACATTGGTCTTACAACTGCTTTATTAAATATATACCTTTTTGTAACAAATATTTGTTAGTATGTTAAAAATATTAGATAATATATATATAATTAGTAAACATGATCCCAATACAAGGAATATTTATTTGAATTTCTGAGTTATCTAATTATCTTTAATGCCAATAATAAGATTTGTAATTTATTTTATTATTAGTTAATTAAAAAATTTTTTAATCTGTAATAATGTATAAAATAATTATATAACACAAAAATCATGGTATTTAATGTCGACAATTGATAATGGGTGTTTTCTTATGCGAGAAAACCAACCATAAATAATAATATGGTAGATGATAGTTATAATAATTGATTATCCTTTTGTTTATTTATTTTAACTTGGTTAAACCAACATCCAACTTATGTTTTAAATATGTTCTAAGATATTGTACTTGAAATTCACTAATGTATCATTTATAAGACAAATATGCATCTTGATCATGGAATATACAAATATTTTACGTTTATGTATAAGTAATATATCAATGAAATAAAAAAATTAGCTTAACTGAAAAACATTCTGATTGCATCTTGATCTTAAATCATTAGAATAAGTACAATCTCAACAATATTTTAGTAGTATTTGGTATTTTTAACCTAACCCTATGCTAGATGATGGTGTAATCAACAACTCAGATACTAGAAATTTAACCTTTAATTCTATTTCATTTATAAAATTGTATAATTTATTCAGTGCACAGTATCATATTCAGGTAGATGGTGATACACATTGTCTCTAGTGTCCAATTATGATTGTTCTACCAATATTATTATTCAAAAACATTTTCTAGTTTTTATTAATACAACAAATTCACCAATATATATGAGTATAAAATTTTTATCCATGATATTTGTTACTATAAAAATACTTGATTTTATTAAATGATAAAATATTATGTATTAATATGTTAGTAATTGTTCATATTTATGAGGATTTGGGAAACTACAATTTTTTTATAACATTTATCCATAAAATCTTGGATACACCATTAAACTTTCTACTTTATTAAAAAATAATACTTAAATTACCACAGATAAATCTTTATATATGCTTATGTTTGCAAATACACATTATTTAGAGGTCAAATTAAAAAAAAATAACAAGTTACACACTCTTAATTAATTCTTTATTTTATATTTTTATCATAATTAATTAAGTAATGCCGAAATACATATGAACACATATAATAAGATATGAGAAATATATTATGTTTATTGTTGAAGAATGCAATAGCGAATGTTCAGTAAAGCAGTTAAGTGATGCAGTTGTAACTAAATTGATAAGTGTATATTAAAAACTAATAAGGAACCCTACTTGTGAAATATTGCACTAAATAATAAAAATACAAACAAATTTTTACAGAGTGTTGACACATTACAATACTTAAACACACTTGTAAAAAAAGTGCATAAATAAATTGCACATTGTTTCAATAATTTTACTTGAGCCTTTGAGTAACACTGGCTAGTGCAACTGCAAACGCTTGGACGGCTGAAAACGGGTGTTGAAAGTCTAGAGCAAAATTATTGCGGTCAATGCGTCCAAACTGCATAACTTGTATTCCATCATATTCAACTTGAAAATTTTTTGCTGATTCTTGAGTAACACGACCTCCAAAGTCTAATTGATACACTTGAGTTAAATCGTTCCAGATAGGTGCTTTGTTTTGCATTACAAATTGCTGTCTTTTGGTGCACATTTCAATCTAAAATTTAAATAAAAAGAAGTATTATAGATATTTAAATTCTATTTATATTATTTTAATTACTTTATTTTTTATTTGAGATTTTTGAAAAGTTTCTAAATTTTGAAAATCTGGTTCAATTTGAGTTCTAAGAACTTTACGGAAAAATAACGGAGAGTTCATTAATCGTTTTCTAAAAACAAATAAGATCATATACAATTAATTTTAAAATACAATAATCAATAATTACCACACAATTATTTTACCTTATAGGAGATGATAAACCACTTTTCTTTTTAGCTGCAACTGGACTAGATGGTAAACTGTGAGCAAATGTCTCTGAAACCTTAGAGTCTTCGACCACTCTGGATACAGCAATTTTTGGATTTGATGATCCAACACTACAGCTACGTCGCCTTTGAAGTTGTTTTGGTGTTGGAGAATCATCTTCTATGGATTGCCCATCACCAACAATAGAGAGTGTCATTTGACGAGGTTGCAAATGTAAAATAGATGTGCGGTATGATACTCTCCCTAATTTTTGAGTCAAATCATCACACAACCCACGTATATGGAATTCTGTACCCCAAACATTTGCTGTAACTTCTGCCAAACGATAGTCCTGTATAATAATAAAATTAAAATGATTATAACTTTAGAAGATAATGTAACACTTTTAATATTAATGGTTGTATTTAAATACTTCTGGTAACACATCGGTGTAACAATTTAATTGCAATTTTCGATTACAACAGGCTGGTCTTGATCTATGTCTATTTTTCCGATGAAGCTTGGGGCTAGAGCAAGTTTCAGGTTCAGAGTCATCCCAACCAAAATTATTATAAGTTATCTGTGCATTGGCATATGTTGTATCTATATAAACAATAAATATACAACGTTAATATAATATAAATCAATGCTGCTAGTATACTGTTTATAGTATGTCATTTATAATAATAAAGCATATTATTGATTGAATTATTATAAAATATAATTGATTAATTAATTAATAATAAATTTAAATAAATTTAAACAATGTATTTATTTATTTACCATCTACTTGTGGATCAAAGATAACAAATTCAGGTCTTAGCATACTAATTCTTTTGCCTTTAAGTAATGGTACTAGACCGCCAAGGTATTCCATGTATAATACATAACAAACTGGTGGTGTAGTTTCTGGTCCATTGACATGCTGTACGACTGTACAATATAGACGATTTTTTGGTGAACTACTAACAAACTGACGCAATTCTGACAACTTGGGCACTTCGCACTAAACAATATTTTTTTTTTATTTTGATATATATTATAATATTATACAAAGTAAAAGTTATATTAATTTATTGATTAATTAGTTTAACTATAGTAATTATTTTAATATTGATAGATAATTTGCTCACATAAATAGTAGATGATGAAATAGCAGTTAAAATGTCTTGAATACTAATAGGAAGTATGTCATCTGAAGGAAACAAAGATTCATCACACATGCGTAATGCACAAAGTACATACAAAGGAACAACTGAAGCAGATACACAAGCAACATGTATTTCTGGTCCTGTTGCTACAAAAATCCTTCGGTCATTGTGTGCCCATGTTACAGCTGTTACTACAGCCTAGAATTGTAAGACTTATATTATATTAAACTATTTAATACATAAATTATAAAAATAGTATTAAAAATGGGAGCTTGCCGAAGATTGAGGCATGTTAATGGAATAAACTAATTGACCAGTAGCAGAATAAATTTGCACTACATTAGTACTTAGTCTTCCAGGTCTTGAACCAGCAACACAAAGCAACTCTTTCGCATTAGACCATTCCATATGAATAGGACATAAACCTGTACGTATTAATACTGGAGCAGGATCATCAAATCGTCGCATTAATTGAATAGTACCATTTTTACAACAAAGAGCTAAAACGTGTTTAAATAAATCTGAAAATATTACATCCAAACATTAAAAACATAATTACTTTTACTATTTTTCATAATTAATTACACTCACGATCTGATTTTATTTTATTTTCATTCATGCAAAATTTTTCACAAGACCAAGACATAGAAGATATTCCAGAATCATCTGATAAGTTGACTTGAGATACAGGAGCTCCATGAATATCTAAAACTTTCATCTGCCCTCTGCTAGTTCCAAAATATACCTTTTAGTGCAAAATTATATTGTTATTAATATTTAACAAATTTATATTTATTCAGGATTAAAAAAAATTACTTGTTGATCATCCGGGGACCAAGCACCACAAGTAACTGTTCCTTCTGGATGTAACATAGAAGACCAGTATCTGTGACCAGTAACAGAGCCAACCAAAACAAACCCATCCTAAACAACAAATAGTTATACATTGTTATATAACTGAATATAATAAATTATAATCTTAATTAAACTATTATTATTAAATATTAATATAATACTAACTTGATAGCATATTAATGCCAATCGACCATCATGAGACCAACTAAAATAAGTAACTCTAGTATTCCGATCATTGATAAGTTCAACATTCCAACGACAATCAAACTTAGCCCAAACATTTATAACACCAGAACTATCACATGATGCCAATTTTTGGTATGGTTCATTCCATTTCACAAGAACAACCTTTTAATAAAAATATTCATAAAAATTAGTTATCAAAAAGAAACATTAATTTCAAAAATAATAAAAACTTTCATCTTTCTTGATCGATAAAAAAATAAATATTAATAACTTAAGAGGTTAATTCCATATACTAGAAAAAATGAATTTTAAAATTTGGATTAAATAGTACTAAAAAGAAATACTATGTGTTAATATTATTAAGTGACAATAGTTAATTCAAGCTATCAAAAAAAAAAATATATATATAAATACTTCATTGATGTGACCCATAAAACAATATACACACAACTGCTCTTTTTAGATTAGAAGACCTATATGAAATAATATATTTATTTTTAGTTTTTTTAGAGAAATTGAATCTGTAAAACCTGATTCTGTAGGTCCCTTGGTTAAAATTATGAAAGATGTATTGAAATATTTT
The DNA here is from genome assembly GCF_003676215.2 of Rhopalosiphum maidis. Lineage (NCBI taxonomy): Eukaryota > Metazoa > Arthropoda > Insecta > Hemiptera > Aphididae > Rhopalosiphum > Rhopalosiphum maidis. The sequence continues at coordinate 26,897,417 of NC_040877.1, read as the reverse complement.
TTTAACTTTACAAATAATAGGTATATATTATTTTATTCTCGGTGAATATTAATTTTTGAAAATTAGTAAATACTAAAAAATCAAGAAAGTGATAAATTTAAAAGATATATTAAAACTATTTATACTCACCAATAATCAAATGAGAAAACCCAAATCAATAATAATAAAAAAAAGTGCAGTATTCAAACGTAACATAAAATTGCTGTAATACTAAAAATAAAAAAATAAATAAAATAAAAGGTAAAATCAACTAAATTATATATTAAGTGTAAAATAATAAATAAATAATTTAAACAAAATAATAAAAATATTTCATTGCATTTGTAAAAAAAATACATATATGTATAAATGCAAGTAAGGAAAAAGATAAATGTTGTTATACCTTGGCATGATGATTTCTCAAATTATAATTAGTGCGAAGAGGTAATCTTTCACTGTTTGGTCCACTGTTTATTGGTATAGAAGTAAATGTAACACCGACAACCCCTTGAGAATTGCCTGTAGCCAACCATCCTTGTTTATAGTAATTATGTCCATCCAAGTTCCATCCTTCTTCCTAAAATTATAAATAGTCAAAATATTAAATTAAATTAATAATTTTAAAAATAATAATATGATAACATTTTGAAAAATCAATGAACATTTAAATATTACTTCATTCCAAGGAATGAAATTCCAATTTTCAATTTCATAGGAATTTGCTATTGGTTGCTTTGGAAAACATACCAATTGTATGCCAATATTTAATATAGTATTAAGAAAAGTTAATCTGCATACAATTTTTTAAGTTGATATATAATATACCTCTTGTATTTCATCTATATGCACTAATAATTATTTATTTAATGAACTACTTAAACATCTTTAAAGTAATTCACTAATGCCAATATTAAGAGGATGTCATACCCACATATGTTGGCTCTGTCTTACAAGTACATAACATAGCAAATTTACACTCAGCAGATCAAATTTAGCTCTGTTAGTTTAAAAATTAGAGTGAATCGACCCGTTATGAAAAATAAAGGTAAGAACATTATCTGTGTTCATATATTGATTTTTAAGATTCAATTTTTTAGCAAGTTATGTGTATATAATAAAGCATAAATTAAAAATTCTTATACTCACTTAAAAACCAACATATGAACACAGATAATGTTCTTACCATTCAGTTTCATAATAGATCAATTAACTCTAATTTTATGATCTGTTGGTCGTAAATTTGCTATGTTAAGTACTTGTAAGACAGAAAAAACACATGTGGGTATGGCATCCTCGTAACACTTTTATTAAAAGTGTTATAAAATATTTTTGTTTCAATGTTAAATTTGTGTATTGTTTATTACATAACTTTCTTCTTCTCATAAAACATAACTTAATTAAAATTATTTTAATATTTTTGCAACATACTGTAAATTATTCAAGGGTCTTAACTCTTACAAAGATAAATATCCAAATGTATCCGTTTTTCTGAAAATTAGTGCATTACACTTTACTTTCTAATAAAATATACTGCACACAAATTAGTCAAATAGTTAAATATTATGAAATGAAATATACTGTATGTATACTCAATACTAAATATATAAAAAAAATTATTTTACATTTTATTTTATATTATTTGACTATTTAACTAATGTGTGTACAATATATTTTGTGATATTATTACCCTTATTATTACTATTAACATAATTTATGTATTACAATACAATATATTTATATTTTATTAGAAAGTAAAGTGTAATGCACTTATTTTCAGAAAAACGGATATTTTGACCGATCACCTATTTTTGTATATGGATAGAACTAACTTAATATTAACTAATGTTCATATTGTGTAGTATGTACAATTTTTTAATTTAAGAATTTATATCAAGTCCACATATTCGTACACTTCTAAGTTCTAATAGGTACGAGCGGTAAAATAATCGTGTAGTAGGCACAAAACATTTAAACGAAAAATTTCACAAATTTTATATGCAAAAAATAAAGTTTTTAATTTTAAATAAATATACTACTACAAATTTTTAGTCAGTATTAGGTCAGGCCATGACCTGACTCGCCTAACCTGTAGTTTCGCCTATGATGGTACCTAATAAACTTGTGATTGCAATGTATTGGCTGCTATGATATTAATCAATTTTAGATGAATATTAATAATAGATCAAAGCATTGAAAAGGAAGTTATTAAGTAACCATTATATTTATTTACACTAGATTAGTCACTATAATAACAGTTAACTAATAATAAATCGCTCTTACAGATAAGTTCTTTAGATTTTTATTGGTTTTTCTGAATAAAAATTCAAAATTAAAAACAAATATTCATTTTTGCATATAAAATATTTTATTATTATTTAATAAATGAAATGGTGTATTTCAAGATTTTTTTCTAAAGTAACACACATTAACGTCTAAAGTTATCAGGAAATACCACTGCATATATAAATGTATTCAAATGGTAAATTATTAAAAGAATAGAAAAATCATCTCATTTTACATGCACAATAGGTAAAAAATAAATTATATTTTGTTTTAGAAAAATGTACTTCATAAAACATCAATAACTTTTCATGTGTAAATTTTATTTTAGGTTGAAATATATAGTGATTCTTTTACATTAAGCACTCATTATTTTGTCGAATATTGACATTTTTTTCAAAATATTTTGTTTCATGCTTTTCTCAAACTGTATGAAATTTTTATTTTTTTTACCTTTTTATTTAATAGTGAAACCATTATCAACTTTTGATTTTCAAATTTAAAATAGGTGATGAGCTTTGCACCTTAACTACTAATGCCTCACTACTGTAATAATTTGTAAGACAAACACTTAAAAACCTCAAACCACCCAACTTTGAGCAGCAATAACTTACTAATGGTTAAATGAAAAATAATAATTGTAAGGCTACAATTATAAAAAAAATATCCCTCCTATTTTATGACATTTTAAATATAGGTTGCCATTTGAAAATCAAAAGTTAATAGTGAAATCACTATTAAATTTAAGGGTGAAAAAAAAAATGTTATTTAGTTTTAAAAAAGCATAAAACTAAAACTTTTAAAAAAAAGTCAACACTTTTTAAAATAATGAGTGTTTAATGAAAAAATCACTCTGTATACCATTATGTTCATATTTATCTCTATTGTTAAATGTTATTACATTTATTATTTAATAATTACCAAAATTTTAATTTTTTGTTACCCACTGTATACCATTAAATTATTTTTCTATTATGTTGGTACCTATTAATTTACAATTTTAGGCACTGCAATTTTTTATTTATCCTGGATTATGCAAACTTTGAATGCCCTTAATCTATTAATATATTATAAAATAATATAGAAATAATACTAGTAGTACCTAATAGAAATATTTAAATAAACACAATAGAAAAATGTATTTATACTATGTTTTAAATTTGCATAATTTAATAAATTAAAATAAAAAAAAATCAGGAATTATTAGTTAAATTTGGAAGCTTAAGCATCTAAATTTTTAAAATTAGTTTTCTAAATATAAATATAAATATTGCAATGCCGACAAGCAGAAATTAGTAGCAGTATTCACTATACAGCATTAGCATTATTATAAAATAGGTAAACTAAGCATTAAGTAAGAAATGAGGTGGACGAATGAAATATGACAGTATCATAGTAATTTTAAAGTAAATTTCTTCTTTCTCAGTATGTTCCTTTAGGCATAGTCCTTAAAAATCTAAAGATATTTTCTATGCCTTCAGGTTAACTATTTTATCTTATGAGGGCTAAAAAACTGAGCTTTTATTCTAAATTAAACAATAATATACAATTACTTTAAAGATGTGATGTACTAACTTAGCAAATAATAGTTAGATCTACAAATTTTAATCAGCCATAACTTCTAAACAGTCCTACTGATTGCAATTATGAAATACACAACATACATTACACTAATAGTACAAAAAAACTATATTTATTCCATCAATTTGAATCAGATCTTATTTATTTTTTAAACAATTACAATATTAATAATAACATCAGTATTTTGGAAACCAAATTATACTTTTACCAATACCGAAAAAAAAGTAATTGTAAATGTTGATTTAATAATCAATATACAGTATCAAGAACAAAACGTCATAAAAATTAATAATTTAAAACATACTTCTGCATTATCTGGAACTCTTCCCATCCAGGACAATGACAATATGTCACTGTCACATTTTGTGTTGGCTTTCTTTTCAAACCTAATGTGCATTGTAAAGTATAAATTCAGATACTCATTTTAATGAAAGTAGTGTTGACGGTGCTTAAAACAGTCAATTCGTTTAAATAATAACTAAAACGTATGAACTCTATAGATCACACGGTTACTATTAAGTATTTACTACAATAACACCAATTTACCACTGCTCAGAAGTTACTAGAAAGGTAATTCATAAAGTTATTGATTATAGATAACACCATAGTATGTAGTTTGTAAGGTAGGTTTGTGATAATATTATTACTCTATAGCCGTGCTCTGTGGTCTCTTGTTGAGACGTGCAATCTGCGCAGGCTTGTGTATACTCGTCATATATTTATTTCACAGAGTAATAAACATAGAACCATATGTTTTCTGTATAGTATTATTTATTCAAATAACTGCATTCTCCCTGGGAATTCGTGGGTGATAAACTTATGAATCAAATAAATATGTGACGAGTAGAGTAATGAATATAGACCATAGAAAATACAGACCCTACAAGAGATAGGCAAAATTGGGCGACTCTGGCCTTGAACACGGTCTCGGGGCGTAGCATACGTTATCACTTAAATAAATCATATCAATATTATCACAGAATAATAACATATTATACATTTATAAGCGAATCGCTTTACAACCATAACGAGCACAGAATTGTCATTAATAAATCTACAAAATTTGTTACTATTAAAATTTTCTCATCTATAGCCTATGGTTGACTCTAGAAGGGCAGCTTGCTACAGTGGCTATAGGTGGTCAATGGATTGTTTCCGTTTTTATAATATCGTAACAAGTAAGGACACACGTGATGCTAGTAGTAGGTTCCCCCTTCTCCGTAATTTAGAAGCCGGCAACACTGATTACACTGTTTTTTAGGTTACTGACGTTACTGTGTTAATTCAAAGATCATAATATTATTTAATTCTAATTTTTATTACAGTACATTAAACTTGTGTGACACTATAAAGTTGTGCGTTTATGCCCTAAGCCCTATTCTCCTCAGGACTTTAACTCATCAATCTTCATTAATTATTAGCCGAGTAGCCGACACAAATTTAAAACTTCTAAGTGATACTTAATCACAGCATAATACATTTTTTTAATTTTAATTTTAATATTTTCATCTTACACTGAAAAAAAATAATATGTATTATTTACCTATTTCAGAATTTTAATCTCATCAACTGACGAATATCAGATATTTATTTAATACTGTGATAATTATTAGTGTGTAATTCAATTAATTACATTTTTGTAAAATGTTGCGCTGCATTTGTCAAACTGGTTTGAAAAGGTATCCTGTAGTTGATCGTCGATTTGTCCGATATGCTAGTGCGATAATTTCGAACAATGATAGATCAGCATTAGTTCAGAAAAACCATTCGTCTAATCGTCTATGTGTTGTTTCTACTATAAACGTTCCGGTACGTTTTAGAAGGTTTGACAATAAAAAAGATGATGATAATCCAGAAGAAGTAGAAGAATCTCAAACTGTAAGAGCTGTTTATGACGTCAAGTCTAATACAGATACTTCAATTGCAACTATTCAAGTACCAGATGAATTGCCTTTCCTACCGTTAGTCACCATAACAAAACCTCCCTTATATCCTAGATTGTTTAGAATTGTTGAGGTTAGTATTAATATCTGTAGAAAATATTTTAGAGTATGATAAATATTTTGTTTCACAGATAAGTGATCCTAAATTGATTGCATTGATCAAGAGAAAAAAAGCTTTAAATCAACCTTTTATTGGTCTTTTCATGAGAAAAAACATTGATACGTAAGTATTATTGTTGCATATTTTTAATCTATATATACATTATACATATATTAATATATATTTTTTAGAGTTTCCGATAATATTGTTACAAATATTGATGAAGTGTATAGTGTGGGATCACTTGGTAGAATAAATGAAATGCGAGACTTTGGAAATAAATTACATATGCTCATACAATGTTTTAGACGTATTAAGTTAACCAAACCACTTTTTGAAGACCAAGATATTGATAAAAGTAATGTTTATTAATTTAATATTGGTAGAGGTCAACTTGTTGTAAATATTAAAATTACCACTTAATTTAATAATGTTGTATTATAATTATGATAACAGTAAGCCAGGAAAATGTTATTATATTATATGTAATTTGATTTAGTCACTAGATTGGTTTACTGCTAAAACAGAAAACTTTGAATCACTATTTTTTTTTAGTAAATTATCATTAACTATCATTTATTCATTATTATTAAATAATTATTTAATATTGTATTAAATGTTAATAGTCACAAACGATTTGACTAAACGTAATAAAAAACAACTTCGTAATAAGAGTTCTTCAAGCACAACTGAAATAGAGCCAATTCCTGAAACAGAAAAAACTCAAGATCAAGTGCTTATGATTGAAGTAGAAAATCTAAAAGATGAGCCTTATGATAAAACAATGGAAATTAAAGTATGAGTGTAGTATATAATATTTGTATTACGTTTTTATATTGAAACATTTATTAATTTATTTGTTTTAGGCATTATCTCAAGAAATAATTAAAACTATTCAATCAGTTATTAGCATAAATCCCATTTATAAAGAAATATTACATCCAATGTTACAACATGGCAATGTATCAGATGATCCTTCATATTTATCTGACATTGCAGCTGCAATAGCTGATTGTGAGACTCACGAATATCAAGAAATTTTAGAAGAAACTAATGTATGTATATTAATACTTTATATTTGAATATAGCTTATGAAAAATTAATTAAGGGATATTTGCATTAATCTACCAAAAATATTTAACTGAAATGTTGTTATTTATGTTTATCATATAATGTTTAGGTTTATATGTATTTTCATATTTTTATTGAAAGAATTAGTTCATTAGAAGTATAAAATGTTAATAATTTATATACCTGAGAATGCATAGAAAAATGTTTATAGTGTATAATAATGCATATTTTTTTAATGATTGGATATTTGAAGAAATTTACATTTTTTATAAATAACATCCAGTACCTATTATTACTGCCATTTATAGTATCTATTAGACATCTTTTATTTGCATTGCCAATAAAAATTTTTACCATTTTTCTAGTAAAATAGTAGTTCTTATAACTTCTAATTTATAAATTTTGTTTTCATTTTTTGATCATGAAAGCCTTTTGTTGCTTTTACCAAATCTCTCCAAAGTTTCTAAATATCTGCATCTTCAACTTTCGTTGTTTTTAGTACTTCTGATTCTCAGAAATGTTTATGTGTTTGGTTTATTGAAAATATTTTTGATTTCTTGATTTCTTTTTTCTTTCATAGCTTCTTAACTCCAAGTTTAGGAATCATACGTTCCTTAACATTTTTTTTTTAATATTATAAATTACAGTTCATTGCCTTTTGTTGTTGACCCAGTCTTACAGGCAAATATCATTACAGGGAGTAAATTGTAGATAATAGAGTTTATATATATAGAGTTTTTTTTTAATTTCTCTTGACAGCATGCCTCTCATTGTGTAATATCACGCTCTATTTTCCAAACAAATTCTCGGTTTAACTTCACTTTGTACGTAATTTTATTAATTTATATTAACCCCCAAATATTTCAAATCTTAAACTTTTCAAATAAATATTATTCAACTCTGGGACTTAACATAATTGTTGGTTTTCTTGTTTTATTCTTCATTAATTAAAAATTATTTTCTAATAGTTTAAAAGTACTTGTTATTAATTTTGCTTTATAATTTCTTTGATTCTTGGCTTAGTTTTTTTTTACTTTGTTAGATTCCATGTGTTCAAAGTGGTATGGATTCTGTGATTCCTTACTACTCAATAATTGGTTGAAGTAGACTGCCCTATTTACTTACTAGATCTTCTCACTTTGTTATTAAGGTTTCATCTTCATTTCTTAGAAATTTTTCAGTTGGTTTAAAATTATTGCTTAGGGCTCATATCTTCCATCATAAATCTTTTGATTTATGATTTATCTTGTTCAACATTCTTTAGTCTTTACTATACTCAGTTTTTTACTCATTTATTAGTTGACGTTGTAAAACATGACACACTGAGTTAACCAGCTGTAAGCATGTAAAAACTGCGGTTAACAAATTACTTTACAATATCTCGGTTAAGTATTAAAATAGCATACATTTAAAGTAAGACTATTTTTTTTCCATATCTTAAAATTGTAAGAATATATTATTTGGTATATTTTTTAAGTTTTTTGATAAATAAAATGCATATTATATATTACATATTTTTTTAGTGCATACAAATCTGGACTTTAATTTCATTAACTAACTTTTAAATCTAGATTAAATACATTTTTATTTTAATAAGCTAGGTGTAGTAATTTAAAAAACTGGATTGTTAGTAGTAAACATTTTATTGATAATTTATTTATATTTTATTCCTAATAAGTATGATCACTTTCGTGCATGCATACAGAGCCGCCAGGATGTTCGATCATTTAGTGCTCCCCAATGATGATGTTCGGGGGAGGGGATGCGCAGCGGCCACCAGTTTTTTATTGATTGAGTGGTGATACTTATTTGGAATAGACTATAGATAAATAGATATTTGTCTTCAATATACTCTTTTTGTTGAACCCTACAACACTCCAAACAAATTTTTCACTGCTCAAAACAGTGAAATTCACTTCTGTTAACTTGTTGAGAATCATTGTTGTTTTCATAGCTTTCCTACTGTCAAGTCTTGTCCCCTTAAACTCTAATTTGACCTTACAGAATAAAAAAAAAGTGCTATGAGATTAGTATGATTAGTATAGTGGGTGGTCCCACGTGGTAATACCATATTTTACAAAGAACACCTTCAAAGACAAGGTAGAATGGACTGAAGCATTGTCTTGGTGAAGCATCCTGGATTTGTTTTTTATTATTTGGGTCTTTGACTCTAACTCGTACACAAAGAACAATCAGAACCTCAATGTAATAATGTTGATTTACTTGACCTTTGAAGACTCAATTAAGGAAGTTGTATCTGTTTTTGATGTTGAAGGTGATCACAGATTGTATTTGGTCATTTCATGTTCTCCTAAAACCTTTTGAACCACTCAAATACTTGTGTGTGTGATATAAATTCATTATGAGTTTCTGCGACAATTTTTCCCAGTTTTACAAGAAACTTGAAGTTAGCTTGTTGCTCTCTTTTTTTTGATTATACGATAGTATAGAAATTTTATAGACAAATACTATAAAGAATAGCAAGACTGATTGATGTAAAATCGTGCTCATTAAGTTCAGGGTGGAGGTAATATAAGCAGGCACAAGGCACAAATGTGTTGAAACCTACTTTGGTGCACTTGCTTTTTATCATTAGCAGCTCCAATCTGATTATTTAATTATTTTAATTGCTACAACTTGGTTATTATTATTTTATAGTATAATTGTAGTATTGAATATTATTGTAATTGTATTATTGATTGCATTTTTTAAATTAATTTCAGGTTCCTAAACGTCTTTTACTTGCACTTGGTTGTGTGAAAAAACTTTTAGAACTTAGTGAAATTCAAATAAAAATTAGTAAAGAAGTCGACGAAAAAGTTAAACAACAGCATCGTAAATTCATTCTTCAAGAGCAACTGAAAGTAATAAAAAAAGAGCTTGGTCTTGAAAAAGACGATAAAGATTCAATTGTGGAAAAGTTCAGAGACAGAATAAAAGTATGTTCATACTTATTATATTTATTGTGATGTGTTAGTGTATTACTTAGTATAGTATTCAATAATTGTACCAAAATATTTAAAAATATAAAATTAATGTAATTCAATTATACTCAAAATATATATTAAAAATTAACTTAAAATCCTTTAAATTAAAGGACAAACAAGTACCACTTAAAGTTATGGAAGTTATTGAAGAAGAATTGACTAAGCTATCATTTTTGGAACAGCATTCGTCAGAATTTAAGTAAATTATTTTATTTTAAACTAAATTTTTGTAATAAGAATTAAAGACATAATTTTTTTATAGTTTACTAGACATTTAGAAGTTCTATGTTAATAATAATTTTAAAATTATATTTTTTAGTGTTACAAGAAATTATCTGGATTGGTTAACACAATTACCATGGGGCACAACAAGTGATGAAAATTTTGATTTAAAAAGAGCTTCAACCATTTTAGATGAAGATCATTATGGAATGGAAGAAGTAAAAAAACGAATTCTAGAATTTATTGCAGTAAGCAAATTAAAAGGTTCAACTCATGGTAAAATTCTTTGTTTCCATGGACCACCCGGTGTTGGAAAAACAAGTATAGCAAAATCGATTGCAAGAGCATTAAATCGAGAAGTAATTAAATTATCATTATAATTGTTATTAATTTATAATCCAAAATTAAATAATATATATTTTATTATATAGTACTTCAGATTTAGTGTTGGTGGCATGACTGATGTGGCTGAAATAAAAGGTCATCGTAGAACATATGTCGGTGCCATGCCAGGTAAAATGATTCAATGTCTGAAAAAAACTTTAACTGAAAATCCATTAGTATTAATTGACGAAGTTGATAAAATTGGAAGGTAATAAAGCTACAAACCCATTATAATAGTTATAAAATTTAATTTTAATTATTTTATTAGAGGACATCAAGGTGATCCCTCAGTCTGCGCTTTTAGAAATGCTTGATCCTGAACAAAATGCTAATTTCTTGGATCATTATTTGGATGTGTCAGTAGATTTATCAAAAGTACTTTTTATTTGTACTGCTAATGTAATCAACACAATTCCAGAACCTCTCCGTGATCGTATGGAACTTATAGATGTGTCTGGATATGTAGCAGAAGAAAAAATGGCCATTGCAAAACAATACTTAATTCCTCAAGGACTTAAATCCACTGGCCTGAAAAAAGAACAAGTAAACTATATTTATAAAAAAAAATATTAATTAATGTATTCTAATATGTAATTAATAATATTTTTTTATAGATAGAAATCGCAGACGAAAGTCTTACTACTCTTATTAAATCATATTGTCGTGAAAGTGGTGTACGTAACCTTCAAAAACATGTTGAAAAGGTACTTATAATATAAGTTTCAAATAAATGTTATTTCTTTTAAAGAAAATAGATCTTCCAAATGTTTTAATATCTTTATATATTTAATAGATGTTACGAAAAGTTGCATTAAAAGTAGTTGAAGGTGAATCAGAAAAAATAATTATTAGCAGTGATAAATTATATGATTTTGTTGGAAACCCAGTATTTAACAAAAATCGAATGTATGAAGATCCAATACCTGGAGTCGTTATGGGATTGGCTTGGACTGCCATGGGTTAGTTAGATAGATTTGTTGCTTAGTTTTTTAGTACAATAATTTATTTTTTTCAGGTGGCGCTTTAATGTATATTGAAACTGAGTGGACTAAAGACCCAGGAACAATTACAGATAAGGATAAAGCTGTTGGCAATATTATGTTAACTGGTCGCTTAGGGGAAACTATGCAAGAATCTGCAAAAATTGCATATACTGTGGCAAAACAAATTTTACATGAACTTGATCCAAAAAATCAATCACTGTTGACTGGAAATGTACATCTACATGTTCCTGAAGTAAATATAAAATGTGCCTACTATATACTATTAGAACTACACTAATTGTTAGTTGTTCTACAATATATTTTTAATGTAACTTTTAAAAAATCTACTCACTACTATTGGGTTACCATTCTATATTAATTTAATTTCTGTGAATTGTATTTATCCATCTCTTATTAACTTTTATAATTATCTTAAATAGTTATTTTTTTTAACTTTTTTCATGATTTATATTAATGTAGGGTGCTACACCTAAAGATGGACCCAGTGCTGGATGTACAATAGTTACTGCCTTGTTATCATTGGCTTTAAATATTCCTATACGTAACAATGTTGCTATGACTGGAGAAATATCTCTCAAAGGAAAAGTTATGCCAGTAGGAGGAATTAAAGAAAAAACTATTGCTGTAAGTTATTAATTATTCGATACTCCATAAATAAAATGTGAAATAATTTTTTTTTTTTAGGCTAAAAGAGAAAATGTTAACTGTTTGATACTGCCTGACGAAAATAAAAAAGACTTTAATGAACTTCCAAAGTTTATAACCGACGGGATTGAAGTACATTTTGTTTCATATTATAAAGATATATTTAAAATAGTCTTTGAAAACAAATAATATTATTCCTTTTCTTTAAGTTTGTTTATTTCAAATTAATTGTTTAATAATTGTTATTTCATATTTGTACAAAGAATATACTTAGATGTTAGTATTTTTTTAAATAAAATGTTGTAAGACTGTTATTTTATCATTTGACTTTTAAGTCATAATTTAATTAAAATAACTACTTATCAGAAAGTATTGACTATTGACTTAACTATTGACTTTTATTGTATAGCCTAGAACTGAGTAGTTATGTATATTATTTCATATTCTTGGATGTAACCATTAAACAGAAAATATGGCTATTGCCTTTCTTCCTATATGTGATCTACCAATGAGCCACTATAATGATAATATTAACATTATTGTTTGAGGTCTAGTACACAAAATATTATATTAAATTCAGTGATTTAATAGGAAATAAATTAAAATAGTGAATAATAAAATAAATACATTTTATATAATAAGTAATTGTTACTAAATAACTGGATTCTTCAGTAAAAAATGAACTATTATAACCATTAATGAGAATTTTAAAATGTTGATTATTAGTCAATTGAATCAACATTCAAGAGAGGTTTTAGTGGATCCAAACCACCTGACTAAAATTTCAGGAAAATTATTATTATTTTTTATAAAATAAAAGTTATTTCAGTAAATTAATTTCACTTTATAAATATAAAATTAATATACAACCTTAACTCCACAAATATTTTTTCTATACTCAACTGAATCCAATGTTATAGTTTTGAGTAATTTGGTATAATTTTTTTACTATTTACCAGCTAAAATAGCTAAATTATTGTTACTTGTATCGGTTATAACAACACTGGGATATACAATATAGGATAAAATTACTTAAAATAATATTCCACAATAATTACAATGTTTGAGTTATAATAGACTACATATTGGGATATTTTATTTTATTTTTTATTTATGCTAACGGCAATTACAAGATAAATGTTATGTACATAAATTGGGTGAGTGATAACAGAACAATTAAATTAATAATTATAACAGCTTAGACTAAATAATTACAAAGAAAACGCATGAAAGGGTGATTAGGTATTGGTTAATGGTTATTAGTGTTATGAGTTTATGATCATAGGAGGTAGAGTGTGTGGGGATAAGAAAGGGTGCATAATGTCTTGAAGGGTAAATTGGAACACGGAAATTAATAGAGGAAAAAGGATCTGTGGCATCAATTGATCCATCGAGTAGATCTTGAATAAAACGGAAATCAGAATCAATACGACGAGAAGAAAGCGTACGGATGTTTAGTTTTAAAAGCACGGATGAGTAGAGTCATGCTGCGGATGCTCGAGCTTAACTCGCTTAAGTAAAAAAGAGATATATGATATATAAACCTATTCTGGGCTCTTTCCATATTGTAAAAAATGTAAAGATTTAAGTAGATAACATATATTAATAAATATATAAACTTAGGTAAACGTTTATTATAGGTACTAATAATGTACATATATTAACAATGTATATGCATATAATAAAATTACCCTTATTTTAAACGTAAATATACGTATTATGTTTACTGGGATATATGATATAATTATCTATAAAAAATATTTTTTTTTCGCTATTTACACCCTACTCAAAAACTATGAATAATTCCTTTAAAAAAACAGGTCCCATACTCCATGACTTATTATGATAAAATATAAACATTCCTCGCTTATCATTTAATTATTAATTAAATAACAAATTATGAGGGTGTGCTACTTCACCTATCCTTCATTCATGTTACTTATGTCAATTATATTCATATTATTTATCATATTCACTTATTTATGTATTGTATAAGTATAGATTATAAATTTCCTTTTAATAACAAAAAACTAATAAATAAGGACTAGAAGTATTTAAACAATTATATTATACTTTCAAATATCTATATAAATAAATGAAAAAGTTAAAATATTTTGAAAATGATTACAAAAACTGTTTGTGTAAACTTTAAGTATCCAAAGGTTATTTTTTAACTTTCACACCAAAAAATACAGTCATTGTTGTTGGAAAACTAAATTTGCGTGAACATTTTTTTTTAATTTAAATTCTTTTTTTTTGGGGGGGGGGGGAATGAGAGGTTTTAAAAAATGTTGAATAATTATAAATTTAACCTGTCAAAAGTTCTAACCAGATCCAATGTATTCTTTGAAAACATCATCAGGAGCATTTTTTCGACTACCAATAGTATAAAAACACAAAAAATCAAAGTTGGCACGAAAAGTCCGGGTTATTTTTTTGGGTTAAACCCACTTGATATTTTAAAAGACTCATAATATAACTCGGGCTGCTCATTATAGCTGCTTAAGCCAACTCATTATTTTTAAAAAAAAACCCATAAAAGCCCGGGCTACTTTTCTGGATAAAATAGAAATTCACTAACTTTTTTTTATCTTATTTTTCAGAAAAATTTTAATAATTTTTTTTTAATTAGGTAAGTATAATTAAAAGTATAAAATAGAAAAAATTACACATTAACGATCAATAAAAATGTTAACAATCTTTTATTTTTAATAAGGTATTAGCAATTTATATTTACTTTTCTTGTAAATATTTCATGAATAATCTAAACGGCAAACAAACATTAACAATTATCTAACTATCTAAATTTAAAAAAAATCTGTTTTTTTCGGATGAGTTTTTTACTTGTACAATAAAATCCACCGGGTTTTTGGGTTTTTTGGGACTTTATTCGAAAAAAATCTGAAAAACCCCAATCGGATTTCCATAAAACCCGGGTTTTTGCCAACTTTGAAAAAAACACTTCCATACATAATGTGTAGGTATTAAATAAAAATAGCTTCCCGCTCAAAATTCAAAATGACGTGTACAATTTATCAAGAACAGCTGGGTTACGGTAATTATCACTTGATTAAAATATATCTTATTGTGTTGATAAAATATTGCCGCCAAAATATCAAGGTCATTATGGATTAGAGATGTCTGTTCTCTAATCTCTTGGTTTTAATGTAATGCTTTACAAGTTACCTTTGTAAAAATTGGTACCAAATAATAAATAGTGAACTTTTTGTTAAAATAGATTTAGTTGTGTCGTTTGTATTTGTGACTAAAAGATTTCTTAATTTTATGATTTAATTTATTTTCATTAATTTAACTCCACATCAACGATTATGAAATTGGTGATCCCAGAGATTTCTTGGCACAATCGTGACCCGGTGCTTAGCGTTCATTTTCAACCCGTTGCCGATGATGGATTCTATCGACTGGCTACTGGTGGATCGGATTCTCATGTTTTTGTAAATAATAATATTGTTTTTAATTGCAGGTTAATTTTTACTGATTACCATTTGTATGTGTATAATATTTCAGATATGGAGAATCAAAGTAGATGGTTCTAATGTGACTGTTGAATTCGCTGCTGATCTGACAAAGCATCAAAAAGCTGTAAATACTGTACGTTTTTCACCCAATGGACAATGGTTAGCTACTGGTGATGATGGTAAATTAGTTGTTAATTATTTTTTTTTATTTGTAAAACAACTTTTAAACTTGTAAGTTTGTATTTTTCTTCAGAATCTGTTATTGTCTTATGGAAATTCAAATCAGAAAATGGTCCTGATCAGAGACCTGATTTGTTGGAAGACGATGAATCCAAAAATCTTGAAAAATGGGCTTGTCATAGCGTATTAAGAGGCCATCTAGAAGACGTTTATGATTTATCTTGGTCTCCAGATTCTAAACGACTTATATCTGGTGGTGTTGATAATAAAGCAATTATTTGGGATGTTGACAATGGTAATTACATTTAAATTTTAAAATTAGTTGAACTTAAATCAATGTTTTTAGATTTTTATCTAATTAATAGGACGCTATAAAGCAATACTTGATGATCATAAAGGTTTTGTACAAGGAGTGGCTTGGGATCCTTTGAATGAGTATGCGGCTACACTTAGTAGTGACAGGTAAATAAATAATATAAATTATTACAATATTCTATTCTAATTTGTTGTTTATTATAATTTATAGGACTCTAAGAGTATTTAATACAAAAAATTGTAAATTATTCAGTAAATGTGATAAGTGTGTTCCTTTGGGGAAAAAAGGAAATGGCGAAGAAATAAAAACTAGACTTTTCCACTGATGATACACTAAAGTCTTTTTTTCGACGTATTTCATTTTCCCCTGATGGTCAAATTTTAGTTACCTCATCCGGTATCATGGAGACAATTAATGAAGAAAACAAAAATAAATGTTCCACTAATGTCAGCTATGTATTTGCCAGAAAATCATTTACTAAGCCTGTGCTATATGTACCATCTCTTGACCAATATTCAGTTGCTGTCCAGTTTTCACCAGTTTTGTATGAACTTAAAGAAGAAACAAAATCAGTGTTTGATTTACCATACCGTATGATATATGCCATAGCAACAAATACAAGTATTTTATTGATGGATACCCAACATGCCGCTCCATTTGCTTATATTGGCGATATACATTATACTCGTTTGACAGACCTATCATGGTAAGAATTTAAGTTTAAAAAGTACCCAAATATTTAGAACATAAATTTAATAACTTTATAATTAATATTTTACATTATACAATTTTATGTGTATCAGGTCTCCTGATGGACAGTTACTTATGGTGTCTTCATCAGATGGATTTTGTTCAATTATAAGCTTTACAAAAGAAGAATTAGGAGTAATATACAAGGATAATACATATATAGAGCCAATGGAAATAGTTGAATCAGTCATTCAAGAAGATACTGAAGTTAAAGAACTTCCAAGTATAATCATTCCATTACAAATAGAACAAAAAGAAGAAAAACAAATAACTGATCGTTCTGAAGTGCCTACAAAGAAAAGAGTGCAATTGGTCACACTTTCTAGTCCTAAAAACAATAAATATATAAACAAGTAACAGTGTGGTTATTTATTTTGTATTTTGTATTTATTTTTTATTATTTATGTGAGATTAAACATTTTTTTTTTACAAACATTAGTCTTCATCATCAAATGTTATTTTCTTTCCTTCAAATTTGGCTAATGATTTTTGTTTACGTTTTGCTTCCCATGATGGATGTAATGCTGTATCAATAGATTCCTCAACTTGTTGCTGCCTTCTTTCCCTTCGATTGCCCATGTTGTTTTGTTTGCCAATGACCACCCTTTTACCTTTACTAAAAATTTCTTTAATTGGTTTTTGATATTCTACTTTTGTACATTCTTCGTCATTTTTTTTAGTTAGAGGTGGTGGTTTGTAAACAGACATGTAATCTTTATTGTCAGCAGTCATAAAAAATGAATCAACAGTTTCACAAACTGGTTTAATTTCATTTATTGTGTTTCTTTGCTTTTTAAAGTTAGTTTTACTTGAAAGATTGTTTTCAGCTTTTCTTTTTGATAAATTTTTATCAATATTTACATCAGTGTTATCAAGAGTTTCGTTAGTAGACAAATGTAAGTTTTTCTTTGGTAATTGAGTGTTTAATACATTTATTTTGACTTGTGAATGATGTACATTTTTGTCTGATATTCTTAAGCATTCTTCTGTATCTCTGATAGTTTTTTTATTCTTAGAGATTAAAACCTTTGAACCTATAGACATATTTTTTTTATCTTCAACAATATTTGTATTATTTTCATCAGGCAAAATTTTTTGCACTAGTGAATTTTTACTTTCTGTAGCATTTTCAGACTCAGACTGAGAATCTTCCGATTCAGATTGAGTATCTTTTAACACTGACACATCATTTTCAGACTCAGACTGAGCACCTTCTGATTCGGACTGAGTATCTTCTAACACTGATGCAGCATCTTCAGGCTCAGACTGAGTGTATTCAAGATTTTCTATGTTTTTAATTATTTTATTTTTTTTATCAAGAATTTTAGTTTTTATCTCTGTTTTAACATTATTAAGTTGAACTGTTTTCTTTTTATTGGGTTTGTTTTTTGCTTTATATTTAGCACCTAACTCATTTAATAAATCTGTTATACACAATTTCCAATCTGGATATTTATTTCTAAAATCTTGAATTTTATCAATTATAAATTTATGTCCAGCTAACCTCGCTAATGCCCTGGTTTCCAATGTTATGTCTATATTATTTAATATTGTAGCAGAAGGTACTTCATTTTGTAAGGCATATTTTGTAACATCGTCATCATTTAATTTCTATGAACAAAATTATACATTAGATATTTAGTTAAAAATGTACAGCATTAATAATTAATATTATAATACAACTTTTTATACCTTTATCACCATCAATTCATTGATAAAACGTTCAGCTTTTTTTTTATTTTTTGCAATTTGTTCTTCACTTCCTTTTTTTTCTTTTAATTTTTTTGCTTCCCGTGTTAATTTGTGGATTGTATGCACTTTTGATTTACGCACAATATGACGCATGGAAACAATCTAAAATAATATTAAGGATTAATGTATGTCGAATATATTTTTCATGGAAATAATGATGATACAAAAAATTTAAAATTGGGTTTCTTTGCACTAAACACGTCATTTAGATGAAAAATAAATATAAGTGAATTACAAAATGGTTTAATTAAACTAAATATAAAATCTAAATTAATAATTTAAAGTTTGTACAAATCACCTGATTATTAAGAGAAATTTTCGATAAAGGCTCCATTGTAAATATATTTGATATTATAATATGATTTTGCAAAAATAAATATTGAAATAATTAACTAAAGAATAAGGATTATTTAAAAAACTTAAGATAATATTAACACGTTTTCTACTATCTGTTTACTAACATTGAATTATAGAATAAACCGTGAAGATAAGAGATATCTCTAATCTTCATGGAATAGACTATTCAATTGTGATTCTATAATCATTGTTGGTAACCACAGCTCACGGATAATAGATATATCATATATATTATCTGTGACCACAGCTATATTATTCATAGACGTATTATACGTCTATGATCTTACTATATTTATCTGTAAGTTAACGTAAGTTGCCTAATTTTTAAATATGGTTTTGGTCATGACTTAAATGTATATGTATTTAAGATTCAAGCCATGGTTTTAGTAGTCACGAACTAAATATTTTGTTCAGTAGCTAATATATTATATTAATCTTTTTACATATCTTAATACTTAGATTGAAATTCAAATAACAGAACCTCAAGTATTATGATCTTAGACACAGTGACACGGTCTTAGACCGTCTTTTGTGTTATGGGAACTGGGAACCTAAATGTTGCCATTAGCGCATATAGTGATTATTTTTTTAGTTGATAATGTGGTATGTAATTCAGGGATGGGCAACTGGCGGCCTGCGAACCTTTTTTATCTGGCCCGCGCTACATTTTCTAATTACATCATACAATTTCAAAGTCAATCGTCTATACTCTATGCTAAATTAAAATGCATATTATTTTGAATGACCTTTTTTTTGGCTCTCTATACTCTGGCCCGCTAAATTTTAATTTTCTAAAAATTGGCCCTCTTTAAACTTTCAATTGCCCATCCCTAGAATATATAAATAGTTTATATGGTCGAAGTATCACAGAATAGTTAAAATATGGCAGTATATTGTAGGTATATTTGAATTTTAAAATTTTTCAACTATTTGTTAGGTAAACTAGGGACTAGTTGAATCAAAATTATTGATATTTTATTATTTTATTCAAATTTTTACATACAAAGCACGATTAAAGAGATATCTTTAATTGTGATACAGTCATAAATTGAAATATTTTTTTACAATTTTTCTTACACATATACCTAGTGAACAAATCAAAAAATTTCCTTTTCAATTAATTTCACTAAAATAAATATTAATATTAAGTTCATTGATTAACCACAAAATATTTATTTTAAAAAGTTTTCAACCCAGAAATCAGACTGCAACTGTTATTTATTTTTGTTGCTAGATTGAACTGTTATACTTACACAATATTTTTTAAAAATACTTTAATATTCTAATTTATATATCTAGACTAGTTATTGTTATAATCTGAACACAATTATTAATTTCAAAGGACGTAGTTTTATTGGATAAAACACTTAGGTTTATGGTAAAAATCACAATAATTTTTATATGATAGAATAGTAGAATACAATAAATCTAACATTTTATATTTTAATAATGTTTTATTTAAAAAAAAAAAAAATGATATAACATACATTTTAATTTATGTCATTATAGGACCATCAAGAATAGGTTTGTCAATAAATTTTATGGATAAATCTTGAGGTGCACCTTCAAGTTCTAACATCACAAGGGTATTGACATAGGGTGATGGTTTTAGAAAAGGAGCTGGTACATAAAGTGTAACTTGAGGTCCGCCGAGTGGCCAATATCGACCAAGGTTTACATTATTTAAAAATGCTACACCCTATAAAATATATGAAATATTATTTATAAATAATGTTTATAAATTGCAAAAATATGGTTAAAAATTGACCTAACAGATTTAATTTGTTAAAACACACCTTAGTCCAGCCTGAAGTATCCAAATAAGTATCTAAACATTTTGTATAGTTTTTTGGTAATGTAAACTGCGTTTTATAAAATGCTGGCAATTGAATACTAATGGCATTGTTAACTGTTTTAATTGAAGAAATCCATGATGTTTCGTTCAAAGGATATGCAGTCATTTTCCACGGGCTCAATGTTTTGTTTCCGAGAAACACTCGGTCAAAAATACCCTACAAAGTTAATATTGTTTTACATTTAATATTTTAATTAAATAATTATACTAGTTGATAGTTTAAATAAGTATATAATCTGATTTATTAATCTAAATACTACACTTTTTAATGCTAAAAATACTTACTAGCTGAACTTTATATAATTTATCATAATGTCATATATTAAATTTTATAACAAGCATTATACTGTAATATATATTATACTATTTCAGTCTCAAGATAACAATTAAAATAATTATTACCTTTCTGTCTTCAATAAAGTCACCATAATTGATCCTTCCTTGGTTTTCAATTAAAATGCTTAAGTTCTGAATAGAACGGTCAATATTCAAACTTAGTGTAGTATTACCTTTTAACCGATTCATAGTGCCCACCTGTACCTGAAAAAATATAATTAACACTTATGTTTCTATAATATTAATTGCAATGTAACTCTACTTTATCCAGGTAAATAATTGCGCGATCTCTAACGATGTTCACAGTTAAGTTTACTGGATTATAGACATTTTTCTGATCATCTGTTAATGTTGTTTCATACATTACAAAACCTGTACTAATATCTAAGTCCTCAAATGGTAATGGAACATTACTAATCACCGGTTTAATACGTTGAGCAACCTTTTCAAATATGCTAACCAAAGGTTTTAAATAGAATTTACCATAGGCACCTTTAGGTGCAGGATTTGGTGATATCTCATTTGTGACAGCATATTTCTTAAAAACAAAAAATTAATTTACTGTATAATAGATAGTTAACTATTATACAAACTCACGGCTTCTTCAAGTGTTTGTTTAATTTGGAAATACTTTTCGGTAGGATCTCCAGCTTCATCCAATGGAGCATTATAGTCATATGAAGTTAACTGCGGCAAGTATCCAATACTTTCTTTAGTGTCATTTGTATTTGCTCCAGATGTAAATCCGAAATTTGTACCTCCGTGAAACATATAGAAACTGAATGATGCATTCATTGCCAACATTACTTTCATTTGTTTTACAACGTCAATAGATTTTACTGTAGATTCTGATTCTTGCCAATGAGTTAACCAACCAGGATAGAACTCTGAGTTTACTAGTGGACCTCCTTTTTGAACCTTTCTCATGAAGTCGAAACATTGAGAAGCTAGAACAAAAATATAGGATAGAACTAAAATGAAAATCTGAAATAAAATTTGTTTTAATAGTAATATGCAAGACTGATTTTTTCTCAGTCTTAATAACATTCTTCATACATCAAATCATTTACTTAAATTTTATGTCAATATTAACCATTTGCTGAAACTCCAAAATCTACAGTTGCGTATACTTCTGGAATAACACCACAGTCAAAGTATGATTGACCACATCCATCAATTGTAAAAAGAACAGCTTTGTTTTCCACATAACTTCTAAATAAATCTCGTATCCATAGTTTATACTCAGAATCGCAGGCATAATAACTTCCATACTCGTTTTCTACCTAATGAAATACATTATAAATTAAATTAGTAATAAATATCTCAAAATTGAACATATAGAATGCTTAAAAAAAATTTTGCTTTTCACCTGGACCAAAATTATATTTCCTCCATTTCCATACAAATAAGGTTTAATTATTGGCATAAGCACATCAAACCATTTTGAAACATATTTTTTATAACCTGAAATTTAAATACTCACTTGTTAGGTACCTATGACAAAATATAAAGAAAACAATTTGATGTTTGTAAATGGTTATAAGTAACAAGTAGATAAGTTAATATTGATCAAAATATAAATTATTGTTGTATTATTTCTGGTCATAAATTAACCACAAATAATGAAAAATCCGTTATAGTCAATTAAGAAATGAGACCATATTTTTTGTTACATAAAAAGTACTAATTTCGATTTATTCCCTTTTACATGTAAACCATCAAATTATTCCTTTTTATTTTTTGGGCTGTATTGGTTAACTTGATTAATAGATAATAAATAATAATACATATTTCATTGATATTTTAAATACGTACTTATGATTTTTTTATGAATTTAATATAATTAAAAATTTTTTTAACCCACCAGAAGGATTTTACAACAATAAATTTATCTTTTTGACTTAAAAAAAGTATAAAAATGATTTTATTATTATTACTGTTACTTGAAAATATTAACAAAAAATAAAAATGTTTTTAAATAAAGTATTATTATAAGAATAAGATAATCTATCCAAATCTTTAATTAAATACTTAAATTATATGAATATTGAACAAATAAAACAAGAACTGACTAAAAAAAATAAGTTTGTCTCATTAAATGGAATACATGCACAGATCGAAGCCATGACCCCTCTCGTAGACTCTCCCGTACATTTAAATTTTAGGATGTCTGTTTTTGACAGCCGATAAAATACGATATACACATAGTATTGGCCCCCTTCATAAATTTAGTCTGGATCCGCACCAGATGAAATATGTTATATAGATCAGTAATACCAGATGGTTCTAACATTTCTTAAATTGTAGTTAATATGATTTTTTTAATATTATAATATGCTTTCTTCGTACTTGAATTGTTAGTTCTTAAACTTTTTTTAGGTGTCACGTTCAATAACCAATAGGGAAATCCACCCTAAAAATAATAAAAATCAATTTGCCTTTATAAATCTTATCTTAAACATCAAATATTAAAAAAATGAAAAAAAAATATTTTTTCAAATATACATATAGGTACTTACAAAATCTCGTTCAGCACAAATATATGGTCCTGGTCTCAAAATTAAATACATGTTTTCATTTTTGATTAATTTAATAAAATACTCCAAATCAGCGATCCCTTCAAAATCATATACCCCGGGAAATGGTTCATGTAAACTCCATTCTACATAACTACATAATATCAATATTAAACAAATATTAAAAGTACAATTTGAAATAGTTATTGCATATACATTATATACCAGTATAACACATAGCATATTTTGTCCATTTGTACATGAAAATAATTTAACATGTCTTGTAAAATGTGAAGATAAAAAATAGAATTTGAAGAACAAACAGAAAAAAATATATATATTTTTTTTATTTATTAAATCATCATAAATTACATAGAATACAAATAATTTCAGATATTTTACATGATTATTTATCTATTTTAAGCTATTAGCTTGTGTTGGAGATAAAGAGTAATATTAATAATTGAAAACATAATTTATATTATATAATTAGCAAACTAAAGTAATGAATACATTAGAAATTAAAATAATATTAACAATAGAAAATTTTTAAAAATGAGATAATTTTACATATTAAATATAACGAAACATATTATGAAGGTCTTAGATTAATTGAGAAAATAACCAATGATATACAATTTTTTTGAATATTAAATTTGGAACAGTGAATATTTTTTTTATATTGGCATGGTATACAGTTAAAATATACAAACCCTAGATAATTTACAAAAGATTTATAAGAATATCTAACAGGTATATTGTACTTTATATTTTCTCTTTTACAATTCAACAATTTGTAATCTTTATCTTGACTGAACCTTTTAAAAGTGAACAAAATAGCAATTTTTTTATAAAGATATCTAGTCGGTAAAACTCCCAACTCCTTGAAATTTTGATTTGTAGAACCTTGCAAGGAGTACTTCTTTAAGCAAATTCTTAATATGTTATTCTGATTTATTTGCAATTTGTTTAAAACAGTATTGCCCAATCCCCCCTCCATACTAACATTCCATATATTAACATAATTAACCTTTAAATTCTGGGTTAACATTTTTAGTTTTTTTTTTTTTTATTAGCCATTAGCATAAAACTATTATGGCTCGACCATTTTTAGTTTGTAAGTTTTTTTAATATAATTTTTTTTTTTTTTTATTAAACGTAGTCAACTATGTTAACTATATTTGTAACTATATAAGCATAATTTATTCATTTTGTCAGTTTCATTTAAACTAAAAAAAAAGTAAATATTTAACACTAGAAAAATGTATGACATTAATTTAAAAAAATATATAAACGATCTAAGTGATTTAATTGATGTTTAATAAATAATAATTCTAATTTCTAGTAGGACAATAGAGTAATGATTTCTATAATGAATGAATGAAAAATAAATTAGTTGCTTGTATACTTAATTACACATCGACATTGTCGAGTTTCAATTATATATTTATCAAATAGTAATAAGTAGTAAGTAATAGTAATAATTTATGGAATAGATATGGGATAGGTACTTACGTTGTTATAGTATTCAATCCGGCAGCCTTCATTTTTTTAATTCTATCTTCCCAATAAACTTGAGGAATTCGGAAATAGTGCAACGAACCAGAAACATATCGGAATACTTTGCCATCTTTGAGAAATTCATTATTCTCATAGTCAATAGTAAAAGTCTAAAAAATAAAATAAATTACAATAGATACTACCTAAAATTGCTTATATTTTAAATAAAAAATATAAATAGATAAACTCATCAAAACATATATATTAATAATAATTGTATTATATATTATTATAATAGTAATAAAATAATTTTCACAGTTTTTGCAAAAATTCTAAATTAAATTTATTGTACAATCATAATATGGATAAAAAAAAAATTATACTAAAAAAGATTAAAATTTTAAATATTAATTATTATTAGAAGTGAACTAAGTCAAAATTTAGAAAAAATGTCAACTCTTTTTTAAGATTTAAATATTTAGGTATAACTTTTTTGTTGTTTTACCTTTCTTGGACAAAATTTTCATAAGTTATGTTTAAATCAAGGGTATTAGATATATACAAAATTTAAGTATCTACTAATACGATATTTTATATAATCTTAAAACTTACTGGTTCTAAAGTTTCCAAAAAAACAGGGTTGATTAATGAGCAAATAAAACACACAATTATCCAGCTCATGTTTTACAGTTGAATGAAAAAATTAGTTTTATTATTTGACATTTGATGAGAAAGTTTCTATGTGAAATATAAATATATAAGTTATAGCAAATTTTTTTTCTTATAAATAAATTAGGTACCAAAGAATATCGTTTCTTTAAACAATATGAATAAGTTTAGTTATTATTTAATAGTATTATTTGGATGTTGGACTGTTTTTATCTCTTTTCGACGTCGGTATACCGGCGGACTAAAAATATACCTATCTACTTAATAGTAAATAGTAGGAATTAATTGTTATCGGTTTTTTATAGTCATTATTTGATATAGAAAACGTTATTATTTATTAATTACATATTTAAAAAATGAAAAGTATAATATATTAGGTACATACGTAACATTATTCAATGATATTATGATTGCGATTATAATAATAATAAACAATACTGATAAAAAGTCAGTTAAAACTTGTAAATTTGTAATCTGTGAACCTTTTTTTATTTCATACAACTCAGATGAATAGTATATACAATCGTAGGCGTGTTTCATTTATTCATTATTTATTAATATTTCGGACTTGAGAAGTAGGGCGAGTAGACATATACTTGTACACACACATATATGTATTATGTATTGTTAGGAACAGCACATAACAAGACAAGTACGAGCTGATCAAATGTAATATACCTAATACAATACAAGTATTTAGATGAATAGTGAGTTGATACCTTTATAATATATCAAAAGTTATATAGCTATATAGAAAAAAAATAAGACTGCAAGAGGTGGTATCCAATTGTGAGTTATTATGATACATTTTAACGAACTCTAATAGGTATATTATGTCTTTACCAGGCATCTTATAATACCTGCTTCCTGCTTCAGATAAAATATGGGGGTATCTATTTTTGAGTTAAATAGATTTATAATTTTAGGCGTTATTTATGTTTAAAATGTATAGGTCTTGGGCCTTGGAACAACATAAAAATATTAAATTATTTTATTTTACTGTATTCATTATCTTTATATTTATCTTTGTACTGTAATTTTGGTTTTATAGGTATATATAGTTCACGGTACATAGGGTCATAACTCATGCGTTCATATGTACAAAAATACCTATAATGTAAATAATTTAATTTACAATATACACATTATTATTATTGTTTAGTAAAAGTAGGTATTCCGTGTATTTACTTATTGTTAAGATTAATTACTTACAAAAATAATTTTAATTTACCTACTCCATTGTTTATTATAAATTTAATAAAATTAACTTAATAAACTATACACCGTATGTTATTGAAATCACGAATTAAGATATACCTTAATTCGTGCTACAGATACATATACCTATTGTATATATGCGTGGTCTACACGAATCGCCCTATTTTAAAAATACTAAACAATTTTGAAATTTCAAATTTGTTAGTGTGCGTGGTAAGTTACATTATAATTTATATTTTGTGCCAAACTTACGTAAGTACATTTTTTTTTTTTTATCACAATTTTTCAAAAAATATGCAATTCTTAAAATTTTTAAATCCATCATATAATATACATTGACCGTAATGTGCCAAGTTTGCAATTGTCTATTGGATAGTGGATTTATTTATAATTAAATTATGTGTCATATATTCATATGACATATACGATATACATGATAAACTGTAGTTAGTTAATCATGACTATGATAATTTATAAGCAAAATTTATTTTCTATTGTTAGAGCGATAAATGAAAAAATCACAACTATAACCATACAAAAATAGCTTAAAATAAAAGGTGGGTCAAGAGGGTTAGATTATCCGCAGCGGCGCATAAGCCTACCGGGACAGCGGGATTTTCCCGGTGGGCCGCCATAAACGGAACCTGGAAAGTTGGAAGATTTGTAGAAACTCATGTGGGTGGCAAACATTTATGATAGTTCATAAACCCATGGGGGGTGTTTTCCCCCACCACCTAATATTTAATTGCTGCTAATACAAAAGTAATAAAATAAATCTTTATGTATAACTATATTCTGTATTTCAATTAGTATAATATAAAACTGTAAATATATCTAGTGACGAATTAGCTTACTTTATTATTTAATTATTATTGTAAAATAAATAATTTTCATAATTTAATTTTATGAAATTTATTTTTAAGTATGAGTAGGTTGTATGACAATTAATTGAGTAATCAATTCATGTTAAAAAAAAAAGGTAGGGGCAAGTGGGTATCGCTCTGCAGCTCTGCTGTATAGTAGAGACTAGAGATGAAGAGTAGGTTACTATTATAGTGACCTACTCTTCATCCATTATGGATGTGTTAAATTCGAATGCAATGACAGGTATCATTGTATACGAAAAACGATTCTGAACGGAGTTGATTTGACGGATAATTAGTAGGATTTATTATATTATTACCTATATTTAAATTGTAATATATCGTTATTTTACTCGATTTTGTAAAAAAATAAATTTCATACGCTCATACAATTTTTTCTGTATTGACACTGAAGTTTTTTTTTACAGTTATTCGAAGAAAAAGTTATGGAGAACCTTGTGTTGGGTTTTTTAACCTTAGGAGTTAGGATGTATAAATTACAAAAATTTTACGAATTTTCAACTTCAAAATGGCTTGCAAATTTTCCCGATTTTGACATATTTAGTAAACATTTGAACTTTTAATGCTTATATATAAAAATTGTGACTAACGATTTTTGATTTTTTGGAAAGCCAAATTTTTGTTATAGGTATTTCAAGTAAAAAAATTTAAACAAAATCAAATAGTTTAAAAAAATTCTAAATATTTTGAAAATTTAATCGTAAATAGGTAATGTTAATATAAACATTTTGTGAACATTTCAAGTATTCCCTTTTTTCCGTTACTTTTTAGGGTTTTTCCTGAACTACTGGGAATTTTTTACTTCAGACCCCCAAAGTACCAACTAGATAAATTTTCCTTTTCGGGGGCTTAAGTCAAAAATCAAAGCATTATTTTTACTCTAAAATGTGATGCCAGACACAAAAAATAAATAAATAAAAATTAAACATATAGCATTGTAAAATCAATATATTCCTCATTTCGTTCAAGATCTAAAATAAAATACCGAAATATTTAAATAGGTACCAAGGAATAGTTATTTTATTTATATTTTATTATAATTGTTATAAACTTGCGTATAACTACATCAGATTATTTTATGACTACAGCATTTGAGTTTTTATTTAGTTCTCTTTTCTATGAGTTAGTTGGATATGTTTGTTTTTAAATTTACTTATTATAACTTTCTTAATTTAAAATACTAAGCACAAGTGCATATTTTAAATTTTGTTGTTGCATATTTTGGAATTTTTTATCATTTTTTATTGCATATAAAATTCTAGTCCTACTAATGAGTAATAACCAGTAACTTACCTTACAATTGTTAGCAAACAATAACTAATTTGCTAAAGTTATTTTTAGTTTAAGACGTTTAAGTGGGTAATTGAAAACAAATTTTCTATTTTAATTAATCGCTTCTCAAGAGATTTATTCTGGATAGTAAAATGCTTTTTTTATACATCAGAATTCAAGATCATTTCAAATTAGTATTGATAAATGATAATCTTATTATATACATTAATTAATAAATTATATATTTTAGTTAATACAGCTATCATAAGTTACATAAAAACTAGATAATATGATATTGATATTGAATTAATGTACATTTACAAATATATTAAATGTTATGTATCTGTGTACAGTGTACCCTCTAAGTAACACATTTAAAACAATTTAATGAATCTATCTTTCCACCCACTTATTTCTTTTAGTATAGTAAGCAAAACACTTAATGCAACTATTATGTTTTATACTCATGATTGATAATACTTAATATAATAATAATACATACTTAAGTATCATACAATTCTTAATAAGATTTTGATTATAAAAAATAAAAATACATGCAAATTTATATTTTAATTAATGCTTGTAATTTGTTTTAGATTCATTGAGTGTTTTAATACCTTTTTTTTTTATCTTAGTCTAAAATTTGAACATTATTTGTATAACCAATAGAAACTGACATACATTTTAATGATTAGAATACATTTATTATCCATGTATCCACATTTAAGGAAAAATACATATTACAGTTTCCAAGGTAAATTAATGCAGTAGAATAAAAAAATGAAATACTTGAATAATATGGTAAAATAAATTTTATTTAATTAAAAGAAAAATTCAAGTCCATAACAACATTTTAACCAAGAATTCCATTAATTTTCATGTAGTTAATATCATAAACTTTTAAGTAATGTAAACAGACAATTGCAGAACCCTGCTCTGCCCATCTTTTATTTTTTTCCCTGAAAAATACAAATCAGAAAATAAATATTATAAAATTTATCTTTATTCATAAATTAATAATTACCAAAAAGATGATGAATATTTTTGATTATCAAATGTTACTGTACTCTTGAAAAGTTTTTCAAATTGTTCTGTATGATATTTTGGTAATGGTTTATTGTGTAATTTTGCCCAATTTAAAAGTTTGGTTTTTGGCAAGTCTTCAGGTCTAGGGTATAATGATCGTATATACATACACTTTAAACTATTAACATCATTTTTTGTTTCTTCTTCGTCAACAGAATTCGGTTTGATTCGTTTTTGGTCATTACACGCTACATCTCTTTCTTCAAAACGAAGATAGTTCATTTTCTTTTGTTTTTGACGACAGTAATCACCTAATTCCCAAAGGTCACTAAAAAGTCAAAATTATAAAATATTAGGCAAATTAAAAGTATAAATTAATTTTAATTTCTAAGGATCGGTTCACATTAGTACAGGATTGTGTAGGCAACTAAGTCAAAATAAAGCAAAATCTAAAAACTGAAGATTAAGAATACAATAAAACAATATACTTAATAAACAAGTGAAACAGGTAATAAGTTGGATCAGTAGCGCAACTAAGGGGTGCAAAAGTCTTTAGCACCCCTTGCTTTTTTTACCTAACTATTATTATTTTAGTGAAATACCATCAATTGGTAAATTGTCAACAGTTTTAGCACCCAATGTTTTAGACATCTAGTTGTGTCTTTAAGTAGCATATAATTATGTAATAGTCATATAGATTAAGTGCAAATCTAAAATACATTATAACAGTATATTTGCAATAAATTTAAACACAACTGACTATAGACTACAAACTGTACTAATGGGAACCTGCCTTTAAACAAACCAAATTTGTTGTAAGGATGTAGACTCCAAAAAATGTCTTCCTTGCTCTGTTTCTTGAATATTTTGTAGCATATTTTGAATACAGTATTTTGTATTAGGAGCAACATTATCATAATCAACAGCATGACGTAGGTAATCTCTTATTACAGTACATAATTCTAATTTCCCATCTCTTTTAAATATAGAACAATTTTTTTCAGCTGTACGTGCTATCATAACACTTGAACAACCAGTTATGTTTTTGAATTTTATAATATCCTCAAATACTTTAATTTCTTTTGATCCACCACTACAAAATATATCAAAATACATCAAAAATATAATTTTTTAAAGTTATAAATGTATAATAATATATAGGTGTCTAGGTGTCTCATGTTTTAATCTTATGAAGTGTTTACAACCCCTTTCGATCATTATATACAGAGGTGTCCCGTAAGGATTTACTATTGTGATATCTCCTGAAATAATGGAGATATCATAATATTATGGATTTTTAATAAGATTTACAGGGACAAGATCTACAAATATTTCATGGTTTAATTTATTTTAATGTTTTGGTAAAATAATTAAAAAATTAATTTTTTTATTTTAATTTTCAAAAAAAAATGAAGATGGCTATTTTGTAGTTCATTTTTCTGAAAATATTGATATTTCAACATTTTAATTTTATTAATCTCTTGATTTTTTATTTATCAAACATGTGGTCTGTGTGCTCATATGACTGTCGAATTTGGTAATTCACAGTTTTTCTCAAAACTAGAAAAAATGGTACAAAATTTTTTTTGAAAATAATTAAATAAAAAAATATGTTAAAACATGAAATATTTTTAGTTATTGTCCCCATGCATCTTATTAAAAAACCAGAATTATGATATCTTCATTATTTCAGGAAATATTGCATTGCGTAAATCCTTACAGAACACTGTATACTTCTATATCCATTATCTTAAAATAACTATTTATCCGATTAAACAATACATTATTTGAGCTAATAACACTTATGATTAAAGCAAAGACTTGTATAGTTATATCATTTAATGATTTATTACATTTGACCAATATCATTTTTATTGCCAAAATGCATACATCTTAACATTTAATATTTAACTAACGGCATTTTTATTTTAAGTTCACAATTCAGTATATTATTTTTTTAATATTTAGTTCATTTTTAGATACTTTGTTGTACTTTGCTAAATATTATCCATGAGTTAAGTCAAAATAGTCAAATATTATTTTTATTAATTAAAGTGAGATCAAATCTTTATGATCAATAAATAAACTACCATGTATTATATATCTAATTAAAGTAATTTTATGTAATAAGTGACCACTATAGATTGTTATATACTATAATTGTAATAAATGCTAAAATAATTTAATTTTTGTATTCTATATTTGAGAATTTGAATTATATTAAATTATATTACATCTTCATTATGTTAATCGCACAGATTATTTAATCAATTATTTAAATAATAGATCATTTTTAACGAATGATACATAATCAGTTAATCGATTGAAAAAATGCAACTCTAGGTGGGACAGTTATGTAAAATTGATATGTCAGAGATATCATCTATACACCAAATCAGAAAACTAAAAATAGTTTTTATCCTTACGCTAAATGTTAGCATTGTTAGCATTATAGGCAACCAAACTTAACATAGGTGCATTTTGTATGGGCAACAAAGTGCAGTAGTAAGGACTGCTAGTATTACATATTACATATATTGTTAATATTTTATGTATTTATATTACTAACTTAGCAATAACTGGGATATTTAATGCTTCAGATATAGTTTTAATGAAATGGTCTCTATTTGGATGCATTGGCCTCTCTTTAATGGTACGACCGTGTATACCAATTGCAGCGATTCCAGTAGCAGCTAATTTCTTACACAACGCTACTGTATCATCAATATTTTGTAACACGCGAATCTTGCATGTCACTGGTATTTTAACAGCTGAAACCACTGCAGAAAGAATTGCACAAGCCTTATTAGGATTAAATAAAAGAGCAGCTCCCATTCCTCCTTTGAGTGAGAAGTCTTTCGGGCAACCCATGTTTATGTCAATTCCTGCTACATCTTGTTCTCTAATGGTAATAATCACAAAAGTAATAACATTTAGCATTTATGGTTATTAAAATTGTACCCACACTACTTGTGCAGCTTTAGCTGCTCGTTCAGGATCACTAGTTCCAATTTGTAGAACAACATATGGCTTTTCACGTGAGCAAGTGCGGAATACTACAGTAGCATCGCTTTTATCAATATAATCAACACTTTGTAATGTCTCTAAAACAATTATATTGGTTGTCTATCATGTAAATAAGAATTTTTTTTTTCAAATTACCATTTACTTTTCGATAACATCTAATCAGCCTATGATCAATCAATTCTTCGGTGTATACTATATCCGCTCCATAATCCAATGCTAATAAACGCATTGGTAGAGTATTTATCCTGACCATGGGTGCCAGTATAATTTTGTTTTCGTAACATAGT
Source organism: Rhopalosiphum maidis (assembly GCF_003676215.2). Classification (NCBI taxonomy): domain Eukaryota; kingdom Metazoa; phylum Arthropoda; class Insecta; order Hemiptera; family Aphididae; genus Rhopalosiphum; species Rhopalosiphum maidis. Next base: position 26,863,797 of record NC_040877.1, on the reverse strand, counting down.
TGTTTAATGTTTTCCATACAGACCATAAATACACCACTTAATAAAAATAACAATATTTTGTAATGAAAATAATTATTTCTCTTGGTTAATTAAAAAACTTAAATTAATAATACGATTAACTTTGGTTGAATAATTTATATTTTATCACAAAAAATATCTTATTTGTATTTTAGATTTATTTTATAGTATCATACTATCAAATTACTATGAAAAAAAATACCAAAAATCAAAATAATAACTTTTCACTTTTTCTGTTTTCATCATTCAATAGGTAATAAATTTAAAATTTAAAAGTGTGTGATTGTGCAATCATAATATTTATAATCGTATCATAAATTCTGTATATCCACCTTGCCGTGGCTTGTGGTTAATATATAATACTGATAATAGTTAACTACCGTGATAGTACTTTAAATTTCAGATAGCTGATGTGATTTGTTTGCAACGGTAATTCAAAATATTAGATTAATCAATACATTATTTTCATTTGAAGAACTTAATTAGGTAATTGCAGCTTCTTGTAAACAAATAAAAATTATAATGAACAGTTGTTACCAACAGTCACTTTAAACGAGTTGAATTAAGTTATAAATTTGACGTTTGTTTTCTAGAATTAAAAAAAAAGTCTCCAAGTCTAACAATCATGATTAACTAACTTAGTTAATCATGCTAACAATAATACACACATTATACTTATTATAAACATTACTTATAGTTTTACATTATGATAGTTGGCTTATAGGTTTGATGCTATAATAAAACTAGTAGTAATTTATAAACTGTGTCTACATTATTTATAAGATATTTAAAATAATTTGTTTGTGATATTTAGATTAGAGTTAAAGATAGGGTTTAGGTTTTATAATATTCATTACAATGTGGTAAATTTTAATTTTACGTAGTTTAACCTCACTTTTTGAAACGTTAATTGACATTGACACAACACACAATAGTGATAAAAGTGGGCAACAGCCTCTTAAATCAATATGGATATCATTTACTTTTTTGATGCAGTTTAAAAGTTACAATGTTCAGATAAAATGTATGTTTTATAACAACATGGAAAACTCAACAAGAATTCACCAAGTAGTAATAAATAATATTGTATTATGTTTTTGTACTTTCGCAATTCTTCATTTATTTGCTCTAATAAAAAGTTTGATATTTTTTTCGGAAATCACTTTTTTAATACTTTGAGGATATATTTTTTTAATTGCTCTTTAAAAAAGCATGATTTAATCATAAGACATGGACAGTCCAAATTTTTAATATTTTTCTAACATGAAGGGTAAAATACTGTTCAAGTCTTGATAACCTTTAATTTTTAATAACTGGAAATACACATTTTAGGCATATCAATAAAAAGTGCTGTGAAAGTATTGTAATTTACACATCAAATAGGAAGATGATCATGTTAGATCAAGTATAAGTTATATTAGGGTGGTAAGCTCCAGTTGGTCCAAGAAAAAAGGGAAACGAAAACCGTCCAAAAGTGAACTATAAGGAAGGCAAGATGGGGAATGTCCGATTTAACATTTAAGTTTTTTTATTATGTTTTCTTAATTATTTTATATTATGTCTTCTTGATTATTAAAGATATTATTATAAAAAAAGACTTATTGAAAACTCTTTTGGTAATTGTATATTTAACCTCACTCTTAACCGTATAGAACAATACCATGGTTTAATAGACATATATACTGATATAGTTGATTTTGTGAGGATTTATTTAAATTATCATTGCTTCACACTAAGGTCTTAACTTGGAAAAATTGGGGGAGGGGTTTGGAGTCCAGGCCTCCTTAGCTAAGGTATTACCTCTCCTGCCAAGAAGACTTGCGTACGTTTATGATAATAAATCATAATCAAAATAATTTTAATAATTAAACTATTTAAGGGAAAATATCAATAGCAATTTACAAATGTAATGCAGAAGATTTGTATGAAATAAAATAAATTTTTATATTTTTCTAAGACAATCATTCTACACAATGATATAAAGCTATTTAAAAGATCATTCAAATTATTGTACAAATTCGTGGAAAAAACCCTTTTTAAATTATACAAAATCTTGAATGACTTGTAGTACACCAAGACTATGATAGCATTCGACACTGTACCTGTTAAATATTGGCACATGAATCACAATTACCAAAGTATGACCATATACAGTGGCGCTAAACTCATATGCCATGTGAAGCGATCGCTTCATATCTTGAATAGTTGGGTAGGTGTGTACTACAGGTGAGTTCTTGGGGTTAATGAGTTAATAAAGTTAAATAAGGTGTTATATATATATAATTGATACCTGATAGCGTATAACATAGATATTAAAAGTCAAATAGACAATTATTTTAGATTTCACTTCACAAAAAAAGTCTGAGTTCGGCGCTACTGACCATATAAGTACTAGAACCACCACTAAGTTACTTCACTACAAATCTGTATAGTATACTACTATTCAGAGCAATGTTAAATTGTTAAATGAATAAATAACATAATTAAACAGTTGTATGTAAGCAGACATCACTTTGTAATGTTTAACATTTAATCAATCAAGATAAAAAAAAAATAAAATATTTATACATATTTACATATGGACATAATAACTACAAATATTAGATTATTAATAATTATGTATATTAAATGTTAGATTTTTTATAATACTTTTGGTTCTTTTGTATTTATTTTGTTGGAATTACTATTTTCTTGTTGAGGTTTACCAGCTTGTCGAAATCTCTCAAGTATCATTGCTTCATAATCCAAAAATGCCTAGGAAAATTATAATTTTTTTTTGTAAATATTAGATTAATTAAAATGGATAAAAAAAATTACTTGTGCAGATGATGTAGTTTTTGAAGTATTCTCAGTATGATTGACATTTTGATTTTGATAAGCTGAAAAGATATTACTAGGATTTTGAGCAGAAGTATGAGTAGAGCTCTTTTTATTCTCTTGTCCATAATCTCCGAGAAAACTCACAATTAGGGGACAATTTGGATAACCAACTTCCAAATTTTTGGCATTTATCTAGCAAAATGAGGTATTTGTATGAACATAGAAAAGTATTTGTACAACGTTTAATTTAATTTAAAATTACTTACAGCAGAAGTCTTAGATTTGTACTCAACAAGAGCAACACATTTCTTGTTTTCTAGAACCACAACAGTCATTACATCGCCATGCTATAATATGTAGTATATTAGAAATTAATATTCAAAATACAGTTTTTATAAATAAAAACCTACTTTAGAAAACAATGATGTTAAATTGTCTTTGTTATATACTCCATTTTCCTTCCATTTTACTTTTAGCTTGAACGAACCAATCTTTTCTTTTTCAGATTCTTGTTGCTTAAGGAGCTCATTAACTCGAGCTCTTTCTTTTGCAAGTAGAGATGAACTTTCTTTTCTTAAACGCTCCAGTTCTTTCTATAATATATAAATATAAATATATGTATATATGAAAAGAAAAAAATGAATAAAATAAAAAGTTACCTCAAAGTTACGTTCCACTGTATCTTTTTGTTTTCCTAATGCTGCATTTTCTCTTTTAACAAGATCATCTATAAGTTTCTTTCTTTTTGAATCATATTCTTTTTCCCGCAATTTTGCAGCAATTTTAGCATTTATTAATTTGTCATAAGCTAACTAAGATTAAAAAAGATACATAAAAAAACAAAACCATTTACATTATAAATGCAACAAATCTTACTCGTGCTGCAGTGTCTGTAAGAATAGTTAATATTTTAGATAACTGCAAGAACAATTGAGCTGCTTTAGGATTATCGGGATTTTTATCTGGATGGCATTGTAGAGCTTTTTTCCGATATGCTGTTTTAATCTAATTGAAATAACCAATATTAATAAGTAGTACATGAATAATTAAAAATTTACATACCTCTTTTTCAGTAGCGGACTGTTGAATCTCAAGTATTCCATAAAGATCTAAATCTTTTAAATCTGAATCCATCTTAAAAAAGATACTTGATAATAATAATTCTATAACAACAGTCACTATACACACTATAAAAACCGTCTTACAAGTTACAACTTAATCAAAGTAGTTACATGTTTATAAATACCTTTGATATTATGAAAAGTTTTAAAATGGGTAAAATATAGTTTGTTATCAGTTGATACCTTAACCGGGCTCACGATTATATCTTTAATCGTGACCGGGCTTAACGGATAGCACAACCACTGATTAATAAATAATATTGTTCTGTGGTACGTCATACCTTGTCTGTTTATAGTTATAGATATAGTTATGTTTATCAATTCAACTGTTTCTGTTATTATTATTCGTAGATGGTAAATTAGTATTTTGTAATCACTATTTATTTTTTGTAATCTTGTCTCTTCGACGGCCGACAACAATTTAAATTTTTTATGAGATGTTTTTCTTTTAAATATTTATGTTTATTAAATTTAATTTTTCCATTATAATACATCATAATGAATCCTGGTATCCCAATTTTTCCAACTATGATCCCAAATATCGTCAATCCGTTATGGTTTAGTGTTGATGAGCCTAAAAACGAAGATACAGAGCTTATACGAATAGAGAGTATCCACCAAAATTGGGTAAAATGAAGAGTATTTACTAAAATATTTTATAAACGGATTTAATAATAATAATCTATTCATTTTTTAGTTACTTACATTAACAAATAAAATCAATGATAAAGACTTTCCAGTACCAATTGGCAAAACGGCGACTGAAGTAATACACTTTTTAAAATATTTTTATCATGATTTATAATTTTCTTGACTTATTTATACTGCACAGTTTGTCTTTACTAGTGGTAGTTTAACTGTATGTTATAATATTATTTTTAGTAATATTTGAAGTAGTTGTATTGAAGTATATTTTTTAAATTCTAAAAAAAGGTACAAAGGTATTTATAAAGTATTTATTATAAAATTGTAAAATTGTAAAACAAATATAACAGTCACAATAATTTTAAAACAAATATTTATCTAAAATATTCATGTTTAGATACAACATAATATAATTATTCTATTCTAGACAGTGTTTAGCAGTAATGGTTATGCTATCATTATAATATTATTTTTAGAGATAGAATATTGATGACCTAAAAATGTATTAAAAATGCATTAATGTCCTAAAAAATATAAAAAATGACCAAAAAATTATTAAAAATGTTCGTACACAAAATTTAATGTACATTTATATTTTATGTTTAATTTACAATTAAAAAAAATATATGAAATCATTAAAAAGTAAAATATGAATAAAAAAAAACTTAGTTTTCATTTGATTAATAAGTAATAAGTTAATAACTAATTACACTTGTTTCAATAAAAACCCACCAACAATAAAAAAAAATTGTTTTTGAGCAAATTGTTTTTAAAATCTAAAATTTGAGAAAAATGCCTCATATTGTACAATCAACTACTAAAAATGCAAAAAATTGCAAAATAAAATTAGTATATTTTGAATTGAGGGAGCATGAAACAAATTTTTTGCAAATGTAGCAATTTATAGGATCAAAGAAAAAAAATGCAAGTCTTCAACATCTTATCTCTAGTTTATTATTATAAATACCAATGTATATTGTATGCTTCATTAATTTTTTATTAATTTATTTAATTAATTTTCTTCTTTATTTAGGTGCAAGATGAAGAGGATGAAGAGGATGAGGAGGAAGAAGTTAATGCTTCAGATGATAGTGAAACCCATGATGAGGAAGATGATGATGTTGAAATGGATGTTACCAATACATATGATCGAGATTCGCCCATTTCTGTTTCTACTAGATAAAAATAAATAATAATAATTATGGTTTTAAATCATTGATAATGATGGGAAAAATTGTATACTCATTTAAATATTTCATCATGTAATACATCTAAATAAGTGTTAAATACATCTTTAAATTATTTTCATTCATCATATATTTTACAATTTTAGAATAATTTATTTATTGAACAAAATAAAAAAAATTAACAAGTGTTCAAAATATACATAATCATGGGCAGATGGCCATTTTTGTCCAACCGGTAAATTTTAAAAAGGGACCCCCACATAAAAAAGAAAGTCTAAAAAGTGCCCCATCACTGAAATACGAAGTGGGGCCCACTGGGAAATGTCCAGTTTCCCAGTAAGCCTATCCGCCCAAGTATATAATTTATTATTATTATTATTATTTTCTTTTTAATAAATCAGTGTTAATATAGGGCAGTTCTTAGTAATTAATCATTACCTCAAAAGATATTTATAAGTTGTACATGATCAAATTTGTTATTTAAATAGTGAAATGAATTTATTTTTTATAAAAAAAATGTAATTTTTTCAAAAATTTATTTTCTGGTCTTTTAAAATGCACAATTTAACATGCGGCCATAAACGTGTTAAATTGTTGAAAATATTTTTTTCCATCAATGTGAAATGTGAAATGTTTTTTTGAATAACCACAAATTTTAATTTAATATTTTTTACTACAATTTTTTTTTGAAAATTTTTAATTTTTATATTATAATTTCAAAATAAAATAAAATGTATTACTGTTCAGTGCTTTGCAAAATGTATCTCCACTTATTTAATAGTTTTAAATTAACTATTTAAATTTTTTCAATTTAATTATACATCTGTACTTAATATTTATTATTTATATTTTATTATTTATGTAATTGTAATAGGCAATAGCGTGTAATACACCAATATACAGTGTAGTGTAGTACTGTAAGGCATTATTTAATACAAATTACGAGATAGTGGTTATATAGTTAGTATAAAATAATAACATTGATTATATACAGCATTTATAATCAATTATGATAATAATATTTAGGGATGTGTAGCTCGCGAGCTACTCGACTCGATGAGTCGATTAATATTAATGTAATCAGTAATCACCATCTGTTGAATATAATTATTAATAAATTATGAGTGATAAAAATTCGTTCAAAGTATGTTATCACTAAGTGTTCAAGGTCATAAATTATGCACACTTCGAGTGAATTTAAATTGATCCAAATTTTTTATTAATGATTTATATTTTCTATTATCTAGAAAACGTTTCGGTTAATAGTTATTCCTTCAATTTCTATGATATTATTCATTACAAATTTTGGCTGATTAGTCAATAGTTATGCAATACAATATTGTTGGCTTAAGTTTAAAATGCTAATAGAAAAGTAAAATTAAGCTCAGTGTATGGTGAGGTATGTTAGTTAAAATGTTGAGTAGAACAATTGGATTAGGTATTCTGAGTGGTACAGTAGCAACTGCTTACTCTTATTATGAAAATGATTTTAATATCGATTCAGTCGGTATTGTTCGATTTAGTCGAGCTGCCACTACTGTAAGTTTTAGTTTTATTCTCAGAGTAAATGTAATGTATTAATCATATTTTATTGCCAAAAATATTTTGGTTAGGGAATACATGTGATGTATCATTACAAGACTACTCTGTATGCACCATCAGTTAACAAATCTTTACCAAATTATCAAGAAATAAGATCAAAAGTATGTTAAGTTTTGTATATTATTTTTTATTTTTTAAAATTTCATATCAGTCTTTATAAATATTTACTAATTTTGTTTAGTCTCACGAGAAAGCTGCTGAATTGTTGCTAGAACTGTGTCGCACTAATAAAGGTGTTTATATTAAGATTGGACAACACATTGGAGCATTAGAAAATCTTTTTCCAAAAGAATATACAGACACATTGAAGGTTTTGCACAGTCAAGCTCCCATTACACCATTAAAAGAAATTTACAAAGTAATCAAAGAGGACCTTAAACAAGATGTAAGTATAATATTCTTAAGCATATTAAATAATATATGTGTATTCACACATTTTATAATACAATATAATATATACAATACAATATAGCACTGTTTCTTTACCTTTAATTACATAATAATTTTTTTTTTCTTTAAAATAACCAATTATTATAGAAATTAACACATTTTAACAATAAAAATATGTGTATATATGGTTGATCAACCTCTTATAAGCAATAAGGCTTGTGTTGGAGGTTAAGAGTTATAATAGTGAATAGTATATGTGGATAAATTTATATTGTATAATATAATTCCTATTACAGCAATTAAATACTAATTAAATGAAAAACTTATAAATACATAAAACATTTTTGGTAATTAATACAACATAAGAAAGATACATGAACATAAGATAATTTAGTTATTATATAAAGTGAACAAGAATACTAAAATGCATAAATATACATATAAAATACAAAATATAAATATAAATAGGTAGATCATTTCTCACATAATAGTATTTTATTAAAATATATATTTACATTTTTTGTATAATTAGTTCTCAGATATTTTTTGTCCTTAAAATTTAGTGAATTGAATGCTTTAGGTCCTAAATGATCCATAAATTTATGGCCTGTAATTTTTTGTTGAATAATTTGTATTAATATTGTAGGCAATAGTTTCTCGTTTATTAGTAATATTTTCATTGGTGCAAGTTTTTTTAAGATAAAAGAAATAATTAGTTTCTTGTATAGCTGACATACAGATTGAACACCAAGTTCTAGGTAGTTTTTGATTGTAGATCCAATTTTATTTAGGTAGATACGAATGGCTTTATTCTGCTGTGTGATTAATGATCTTAGTATATTCTCAGTAGCTTCCCCATATTATTATTTCACATTGGCAAATCGATTGATATAGAGACTTGTATATTATTCTTATGGTATCATTAGAGAAGAAATTTTGTATATCATAAAGTTTTAATGTGATTGTTCTTAACCTCATTGTAATCTTTAGTATATGTATATGCCATCTCATATTATAATCGAAAGTCAGACCTAAATATCTTTAGTGCAGGGATGTCTAATCTATGGCACGCGAAAAATTAAAATATTTTTATTATATATATTATTTAATAAGTGAAAATATTTTGAGCAAACGGCTTTTATTGGTCAATAACGATTATTCAATTTTATCTGCTGATTAACTTGATCTAACGCTCAAAAAAAAAGTTAAATTTTGACACGTAGTGTTCAAAAGGTTTGCCTTGCCACCCCTGCATTAATGTCTCTATTTATTTTGGAGTATGTTGAGTTATCTGTGTTATTATCGTTATTACACATTATTAATTCTTGAAAAGTGAAGTTTTAGCAATTGTATATAGAGAAGGTACACTACAAACTGTTTTTTGATGGTTTATCGTTATTTTTATAGACTTAAGTTTCTTGATTAAATGGTTTGTTTCCTTAATGATTTATTATGGACTATATAGATTCCATGAATTATCAAAATAAACTAAATATGTATCGTCCGCACACGTAGTTATAGACCCATCAATTTGCGTGTTGTATATACTATTTATGTGCATTAATGCATTATACATTTATACATAATAATGATATATATTATATTATAATATGATAGAAGTAATTAATTGTATCCACATATTTTTACACAAATTAAGGGATTATAATGTGAGGAGTTGGTCTTATGTCAATATACGTTTGACTAAATTCTATTAAAAATAATTTTCAAATTTTGTATTTATATTACACATTTTTATAAAAACTGTAATTTTAGTTATTTGAAATTTGAATACATGTTTATTATTTTATCATAGATAACATGGTTAAAACATTTTTCACTTTTTTTAAAACTAGTTATTAAAAAATATTAAAACTTGATACTATTACTTTAAGATTTGGTTTATGAAAAATAAAAATAATATAAATAATATAAATATTGATACTAAAAATAATTTTCTTAGGAATAATAATTTTTTTCTCTATTCATAAATCTTCAGAACAAAATTGTTCTAAAATGAAAAATTGGAATTGGAATTATTCAACGACCTATCCAAAATTATTTTCAACCTTGAATGGATCCCCAAGGTTGAAACATTGCAATATAGTATGTAGTATATATTTATTGCTTGAATAAAATATATTATGTTAATAAGTTGATATTATTTATAATTAAAGGCCGATCAATTATTTAGCGAAATAGATCCAAAACCACTGGGTGCAGCTTCTTTAGCTCAAGTACACAAGGCAAAATTACGATCAACAGGAGAAAATGTTGCTATTAAAGTGCAGCATTCATATGTTCGGGGAGATGCCAAAATAGATATTGCTATAATTGAGGTAACCTAACATACAATACAAATCAGTGCAAACTTTTTTGGGCATGCTTTAGAATAAATACATAATTACAAAAATTCTATTATCATCAATTATTAGTTATTAATTATTTTATGACAATAATAATATATGACAGAAATTTGGTTAAATTTATATTTATTCAATTTAATTTAATTAATAATCTTTTACTGAAAAAATATCTGATAACGAGTATTAGCTATATGACACTTGTTATTGCAGGGAAATACTAGACTGTGCCAAGAATCTTTCTGCTAGCAGCTTCAATTCTAACTATCCAGAGTATGCTCATTTAGTTATACTTTGGGCTGGCGCAGATTATTTGTTTTATTAATATTAAATTTTACCAAATAAGTTGTAACCAAAAAATGAGCATTTCTATGTTTTGTAGCCTTGATTTGTCACTGATAAGAATATTATATTAATATCATCATATACTACATATTTGTAATAATAATGCTTATTATATTGTTTTAGACTTTAGTGAACATTGGTTCCTATATTTTTCCTGATTTTAAATTTCAATGGCTTGTGAAACAAACAAAACAGAATATACCAAAAGAATTAGATTTTACAATTGAAGCACAAAATACTGAAACTCTTAGATCAATGTTCAAACATTTTAAGTGGTTAAAGGTATTTTTATTTTAAGATAGTATAATCAAATACATTTTTTATGTAACTTATATTACAGTAATTTAACTTGTATAAAATATGTTTAAAATAACCCACTCAAAATTAATTAAAGTATATTTTTTTATTATTAATTTCTAGGTACCAAAGATATATGATGAGTTTAGTTCTTCTAGAGTCTTAACATTAGAATTCTTTGAAGGTGGACAAATCAATGATCTTGATTACATCAATCGAAATAAGTAAGCATAAATATAAATGCAATTTGTAATAATTAACAACCACATATACCTTGTATTTAATAACCGTGTTAAGAACTGATGATAATAATATATCAGTGTCTTAATATTTAATACATATTTATTGTATATAATGTTCCATTACATATTATGTTGTTCATTTATATTAAATTGTGGTGTGAATAAAAATAATCAAAGTACATATATTTAGGTTGAAAGTGGATGAAATATCTGACAAATTGGGAAGTTTATACAGTGAAATGATATTCAAAAATGGATTTGTACACAGTGATCCTCATCCTGGTAATTTGTTGGTGAACAAAGACAAGAATGGTCAATTAAATTTAATACTTTTGGATCATGGACTTTATGCTGTAAGCTTTGAATTTAAATGTTTATCTGTTTTATTTTTCAATTAACTATTTGTTTCAGACATTAACTGATAGCTTTCGACGTACATATGCTAAATTATGGATGAGTATATTGGATAATAATCATGATAGAATGAAAAAATACTGCACCAAACTGGGAGTAGCTGAAATGTATGGTCTACTTGTGTGTATGGTAGCTGGACGCACTTGGGATTCAGTTCAAGATGGCATTGCTACTAAGAAATTAACTGATGCCGAAGTAATCAAAAATATTAAAAGTATAAAAAAAAATTAATTATTTTTAGTTATTATTTCATTTTATTTTATAGAAAGAAAAATTTCAAAGTGGAATTCCATTAGTGTTGACGGAAACTTTGTATATTCTGCAAACTGTAAATCCTCAAATTTTGTTATTACTTAAAACTAATGACTTAATACGTGGTATTGATACAACTTTGGGAACATTGTCAAAGTAAAGTATTTTATTTATTTATTAATAAATTTAAAATATAATATGTTGTTATATATTTATATAGGTTAACATCTTTACGTCCAATGACTGTAAGCTGCATAAACACTATATATGATAAACCGTTAATCAAAAGTACATTTTGGACCAGCCTAAGTATTCAATTCAGAAAACAATGGTCACTTTTAAAAGCTAAACTATTTTTTTTCTGGCTCAGCATTATTGATACTGCTTAATTTTAAAAATTATCTGTAATCACAAGTTAATTAATTAAAGTATTTTTTCATGAATATTGTAAGTTATATTTTTATTATTTAATTTCTCAAAAATTGATTTTACATCATATTATGAATGGATTTGATTTTATTGGCTATTGTGTAATACATTAACGCTGGTTGGGTGCCAACCTAATGACTACTGTTTCATAGATATATTTATAAGACTAAATCACTCCATCATTGTATTTAATAATAATTTATATATTTTTGATAGATTTATGACATATCTAATGGTATCACCAGTCATGTCCATGATTAAATATGGTATCACAAATTTAATCCATGATATTATATTTTCAGTATTAAAAGTTTATAGTTTTTTACTGTTTATACACAATTTAAGATTTCTGAAATATTGGTTTATAGTATTTATATAATATAAATTAAATCTTTATGATCTAAAGATTAGGAAGTCTGCATGTCCTTTTTTTCTCCCATTTTTCATTAGTGATACCAGTATTTTGTATTCATTTAAACTGTACTGTTATTGTAATTTAATTTTGAACCTTAGTGAAGCATCAAGCCTGCATGTACATAAAAAAATTATACAATAAAAAAAATATGCAGTATCAAGTTTCTCAAGAGATGAGTACCATGTATAGTATACAGGGCACTGGGCCTCACGCATTTTGCTTAAATTTAAGGCCTCATAATTGAAAAAAGCAGTAACATTAGTTTTAAAAATTGTTTAATTTTTGTAGCATTTAAATTGTATGTTTTATATAATTAGTAAATATCAAAATAACGATGTTGGTTCAATAAAAAGGTGTACAAGTATTTTTTGCCCTGGGTCTTGCAAATTCTAGGGACGGCCCTGATAGTCTACATTGTTTTTAATTTCTCAATAAATGATAGTTCATGGATGGAAGTAATTTTAACGCAGTCCTCCTTTCACCATGTTAGTGGTTCACAATAAAATAAAAAAAAGGATCCATATGATTTGAAGATTTTATTTCAACTCATCTAACATTTTATATTAGATATCAACATTTTTAAAAATATGTTTATATAATATATCACCATAGATTAAATTATTAATTTTTATTTTGTATAATCTGTGATATAATTAACTATATAACTCAATGACTCCACCGCAGTACTGCATACCTTGCAAACCTCCTGGCACTACCTATGATTTATAATATTTACTTATTTAATTATTAAACACTAAACTGCAATATTTTGCTTTACAAAACAATTAAGGTAATTAAGTAAACATAAGTAATCTAGTCAATCTAGGTAAAATAAATAGCTACACAAACATTTTCGTAAGATAAGATTATTAAAATATCAACAATAATTCAAAATTATACATAATATTTAGCTAACAAATAAATTAGTTAAAAGTAGTAGAGTGGCCAAGGATTAAATATTGTTTACAGCTCGTAGCATATGATGCAGAGGATGGTTGTGCCCATAAGATGTTTAGTGTGTAGATAGTTGAGATTGGTTTCTAGAAGAATGAGAGGGCACTTTAAATGGAATAAAAGGTATAGTGGAAAGAGTTCAGGAATGTCTAGACGTTCTCTATAGAACCATTTAGAAATTTATAATTGAGTATAGGAAATATAAATTTGCTATACCAAGATGAGAAGCAAGTATATGAAATACGAATATTTAGAGTGTGTCTTGAATAATATAATAATAATATAATATTATGTTTGAATAATCATGAGGTTCGTGATATCGTGATAAATATTCATTCTTAGAAGCAATGAAGTTTTAACATTTATTTTGGTAACTTACTGGTCTTTAACTAAATACCGGTTACTATACTACTAATCCATATTCAAGAAGAGGGCGAACAAGTGTATAATTTAAAGTTCAAAGGCATTTACAGATTTAAATAATTTAGTGTTATGTATTAAGATGAATTCAAAGACTGAAAGACTATGAGTGTTATATTTACTATCGTTCTACGTGAGAACTAAAACAAAGATTGGTTAAGTCGGTAGTAAAAAATAAGATTTTTAATGTAAGAAACGCGTTTTAAACCTTTACTATTAAATGATTATGAGGTTAAGATGGAAGATGATTTGGAGGAGTGGCGTATAAATAAATTAATTTCGGGGGAGGATAGGTCCAAATGAGATACTGTAAAAATGTCTAATTCACTCTGAAGTAGAACATAATCAGTTAATGATCTAATTGTATGAAATATTTTTAAATAATTTGTACATAATATAAATTTTATATCTTATATGAGTAAATCTCGAGTAAATAATGGAGTTCACTAAGAGAGAAAAAAGTAATGTGTTAAGATGGCCATCATGTGGAACGCCAGAGGTTGTTTCAAACATTTCAGAAGAGGAACTCTAGATAGATACAAATTGTTTCCCTTTAGTTACATACAATTTAAGCTATTATAATAGTGGATTAGGTACCCACGACCACGCGCTCCAGTTTGCTTATTAAAATGTGACTAACACTGCTGACAGTACCAAAAGCTTTTCTAAAATCTGTACATTGTAATGATGGTATCGATCTGATTATCTGCTTCGAGACTTTTGGCAATGCATGTTGTAAAAATAACACACCAGTGACTGGATTTTTTAGAGCAGAATCTGTGTTGTTGATCAATTAATATGAATGATTTAAAAATAATTTTTAATCACCATTCATCAATTTCAATATTCAATTCAACTATTTAAGGTAGGACAGGTAGGTCGTAGGTAGTTATAACTATTGTCTATTAAAGTATTAACTACTTTCAGTACCTTGATTAAAAACATGTTTAAAATTAATAAAGATCACGCGAATTAGGATATAACTTAATTCGTGATTAAAATCAAAAAATTAAATAACCTGTTTTTTGAATATTAATGAATAATGGCACTCCATGTTTCTGATACAATAAAATAAATGTTATGTATATAATTTCATGTGGTTTGATTGGTAACAATGTAATGCTATAGTTTTATGGTTGACCACGACTAAGTAAATTTACGTCATGGTTAAAACCATGGTCCGATACGTAGATTAATTGATAGGTATTGCGATCATATTATCAAAACAATTTGTTTATTTCTAATTTTGAGTCTGGACTGTGAATATACCGAATATTCATGTTTATGGTTTGAGTTTTTAACACGTTTGTAGATAGCTGTGGTTTTGTATTATAATTATTAATGTATACTATTATTCTACTAATTCGTAACATTTAACAGTACTAACTTTTTTCAATTATTTAAGTCATTACTAAGTCTGAAAACATGTCTCTTACAATAGCTCAAATCCGCCAACATCTCAGTCATTTGGCTAATGCACAGACATCTCATAAAGATCAAGTCGATAAGTGAGATAAATTTGTTGGATATTTTGAAAACCAATGTTGTTAATTATTAATATTAAATTGTTACAGATATAGAAGCTTATTGAACAATGTTTTATCAAACACTGGCGACAATATCATCGAGGCTTTAAAAGTATTTGTTGAAGCCAGTAAGTATCTGTTGTTTGTTATATTTTTATGCGTTGTTCTATTAGTTTATTATAACATGTCAAATTATAATAAATCATTAATCTACATCATATTTTATTATTAGTTGTTAATGAAAATGTCAGTTTAGTAATATCTCGCCAAATATTATCTGATGTCAGTACACAACTCTTACCTGATTTACCCGATGCGCAGTCTAAATTATTGGCTCATTTTACACTGGAAAAAGTAAGAATCTATACAGCATGTAGTTTTAATCAATAATTAATTTGATTTTTAATAGATTCAACCAAGAGTAATTTCTTTCGAAGAGCAGGTTGCTAATGTTCGTCAACATTTAGCATCTATTTATGAAAGAGAAAACAATTGGAAAGAAGCAGCATCAGTACTAGTTGGTATACCGCTTGAAACAGGACAAAAGTATTTATTGAATGCAATTCTTTTTTCAATTCTTTTGATATTAAAACTTAATTTATAGGAAATATACTGTCGATTATAAATTAGAAACTTATATGAAAATTGCACGTCTATATTTAGAAGACGACGATCCAATGTTAGCTGAGTCTTACATTAATAGGGCTTCATTATTACAAGTAATATTTATAAAGTTATCTAAAGGTACTGTTATATTAAATAATATTTTTCATTTTTTTTTAGACTGAATCTAAAAATGAGAAACTACAAATATGTTATAAAGTGTGTTACGCAAGAGTATTGGATTATCGTCGTAAGTTTATTGAAGCAGCTCAAAGGTACAATGAATTGTCATATAGGTCAATTATATCAGAAGAAGAGCGTATGGCTGCTTTAAAAAATGCTCTCATCTGCACTGTATTAGCATCTGCTGGTAAGTCTATGTAAATTGCATATCGTAAAGTTTGGCCATTCCATCCAGTCTCTTAACAAAGCATAAATGAGTTTAAGATAAGGAAGTTTATTTAGTAATTATTAATTTTAGGGGTAAATTAAGATTTAGAGTAGTAAAAATATGCGTTTTAATTTTTCATAATTTATAGAAAATTGTTGTGAACTTATCTTTGTTATGCTCGTCATAAAAGATTTTTTTAATTAGTTAAATGTAATTATTTTTTTTTATAGGTCAACAACGCAGTCGAATGCTAGCAACATTGTTTAAAGATGAAAGATGTCAAAGTCTACCAGAATTTTCGATTCTTGAAAAAATGTATTTAGATCGTATAATTCGACCTAATGAAATTGCCCAGTTAGATGCTATGTTACAACCACACCAAAAGGCTAAAACAGTAGATGGTAATTATGTTCAACAACCCTTTAAAATCAATTTTCAATTTTTTATATCATAGGTTCAACCATATTGAATCGAGCCATCATTGAACACAACTTGTTATCAGCAAGTAAACTTTATAAAAACATGAAGATTGTGGAACTTGGCCGATTGTTGGGCATTGAACCAATCAAGGCAGAGAAAATTGCAGGACAAATGATATCTGAAGGACGTATGGAAGGTTCAATTGATCAAGTTGACTCTTATGTTCACTTTAAAAGTGAGTGAATTATTTATACAGATCCATGTTCTTTAGTTCATATTATATGTACATGAATTCTTTTTACAGCTCAAAAATTATTGCCGACCTGGGATAAGAAAATTGAAGCTCTGTGTTATCACGTCAATCATATTATTGAACTTATGTCTGTAGATACAAAAGTACGTGAATGGATGAATAAACATTTAGATGATCAAATGACATTATAACGAGAGCAACTGATATAAATTATATTTTTCCTAATTAATTTTAAACAAATACACTGAATTTTAATATAGTAAAAATACTCTTATGATTATGTTTAATAATCCTACGTTTACTGACAATACATTTTGTCTACATAACGTACAATAAGTTTGGCATGTATATGTCGCTTACAAAGCAAGTTCCAAGCCAATACCAAATTTATGACCGCCCTGGTTGAATTGACGACATTCGAATAAGCTGGCCAATGTCAACGTAACACCTAAAATAAAATTTTATTGTTATATATAATTTTATTATTGATGTAATAACAAATTAGGGTAACATACCATCTTTGACTTTAATGCCAGAACCTATGCACAATTGACTCTTGTTATTGATCTTGGCACGAAGCTTGACATCTTGGTTCAGTTGATATTGAGAACCAACAGCAAGTGAAGAATCATTGCTTTCAGATGACCAAGAAACTTGCAATCCCAAATCTAATTTATCAGATAATTTTTGGAAAACTGAGCCGCCAAATAGCTTATTATCATTTCTGTAAAACAAGAAACAATTAATAAAAAAAAAAATAGTTTAATTTATGGTTATTTTACTTACACAGTGGTGGTAAACACAAATTGTTTAGCTACATAGCTGAGAGCAAGATTGTTAGACTGCAATTCATAATCGCCAGTATTATATTTAACATTGAAACCTCCCAACCATCCTATAGAAATAATAATCATTTAATATTTGTAAATACACAAAATTAAATTTATGTACCATTGTAAGCAACTACAGCAGAGGCATTAATGACAGGTTTCATTGCTTTGAATTCAGTGTCCAAGTTGAGTGAGACATAATCATTTTTGTATTCAGACTTCACTCTCACAGCCTTAGATCTTAGGAAATTTAAAATGATATATAGTATTATATATTAAATTTGATTATTTTAACTTACTGTTTCTTGCGGTCAAATGTACCATCGGTTGTAAGCTTGACACCAGGTAACAAGCCACTTATAGAAGCTTCGGTGGTCATAACATCATTAGTGTTCCATTTTTCAACCAATGTAAATACTTAAAAAATAAAAATGTATTAAAAATTGAATACAAATTTAGCAAGTAAGAAAATTAGTAACTAGAATGAATGAGCAAATAATTTTTTAATTGTGTAGATCAATAAAACTGGCATATTAATCTAAACCAATTTAAATTGTTTGACTAACAAGATAAGGGGAAGTATGAAAATGCTTAATGACCTTTCATTGGGAATGACTTACAGTATTTAGATTTGTTAATCACGTATTTGGTTTCCAAATTAGCGTTAACAGCGCCCGACGCCAAATGCTGAGTACCACCAGCCTTGATTTCCACGTTTTGGTTGGTTTTTAGGTCTAACTTGAGTACGTCAAACACATAACCGGAATTGAATACGTCGCGTGCGGCTTTGCCGAGATCACTGTATGAAGGAGGAGCCATCTTTATTGATAACTTTAGCGGAGTTCTGAAGAAAACGGAATGAAAAATAAAATGTATATTATTTGTACGATGAAAAAAGTTAATTAGGTTTCCCAAGCCCCATTAACGCGGTTGTCAAACGAACAGTGGCGGGAGTGTGCGGGGGAATGTCATTTCGTTGACACCAATCGCACAAACCATAGAGCCCATAGAAGGACCATAGAGGGTAAGATATCAGTTGCGATTCGAAATTTTGTTTTCGAGGCGGGCCGTGGGTACAACTTACCTTTAAATATTCAAAAGAGTCCAAAATTGGTTCGAACACCAAAAACCGTAAGTCTAGAGTTCAGGTGGTGTGCACGAGCAGTGGGAAAATGAAGGGAGTCGGAGATGAAGTTTCGGTGATGGTGATACGAGCTACAGCAGTGCAGGCGTCACCGGGTCACGTGATAAGAATGGCGAAAAGAAAAAAAAATGTATATCTAAAACGGATAAAATATTTCTACTCACGTTCAGAACCGAAAGTGTTGAAAATGTTTGCAGAAATAAATATGAAACGACAGTATTTCTTGACAATTTGAGTTTGTCAAACAAATTTTGATTAAAATTAAAATTGTGATGGAATATTGACATTTTTTGATTCATGGAAGAAAAAGATTCGGTATTGGCCTGGCGTGGGGACTGGACAATAGTGGACATGGACCTATAAACTTTAATGTGTTCATAGTACCGGACGGCGGACATAGACAAGTATACTAACCGGTTACATCTAAAACCATGTTGACAACTTTACTACATACGCTCTACACCATAAAATGGGCAATCGCAATGGGTTAAATTTATTAAATGCTACAGTAATTATTGATTGAATTCAAGATTTAATGATTCATAAAAATTTCGGGTCTCAAATTGGCTTCACTGATAAATCGCGTTAACATGATTTTGTATCAAGCTATCAAAGCGAAAATTGTTATTACTTATTTAAAAGACAAAAGTTTTGAAGTTCTTTTCCAAATATTAAATAACTTTAATTCAACAATACCTTTCCAAAAGTAAATATTGTTCAACAATGTGGGTTTTGTGAAATTCAAGTGGGGCGTATACATTTTTTTCCGTTTAAACATTGTATTTTTAAGAGCGGGAAAAATATTTTATAATGGGACAATAACATACCACTAGATAGCGGTATATATTTCAGTTAGTTGATAAAATAATAATATTGAGTATAATAATATTATGATTATATTATATTATATTATTATATATATATACATAAATTATTTATTATTTTGATTATGTTACTGTACTATTGCAGCATCGGCATAGGTATAATATTTTGTGCTGTTGTGTCTTATATTATATTACTTGTACGATCTCAATTGCAATTATAACTTACAATTACGGCATCTTCACACTGCATCGTCGTGGGGTATGCGATGGACATTTAAATACGTATTATACTTAAATAGCAGATAACGAGTTACAAAGGTTTTGCAGACTTGGGTAAGATACATTTAAAAATTCCTATTTGCTATTTGCAATAAGTACTCGAATGTTCATGGAAAAAAGTATTCCGAACAAAATATTTAAAATACCATAAGTAGGTATATTTTAAAAATATTTTTTGTTTTAGATACATACACACACTTGTTTTCAGAATTAAAATTGCGATGGAATATTGACATTTTTTGATTCATGGAAGAAAAATATTCGGTATTGGCCTGGCGTGGGGACTGGACAATAGTGGACATGGACCTATAAACTTTAATGTGTTCATATTGTTTTCAGGATAATTTGAAATTATAATTTATAATCACCGTTCAAATAAAGTGAACTTATATGTATACAGACATTCAGTAGGTATACATAATACATAACTGTATTCGTAACTGTTGTAATTTATGATTTATAAAACAGCGATAAATATTAAATTATGTTAAGTATTAAAATAAAAAATGTATTATTATGAAACTACCTAATACAGAATACAACATTAAATACTGCTTTTAAAGTATTTATTCCAAATGTTGCCAGTCTGATATTTTGTTACCAACGTACCGGGTAGGTATTTTATAAGTGGTATACAAGGTGATTTACCGAATATGTTCACCTTTTTTTTCAATAATGCAGTTATTGAATATCTGATTTTTGGAATATTTAAATAAACTTAAAGACTATATTTTTAAATTCTTGAAATTGTTTGTGCTACGTAAGAAATTCCTTCGAAGAAAGAAGCCTTTTTATTCAAATGAGAATCCGAATTTTTTACTGCAAATTACTTAGCGAATATTTTTTTTTTGATTTTAACGTATATAATTATATAAATTAAATTCGAACGAGTAATAATGAGTTATTTGAGTTATTTAAATTTGCGTATTATATATAATAGGTCCTTCAAAATGGGTCTGGAAGATATTGGAGGTATGGTAATTTGATATTTTACTATTTAACATTAATGTATTGATATTTATAATTTGGAAAAATGGTCAATGTATAATAGGTTAATACTAGAATTAATATCAGATGTATTCAACATTTTTCTAAAACCATTATTAAGGATAATTATTTTTAGTATAAATATTTTACAATTGACACGACATTAACCAAGCACGTATTCAGAATCAATTTTTTTTTGTGGGGGGGGGAGTATAAATATTTTTAATACATGAACTAAAAAGTGTGTAGTTAGTTTTTGTTATATTATAAATATATACCTACTTTAAAAATGTCGGGGTGGTTTGAACCATTCATCCTCCATGAAAAATGGTACAAGGAATGGAGTATTGGAGTGTTAAAATACACTAGTCCAAATTCATCGATATTTTCAATATTCGTTAGGAAAAATATCCATTTCAAACTAGTTGTATCATCAATTATTCAATGTGTCCGTATTTAGGTATTAGCTAGTAGCTACTATTCATTATAATCAATGGTTTTACTATTAGGAACAGTATTACCTATATTGTAAATACTTAGACCAACGTCTAACCTGGTCTTCCTTCTGTCTTTAAGTGGCATAAATGATTGCTTCCACCTCCACTCATCACTAATTTCCAATCCAACCACATACAATTAACAACTAAACTAATAATCTATAAACTTTCATCAAATCGATTTTGACATACGATATCCAATTACGGGATTGTAAAAATCTCAAACTTCAATTGTACCTATTTAATGTTTTAAATTGGTCGATCCATAACTCTTCGATCAGTTCAAGCTTCTAACTACAGCGGTAGTAATGTCCCTCCATATACATTGATTATTCCACCTTTTCAGTCATTTGGGTATTCATTGTTATATTTTTATAATACATTAAATAAAATATACTAACGTTAGGCTTAATAACGTTTAGCAAGTGATGGGGGGCATTCTTTTTTAAAAGTAAACAGAGTCCCCCTACTTTAATTTTGCCAAGTCGAGCACTGAATATGAATGTTGTGGATTGGTGCTGAATTTGTTACTAACACTTTATTCACAAGCCCAAGTTTTTTCCTCGATAGGTAACTCCCTAGTGGGTAGCGTTGGTTCATACAATACTTATATAAAAAGTTCAGCTCAAAAAAATATTACAATGTAGATTATTATTAAATAACTAAATACTAAATCATATTCTTTTCTTAAAAAGTTATTTCAGATTTTTTAAACATTGAAAATGATGACATAGTCATTTTTACTTAAACATTTTAACATTTCGAATTTCTTAGAATAACAAATGTATTTTATTTTTATAAATTATTTTGTGATATATATCATGAAATATTTGGATACGTTTTAATATAATTTAAGAAAGTTTTTACTAAAATGTATACACTTTTTAAAGTATAGATTTGTAGGATATTAATTACTATGTATTATACTATAATACAATATTAAATACATATACGTTTTTAAATATTATAAATTAATAACAGTATTGGTACTTTTATTGACTATATGTTGATGGATATATTTCGAATCTAATATGCATTCATTCATGACAATAATGTATTAATGTTTTTTATATAAATAAAATAGGTATGGATTTTGGCTCATAAGATTTAACTAGGAAATCAATAATTTAAAATGAATAATGTTTTATTTTATTCTATTATATATACTCGTAAATTATGTAGAGAAAATTTAAATTTATTTGCTGCTCGTGTATTTACATAAATCATATTTAAGATTTGAGCTAATTATTTCTTCAACGATAATATTGATAATTTTATTTATGTACAATAAAGACTATAATATACACTTTATATAAATATAGGTTAGAGAAATTACATCACGTTTCCCGTAGATTGGATTGGCAAAATATCGCCTTTATCCTGTCGTTCTCTATAAGCTGTTTGTGAGTAATGTTGAAACAGGCAACGTTCTTATAATGTTCACCAAAACTTAGCTAACACTTTCCCATTTATAATAGAAATATTCAATTGTATCAGTTGTAAGCAGAAAATGGTAATTGATAAATGTAAAAATATTTTTTTTTTTTTGTGAAATATAATGTTTAATATATATTGATTCTAAATTTCTGAGTATATTAATTAATATACGAAGATTTAAATAATAATATTGAGTATGAATAAAAAAAATAATCACTAAGATAATTATTTATGTCTGGTATGAAATATTTAAAAACAAAAATGTAAAAACCAAGTTAAATTACAGCCAAACAAAAACAAAAATAAGTATACTGTTATTTTTGAAACGGACTGTTAAAATTAAACGTATAAATGCTGGAAACTGAATTTTAGTTGAAATATTTTAATTAAGTTATAACAATTAGTTAAGAATATAATATGTATTAATTTGTCTACAACAGTAAATAGTTTGGTTAACATTTTGGAAAAGATTTCAGCATTAATAGGTATCAAGACATGGATAATTATTTACTTATTAAATATAATAGAATTTCATGCATATTTCTAGAAATTAATTATGATGTAATTATTAGTGAAAATAAAATACATTTTAGTTTTCAAAACTTAATGAAATTAATATAAAATATAATTATGAATTAATACACGATTTAACTATTTGAATTATTATGTTAAGAAATGTGGTAATTGATATGGTAATGCTATATATTAGGTTCATGGATAAACATGAGGATTGAAAATTATGTATTTTGCTTTTATAATTAAAATATAATTTCTTTGAACAGGCAATACAAGTATAATATGTCTGTAGTTTTTATAGTTGTAGTTGCGCAATGTTTGCTCAGGGAAGAAACCATGGAAAGTCTGGAGGTTGTTATATTTCTTTTATCCATTAATAAGTATTACTGGTTTTAGCTCTTAGAGTGGTATAAACGTCCGAAATAGGCTGTAGTTATATGCGAACGTGCTGCGGATGGGTTCAAAGCCAAGCGCGCACCTCACTCACCCTTTTCTCCATTGCACGTTGGGGCTTGAGGCGCCCATAATTCAATTTTGGATCCAAACGAACAAATTTAATTTAGGATGTTTTGGGAACAATTCGGCAGTAAACTAATATGGAAGCCCTGAAGGCCGAATAAGCTAACCTTTAAAAACCGAACAATTCCCAGACATATCTGATTAATGTTTTCTCTCGCTCTTTCCTCATCCTGACACTATTTTCTTGAGAATCGTAAATACGTTCACTTCGTATTAACTGAATTATACTGTGCCTTTATTTACCACTATGTTTATGATTCGAAACGTGTATTATGTCATACAATTAGAGGGTCTTTACTTATGGTAAAAACGTGATCAGAAATTAGTTGTATCACTGTTTAAGGTATTATTAAATGATAAGATAAGTATCAGTAGAATAAACCATAGTATACTATACATATAAAAGTATTGGTAAATATTTTCTCATGAGATAATTGTTGACAAAAACACATCATATTAAATTATTTTCGACATTTGGGGTTTGTTTTGGAAGAAAAAAGGTCCATGATTTTGAAAAAGATTAAAAAAAAGAAAAGAAAACTAAAATAAATAAAAAACGGTTATAGACCTCTTGGGATTTAAGAGGCTCGTCCAAAGGAGAATATATACTTTGGGAACTTTAAGGCTGTTTATTAAAGGTAAATGAACAGCCGTTTATTTTATGGTTTCTGGGTGACATTAGCATAATGATTCCCGCGATAGTGCGAAACAAAATAAAAAAAAAAACAGGCAACGTAGAAAGTAACAAAAAAGTGTTTAAATCCCAGGAATATGCTAAGAAATTCTGCAGGAAAAAACAGTACTTAGAAAATGCGCTAGGGAGTACTTCAGAACAATGAGGATAATTCTTGAATTAAAAAAAAATGTATAATTTATTTTGACAAATATAAAGTTTTCTCATTAAATTCTAAAAGATAGATGTCATAGGCAAATATTTAAAAATTAAAATCACTAATGGGTTATTATAATATCTGGTTCATTATATTCCTAATAAGCCAGTAGTTAATAAATATTTGTAGCTGCAGTGATATTTAAAAATATAACAGTATAGGTATACATTGAATATATACATTTACAACATGTATTTTAAGTTTATTCTAAAATTCTAATCATTATTATAATATTATGATTTATGATACTTTTTAAATACAATATAGCTAATACTTTTATGTATATTTTTAATTTAGGAAAGCATTTAATTAAACATTTTATTTTTATATTTTCTTAAGTATTGTTAAATTTTGTTTTTTTTTTTGGTTTTTCTTACTTTCACTACAAAATAGCTTATATTATATTAATTTATGAATTGCGTTTTTGTATTTTGTTACATTATTATTATAGTTAGTAGTTATATAGTATTATTTATTATATACACTACGAAATTACACAATTTTTATTAATATGGCTTATTCATTTTAAACTATTATTCTTAAATTCTTAATTAATAATTATTTCGTTAAAAATGTTATTTTTAAAAACCACCGATTAAATATGATACCAAAACCTAATTCGCGAGTTATTAAATCTAAAAAGACAAATAAATACCTACTTATAAATAATAGATTTTCTTATTAACATCATTCGTTTAACAAAAGTCCCACCAGGGAAAACGGGAGATGTGGAAATCGATTAATCTATAACGAAATGTATTTAATAAACAGTGATTTGGAAAATTTGGTTATTTTTTAATTCAATGAGCGGATGTATTTATATCTATCAGATGGAGCAGTCGGCAAAGTGAAATAAATT
The DNA here is from genome assembly GCF_003676215.2 of Rhopalosiphum maidis. Classification (NCBI taxonomy): domain Eukaryota; kingdom Metazoa; phylum Arthropoda; class Insecta; order Hemiptera; family Aphididae; genus Rhopalosiphum; species Rhopalosiphum maidis. Next base: position 26,837,911 of record NC_040877.1, on the reverse strand, counting down.
TTCCAATGAATCAAAACAGTAGCTAAAGAAGCGCCTAAAACTCGAAACCAGATGAAATATTATGACAAGGTTTAGAAAATGTTTATAACAAAGAAGTTCTTGTTAAATTATTAAATATAAATGCAATCAAACGAATGACAAACTTACAGCAAAATAAAACAAGATCTACTACTATATCACTGAATTTATTTGATGTCAAAATTCATCTTTACGATGTTACGACATATACTCGTATTATGAATATGTGATGAGCTATTTCTCATGTATGATAATGAGAATATTGACTTCGACAGATTAATAACATTTTTAACAGTAGAAAAAAATTGATTATTGGTTTGCAAGTAACATTTTTTTCTCCGGCGGAACTTTTTAAACTGTACAAAACAGTTCATGCAGTTATATACTATTAACAGAATTTACATGAATAATGTATTTTCTCCAATTTTATATTGACTGCTGATAAAAACGAACAAACTTATAGTATAATTTGTCAAGAACTTGAAAATTCTGCCGAATGGTATTATTTGACATTAAATTCCAATTTGTATTAGGTATGCGCTTTTGAGATAGCAAACATACATTTGTTTAGAACAATATAATGAGCCCTTTATACAGGTTGCCTTTTTCATTATAATAGATAATTTATATGATGTTAATTGGTGAGCTGTTGTTAAGAGAGGAGTATTTAAACTATAATCAATCAACTGAGCTAACGTATTTACCATTCATACCATTAGAGGATTTGCAAGGAATTTTTGATAACGTAATTGATACTATTGATACCAAAAATACTATTATACAGATAAAGGGTGATCATACATGTGTTAAATCACTATAGTCCTAAAATGTATTACTAATTAGGAACGAGTTGAAAATATTATGCTCATTATAAAGAACAAAACGAAATCACTGTACATATTAAAGCATTGGTTTACCACTTAAAACTATACAGAGACCCAAATGCTGATTTAATTAACTAAATTTACAATAAAGATGATGTGGTTTTTATTAATTTGGTTTTTCCAAATATATAAGTACATTGGATAAAATGTATTCTGGACATAACTGATAGTTGGACTAAACAAAAATTGTACGTTAAGTATAGGACCAATATTTTTGTAACCAAATAAATGCATAATTTTATGACTAAATTTAAAACTATTGACGAGAAAAGAAAACGTGATGATTTAATTAGATATTCGTATCTTATAGCTTAATATATGACTATTAAGTGTTGGATTTTTCATCCTCTATTCTCGTTAAAGTTCTCATGGTAGCAGCTTTGTAGCATATCATCCGCGTGCGTGTTTAATATCGCAACTCTTATCTCGTAAATTCCATCACCGTCACCGCTGTCTCCCCAACAAGTTTGCGAACACACTTAATTAAAATTATCTACACACAAACACTGCATTCCGCTGATTAATATCATTATTTCCATAAACAACCGCATTATATTACTATATAATGTACAAGCGCAGATCGCAGTTGTATAATACGTAAATACGAGAATAATATACATTTATACGTAATAATATTGTAGCCAATAAGTATTATATTTTTTTTCGTCTGTTTTGGAGGAAACCGGTGAAATTTTTCTTAACTTCCGGATAACGCAACGGGTATTATAATTATTATTGTTATTATTATATGCTCGCTAATTATTATTGTGCACACGGTTTTGTGGTAAGCGGGAAGAGAAGGGATTTTTACCGGGATAATTCATTGTCGTTTGATTAAACATCGCGGCCGCCACAAAGGATATTCACCAGGTCTTTATCGGGTCCCCCTTCTTTCACGTCCCGGCATGCGTTGGCTGGTCCCGAGTCTCAATTTTAACGACCCTGGTGGCAAAGGTGTGGAAAGGCTGGTTAGCGGTGATGTCCGGGTGTGATTAAATAAACCGGTAATTGGTCGGAAAAACGTGAGGGACGCGCGTCGTATTTGGCCCCACCCCTCGCCACTACCCTTGGACGAGACCCAGCTGGGGTGAGAGTAACTTTATATACGTTTTTCCCATTTTTCGCGCGAGACCGGAAAATACGGTTTTTTCGTACCATCACCGTGTGCGGCGCCGCGTCGGCAAAGAGGCGCGTGCCGAACATCATCGCCCAGTACCGAAATCTCCGCGCCGGCTGCTAGTGTGCTAACGGACACCCTACGGGAAACATCGTCACCGTCGCCAATCTCGTACGCGTGTGGCATTACCGACGTGCATATTTACGCGATCGACGACGAAAATTCATCCTGTAATATCAATGTACTCCACGGTGCTGCAATGATGACACATTATATTTGTGTTTTTTTCTTCGAATGTTTTTGTCTGGTTGACTTTCCTTAAAACACGACTTTATTTTTACAGGTAGGTACCGATGTATTATAATACAATATCTCACCACTATCTCTTATTTACCAGGTGCTTTTAATTATAGTTCGGAAAAATATGTATAAGTGTGTGTGTGTGAGTTCTAGAACATTTAAATAGAATAAAACTTATTCTTTACAACGTCTTTCGAATTCAATTCTCCATTTTAATACTTATTATTATATACATGTACGTAATACATTATGTATTTTGTGCATTTGCATTATTATATAATATATTTCACACGGATCAAAAATTAAATAATTTTCAATTATTATTATAATTTAATGTATATCTTTGTATATATTTTCTCGTAGAAATAGATATGTTTTTATATTAAATATAAATTTTATTAATTTCTTATAATGACTATTGATTTGAATTTTGAATAAATTAAACTTTCGTAAAGTTTACACTATGTTATAATTCAGACATTATAAAGGGTTGATAAATATTAAAAAAAATTATCCATTATTGAGAATTAGGTCCGTAATATCACGTGTTTTACGCTAAAACAACATGTTTTCAGTAGATTTCTCACACATTTTTAGAAAATTATTGAAATATCTGACCAATTCAGACTAATGAATATTTTTAATTAATCACGGTGGTTTAAGGATTTTATAGATATATTTTTATATTTATGTTAGTACTCAGTAAAGAGGGATTATTTTATATTATGTTCATTCTGTAGTCATCTAAAATTCTGAGTTATCATTAACCTAATAGTGTATAATATACATTTAAATTTACATTAGATTTATTAAATATTCTACTATAGGTATATTGTATAGTAGCTACCTACCAACTTCCATTAATCATGTATAAATTTATAACTTATAATTATTTACCATTTTAGTAATGTCAGTTTAGACATAATTTATTAATTAATTATTGTTTTAGACATCTTGAAAGAAAATTATGTGTATAATTATGATTACAGTAGAAAAAACTGATATTATGAATAAAAATTAAATGTTTCTTGATAATTTTAAGCTTCTTTTATAATACAATTTATTTAGAGGGTGCAAAAAATGGTTTTGAAGGATGAATCCTATTAGATTTTTTTGACAAAATAGAATTTGAACTATTAAAAATGATTTCCTAAATTATTACCGATAAAAGATGATAGTATTATTTTTATACTTATGTATTCACTGAAGTTTGACTAAAATCATTATTTTGTATACATAATAGTAGTTATATGATGGATTCCTTTTTTTTAGCATAGAATTTTGTTATTTTGTTCTATTTCTAAAATTATATATTCATTAGATATTATATTTATATTTTTCAGTAGTATCAGTTTTTTCTCAATGCAATCGTTGATAATTTACTGGAAATGGAAACGCTGCAGGTCAATATTACAGTCTGGAACCTGATGGTTTGTTTTTGTCTCCTTATCACAAGTAAGTGTATCAAATTAAAATTGTTAATAATATAAATTTAGTTATGCATATTATGTATTTTCCAAAAACATAATATTACATTGTGTATACTTTTAGTTGTTAGTTGGAATACTAACTGAATACTCGTATAATCCTATTTAAAATACAAGAAAAATATTAAAATATAACTGACAGACAATATGTTGCTTTATTTAAAAGTTTGATTTGATTTGGTTCATAAGTGGAAATTGAATTGCTACAAATTTAAGCTATTTCAGAATTACTCGTTAAAGCTTTGCAAAAATGATAAATAGTTAAATTCTCAGTGTGCTTTTATAATATCAGAGCTGATTTTAGTGTTGTACCACGTTTACCTGACAAGCATAGGTGTGTCCAGACCTCCATGGCTGGGGAGGCAAATTGTAAAATTTTAGTTTTTACATACTATATAGGTTAGGTATTGGTTAGGTACTTTATACTGGTAAAAGTAAAACCCTCCAATAAGTCGCTGGGGAGGCAGCTGCCTCCCTCGTATAATGCCTGTGCTGACAAGTAGAATGTTCTAGGAATTTTACTTTTATCCTAATAATTAATAAATAATATTTATTTATATATTAAAAATAAATAAAATAAATGTATTAATTATATGATGATAGTTACTTACCTAAAATATGTGTACATTTTTTTAAAGTGAATTTCCTTATAATTCTCTGTATTATATTATATGCGTTTACATTTTTATACACTGTACCTTAAACAAGTTATACATTACCTTATACATTATGTGGCTTATAGATTGCTGTGTTTTTTTGACACGTTATTACAAGAATCAAACTTTAAAGTATTTAAATTTTAGTCCAGTGTTTTCTAACCTTTTTCTAATGGTGACCTATAAATTTGCTGTTTGTTGGATACGCAACTCGTAGGCTGAGAAATACTGTTTTAGTCACGTGGTTGTCGATCTTTTTTAATGAATGTACATACATGGCAACTATAATACCTTGATAACATCTGATTGTAATGAAACACTATGGTTATACAATTAGTACAAGAAGTTTAATTTAAGTGTCTACACATATTATTTTAAAAATTTCATATTTAAATTAATGAACTAGACCTTAAATTTTTTGATTGATAAAAAAAAAGTTATTAACACTTTTTAATGCATTAAAATGCAAAATTATTAATACCAACAATTAAAATAGTTTAACAGAAATATATTTTTATCATACAAAACTTTTGATGCATAGCATTCACTTCTTAATCGATGATGGTAACGGAAAAACAAGAATATATTATTAATTCATTATGTAAAATCTTAAATTTAATGATAGATATAGATGTTGAATTCGGCACATATTACATATAATTTTAAAAATTAAAGATTTGTTTGAGCTTGTGAATATTCTGTTTTTTGATTCACTATTCACATGACCAGATTAATATTAATAAAATATTTATGAAATATAGACTTTATTTATTCCACTTCATATATTTGATGCACGATAATGATATTTTTTCCAAATTAACATAAATTATCAGATTTATAGAACGTGAAAAAGAAAAGAAAAAAACAATGGTAATAAAAATAAAAGGCCACTTAATTTTCTTTTTTTTCAAACAACTTTTATAAGACCAAAGTACACTGGAAAGAACCGTTAGTATAAAATGGTTTCTATATTATATAGGTACTAAAGCTTTATATAATATTTAGTTATGTGTTTTTGTAATGGCTATTTATTTGTGTACCACTTGTCGTATTTATAAAATACACAAAATGAATAAAATTTTGAACAATTATGACGACAATAGTGTATAATATATTGTAATATGTAATTGTTATTCTATAATACATTGTACACTAATGAAAAAACAATTACAATTAATTGCGATATAATACTTTTATAGAGTTTGATGAGTACCTACTACCTACATTCATTTTACGGTAGCCAGTTGGTTTATACTATCGAGTTTTTTTATATGTATAATATTAATGTGTTATAAAAGTTTTTACTTGTCCTACCATTTAATATACTTAAGAAACCATATCATATTCTTTCATATTTGTTTGTACTATGAATTAATATGTTATTATATTATTATATTTTGAAATAGTAGTATTTATAAAATATAAGTTCATAATTGTATGCTATATTTTTAGTATAAAATAATTATATTTAATGTTATTAAACAAAAGTTTATTTTAGTTAAATTTCCTGCAAATTGTTTGGTACCTATAATAAATTAACATAAAACTATATTTATATATTATATATATGAGTTTATGTAAGTTAAAAGATATAACCTAGTTAGACTATTGTATGAAGTATAAACATTATTTTAATTCATTTGAACGGATGATAATGTTTTGTATAAAATATTGGATTTTTTTTTAAATCTAAAATCTAAATAATACATATTATCTACGAAATAATGTATATGAAATTCTTATATTAGATAATTTATTGTTAATATTAAGAAATAAATATAAAATAAATCTAAATAAAAATTTACATATTATTATGTATACATAATATAATATATAATATACATATTAAAATAAATTTTAAACTATTATATATTTATATTTATAAAGATTTTTGGTTTTAGTATTATTTATAAAATGTTTACTTTTGTGCTTAATTTGTTATATAATGTATGTATATTAAAATTTTAAATGATATATTGTCATGAGTTAGATTAATTTTAGATCACACTAGAAAATGTATTATTTTGATTAGTAAAAAATGTATGTCTTACTTGAAAAGTTATCAAATAGCCACTGGTTTTTCCTTTTATATTTTAAGACCACACAATATTTTTGTACTATACAGTGTTTTTTATAGTGGTTGTCGTTTTTCCAATACTATATCAAAATATTTAAGTGGATGTGGTACCACATTGTTTCCATAGAAAGGGTTAAAGTTGTATTAACATTGTGTACTGACAGGTGAAAACCACTAGTTGCATCTTTAAAGTTTAAATGATATTATAACATGCAAAGAAAATTTATGAAGTGTAAAACAAGTACTTTGTTTTATTAATAAGAGCAAAATGTTAATATCATTGATACTATTTTAGATTGAATTTAAAATGAATAAATATATTGATGAGATTTTGGAATAATGTAAAAATTTAAAAATCATTTTTAAATTAATCTTTAAGAAAAATATTTTTTGATTTTATTTTGATTATAATTACTTGGCGACCTTATCACAAAATATATACTTTTTTTTAAATACATTAACAAAATTATCAACGATTTTTCTTTTATAAAAGTTATTACCCTAAAGTCACTATGAAATTTTTGTCAAAAACTTAGTCGTCTGCCCTTAAATTAATCGTTATCAATTTTCTAGCATAATTTAAAATTGGTTGCGATTGTTTTTTTTTTAAAAAATAATTATTGTAAAGTATTGTTTAAATCTATCACATTTTACAATTAAAAAAAATTATTTTAAATGCAATTTGGGAACTGTAATTTTTTTTGTTGGTTTAATTCGTTTGAGAATAATATTTTTGAAGGGTAATTTGTGCATAAAACACTGTATACATAGTATCGTTTTAAATGCAGTAAGTTGGCAAACAAACGAGGGAAAGGAGAAATCGTTTTGAAATCCTATGTTTGCATGACCTCACTTGGATTCTCGTGATGGCAACCAATCATATTAAACCTTGTCACTATTAATTCACTTATGTTCAGATATGGTGTGCCTACTTTTGATGGAAAAGGGAGAAATAATAAAATGAATAAGGTTAAAAAATCATACACGTCTATTACAATAAAACGTACACACACATACATAATATTGTATGACCTTTCTGCGATATCGCCAAAATACCTCGTCTATTTGTTTAAATTGTTACCGTGACATAACACATATATGCATTTTTTTTGGCAGGATTTTCATATTTGAATAATACATAAACAAATAAAAACGCCAGAAGACAGTTTTAAAAAGGGAGAATAAATGTACAATAAATAAGGCAATAAAATGAATGATTTAGAAATTTCACAGTTATATTTTTTCTTTTTATTTTATAATATTTCTTTGTAATTTGTACTTATTTCATCCTAGGAAACACAATACAATTGATTGTATTTTGTATCTATTATACAAATAATAACAAATGCATTGTTTAAAAAGACTTGTTTATATATATATATAAAAATTAATAACATTTTCATTGTCAATTTAAATTTTAAAATATCAAATATTAATATAATATCGTGTTATAATGTTTATAATTGATGTAGAATGTTATTTTCAATTGTTTAAAGAAACTTTTTTTTAAAAGCGCACTAATCTAGGTATTTGCATAACTGATAAACAAAATGAACATTAAAAACAATGTATACCTATATTAATAAATGATATTTATTTGTTTAAATATTGAAAACTTTAAAATATAATAAAAACACACGTATTATTATCGTTATATCGATTTCACAATTTTTTGTCATATTATGAACTGTTTTTAAGTCTTAGTAACGCAAATTTAATAAATAACATTTCAAATAAATATCATAAAAATGAATGCCAAGAATAATAAGTTAAATTTCATCCGTTTAGGCAGGATTTTAGAGTTATCATTATATCCGTCTTTGGTTCGCGTGCTTAGCGAGGCACACAAGGCAGACGCTATAAGTTATAATCATAAGTTTCGCAAAATTTTCATGAATAGACTAGCTGAAGATCTATGGTATAATAATCCATTATATCCAGAACGCGAAAGGACATTGGTTTGTAGCATGCCATTTACTGCGGTTAGTAATGAGTTGTTACGAACACCATCTATATTTTCTTGGGGTGTATCACGAGATCAAGCAGCTACTATTATACAAGTAAACCTATATTCAGTATTCAGATTATAAGTTTTAAATTAAAATATCTGTTATTACTTAAGTAAATAACAATAATAAAATGAAAATTAAATACAAATTAATATACAATTAGTATTATTATATTAATACCTACATATTAATATAATCTATAAGAAATTCGAAGTTTGTATAAAACTAATACAGAAATATCTAAATTTAGATTTATTTATGTGTATAAATTATCGATGCATTTTTTTTTGAGTAAAAGAATATAAATAAATAATAATTAGGTTAATATTTCATTAATTTTAACTTAAAATATTGTTAGAAAATACTAATAAAATAAAATTTTTAGACATATATTTAATATAGTATATATTATAATAATAATATAATATAAAACGCTAAATACAAAAATGTTTGTATAATAGCCAATAGGAGCCAGAAGGTATAATAAATTATAGTAACTAAACAAAACTATGCAGTAGTTATATCAGAGAAAATTTCGTTTGTTTCGAACTAAATAATATTGTTTTGGAATATTTATACTTGTACGTTTGCCAGATGAGAATCATTACAAAAGGAAAAATAATAAACAAATTTATAAACAATACGCCAATAGCGCTTAATAATTGTATTTTATTTTTGTTTGGCGTACAATGATCAATAGTCGAATTCATTTTTCACTTCTCCTCTAAAGTCAAATTTATCAAAAGAATGATAAACTGTTTTTTCAGTCAGCGTATCGTGCTCACATAGTCCGGATACAGCCTGACGTGGCGGAAATGAGGGCTTTTTGGCGAGCATTGACGACCAAAGGCCGCAAGTAGACGTGTTGAAGTGTTGAAGTAGTTGCTTTTGTCAACTACTCCAATCAAAAGAATGAATTTAACTGTAAATTTATTTTTTTTTTAGCTATTATAATGTTTTGTACACATAACGCATCAATGTTCTCGAATTTTCGAATCATTACTGTCGACATGCAAATAAAATATCTCCCCTTGCTATACTACGAAAAATATTATTATTTTTTTTTGTCTAAAGTTCTTGCTGATTTCCCCTTTCGACTAAAGATATAGTTTTCTATTCCCCTTTAGATATTATGTTGACCTTTTAGTTTCATTCACTAAACTACCAATAAGTCTTACAATAATAAAGGCCGCTCGGGACCCCTAAGGTGTATTATTGCACAAGGACATTGTGAATGATTCGTTATATTATGTTCATTGTCCATAGAGTGTAATAATAAAGCATAATATTATATAACATAACATAAAAATATAATTTTATATTAAAAACGTTAAATAATAATACGTATAATAACAATAGTAAAACCATAAATAAAAATTGTAAAATAACATTATTTATAACAAAATAAGATTCGTAGTATTATAATTTAGTAATTTAATAATGATTTATTGATTATTTATTATTTTGCATCAAGTATTTAAATATAGCTAAATTACAGGAAAACTTTAATTTTATCATCCTACTGGCTACTTACACTTACATATAATTTTATTATTGTATAAATTATAATTTTTAATTTTACTTTGTAAGCGTTCGCCCAAAAAATAAAAACTATACTATTACTTTAACTATTGTAATATTTATTTTTAATTTACTTAAAATTTAAAACTTTTAACTGAAACCATAAGTCGAATGAATTTTATTTTGTTTACAAGCTGAATTTTAGTATACTTTTAAGTTACTGTGAGAAAATCACCTAAAAAAATAATTGGACAATTGCTCAGTTAAAACATGACTGACGTTTATAAGTAATCAAATTATATTATCTATTATAGCTGCGTGTTTTAATTTTAGAAACCTTTTATATAAAATATTATGGAGTATGAATATATTTCTAAAAAATTATACTAACTGTAAATAAACATACAAAAGCACAATGATGATACATTTTTATTATTATTTTCAATTACACATCACTCTACAAAATTAATATGAATTTATTTTAAATACTTCGTTCACAAATCAATCAATGTTATGGTATCATCCAGTTTTGAAAATTTAATCAAAAGTGTATTTAATAAGTAATAACTATAAATTTTAATGTTATGTTCGAATTCAAATATAGTTTGTTGAGAAACCTATATATAATATTACATTTTTACTTAGTTCTGAATATTTAATAGCAACACATTGAAATCATTCCTTTTATTATTTTAATTTGTTTTAGGTTTATGAATTATATAATTATATTTCACGATTATACGATATTAAGTTATTGAAATAAATAATAAATAGAATAAAGTGATATTGAATTACAGTTAATCAGTGAGTCATGTTCAATGTTACTTAACAAAAAATATAATTTTTTAACCACTATAATATGCCGATAATATTGATTATATAACCAAATATATGTTCATACAAAACTAAAAACACTTTTTATGTAGTTTAATTCATATTATATACACTAAACAGTTATTAATTATAACATAAAATTACTATAAGTTGAACGCGTTAAATTAGTAGCGCGTATATATAAGTATATTTATAGAAGTTGTATATATCGTATACTTATACATTTTTCACGTTCACGTTAACTACAACTACTGCAATGGATGGTGGTAAATGTTATATTAATAGCGAGTCACGTGTATGTATGTATCGGCATATCGCATACGATAGATAGGTATTAAGTTATGTGTATTAACTCACGTTATGGATTAACATTAAAATAATATAATAATGAACATTTTAAATCAATATATAAATCCACGGTTTCTATAATATTATAATTTATAAAAAAAAATTGCGGAAATGTTTGTACTTTCAATTGTTGGTAAATGCAAGAATGTAATGATATCGACGGATATTACGGGAACTTATACAAATATATTATAATGTTAGACGATTATATATGCGAGCCGCGAGTATCGCGGATTTCGGGCAAACAACAAAACGTCAAACGGCGTGCGTGAGAGTGTAATCAGCGGTCGTCGTCGGGGGGGAGGGGAGGGGTGAGAGGGCATAACGCCGTCACGCGACATCGGTGTAATAATTTGGCGGAAGGGGCGGCTTAGCCTTTTGTGGCAATTAACCCTAAATCGCATTATACACCCACCCGCCCAACCTCGTTGCCACGTCCGACATAGTATATATATCTATATTGTATTTACATGTCAGCTCGAATGCTACTGTAACAAATCATCGCGTACACCGTACCAATTCCTTCTATTACTTGGCTGTAAACGAGTTGTGTCCCAAATACGAATTGTGTTTCTCTAGGTTTTTTCAGATTGCATGAGTTGTGTCCGGTGGATTTTTCGGAATTACACAAGTTTTGTTTGGTGGATTTTCCGGAGTTATACGAGTTGTATCCAGTAAATGTTTTTTGGATACACGAGTTGCGTTCCGATGAAAAAATGTACATGTACAAATCTAGAAATTTGTCCATTCTCCATTAAAATATTATAACTATACATTTAACTAAAAATAATAATTTAAATAAAACATTTTGTTTCGTCATAAATTCATAATATTAATAATATAATATTATTAATAACACTAATAATAATAAAGTATGTATTTGTAATTTTGCAAATAATAATATTCAATAATAATACATGTTATGGATATATACAAAAATAAATATAAAATAAAAAATTGAAATGTAACATCATATTGTAGTCATATACTCATATTAAAAGTTAATAATACCTAGTTAAAAGTATAAATAATAATGTATTGAGTAAAAATTTAAACAAAACAATTTTTAAAAATTCAATTCTAGAAAATTTTCCAGTTACATTTAAATTTTGATTTAGAAATAAATGTTATTCATGCGTCTTCTTCGATAATTTATCAGTATTTCTAATTTTAATGTAAATATCACATTGCAAATTCTCTATGATTTTAAAATAGATTGATAAATATTGGAATGGCTTGAATACAGAAAAGGGCATTGAATTAAATTTGAAGTGATATGCTTTTTGTGATGTATAATATTGAACTGGATAATTCTGCTCATATATATCTTAATTATCAAGAAAGATGGGTACAATCGTTGTAGTTCTGCTACGTGCACCTTAATATCTCCTTATGATAATAAAATATTATAGAGATAGCAAAATCTATATCTATGTACATTGCCTACATTGCATTATAAGTTTTAAGGGCATAGAACTTGTGTACCTGAAAATTTTTTTCTGTCGTTACTCAACTTGTTTATTCCTCTTTTTTCGTTAAGACACAATTCGTGTACTAGTAATTTTGTGTTGGACACATCTCGTTAACTGCGCTTAACTCGACACGCTCGAGTCAATTCTTTTATGCGTCTATTTTGTCGTCTGACCTGTGAAACACGAATATGTTTAAATATAATGTCAGACATATGATGTAAGAACTGTTTTTAAAAAAGATCTTATTTTAAATTAATTCGTGTTACACGTGAATTGACGAAAGCTTGTAATTATAAATGATGGTAATGATGGTGTCCATGAAATACAAATACCAGAATATAAATATGGTTTTCAAATTAAAATTTATTATACCTACCATAATTTTGGAGAATTATTATGTACCGCGTGGGTATAGGATTTATTGCGTAAATATGTTAATTTTTTAATCACCGAGAATTTGTGGAAATAATTGTGTTCCGACGTAATTAAACGACTGTTAACTTTAAAATTGTTTAACAAAAAAACCATTTACATTTAATTTAACTAATTGTCGGTGATATTATCACAACTTTTTTGATGAATGCGTAATAAGTTACAACATATAATATTTTATTGTTAGCAATATTAAATTCAGATTTTAATCTTGCTTCACATTTATTGTTATATTTACATCATTTTTTCTATTTTCCTAAATTTTATTAATAGTATTATGTGATTTTTGAACATTAAAAATATCTATAGTAATAATAAATTATAGGTAATCCAATGAGATTTTTGCTCTGAATGTCTGGATAGAGTAAGACGGCGAGTTCATATTTTGGCACGATTTTTATTACATCTTTGTTTATATCGATTAGACGTAGGTGACGCAATGCCAACAATTTAAAACTGCAATTTTGAAATTTTTATTTCTAGGGTAAGAATTTATGAAAAAGTTATTATTGTTAAAAATATTTATGTTATCATTTTAATTAAATTTTTTATTAATCATTTTTATTTTAAATACTTTAAAATATATATGATTGTATTGATTTTCTTTATGAAATTGTTAATTTTATCTTGTGGTAATTCAGAAAGTAGTATTCACATGTGTAGTGGATAATTTTAGTAAAACCGTTCACTACACCGTTACCTTTATTAAACTTAATTATCCATTCTATGCAGACTCATTTACATTTTTCGAAAAATAATTACATTTTAAGTTGAAATGAATCAGATAATTCTCGACAAATTCGTATGAAGTTATAAAAATTCTGTTACATAATTTTCATATTATTTCATATATTCATATTTATCTTAATATATTAATTTTATTGATTCGAAATTTTAACAAAAAAAGCCATATATTTATTTAAAATTATTCACGTTTAGCGTTTCCTGCTTGCAAGTAATAATATGTTTATTATGTGTACTTATTGAATATTAGATCGTAACATCTACCATATTTATCGAATCATTGAAATGAAAAAAAACTTCCTGTTACCGACTGCCAATCAACGAACCATATGATTTATAATGGATTTTTTTTAATTCTTCAGTAATGTTATAAATCCGTCCAATACGTCAATACGCATAATTCGTTATATCAAACAAAATATTTTCGTCAAACGTATATAGACTTTAAAAAAGGTGTAGGTAATTAAATGATAATTATTATGCATTGATCGATGCGGAGACCAGCCAGTTTATGGACGTAGCACAAATTAGTGTCCAGGACGGGGTTTAGAGACAAATAAAAGCAAAACGTCCTGGAGGTACGTTACCGGTGCTCGGAAATTCGTTTTCACGGTTGGCTGACATTTTTTAATCGAATTATGCTCGTTGCCTTTTTTCAGCGGGTCGCGTATATAATAGTCGCTGGCGGCGGCGTTGTGTACGGCGAGAGTGGTTGGTCTTCTTCCACTTTGGAGTTGTGTGAAATTTCTCGCCCGACAACACTCCGACAGTGTTTTCAGTGGCGGCGGTGGTAGTGGTTTTTGGCAAATAATATTTTTGTTCCGGCGGCGTGACAGGGACGTGGCGGCGGCGACGGCGGTGCCAAAGCGGTTCGGTAGGGGTCGTATAAAGTTATATAGGGTGGAAAACTACACAGACAGACGCCAAGACGAACATTAAAAACGACATCCCCTCGCCGGCTCCACCAACAAGAATGATTCGCCAACGCGCGTACATCGCCGCCACCACTATATGTATACCGATGCTACGTTTCGCCGTGCAGGGATGAATCACGACTGAAAAATATAAAAATATTCGTGGATATTTCGTAAGAGACAAATTCGTATATATTGTTATTACAATTTATTATTGTCACGCCCTCGTAAAGTATATTATATTATTATTATAATAATAATCATGAGTCAACCAAACAATTTTAATTTTATATTGAACATAACTGTTAAAACATTGAAAAATTATGTTAATTTCTATTATTCATATTTATTAATAAATAGAATTAATACCTGTAACATTCTACCTACACATTCAAACCAAAATATTAGACAATTGGTTTGGTTTGAATATTTATGATTGTAAGTTTCCAAACCAAAGTAAACATTCCATGCCGGGTTGGTTTTATAAGCGAACAGTGTTCGTAATATCACGGTATAGTGTATAATATAGTATAATATAATATTATGTCTTATTTGGTTGAATTGATATTGATCCTATATTTTTGTTACATAATGTTTTTAGTGTTCATGGGAATAAACTATTATGATTCATTCGCACGTTATCCAATATAATATTATATAGTATGACTTCATGTGCTGTGTATTGTATTTGACGGGTTTAAAACGGTCGACGATAACGTGTTCACCGCTGACAGTTCTTTGATCACAGAGTCGTGTGTATATATATATTTGTGTGTATTTGTTTTTGGTACGTGCCATGTTTTGGGCAATGTTCGATTATGTGTTTTATACTGCAGCGATGCGTTATTGCTGTTACTCGTTTTGTGTAACTTCGTACACACGAACACACGAGTCTTTGTTTATTTGAAACAATTGTTGGAGGAAGACGCGTGTGCACTGTGTGTCGTTTCTATATATAATATTTGTTGTGCATTTAGTTTGCTGGTAACATTAAGAAGAGATTACTGTTTCCCGATCGAAATTTTTCAGCTATGCGTTGTTGTATATTTTTAAGGAAACATCAAAATTATTGAAAAAATATAGTGTATCAAAAATGATTTTAATTTTTAGTTTTAATAGGTTTAACAGTGGTGTGCCTTTATTTATGTCTAAAGACGTTTTATTAAATAAAAAAAAAATGCTTTGATTTTAAATTTTGAGTTGATAGAAAATTAGATATAGTTTTTATTGTAAAATTTTTAGTATTTTTCGAAATAACATACGAATATATTCGTTAACATTTTATGTTATTTTTAAATTATTAACTGTTTGATAACCTTGGTTACCAAAAAGTCACATCATCTTCGTTTTAAAACAATTTATTATCCTAACAACAATTTTAATTTAATACATTCACTATACTATAGTGACTTACTAAATTATGTGGATATACTAGATACCTATATTATACTTTAGAGTGGTTATCTACTTGACGTCTTTTTTAAGTACAATATTATTAGTTATTTATACTTACCACTTTTTTTTTTAATTTTGAAAAATTGATTTTTTTGTGCTAAAATTATTTTTACTCGGGTTTAAATACTTGTTGGCCTTAACCTGTTGAAATTTGGCACACATTCGGGATAAGTTATATGTAATGTTTATTTATTACGGTTTGTAGTTAAATAACTTATTTATTATACATTTCATGTATATGCTCGTAATTATTGTATAACTTTACAAAACTATACAAATATGATTCTGTGTTAACTGTATTTAATAACCAATTTATTTTTTACATTTTATACTATTGAAATTTAACATTTCATTTTCAATGACTTTTGATAATGGAATTAAAATGAAAGGAATTATTGAGTATTCTAAATATTTTAATCATCTATCAATTGTATTAACATTTAATTTATACTTATAATAACGGTATTTGGGCTTAAATAATTTTAGTATTTACTTAAACAACTATTATCATATTGTTATGGTTTGAATGTAAAACATTACGAAATTTAATTAAGCTCTAAAGTCTAGAAAATCCCGTAAATTGAACTTTTACTTGCTCGAGAAATGTAACGACGTATTACCTGTAGGGTACCAAAATTATCCGAGATACGGTTCATTGGATAATTATCTAATGATCCACAAAATCGTTGCTTTTTACAAATAGGGCGATTCATCGAAAGATACTTTTTTCTTTAGGAAAATGAACAACTTTTTTTTGACATCACATGAATACTTCTACTTTAATGGATACATGGTGTTTGTTTTTATATTGATTACTATAAGGTTGGGCTTAATAATTTTTTTTTTAACTTTTGAAATTAATTTTAGATAAAAATAAATAATATTATTTATAATACATAACAATTGTTTCTCACAAAGCCTAATTTGAATTGTTAATTATCATTTATGTTTAATGCATTTATAATTTAAAAAAAATATACTATATTTTAATTTAAGGTAGATTAAGTAAATTAAGTTTAAACGATGTTGGAAAATAAATTGATATAACTATAGGGAAGAAGTACGAATATAAGGTATGCTATAATAGTTTTTATGTGTACAATTTTATTGTACGAGTTAGAATTTATAAAAAAAATTACAAAACTCTAGTAGATATGTGTAATATTTTATATAAAATGGATTTTACGAGTAATTGTACTTGTGTATAGGATATTAGGGATTATTATTGTCGGGTACTCGGGTTAATCTAATAGATAATAAATATAGCAAAATGGTTAAACTTATTGAGCATTTGATTTACGGCGTGAAATAAAGTACCTGCAGATATGTAAGAATTGTAAAACTATTTTTCTTACTGTTACCTAGCATAGTTTTTATAAGTTGATTATTTTATTTGCTTGTACATGCTATATATGGATAGAACTCTTTTTTGAAGAATTCATAGGTTTGTTGTATTTACAATCTTGTACTATTTTTTTTCTCTTACTATCAATTGTATAGTTATTTATATATATTAATCAATGACCATAGACCATTTAACAAAATATTACATATTTATTTACACATAGAAACTAATATTAGATATAGTGATGATAATACAAACAATATTATGTAATATGTCTCATATAAATTTAAAATATTTGGGCCAATTATTATTTAATATTATAGGTATGTTAATTAATATCATCGTTAACATTATGCTTCTTTTTTTATATTATGTACGTATATCGTATAGTTATATGTTTTTGTAGGAATAAATTAATTGCCGTCATTTGTGTCTGTAATATACTTGAAGACGGACTAGGTTAGAAACCTACTTATAAAGACGATTTTATCACCACAATGAATATTAATTTCGTAGACAAGACAGTTTTTATAGTGATGGAATTAATTGTGTGTAAACTGTAGCAATCTTTGTATAGGTAGCGCCTTACGACGATACTAGACTCATGTGTATGGTTAACAACAAGGTCGTGTCTCAAATACACTGCACAACGCATGCATAGAATATTATGTACATGCGGAATACACACGCAGTATTCATAAGCAGGGAGGGTATGTATGACGTATATATGGTTTAATCAAAATTAAAAATAAAACCTTCAACCCCCTTGTATATTGTATACAGCGCTATGACGGGTTTTCGAGAATACTGTAAACACGCGGGGAAAATATATAAGACAGTGTTTGTATATACTCCGAAGCGACGTCTAAAATAACTAGGGGAAGCGAAAACGGTTATATAGCGCGCGTGCACCACGATGACAGCTATGGCCGTAGTCCGTCGATGCACATTAGTTTTACACGAGGAACCGATCATTCCTCCTGCACTTAACCCTCCGCTTCATCTTTTTCAAACACACGCACACACACGCGCCCGCGCCCGCATGCATGTATGTTTATATATATATATATATATATTATACACACGTATATGTTTTCATGCAAGTCAGATTAAATGACTATAGTGAAACGACCGGCGGCGGCAACGACTATGGACAATAAAGCTGCGCTTGTTTAGTTTAACTCATTAGTTTCGTTCGAATGTACATGGATAGGGAGACGTAGTATAACTTTTATATATATATTTATACGATATAGATGTATAGTATTGATTTTGGCTATGACGGCGGCGGGTACGGAGACTGTGAGGATCTGGTCTACGTATCGAACTGTAGTTATAGCGGACGACGATGAGCGATCGTCGATTGTCGTCACATTGTCGTACAGTTGTTTTTCAAACGATTTCTTTCTCCCCCTCGTATCGAAGGATAAAAGTTAATTGTGTACCACTAGAAATTTGTCTACCGAGGGGTCGCTGTTCCTGAGATCGACGCACATAAATCACTGTCGATATACAGTGTGCTTAACGAAGTAAGGAAAAAGAAAAAACGTGTCACTCACTTTAAAGTGCGGGGTTATATTATTATCATAATATGATTATGCGTAGTGATTTGTTATGGCGCCTTTAGCCAA
Organism: Rhopalosiphum maidis; assembly: GCF_003676215.2. NCBI lineage: Eukaryota > Metazoa > Arthropoda > Insecta > Hemiptera > Aphididae > Rhopalosiphum > Rhopalosiphum maidis. The sequence goes on along the minus strand of NC_040877.1, from coordinate 26,818,667 downwards.
ATGCCCAAATGTCATAACTTAGTAATAAATATATATTATTATTTATTCATGTTCTTCAAAAAAATGGAATATGAATTGATCGAAAAAACTTAAGTCGTGGTAATACTCTCAAAAAGTATAAATTATTTGAATAAACGTTCTCGAGAAGATTGCAGATTCACAATGACAATAACACATCTCATCCGTTAAAACTACAAATAAATAATAACGTTGCAATAATTAATAGTCCATGCTAATATTAATTTACATACAACCTATTATTATGGTTGATTTAAATCTAACCATCATAATATGCACTCGAAACATTTTAAACATTAAATTATTATTTATTTTAAGTTTTGATGAATGCGTAAATAAAATGGCGTATCAATTTTGATAGAAGTATTATGGAATTTCGTTACAAAAACAGTTTTGTATTTCGACTATAAACAGTGCAACGAAGTGTTATTAAGTTGTCTGAAAAATAATATTATTTACGGGCTGCGCCTGCTCCTCTTATTTATTTGTTTGCCTTTTGAAAATGTTTGTAACTATTTACCAACATTTTTAAACAAAGACATAACATTTTATTTTAAGATTATTAAAATTAAATTTTGTTATTATTATTGATATATTATCTAACTTACACTTAGTTTAACAAGTTTTAACTTATTTTTGTAATGTAATAAAATAAATTTCTTGGAATATTGCTAGGATTCTGAGTGGAGGTTTTCATTATGATGTGTTTTATTTTTGTGTCAAAATCGATTGTAAGACCGTGTAGACTCTTGACATTTTTACTAAATATTATAATATTTTGACTCTTGTTAACTGTTGAGTTATTTTTAAATATTTAATTTTTTTTCTCTATAAATACTTTTAAAAATAATGTACAAACTTAGTTATTAACATTTATTCCCTATTGGCTATTAATAATAATATAATAATAATAATAGTTATTATATATAATAATATATGCATTGTTTTTGGCAGTTTAACCCGTACTGTAATATAGATATAAATAAGTTATAAAATATCCTTAGAAATGGAAACTGATAATTTGTGTCCGTTTAAAATCGTTTTTTTTTACATTGATCAATCATTGTTTAATATTTAACATATCCGTTAAAGTAATCTACATACACATAAAATGTATTATACAAAGAGCTATAATCAATTTAAATTATATAAAAAAAAAACAATAGTAATAAGTTTAGTAGAATAACTTTTGATTCTAGTCGAATATGTGTATAAAATATTAACATAATTTTATTAAAATGAAATATTTTATGTTTTATTTTTTATTTGAAAGTATAATTTTTTAGTTTTCAACAATGTTTTATTTTTCAAAACTGTTATGTTAAATGGGAGAGAGGTGTTCATTTCCATATTTTATCCATTGATTCAGAATCAATAAAAATAAATAAATGTTCCTGAGAACATACATGCATCATATTACCATATACTGGAAATTGGGCGAATCACCTAGTATGCTTATCCTATTTTTTATTAATTATATGTATCTATGCATTTATTTAAATTCATAATTTAGGATTTTTATACCTAAAAATCTTATTTTCAATTAATTCAAAATATTTTATCATTTAAATTTTAAAGTACCTAGTGTCTTATGGCAATAATGCAATACAAACTTATTTTTTCAAATGAAAAATATAAATTATTAAGTATATAATATTATATATTTTTTTTAAATTTATTTATAAATCCAGTACTTACAAATGTGTCTTTAAAGTTTTAAATTTACTTTATAATAATTCGAATTTGAATTAATATATTATTACAATCATTACAGGACAAGTTAATGTTGAGCATGCATGGTGAATCAATTAGTATATTAAAATATAAAATATATGACCACTAATATAATGAATTTTTTAGACTTGGTTAATTTTTTTATGTAAATGTAAGAATACATATGATATACAGAGTGAAACTCGTCTATTTGACAAATGCAATAATATCAAATAGACGAGTTACACCCTGTATATTAATAAAGTTTATTAATATCACAATATATTTTATTGAAATAAATTGAAAATACACTATTCAAAAGCTTTAATGGCTCTTAAGAGATCGATATTTAGAAATATTGATTTATTATAATTACAATTAAAAAAAAAAATGGTAATTAATAATAATAATAATAATAATAATAATGAATAAATTTATAATATTTTTTAATTAATGTATTATTCATATATATATATATAATATACATATTTATTTTTATAAATTAGATGTATTAATAATTTTATGAGAAAGAAATATTTACAATTATCCAAAGAAACGTGTATAATGTTAATGTATATATTAATAAAACCAATTTTTGTGTTATATAAATAAAATAAAATTTGATTAAGCTAGCAAGTTATAATTATTTGTAAGCAGTGTTCTAATGACAGTTAATTTGTAGTTCCTGCTTAAATTTTTTTTATTTAAATAGAAATGTATTTTGTATAAACAATTTCAAAAATGTTGACTAAAATTTTTTATTTGTTATGGTTAAAAATATATATAGAACGATAATTAACATTTCAAAATATGAAATAAAAGGAATATATATTTATTTATATACATAATGTTTATTTGGATACATTAGTGTGAATGTCAATATCGTAGATATAAGTTAGAAACCACTTAACTTAGTACTTATTTAGGGATAGGTAACAATAATAAAGTTTCAATGAATAAAAAATTTTAAAACTTGATGAATAATAATTTATTTTATACTATAGCTTTTTTTAGAATAATTTTAGCAGCTTTGGATTACCTTATAAAATATACCATAATAGCAAGGAAATAAGACAACAATACATTTATTAATAATAACTAGTCTTCAATAATATCTAATAAATATATTAATTGTTTAACTAACATTCATTATTATTATATAAAAGTTTAATTTCAAATATAGTAACAAAATTATTTTTTGGTATTTTAAGCAAGTAAAATAATTTTACAGCAAGAATAATTTATTATTTTCATTGGATATTAAATAAAATCGAATAAAAAACATTTTAGGTAGGTAGGAACGTAATTTAGTTGTTTGAATTTAAAATGTTATACTTTAATTGCTTAGTGCGGTATTTCTTATAATTTATTTGTGCCACAACACATGGCCATGATTTGTGGTTGTGAATGAAAAAAAAAAACAATTATTACCCTTGTTGTTTGGCACAGTTAAATACCAAGAAAAGCGAAATTGAATTTTAAATATTGAGGTTCTTTTTATAGAGTGTGACAACATAAAGCTCTTGAAGCCAAACACTCCATAGTTCGCCGAATAAAACATCTAGAAAATAAAAAATAAACACCGTCGAATTGTGTGCATATCCATCAAATCGGTCACCCATATTTTCATTTGAATCTTTTGAAAAGTTTAACTAAAAAGAAAAAAAATACGAAACCTTTGTAATGTATATAATATGTATATATATATTTTTTTCCTTCGAATTACACGTCATACATGCACACTTGAATACTCTTACAGGATCCAATTTAGGCGTCGCATTTAAAGAAATGGAAATGATTGCATTTAAAAAAAAAAAAACCGTAGTGTTTTCTTTACAGTGTAATTTGTCCGCCAGCGAAAAACGAATATACGTGTATTGCTAGTGAGTGTGTATGGTGCGGCTGCAACAATTTGTTTACGTTTGCCGCGCGGGTCTATCGTTAGCCGCCGCCACCGCGTATATAAGAACAGGGTAGTTGTCGACGGCGTGGTGGAGGAGAGTCATGTAATCTTTTCCAAGAGGTTTCCTTATTACATATCTCTCCATTCCCCCCTGTTACATCTCATCCGACCCTTCGCACACCCACCACCAGTGAACTATTTTTTTCCACGACATCCCTCGACAAAGCCATTGTTTTTATTATGACGATAAAACATCGCTACAATATCCAATGCGGGAAGTGGTGGCGGTGGTCGGGCTATAGCTAGGCCAAGCGAAAAGAACCCAGTCATTCGGATTATGCATTATACAGGATAAACTATCGTAATTTTTTTCTTTCCAAACATCCCTCACCCCTCGCTCACACAAGCGCGTAGGTACCTCGTTTTCATCGTCGTCGAGTAGTAAGTCGTGTGTCATCGTTTTCGTTTTTCGCCTTTTTACCACATATACGCGCGCACATATGTATATATTACTATGCATGTTATAACGGCGTTTTTGTCAGACATTGTCTATACAATATTTTTTTACAGGACGCAATATTACATCATTTCTCGCTAACGTGCGCCAAGCAAAAACTAATATGTTTGCAAAACGTTTGGCTTCAATATACATATACATACATGTACATATAAAATATATTAAGAAATAATGTTTTCCGGTTCGATCGTCGTAATAAAACAATCACAACAATCATACATGCGATATTATGCATATTGCATTTGATTTGATGCTGAATGTAGGACAACTTATAAATTATATTGGTTAGATTGTACGTCTCGTCGTCTTGTATAATACGATTCATAAATAATGAAATGTTCATGCGTAGCATAAAAATAATTGTGTATGATGTCTCGATACTTTGATAATATTAACATTATGTTAGTAATTGTACAACGTTCATATTCCCTGAGTATTGTTATAAATATTTCTTAAACTTTTGGATTAAATTTATAGATGTTTCTAATATCTAATAAATTTTTTATAAACTAGTTGTAATGTTTTTTAAGCCAGTATATTGTCAATGTCTTAAATTGAGTTGTTGCGTTTATTAATGTATTGTAAGACAATCAGTTTCTTGAAGTATAAATATAAATTGCTTGTTTGCACAATGTATGATATAATTATTTTAAATATTATTAAGTTATGAAGTATGTATGTATGTATGTAGGCTTAAATTTCAGATGGCTAAAATAAAATAATTTTATATAATTTTAAAATGAAAAATTTACATAATAAAATATTATGTAAATATACGATTTTAAATATAACTCATTTTATAGTTATTAGGATATTGAGTATGGAAATTAGTGATTAGTGTACTTATCCATTAGTATATTTACGTAACAAACACATACCAAATATAATGTTTAAGCAATATACATACTATTGTACTGTTTATATATTATATATATATATCCTTATAGGCAGGTATTCTTAAAAAAATATTGAAGTTTTTCAAATAATAATATAATCTAAATTATAGTATCGCGAAGTAGATATATAGTGTCTAAAAAGTATGCGCGTCTCTCAAGTTGTTTTTTGACTCTTAATTAAAAAGAATCTTGTATACTATAAAAGTACTTCAATATAGCCAACATCCACATAATTTGAATTCATATTTATTTACATTCGTCTGCTGTGCAAATAAGTGTACATCATAACTAAATTAAAATTTAAAATTTGATTTTTATTTTTACGTAAATCTAGACGTGATTTATGCTTTCAGTTTTAAAATTGTATTGAAATTCTTTAAAATATGAAATAATATTTTCTAAAAAAAAAAATAGATCCACTTAGTCTAATGTGGTTCAATGTTAAGTATTTTAGTATTGGTGATTAAGTGGAACAGACAAGTTACTCCTGCGTAACATAAATTTGAACCAATGATAAAAACCCATTTATTTCTATAAACACATTATAAATATACATTCACTTTTTCTTAAGTCGCAAACAATATGTTAAACAAATTGCATTTGTAATCCAAAAAAATTAATAATACATTTTTAAATTATTATTATTCAATTTATAATATTTCAAGTAAATGCCAAGGGTTTGCACTAGTATTTTTAAACGTGCATAATATCTTATTATTGTTAAAATAAGAAGAACTATATATATTTTTAAGCAAAAAGTTTAGGTATAAGTTAAGCGATTTTTGAAGATATGTTTACATAAATCATCAATTGGAAACAAATTAATTTCTGTGGAATTTGTTATATATATATCGTTTAAATTATGAATTAAACAATTATTGGATGTGTAATATCAAGTATAAAGAATATTGAACACGATTTATACTTATGGTAACCATATTTTCGCATACGCATAATATTTTCTCCAAATTTCCAATAGAGATGTTACATTAGTGAAAAGTAATCAAAACTTATCGGACGAAATAGTTAAACTCAATTGCATTTTTCTTTCAAGTTGTGTGATATTTTCTATAAACTATGTACATATTGATGAAATTGTAGGAAGTTTTTGTGTACGATAAACATATTACGGTGAATAATACACATTGCCCACGAGACTGCAGCAATATAAATTATGGGCTACGGTTGTCGACCTTTCGAGTGTTCTGAGTGTTAAGATTCGTAGGTAATCGTATTATCATTAATTACAAACGAATTCCTATGTGTAGTACAAATGTATAGTAGAATAGTAAAATTATCACCCGATCCGATTAAAAAGTATCAATCGATTTTAGCGAAACAAAAGAAAATAACGTTGTAAAGCGCATTTTATAACAAAATATTATCATATAGCTATATTATAATATTTACGGGTCATACAATATAGTTAACATATAGCAGTTACCGTATACATCATTATTATAAATTGTTATAACAATATAAAGGATTGGAAATTTTCGATGTGAGGTTCGACCTCGCGACCTATTTTCAGTCGCGTCGAGATAAAAGACTTCTAGACAATAGTAATAATACAATCTCGGCATTTTATCCGGTCCGCGGTAGTCTATCGTGTTTCATTTTGTACGTGTTTGACGTATTGCTATAGAAATGTGCACCGGTATTCGCGATGGAGGTAAAAATTAAACACGCCGCCGTTTCTCTACAAGCTTATTATCATATTTTATCATACACAAGTACTACATATTATTATTATTATTATATACGTAAATATACACTACTACGGAGCGCTATAGTATTTATTCACTTCGACGAAGTGCACTCTAGTTAAGTACGTTACTGAAAAGAAGAGAACAGATTTTTTCCTTCCCCTCTCGTCGTGGTCTACATATATATTGTATAAATATATTACATATTTTTTAGAACACCACATATTTCCGGTCACGTTGACGTCCGTTTGCTTTTACTCCTCTTTCCCCCTCGCCCCTACACACATACATAACCATTAACACCTCAACACCCCCACATCGCGGCCGAGCCGTTTGACGAATGATGTTTCGCGGCGGATACGCGGTTTTTTCGTTATTCCTTCATCATCCCTTTTCTCAACTCTATCAGGGCCACTTTGGGCGATATGTTCCATTAGGCGACTATCGTGTATACATAATGTATGTATTATGCAGTACGCACAGCTAGTCTAGGCGCGTGTGTGTATTATACTCTGCTGGATATGCACCACTTTAACGCATCAATCCGGGCGGCGAACGACGAGCGATTTCACCCCCATCCACCACTCTCACCAAAAATATTATATTCTTTCAATTTGCCTCCGTAGATGTTCGTGTGGTACGTTAAAATACCCGAGTGTACAGCATACCTACATGGTTAGGTACTGTATAATATATACATGTATATATCGGTAATATAATATATGCGGAGTACGTATATAGCGATCACTTTGTACATAAACATATTATACGCCATACGCGTGAGGTGTGTAGGATTACTATGGTCTATGGTATAGTGTTTTTTTCCGAACAAGACTAGTGTACGGAAATATTTTTATCTCAAAAACTTGGCAACAAAAACATTTTGGGCTCGGCGGGCGCGATACGAAAACGCTTTTTTCCCTCTCTTACGAGACTATCTCTATATTATATTATGTTAAACGTTTTAGTTCGGTTGCGTATCCCGACGACGGTTGTACAGTACGAAATAATAATAATAATATGACGGACTTGATATGATAATTTGTCGTTTAACAGCCACGTTTGCCAATGTGAATCCAATATCCTTCCCAGATTACCCGTTAAAGTATTTATTATTTTTTTAAAAATATTTTCAATAAATTATTTTAATATTTCTTAGAATTTTCAAATTTTATTCTTATGGTATAATAACTTAAAAATTATGATTATTTTTTCTTATATTATTGTTATTTAATGATATAATTGTTATAAAAAAGGACTCCTGTATTCATCCTAACCGTTTATAGATCAATTTATAATATTATTTAATTTAATGATGCCTATGATTTCGTGTGTGTAAAGATCGTTTAAAAGAACGCTGTCTTACATCAAAGCCGTAGTTGAAAAACAATTTCGGGAGCGAGAGGGGGTCCAGACTCGCGAAACCCCTAGTACGGTCTCGACTGTCCTGGTAAGAGGACTTACGAATGTTTATGTAGTTATGTATATAAATATAATGTTACCGAAAACCAAATCATTTTATCCATAGCATCAAGGTCGTTTAAATTGATGGTCACAAAATCGTTACAAGGCCGCAGGGATCTCATACGACTATACAATATGCACAAAGTTTTGATAACATTTTTTCTTCCATTTTTGAATCACAACATGAAAATAGACCGCGTGAGCATTAGGTACTTCCTTTGAAGTTTAGATAATTTGTAGAGTGTAGACAGTATAGTCTAGACGTATCAAACCGAACAAAATGTGGTGTCAGTCATTTATAGTTTTCAATTTCTTTAAATATTTACATTGCCCGACAAATTTCAATTGCCTGCGTATTTGTATTACGAGATCGGCGTGTGCTTATATTATTTGCCCACTGTCTAGCTGTCGTAATTAATGTAATGCATTTTATGTCATAAGGGCACACTACATACGCGTTAATGATCTACAATAATTATTTACGATCAAATCGACAGGTGCGCCCGACCGCATCAAACGATCTTATATAGCTGGCTGTATTCTCTGACTTCGCTAGGATTAAAATTGATCTATCTTTATTCTTTAAATCGTTTTCCATTTCGCTAGAAATGTTTAATACAAACAAAATAAAAATGATTAATATTATGGTTTACGACTTTTAATTTTAAATATATTTTTATGTAAGCACAAAAAATTAGAGCTAGATTTAACTAATGTTTAAAAGTTAACGTAAATTCATTATCGTTAAGATTGGTATTAGTATGATTATATCAAAATGTTTGCTTTTAAATGTATTTGACAATCATTTTGTATTTCATATTTGTACTAAAGTATAATGATAGTAATATAATCTGTAACCAAGGGCAGTCATTTAAATAAAAATAAATAATATTAAATTTACGTTAACTGAAACTAATTCATGTATGAAGTGTGAGTAACCGTAAGACAACCTATAAAGGTTGAAAAAATACTACAAACACTCTCCTAGTCTCAAGGAATCTATTGATATAAATTTTATTAAAAATAGTTCAGTAGTTTTTTGAGTCTGCAAAGGAAAAATAAAGAAACATTTATTTATATATATAAAAGAAGATATCTCGGTTAAAATTAGGCTTGCAGCTTGTATAGATTTTGGATAAAAAACACGAATGGATTTGTATACTTATCAACAGCAAAAATAATATGTTAATATATTTTCAGTAGGTAAGTCATGTTATAACTATAATATATGTAAATTGTGTATAGATATAAATTATAATAGTACTGAAATAATAAATCTGATCGTTGCTTTTAGTCTTAAGATTCCCCGCGGAGCGTAGAATTGGTTTTATATCGATGTATATTTTAAAATTTTTTTTTATTTTTTTATTTTTTGTGTCTGCCATAGTTCTTTGTTTAAATCTTCAAATTCGATGATGATTTCTGACAACCTATTGGTTGTTTAGTTGGTACTCGGAGAAGGGCTCGAACTAAATTTCCCCTTCCTTTCTTAATAATTGTAAAAACCTAAAAAATAAATATAGAAAAACGAGAATATATACGCAATACTAATCTAAAAAAAGGTTTCATATTTTTTTTTCTAATCCAAAAATCCGTAAAAACCAAAAAGGTACTAATTTTTATAAAATATTTATATACAATTTGAGTGTACAATTCTTGATTGATTTTTCACTTATAGCATTTATAATATTTTTAAAATTTATAAATAAAAGTTTTTTTTTATAGAGAATTGAGAAGTTATAATTTTTACAAAATTGAATATTTAAATAAAAAATAATTTTTTTTATTAAAATTATATTTAGTTTGAATTATTTAATATTAAACTATAGTATAAACTCCGTCAAAAGCCATAATAATCATGAAAATTAATGTCAAAACTAGGATTTGGTCAAAGTTTAAATAAATAAGTTTGTATTTAGTGATTAATAATACACATTGAAATCGAATATATATATATATATATATCACAAATGTGCTATTAAAAAATAAATTATTAAAAACTTTTAGAGCTTGGTTGATATCAGATACTAATAAAATCATTTCTTTGGTCTTAAAATTAAGTTTATTGTTTTTAATTAAACGTAGACAATTTGACAAGTATTATTTGATTATATTTGGTTTACTGTTCACTATAGGTGTATTAAATTGTTATTGATTACCATTGTATGTTAAAGAAATGAAAAGTTTTGTAATCTCATTTATTATTACAGTTTGATATTCATATTTAATTCTTATTTTTGTTAAATACTTATATTATCCGTATTAATATTCAATTAGTTAATGACGTCTAGCAGTATTTATTAATTCTATTAATTTATTTATGTAAATTATAATTTATAAATCATTCGAAATTGGTTTTCAAATTACATAGTATAAAAGTATTTATTTTTATTTTTAAATATTCTATATTATAAAAATAAAAATAATATTACTTAGTTTTAATCGACACGAGTATTGGATATAAAATAGAACAAATAATTCTTACTTAAAGATTATGACAATAGAGTTAAGTTAATTAATTAAAGTATATTCTGGAGCAATATTAATCAATAAGTATATTAAAAGTACCTATATCAAGTAATAATACTAGATTTCAAGGAACAAGTAAATACAAATTTCAAAAGCGCGTACAACTTTTGTATATTGAGTTGTATTTCCGTGAAATTATAATAACACTACACTTGTGATAAATAACGTGCATAATTGAACATAAAATCGTATACCACAGACTACAAGTATATTCAGTTTTTCTTAATTAAAAATGGCTTTAGGAATTTTAGCGACATATAAGTGACAATAATAAAAAGGATAATTTTCTTTCTTTTTACTTAGTAAATACACATCCTGAAACATTTTTAAAAGTATTTGTTTTTTCATAATTTGAAGTCATTATAAAACAATAACTTTTACTTTTTTAAATTTTATATTTTTGAAAGTCAACATAAAATTTTAATTTTATATTCTTAAGCTGTATATTTTGTTGAGAATTTAAATGTATAAAAATCAAGTAGGGTTCAGAATTGTTGAGATAATATAAAATATGTTGAATGTTAAAAAAGGACCTCAAAATATTCGAAAAACAACAAAAAAGCATTTTAAATGTAAAAAAAAACAATTGAAATGTATCAAGTTTCCAATTAAAATTCAAGTAGGTGAAACAACTATGTCTGAAAATGTTTATCAATTCATTGTGTTTCTACTCATAAGTTTTTGTGTTAAAAAAAAAAAAACCTGTTATAATATAATATTTTGATTAACAACAAAGGTCTTTTAACAAGTATTTTATCGTCTATCGTTGATGATAATGTACATGTGTGGATACGTACTTCTTAGCTTTTAGATATTATTTGTTATTTTAAATTTAAATTCACCAATACTACGTAGTTTTTTCAAACTTATATTGATTTATACCGTGAATAATGACTACGTACATAATTATTGTTATGAATTGATAAAATAACTAAGAATTTAAATTAAAAGAAGAAAAAATAAGAACAGCCTTTGTTTAGGCTATTTTATCTTTAGTATACGATGTTTGATATACGCTAGATAGACATTTGAAGACTGACGAGTAATCTTCTCTGCTCTTGAAGCAGCGGAAAGCGTGATTAAAGTAATTTGAGGTGTGCTTATAAACTTGGTAGTTATGATGCTGCGGTGGACCACTTTTGGTTTTATAAAGTATTTTATTTTTAATCATGGTGTATATTAGTAATGATAAATTGCGAATATCCTTATTATTGTTATCAGATTCGAGGTTATTGAAAAACAGAAGAAGCAGATGTCCGTTTCTTTTAACGTTCGTAACACGTTGCTCCCATCGTTTAACTCATCTGCACCAAAATAAAAAAAGTATTTTTTTCGACCGTCTATTCGCGCTAAATTTACTTATGTACGTAGTAAAATTATTTTACATGATAATAATAATCAATTAATTATATTTTTATTTTTAATATTTTAATAGTTATAATACAAATTTAATCAATATCCCTAATAAATATGAATCCTTTCGCACTTTCTTCAAAAAACAATTTTATAAATAGCATCATAATAATTTTACATACTTAGAGATTTTAACCAAATTACTTCATATCATATTAAAATCATTAGAAGTTAGAATTAACAATATCCATATAATATCAGTATACCTATCCGTTTGCAAAATTTACAAGTTGAAATAAGGTTAAAAAAAATTTTAATGTAATAGATAATTATGAAATCAAAAATTAACACATTATGATTATATAAAAATAGTTGTATTTAACCATAATAAAGATTAGATTGTTTTGAAAAAAAGTAAAAAGCGTGATTGATTATTATTTGAAATTAAATGTGTTCTTATTATTGAAAATTATTTTTATAAATTTATATTATTGGCTATTATTTAAAAATAATATACATATATTATTGACAATAATTGAATTATTTTTTAAAAAATGTGTTCTATATCAACTATTATTATAGTCTATTATTTGAAAAAAAAATGTAATTGATTATTATCATAAATGAAAAATTATTTATATTTATAATAAAAACCTCGGAACTTTGATTACGTTATTGCTTTGATTAGGTTCCTTGACGGAGATTCCGAGTATTTATCGATACGCGGTATAGCCGGCCATTATTAGTTTTTGTTTTTTACTCCGATTATTTAAATAATTAAAAAAATTTCTTTGTAATAACAGTTTGTTCTTCTCCAGTAATTTGTTTACGTCATCTCAGGTAAGTACCTCATCCAATTTGGGAGTTACTATGTCAATCTCAGAAATATCAGACATGAGGGGTTGGATACTTAAACGATGCAAGTTCTTAATAATTATTTTTTGAGGCTGTAACGATAATTGATGGAGTAGAGATCAAAAATCAAGAATAGAATTATAATTTAGACATTCATGTGAATGTATAATCAGAAATGATGACGTGTATCAGTAGTACTGGTGAGTTGTGTTTTTGAATATAGAGTGGTTATTACTTATTAATGTTTTATTTTGTTAATATAGATGTATGGATCCAGAAGGGTTGGTAATTTGCTTATTTGTAATAGTTAAATAGTTTGAGTAAGATTGTTGGATTCTATACATGATTGGTAAGGTATCGACCTCGACCGCATTGTCACGCACATGTTCACGTGAGCTACCAAAGAGGTGAATCGGTTTGTTAAGCAGAAGGATTTTGTTTTTTTCATTTTGCGAATTTGGTGGTGACGGAAGTTTTTGTTTAGATTATTTGATTTTATGAGAATGAGGAGGCCATCTATTTGTGTAAAAATTAGAGAACGCACTTTATGATATACAATTCATAAAAAGAATTGCGTAAACGACAAACAGCGATAATGAACAAACATATCGTATATGACTGTGAAGCGGGTAAACACCGTACTGCATTAAATACTTACAACTTATTTACTACTTGTTCTAAATTCTACACATTAAAATTCTGGGGAAAATGTTGTGCTCCAGAATATAAAATGTAAAATGTATATTGTCTTCCAAAACTTTAAAAATTGAGAAAATATAATTTTTTCTAAAATAATGTTTTATAATGACTTAAAATTAGGTAAAAAAAAAATAATTATAATAAGTGGTGTACCTATAAGAAACGCTCATATCACATATTATTTTCTTTGGACATACTAATGTCAGATTTAAGGAACTATAATAACCGGTACACTACATTTTATAACGCATGGCTCTAAATAAAATTGTATTTTTGCTTTTTAAGTAATTTCTTTTTCATATTTTATATTGTTATATATGATGTACGTGGATATTTATGACTTATTACATGTGCAGATAAAGTTTTTTTACATGTTTTTAATTTAAACGTATAATAGTATAATAAATAATAATTCTTCTGTAACATTACACCTTTTTTAAATTTTTAATTGTTGTAACTATACAAAAGTCGTGTTAAAAAAGTTTTCGAATACGTATACACTCAAAACGAAATGGACAATTCTACAATAAATTTAATTTTGATTTTTTCTCGTCTTTTACGTTGAATGATTCACGTTTTAATCTGGTAAACGATAACCAGACTGCAGTGATATGGAGTATAAAAGTCAATATTTAATCATACAAAAAAAGTAGATGTATTTTCATCGCTATGATATATCGTTATTATATTCTATATGTTAGTTAATTTTCGATCCGTATATTATACAATATTATTATAACAATATGTCGGACATATTATTTTTGACTAGAGATAAATGGTTTGAATTTTTAATATTTACATGCCTGAAAATTTTTGTTTAATCAATATGTCAAAGATGTTAAATTTTATAATTCGTTTATTAGACATATGTACATAATATTATGTACCTATATATTATTTGGTAATGATCAAAATTATCCCGCTGATGTCTATTATTATTGTTATTATTTTGAATTGTTCCTTAGGATATATTATAGTATAGCTATACGGTTTTAAATGATGACATTATGCGTATAGATTATAGGCAGGATACATAAGCGAATCGTCCCCTAAACGATAATAATTTCGGACTTTGTGGATACCCTCCCCCCAGGGCCTTAGTCTGTGGTTGCTGCAGCACAGGCGGTATTGTTGTGTAAGCGCGCGCAGTCGTCGATAAGAAGCTTTGTCCTAGTCTACGTGGGAGACGAGGCGGATAAAATATATATAAAGAAGGGCTAGGCAGGAACCGTATCGATACACACATACACGCACGCTAGTGTTATCATCTGAAGATTTACGACGTTATATTATTCCATATGTATTTCCATAAAACGACCGTTTTCACAGCGTTCTCGCTGGACTACGAGTGACTGCTGCTGATGTTTACGCGCTCACAAATACACGTGCGATTGGTGGAAACCGTTTACCACGCTTGTGGTAGACGAAGAGAGAGAGTGAGTCATATATACAGAGAGAGAGAGAGAGAGAGAGAGATCGCGACTATAATATTATTGTATATATATCATAAGAATTTTGTATTTTTTTTTCCTTTTAGTTTCTTTTTTATTTTCAATAATTTCCCATCGCGAATTTCATTCTTCCCGATCACACATGAGCTGCAACTTTTGTCCCTGCCACTGCCACCACGTGTTTGGCTATTCGGATTTATCCTCCATAATAATATAATAACGTTCGGCAATATAAAGTCCCTGCGGGGTCGGTCGCGCCGCCGTGCATCATCATCAGCCAACAGATGTGACGTCGGCCGTATATAGTAGACGTTGTTCTCTATATATTTCTATTATATCATCTGCGGGTCATATAATAATATAATAGTTGCCGCACGCACATTATTTGAGAGTTCGCATTCGGATTTATTGATTTGTCCTATTGGTCGAGAACGCGTCTCGAAAAGAAATTCGACTTTTGGTATTATTTTGTATTGTATTTTATTGTTTTTTTTTTTTATCAGGAAGTCGATTTCATTTTTTATTTCCACGAAAACGTTATCGGCTTTTTAATATCATATATATTATAAATTGTTGGTAAACTACACACAGTGATTCCTATCTGATATACACTTTAATATAATATATACTGCTGCAATAGTCGGTCGTAAATTATAAACGTATTATAATATATTATTTTCAAAAATATTTTTACAACGCAAACCCCTTTTTTTCATACAAGTGGTGTTGTGATAATTGACAATAGTATACCTATTCTTTTTTTGTGTGTTTTTCGACGACGATGAAAGCGAAATAACTATAATTATATCCACGTAAAAATAAATTACAATTACAAAAATGCATTCTAACTGCGTATGTGTATAATATTAAACATAATCATAATATTATGTATGTATACTGAATATCCTGCCAACAACCATGCTATAGTAATTGCGTTTGTCGTATATTAAGCTTCGTCGATGCGTGTGATCTTTGTTTATCGATTTTATTGAACCATAAATAAAACATGCACACGCGTTTGGAACATATTTTAATTAAAAGCCTTGTACAAGCTAATAATTTTAGATATATTATTTTTTCATGTTTGTTATCGATTGATTGACGTTATTTATAACTGTTGTAAAATGCTTGACAGATTATGATTGTGTATACTATTTATGTATCTATAAATCATATATTTTTATACTAATATTTTATACCAAAAAGATCGATTAAAATCATCGCTTACAAAAGATGTAGGTGCCCGACCCCGTATACTCCAAACCTGGATTTGCGTATTGTACGTGTTTTAACTTGTGCCGTAGCATATAGGATTTGTAGCCCAACTGAAACCGACGACAGTCAAATAAATTCTCGGAATATATTAATAATTATGTATACCATAAATGCTTTAGACTTATATATTATAATATAAACAAAAATAATATACGCAGTGGCAAAAACGTTTAATTGTTTTGGGGAAGGATAGGCGAGGATATTTTAGCTATTGTTATTGTTTGTAATCATCCGCTAGTATTAATATAGTATAACTTAGAAAAAGTCAGTAAAAATATATTAAGTATAAAATATTTCTGTTTAAAATTTTTATATCGTAAGGTTGATTAGAGTTTCAGTATTATTTGCTTATAACTTTACGTACTAACGTGTTATCATTAAATTTAGAAATGTATTAGTATGTGTGCAAATGAGAATTCATTATAAAAATGTTATTGTTTAAATAAATGCATAAATCGTTATTTTCAACCGATGAACGAAAGTGTTATACCTTGTATATATTATAGTATAATAAATTCTTAACTTATAAATCACTTTAATTTAATGTAAAAACTATAAAAAAAGAAGCTTACCTAACAGTTTCTATTATGTATAATATGTTTGTTTATTGTATTGCATTATTATGTATGAAGTTGTTCATAAGAGAAAATCAAAATCTTAACAAGAATTTGTAGATACTTGTAAAATGTTTCCTTATGAAGTATAATAATATTTTGTTCTCAAATAAAAATCGTATAAAGTGCGATTCGTTCAGATATCACACACAACAATACATAAAAAAAAAATAATAAACGACTTAAAGAAAAAGAAAAATAACTTCGGTAGATGAAAAAAAAAACAATTTTTCAAACAGCAGCAGCTTATTGAAACAGCACCGTATGACCCTTATTGAATAGTTAAAGGTTTACGGTCTTTTAAACTCGTCCACCTTTCATTGAGTTTTTTTTATTAACTTATGAATTTTTAAAAACGATATTTTGTTATAAAAATGATATTCTTATTTACAAGAAAATAATATCTTCATCATATGTATTGGTATAATATTGATAGTACATATAATATCTTTTTATGTTATAAGTAAATTAAGTTAAACATGTATTAACAATTTATTTTTAAGTTTAATTTAGTGTTTAATGTTTTTAGTCAAAAAAATATGCTTATATGTACAATTATAATATATATATATATATAAGCAGTAAAATTAAGTTAATTATAATCGCCGTTATCGTAATTGGTTCTAATAATGACGATACATTGAGAATATCCACAAGTTGGTAATAAATCATCGATATTAATGATGGAGCTTTTAAACACACTTCCATTTTTAGTATTTTTAATGTTAAGTAATTATATTTAATTTTAGAAAGAGTAAATTTATTAGCGTGCAGACAAAATACACCAAATCGTTTTTCTTAGCTTAAACTTTTCGGAAATGTATATGTTTTCTAGAAATTTGAGTAAAATAATACTATATAGTGTTCTTATATATATTTTTAATATAATGTTTTTAAGTTTTAAAGTGTTTAAAGTTATAATAATTATTACTATTTCTAAAAAATAATATTTATTAGAGAATATAGATACTTATTTAGATACTATCCAAACATACCAAACTGGTGATATTTTATTTTTGATATTGATAGTTGCTATTTGTTTACTACCAGTTATACAATATTCTCGATGAATCTAGAACGGTCTTCCCAACCGGGGAAAATTTAATATTTTTTAAGACCTTGAGAGGAAGGGAGGAGTTTACAAATATAATAAAAAAAAGATTCTGGTTCTACAAATTGTTTTAAATCAGAGTTCCTAACCTTTTTGTAGTTGTGGATTACCATAATACAGCTTATATATTTTTAGGACTACAAATCATTTATACTTGTATGTGGCTTACTGGTTTAAACACTAGTAAATTTCACATTTTTCGACTAAAACATAGACCGGTACTCTTTGTATTTAGGACACTTATTATGACGTATACATTATTATCAGTAATTACTTTGGAACTGTATTTTCGGTTAGGTTAACAATGGTAACAAATTACTGAATCACAGTAAGTATACTGGTATTTTCAAACATTAAAATTGCTGAATACTATAGTAAATAAATAATACCAGTGTCCGATAATAATTACTGGCGTACCAAAAAATACCACCAGCTGTATTTAAAACCCGACCTAAAAATATAATATACATTACGACAATTTATAGTAATGAATATGAAATTTAATTATTGTATGATTAAAAATTTTAATGTACATACTTGCATTTATTTTAGCTGATTGTAATTGGATTTATCTAGAATAGTTTTATTTCATCATTTTATGTTAGTATACAGACCATAGAGTTCAAATTATTAAATTGTGGTTATTATTTTAATTTTGTATTTTGCAAAAAATCAAAATAAAAAATCATTAGCCAGTACCATATTGTGTCAACCATACGTGTTTGGTACTTAACGTGTGCAATAATACGTTAAAATATCACGAAATATAATATTATTTATTACAAACGTATTTTCGTATTTTTTTTTTAGGCGTTTTCATAGTCGGCGGTAAGCCACAGCAGACGGGCAAAGAAGTCGATCCGAACGCAAATTCGGTGAATCAATTCAGTCATGGTAAGTGCGAATAAGCAATACAACATAAAATACATCATAATAATATTATACTAAACGGCACACGCCGCGTATTACATAGAAATGTTAATTAAGTTCTAAAGCCGACTGGAATAATAAATAACACGGTGGGTGAGTGTGGGTGTATGGGTCCTGCGCTTTTACCGTTACCGGACAACAGACGGTGTGTGGATCGGCGTGCGTTCGTAAACGTATTTGTGCGGCAATTTCATGGTCAACCGCGCTAAGGTACGGTTTTTTTTTACCACATCCCATCGCGGAAACGTAACAAATTGTGGTGTATTATATAGTAGACGGCGCATGCACCGTCTACTGTATAACCATATGAACTTTTGTAATGTCGCGCTCACTGTTTTGCGTCGTTTGGGTGTACACGAATCTATGTAGAAAATATATCTCGTATAAAAAAAGTACACAGACGCATAATATTTTTAGGTACATTATAATAGTATTATAATAATATAATACCATAATATCTTGTCTTTTGAAGTCGACTGAAAAGAAGAGAGGAGGCGTGTTGTGAACAAAATACACACACACACATTCATTTTTAACGTTAGATACTTCAATCAATAAATGTTATTGAAAATATATTATTGTAGTTACAAAATAACTTTTTGTAAAAAATAATTAAGTTTTTATTTTTATCGTTTTTTAATTTTTTTTAAGTTTTGACTTCTTTGAACTAAAACATTTTTAAATGTATATCCCGTATCAGTGTTACTCGTATCAGAGTATTTCAATATATAAAATTCAAATTTCAAACTAGTAGTTAATTAGTTTATTTTAAGTTTAATTAAGTGGAATTTAGTTCATCAATATTTTGTGAGGTGCTTCTTTACTGTTCCACGACGTTCATCTAAATGCTAAATATTTATAATTATTCATAGACAATCCGCCCAAAATTCGATGAATACATCAAAATGTTCAAGAAAATCATCTACTTTATAATTTACAATAAAAAGATTAGTAAAGTTATCATTGAAAAAAATAAGTTTATATCACCACAGAAAACTCTTAAAATGGTTTAAACAGTCGAAGTATTTGAAAATATTTTGCTTATGTATATTTAAAATTTTCAAAAACCATAAATTCACTATAAAATGAAAAAAATGGGGATGCATGCTTGGAAAATCATTCTGTATAATATATATGTGTACGTTTATTAAGCGTATGTGAGTGTTGATGACGATGTCACAATAAGGAAGAACACTGACATGGATAGAGACACAGAGAAATAGAGATGGACTGTGTAAGGTAGAACGAGGGCGAGTAGAAGAACCGAACTTAAAACACGATAAATCTAGTGGCGCGTTGGACACGGGTTGCGCCGCCGCCGCCGTTGTCGTCGTCGTCGTCGGTACGAAAAGGGGTAGCGGGGACTCGTATTTTATACCTGTGCGCCGCGGGTGGGGGTGCGCGAGTCCCTCAAGACTTAAGTCGATCCTTCCGTTTCCGACCCTCGAGCCCAATGAATATCTTCGCGTTCGGCCACTATAACTACCTCTCAGAGATAACGGTTTAATTAAGTAATAATTTAACACGTAGTGCGGCCCGCCAACCAACCGAGTGTTGTGTACACGTATTATATATAAACACACACACACACACATACATACATTCCGCCCGAGAAAGCGCAACATTTATACGGTCTGTGCACAATGGTTTCTGATGCCGCTGATGCTGTGTTCTGGGGTTCCCGACGTTGTACCGGCAGTGGTGGCGGCGTCACGTACCCAATGGCGTAGATTACGACGAGCGATTCCACCACGCGAGCATATTGAGTGGCGGTTGCAGTACTTGTAGGGATAGTCGCATCCCCACCAGGGGGATAGTTGTTACGGTGGTACGCATATTATAGGCATTGCATGTAATTGTAGGTACGCTGCTGTACGACCCGGAAGAGAATGTCGTGAAAATAATATAATATACTTATTCATATTATAGCATATACATACTGTATGGACTATTAATATGTGGATCACTCATTTTTTTTAAATAATCGATTTTAAGCGATACCCGTTCGGAAATATAATTTTTCGTGTTAGAATAACGGCAAAATGTTTCAATATTTTTAGCTATTCATCACAATTATGGAATATTAAAAAAAAAATAAATAAATAACCCTCAAATTTATTCAAAATCAAATCCTATTTCAATATCGTTCTGCAGGTATTAACAAATTGCAAGTCTCGATCAATAATATTTTTAAAATTATCGCAAACACCAAAAAATACCAGTTTTTCAGGGTTATTTCTAATATGAAAACTACTGTAAGTCTAAAAATAACATTTCACCCAAATAAACGATCATAGGTATAAAATAAACCATATCATTGTTTGATAAGTCAACGTATTTTTCGTTTTGGCCAAGATATCAAACAATTGATTTCTGTTACTTTTTTGCGGTTTTTCTGGTATATTTATTGTACCTATATTTCAACATTTATAATTATTTTTCATAGAAGTGCAGATTGTATCTGTACAATGTTCATTGACCTCAAAAACACGTCTGTTCCAATAGTTCCCTTTACTCTTGAAAACTTATGACAGATGACGCAAAACAAAAAAAAACGAGTAATGGAAAATATGGGATTTTTCGTGGTTAATAAACCTATATTATTGAGGTTTAGTCAGTCTCTCTTGATAAATTGAGCGAAATATAGCTATACTTATCCAAAGCACGCCGCATACAAGCTCGTTAAAATACGCGTATGAAACACGTTTAAAAGCGGTTTTCAACTTCACTCGACAACTGGGGTTCATTAAAAAGTTTAGTTGCAGTTTAAAAATAAACCACCCTGTATAGACAGTAAGCACTGATATTTGTAAGTGCTTGCGAGACGATAAAGATCTACAAGATTGCGTGTTATTGCACTTATTTTACTTGAACTTTTTGCGTGGCGGTCGACCTTTGATGGTATGTATCTACGACTCTACGAGTGAATTATAATTGTATTGGTGTCACTGGTGTTAGTATAGATACATGTGAGTTATTAACAGCTGTTACCATGTAAAATTATATAATCGAAATTTTATTTCTAATTTTTTTTTGTTTCCGTGTGGCGTACGCATTAATAATATAATATGGTCATTAAGATATCGTTTATCCTTTTGTACTCATCACATGTGACCATATTACTTTACTGTTTTTTACCAATTATTAAAAAGTTAAGATTTACATCCCGTAGAGTTTTATTTTTTAAATCATATTTTTAAGATGCATAAATGTAATAAATACAATAATTAACTATTTTTAAACATATTATAGCTTATAACTATTATTCATAGTTATAAATTATATAGGTTGGATTAATGGATAATATATATTATATATAATATCGTTTAAACTAAGTACTTATTGAAATTGTGTTTTTTAAATGTTCAATATTTTTAGTGACCCGTCTATTTTATAAAAGACATGTTAATATTAATAAGCTATTTGTGTTATGAATTTATGACGTATTAAGCCGAATTCATTCATAAATAATTCAGGTTGATATAAATGTTAAGCAGGCACTAAAGTTAAATTGACACAACACATAATCATTGTTCATTGTGATTCCACATTTGATTCATGATTGTACACAAATACATAATTATATTACACTGTCAAATTACCGTACACTCTATATAATATATATACGTATAATAAAAGTGTAAGTTACTTTTAAATATAGACAGATAGATGTTAAAGCAAATTTACGAATACGAACTGGAACTTATTTTTTCGATGATTATGAACCGTGAGTTCTTTTTAAATTTTTTTTCAAAGGATTCCAATTTTAATATGATGTATAATAAACATGTAATATTAATTTTATATTCAATGAATCCTATTAGGTACAAGATTGATTGCTAAGTCTAAACTAAGCTAAATAAAAATAAATTATGCATATATCTCAAATTTAAATTTAATTATTTTTTTTAAAATCAAAATCAATTGTTATATTTACTAAATAAATTTAAGTTTTTACTACATAATTATTAAATATTAATAGATTTTTTTATTATGTTTTGATAAATACAATTAGTAGATACTCGTATATTTTTAACAAGTAACAACTGGTAATTAAAATTACAGAATTAGGTCATGTAATTATTTATTACTTTCATTAAAGTATGAAAAACATTATTTTTGAAATGTTATTCATAACACTATTATTTATAGTTCTCGAATTATTTAATACTTTTAAAACTGAGTCAAGTTAAAATCAAATAAGTAATTGTGAATAAAAGATAATTTATTTAATTAGATTATATATTTATAATTAAGTTGAGAAATATTTTATAATGTATCAGTATTCAGTAATGTAATTTTATAAACTACTTAACTTATGATTCATTATAGTCAAAAAAGTTGGCCTTATTCTATGTACTCGTACATACTATATACCATGTAGTTTATACTATAGATATGAAATCTATAAATTATGACAATAAACCCTTGAAGATCGTTTAGAACAAATTATTTCGATGGACATATTCAATTTAAAATTAATCATAATAATTAATAAGTGTAATGTATATTATAGTTTACTATTTTTATTAGATATAGATAAACTTATAAATTTAAAGTTTTACAATAATTTTAAAATAAGCTACACATACACTTTGTACAAGTTTGACTTGATATAGAATAGATTACAAGATGTTACAAGTGGTGACACTTTTTAAAATATGATGGTTAATTACCAGACGTAATTGATACTTATTATTAATTTAAAAAGTTATTGCACCTACGTAGATTTCCATGGCGAATGTTGTTTTCAGTGGCGTAATTACGGAGGGGATTTGGTTTTCGTAATTTTCGTATTCTCACATGATCTTTTTTTTCTTTAAAGACGGGTTTACTACATTTTTTTTTTACTGATTTAACAATAAATATTATTGAATATTTTGAAATTATTTGTTTCCATATGGCCCGTCATAATATACGTAGGTATATATTTTATCCCCCTCCACGTGACTAAATTATGCCACTGGTTGTTTTAGAAGTGATTTTACATGCTACGATTTGAGTTTAAAATATGGTTGGAGACGTTGTGAGGTGAATGTGTACATATATTATATAAATGTAACGCTGTTAATTGGAATAATCGTATACATAATAATTCTATAAAAATAGTTATTTAAAAATAAATGTAATTTTCAATATATTTTTGTATTTTTACTGAAGATAATTCTATGTTGATATATAAAATTGAATTTTGATATTTTGAATTAATTATGATAAACTCGAGTTCTCGAAATAGATGGATTAACTGTCAATAACCTATAAATTAAATTATCAACATAAAGCCATAAAATTTGCAGTCAATATTATTGTTTATTCGATTGTAATAACTTTATATACAAATTTATCCATCCATTTATGTTTGATCATTATATTTTCATAATTAATGCGTTTAATCTAGAAATTACAATGTAATTAACTTTGATTCTATAAAATATCAATCATAAACTTGCTTTGATTCCATAACCATAAATGTATGTTTTGAATAAAATAGGTTGTTGAATATTGATCAATGATAATTTATTAGGTACGATTACGAATTGTTCAAATTCTAAACCTAAAGTATAACACAATTCAAAACGCGTGTACTATATTGACATTCATGCATAAAACATAAAAACCAACATAATTCAGTAAAAAATTTAATGTTATAATTTAATTTAACACTCAAAAAAAAAAAAAAAATTTAAAATTAAAGTTAACATTAAAATATTATTATATACATTTGGGTTGAGTATTTGGATTAAATACATTTAAAGTTTTATTTATTTCTTAATTTTACAAGATTATTTGTTAATAGCAATTGAGTATAAATAGTTAAATGTCTCAAAAATATTAATTTTAATTTATTTAGTTAGTTTATATTACTATTTAGGGTAGAACGTTTTATGATTATATTAATTTTTTGAATAATGCACATGATTATTTGATGTTATCATTTTAAAGATTTGATGTAATATTATACCTATAATATGAATAATAGTTAAGTTGTTTTATTACTTTTTAATGTGTCTTAAGGGTTTTGATGTACATTGTACACATTACAAATAAATGTACTACTTAAGTTTATTTATAAGTTTTAAATAAATTATACATCACAATGTAAATTTATTCCATAATGGCGTTTACAATAGTCTATTAAATTATTCAATTACTCGCGTCACGTGGTTTTTATTTTGTATTTAAAGAATGATTGGGCAACTATAAAAAACTTCGTACGTGCATTACATAGTTATGATGTGTATATATTTACAATACGAAACAAATGTATTATTTCACACAATTTTAAACATAATATACATATATAAAGCTCGATCTGAGATTCCAAATACTTGAAATGTTATAGATCCATTACATTTGTTTTACGACCCATTCCCGAAAATGCAATAGAGGAGGTATCTGTAATAACTTTATTTTATCTATCATTCTAAAATACATAACGCGCAGAAGATATTTATTATGCAACATACTATAGAGCCAATAATTTATTAGTTATAAAATTATAGTTTTTAAGTATGTAGAAATATTGCGTGAACACTGTAGAGTTTTACATTATTTATGAATAATAATTTGTATAATGAGAACTTATATGTATAATTCAACTATCCATTTAAACGACTTTTAAATGACGACCATTTAAAGAGAATTAATTTGTTATTGTTTTATTTGTTTTAATTAATTTACCTATGACTTTATTTAATCCTATAAAAACTGGAATATCTATTACAGATCCCGTCATATCAAACATGTCTTAAATATTTATTAACTTAATGATTAAATTCCTATTTAACCTTTTGAATGTTATAGACTCACATATGCATCCACTCTTCCAGTGCCATGGATGCATATAATATGCGTCTTTACCACAGATCTATAAAACAAAAATACTATAATATGTGTATATATTATTCAAGGCTAAAATATTATTCATTAAAATATTTAAAATCGTTAATTATCGAATTCATAAAAAATTAAGAACCATTGGCCGTATAATTCTAACTGTAAAATAACTTTGTAAATATTGGCCCAACAAATTTTTTTTTGTCTATACCTAATATGCAGTAAATAATAATAATAAAATAAAAAATAATTTGGTGCTACTGGAAAAATTAATTTGCCACTCAAATGGATGATTTTCAAATATATTAAGTAAAAATATGTATATTAGAATGTTGTTTATACTTTTTTTAGGATTAATTGAATAAGTTATATATATATATATAAAATATATACCTATTATGAGATACACAAAACGTTTCCTGAATTTTCTGATAAATCTGTTTCTATAGTATTGAATTTCGAATTTTGTTAACACTTTATAGGTTATAAATTATAATATTATTATACCGATAAATAAATGAGTGCATTTACAGTAATATATTTATTAAAATATTTTGTTTTGATTATTTAATATCTGCATAATCCCTCTGTCTTTCATTATGTACATAGATGTATTTATATTATAATATAATATAAAGATAGAAGATTAATATTATACGCAATATGATCAATAGGTAACAAAGACGTATTTGTAAGGTTATTATTTCCACGAATTTATTTGATTAAAGAAACTCATCATCAAATGCAGTACTTCGATAGAACGTTTAATAAATAGTATTACCTACCTAATGATTTAAACATATTTAAAACTACATTACGTGTATTACCAACAATTTTTAATATTTCAATTTATCGTTTAAAACGAATATCAATATTTTATTAGTGTACGTACGCATTAAAAGGTATTTATCTATAATTATATGTTTTATTAGCAATATAGTGTTTTGACTTACTTTAAAATTAAAATAATATTTGCACTTTTGGGTGTACTTGCCCGTATTGCCGTTATAAATTATAATGATAGCCTATTGCCTTATTGGTTACCATAAGCCTAGCCTACCAAAACCTAAAGTAGTGTTCGCAAAATTAACAGTGAAATAAATTTTTAATGTAGGTATTCAAACGGTACCGAAGTTTCGCGATGTTATTGACGTATATTCACTATTCAGATGTTTATAATTTTGGCATCACCGTTAAAAGGTTATCGACAATATTATGATGATCCAATCACAGAAACGATAGCGTAGTTCAGGTTTGTCTAATAGGTCGACGTTTGCTCTAGTGGACGCTAGCATCTATATGCATGACTCACATATGTTTATCAATCCGTGAATGTATAACATATACCCACCTACGTAGTACATGTATATGTGTATACGAATCGTAAATACGTTTCGCAGTGCGTAATTTATGCACAAGTTTTGTTAGGGGTAGTTAAAGAGTGGCTAGTGATAAATCAGTGTCTGGCGGAGGTTAGTGCGAGAGAACGCGAGAGGGAGAAACCCTGTATTCTCGTTTGACGTCTAAAACTGTCTGTTCGGGCTTTTAATACCGCTAACTGTGTTCGCGGATTACGGCAAGTTTACACTTGTCCTAATATATATGTATATACTCGTATAAAGAGAGATATACACGCAATTCACCCAATCCGTCTGACGGAATTGCATGTCCTCTCTACAACGTCGTGCTAAATTTTCGTATTACCACAGTACGAACCTCAAGAAAGTGAAATTTCTACTATCTAATTTAGCACAACTTGGTTATAGGTATTTATAGAGGGATTCATCAAGCATACTCGCCTGATTTTTTCTCCAATAATGCAATGCTAATTGTATTCAGTATCTGAGTTTTGAAATTTTTAAATATACCTACGTATAAAGATCATTTTTTAAAATTCTTGAGTTATTTTGTATTACTTTAAGAATACTTAGATATATAATATTATATTTAACGGATAATTTTTCTAAATATTTTGATATATTAAAAACAAATTATCAATGAGTGATTTTTTAGTTATTTAATTTTGTGTACTTCGGATAATAAATCTATGATAGCAGTCTTACAAGAGATAGGGGCTGTGGTGATGTATAATCAAGTATAAATAGTATAATAAATAATAGATTCAATAATAAATCTATTTTATATCTACAATTATTTTTACAATAAATATTTTAATAATTGAGAAACTATTCGTTTGAGCTTTAAATTAAGTGAATCAAAATTTTCAAAAAAATCATGAATCTAAATATTAATGCCAGTAAAAGAGATTGGTTCTCATTTGAAAAATACAATATCTTGTATTTTTATAAGTTAGGACAGTCAAGTTAAAATGGATGATTAGTTATTAGGTATAAAAATATAATTCTTATGTATGAAATAAAATTTAAAAAAAAAATCAGAATAAATTCATTGTTTAAGAAAAATAATGTGGTAGTGATAGTAAATCATTTTGTATATGCATTTTTTAAAATATTATTTCTTGTCGATCCGTAGTTATGTAGTGCGTATTTTACATTTGTTTTCCATACAGTAGATACATTATAATATTTTACATAAAAAAATATTATTATATTTTGTTTAATTAATGTATCGTGATAATACACTATAACTAATATTCCCATGTGTGATCAATCATTCTCCATTCTATCATGATACATGATAATATATGGTAATATAAATTATTAATATTAACGGAATATAGTTTTTTATAAAAGTATATTATTATTTCATGAGTATATTTTTACATATCACAAATTACGTAATGTTAAATGCGTAAATATTTAATTAACTTTTTTTTTTGCTTAATTTTTTAAATTTTTATACTTTTGTTTTCTATTAAACAGCCGTTAAAGCCATTACATTTTTTTTTTAATTTAATAAAATACTTATTATAGTTTATGGAAAATAATTAAATGTCGTCAGATGTCTTTAATCAAAAGAATAAATAAAAAAAAAAAAATAATAATTCTTAAAATTAATTGTCATACTTGTATGCCATTGTTTGTGAATTGATTTTACTTGATAATTTTTCATGTATTTTGTGAAATTTTATTTCAAAATGTTTTTTTAAATCCATTTACTTCTAAGTAAGTACTAACAAATTTTTCTTTTGTAATTTATGATGATTATATAAAATAAGAACTTAAAAGCGTTTATGCATGATTGTTTTAGTTCGGAATAAATACTAATTGTTAATATTAACTTCATTATCGTACAGACTATAAATGAATCATCGAAACCTTTTGTACAGTATCGTTATAGTTTTTGCTAAAAAAATAAACATTTGTCAAATAAAAATATTTTTTTTTTTTTTAATTTAATTTAACACAATACGCATCTTTTTCATTAATTTTTTTAACATCATATAAAACTGGATGCTTATGTAAAATTACTATAGTAAGTACTTAGTAGTTGAATATTACACCTTTTTTCTATTATTTAAAATGATTTTTGATAATTTTTTATTTTATGTTTACTTTTTATCTATCATTGTTACAAACATACGCGTAAATATAAATAAAAAAATTGTTTTATTTATATTTTTTGTTATGGTCAATGCTCAGCCCAGTTTAAACCTGAATAACTTAAAACAATGTAATTATCTTCACACATAATATTTCTTGTAGGTATTTAATTTATTTTAAGTATACATTACTAACTTGTCAAATAGTCATAAAAATTGTAAAATTGTAGCTTATTAGTAATAATCATAATATAATAACATTAAATAAATAAAATGGGATTATAAAAAAATTTTAGACTTATTTTACTTAAAAAATTAGATACTCACATACATTTATAATGAATGAATAGAAATCAAGTATAGTTAAAATAAAGTAAGTAGTTTTATAATTTTATTTTTAGAAGTTCACAAAAATTCCCTATTAGATTTAAGAATTAATTTGATATATCCAATTATTCCTTAAACTTTGTTTCTAATAATAAAAGTAGAATTTTGTGCATAATAATTTCTCATAGATTTATGTAAAATGGATACAATTTTTAATATAAGACTATAAAAGTACAAATGAACGATACAATTTATATAGGTATATTATATATATATATATATTATTTTAAACATTTATTAAGTAAAACATATATTTATATTTTACTGCTTATTGGTTATATTTAACATGTTTTAACGGATCTCTTTTATTTTAAAGTATCACAGTATCAACTTAATAAATATTGAATATTGATTAAATATAATATAAACAGTAACACCGATGATTGATTATCGGTAGAAAAAAATGGAATGTTCTTAACGTAGGTATATTGGATATATTATATATAGTGTTAAAATAGTATATTTATACAGACTTTTGGCATCCGGAATAGCGGAGTAATAATAATCAAAACAGGGGGAAAATAATAAAAAGTGTTTCATTAATTTAAATTGTTAAGCAGATTAAAAAAAAAAAAAAAACAATACTACCTGTAAAAAAAGCAAGGCAATAAAATTAGTGGGAACAAATTAAAACGGAAGTTGTTCGATGTAAGACTTACAAAATCCTCGGGTTTTCATAACGGTATCAAATGAGCCGTCGAAATTGAGTTTGTAATGTAGTTGTTTTTGTAATCCCTTTTGTTTCTCCGCGCGTCGTCTCGGCAGTAAACTTGTGCAGTGGTTTTTTTCCACCCCTGATAATTTTGTCGTACCCGCCACGTCCGTTGTACGTTATTCAATAATTTAGACGGAATAGAGAGATAGATGGATAGACGGAGAGACGGAGAGAGAAAAAGAGACCGACCTACACAAAGTTTTCGTCGTTTGAAATGTTATATATTATATTTATATATATATATATAGAGTGAAAAAAAAATGTCACTTTTTGGGATCATGTTCTATAAATATTTTCGTATCCGTTTCTCATCCACCTGGCGCGTCGATATATTACTTTTTCAAATTTTGACACGGTGGTGGCAGAAGATAAAACTATGAGACCGCGATGGATGATTAATGGCCACCGACGCCTGTCGTATGTAGTAACTACGGCAAGCTCCCGGCCTCCATCATTCCGTCCCATGCATTTGGTTATCAGGATTATATGCCGTTGACGTATTGCGTCGCCTGTGATTGATAAATTATTTAATACCTTATATATATATATATTATGTGGACAGAGATTTAAATTTTTTTTTTTTGTTTCTGGTCGGTAAATGAAAAACAACAGTTTTTTTTTTTGTTTCGGCTAAATAATAATTGGCAAACGGTCGTTTGTGTTTACTGTCACGTTTTTATACTGTTCCTATAATTGGCGTGTCATCCTGCCACTTACGAGTCCTGTTCAATTGCATTACAATACGGGAAATCGTTCACTACAATCTACGGCATCCTCCTCTACTAACTCTTAAACAAATCGCTTACGCTGTATGTGGTGCGCGTCAATTGATTTTAATAATAGCAATTGAATGTTGTCTATGTAATAACAACCTTTATTATTTTTTTGTTTGAATGAATAAATAAATTACAACTCTAGAAAATGGTAATTCATTTTTAGCAGTTATAAATAATGTGTGTAAATAACTGTAGTTGTACAAACAATAAATACAAATCAATTTGAATCTTGAATAGATTTCAATAATATTAAGCCTTTAATTTGATGATAATATTTTTTGTCAAGAATTATTATTTGAAGTTGTATAAGCATTGTAAAAATACATTATATTATTTATCTATTCGTATTTGTGCAGGTACAATAAATTACCAAAAACAATTTATTAAGTTGGTTTAATTTTTTTTCTTTACTTAAATTTAAATTTTGAAATTAATATGGTTTTGAATCTTATATATATATAATTTTTTAAATATGCATTATTTGTATCAAACTACTATATTTTCAATCAATAAATTAGATTATCTTTATTGAATTTTCTGTGAATTAAATTTAATTAGTTGACTACACTAGAAAAATGCGCTTTGAGCACTCATCTATTTTAGTATTATTTTAATTACTTAATTATTATACCAAGTAAAAGCTTTTATTGTTGAAAATAATAAAAAAAACTCTGTTTTTTATTATATTTTTACTCAATATTTTAATTAAATTTCATTGGAAAATTCTTTATGACTCCAATAATATATGAACATTTAGTTTACTTTAAAGGTATATGTATGCTATATTTCACTATTATTATTTAATAAATATGTATTTTCAACAAACATTTTATATTATATGTTTATTTTTAAACATTATTCATTATAAGTACTCGATAAAAGGTTATATATCTTAAAAATTAATAAAATTGTTATAGTAAAATTTAAAAAATGAATTAAATCGTCAAATTGAAAATTATTAAGAAAACGTTTGATTTCGATAGTTGGGTAAATATCGGTGTTAATTTATTTACATTTCCTTGGGAATTTGGTGTTTTTTCTATCCAATTAAATGTGTTTTACATAAGTAAATACGTGTGTATCTATAGTTTGTATGCGTTCTAAATAAATAATTGGCTAAACAGGTCATGAAATGTTATATAGAACGTGGCGGACAAATGTGCACGTGCGTGCGAAATAAATTAAATTACATAAAATTTGGGAGAACTACAAAAGTATACGAGAAACGTAGGTATTGTAGATATGCAACCTTACATCCAACAGTACTGTACAATATACGTAATATAATAATCTACGAAACGATATATATTATCATTATAATACACAAATTATATAGTATGACTATCTATCATAGTCATCTCTTCGTATTTAATTTGAACGTTGAATTGTATTTTCGTTTGTAATAAATTGATTGTGCGCGTCGATTAGGTAAAAAAAGCTTATGCAAAACAGTTTAAATATATATATATATATATATGTTTATATACAATAATATTTGAATAGGAAATTCGGCTACAACCCTGTTTATATACATATAGCACCAGCTATACTATATCGACACGAACCTTACGTACGCGGGTGGATTTATTTCGGTATCAATTTATCCGATGCTCCGCGGGTAACGTGATTTGTTTACACGTCGACCAGATGGATGCACTTGATATACTTGATATATATATATATACATGTATGCGTGTGTATGGCGTGTGTATTATGTTGGTGTAGATTAATGCACATCAAACATACTTTACCGAACGCAAAATAAAATTGTACCGCGTAACTAAAGATTATTAGGTTTACTATGGCTGCTTTATTATAAATATTTTTTTCCCACGCGCATTTATTTGCTTAGGTCAACTATTTTCATTCAAATCATTTCTTAAACGTATTTTATTGTACAGCTTTCCGTGTGTAAATGATTGCTTACGTTATTATACATCTTATTTATGTCATCCCATGTCAGCGCGAAATATAATTTTGTCAATGATGACTTGCTTAACTTGACTTTATGTTATAGCGATTTTTATTTTCTAAAATTAAATACTACAGATAACTAAAAATAAATTGTTTTATCGTTGTACCTATACTGGTTATACTCAAATAAATATAATCTATTGTGATTAATGATAATATTATAACTCTTATGTACTTTATGTGTTTTAAAATGCATACAACATAACCATAAAATCGTTTTTAACTTAAATGTTTTGACGTTATTATAAATCATTATTATAAATTTGTATTTTACGTCATGAATACCTAATAATAAGAATGAATATATACTTGTTTTTTAAACTAAAATATAAATTGATAAATTAAGAATATTTTTTGTTGGTTGTTTATAATTGTAAACTATATTTTACATCGTACAATGAATATTGTTACTAATAATAGTATAATGTAATATATAAATTTGATTAAAAATATAACTTGTTAAGTAATTTATAACATATTATGGAGCTTTTCCCCTTATTTATTAGGTTTGTTAATCATTATTTTTATTATTGCTTGTTTATTATAATTTTTTTTTTTTGTTACCATAACAATTATATAATAGAACGAAATATGTATATTCTGGAATATATGAATAACCACATCGCATCGGTATTTACATATTTTATCATTTGTTTCTTGTTATTAAGTATTAAAAAAACAAAATTATAATACAATTAGAATTTCAATCAAAAATTATAATTTTACAAACGTGTTTTGCTAGGTTATTGAAATCAAAAATTTCTTCAATTTTATATTATAGGTATTCTATAATTATTTTTAATAACTATCGATATTTATTTAAACAAAAGAATATTTTTTCATATAATATTTTATTTGTGATTAATTAATATCGGTAACAATATACTTGTCGTAATAATTTTGTGAACCTAATAATAATAATTATGTTATTATATCTACTCATGCTAATTGAATTTCTACGTTATTTCTCGTTGTTAATATCCATTACCAACTGGTGTTTTGAATAAAACATCCATTGTCATTTGGTTAGACATTTTTTATTTATATTGTCGTTTTGCTGTTAGATATTCTTGGCGTATCTGAGTCCATTTGGCATGAATACTTCTCCAGACAGACAACCCTTTCCCGTATAACCCCTAGACGATAAACCCGACTACACAGTAATTCGCCAGAATGTTCTGAAAGATAATCGGTCTAGTTTTCGTATCTACCATTCGTTTTATTATACATAATAATAATCAATGAATAATGTGGCTATTTCAAACCGTACATTATATGTAACAATCTATGGTTTTATTTTATTACATATAAATACTTATTGTTTTTTATACTCGTTTTTGAAAATGTATATAATTTATGAATGTACTTATATTATAATAATTAAAATAAAATACATACGTATTATTATAATAATTATTTTTTTATAGATACTATCTCGACAACTATGGCTATTGGCAGAATCAAGTATTATTGTTAATGTGTTATAATAGTTTTTAAAATTATTTTGTTGTAAGCAGAAATGCATCTAAGAATAGAAAAAGAATAGGCTAGATAAAAATTTAATTTTATTCACTTGTGTATTGTGCCGCATAAATAGTGTCAGATTTAGACGTAAAAAATTGTACTAGTTTGTGACTTACAAAAACAATTTAGGGATAATTTTATGGATATGTTTCTTCTGTTCCTTAGAATGCTCTAATAATTTTACATTTGCTCATTTCGTTCATAAACTCCTTCGGATATATTGTTTAAGATCCTTATGCATATAAATTTCAATTTTCAGTAAATTATATTGTCGGAAAAGCGTTATCTATAGTTGCTTAATAACTACTTTCAAAAAAAATAATATTAAAAATTGTTTTCTATTAAATAATTTGTATCAAAGGACTTCTTATTTAACTAAATTTAGTCTTGAATATAATTTATTTAAAATGAAACCGTAACTTTAAAAATGATAAATCATTAACATATGAAGTAATTTTATTATCGTTAGACAATAAAGTATATTAAATGTTTTTGTAAGTTAAGTATTAACTGATATAACCTAGAAAGAATCTCTGAAATAGTATCTAAGTAGGGTTTCTGCTTTCATAGCTCGACTGTAGTCTATAGATATATTTATATTTAATATGAATTCCATATTGTAAAAATTATAAATACTATATAATTGTCTTCCATAATTTTTAAGAC
Source organism: Rhopalosiphum maidis (assembly GCF_003676215.2). NCBI lineage: Eukaryota > Metazoa > Arthropoda > Insecta > Hemiptera > Aphididae > Rhopalosiphum > Rhopalosiphum maidis. The sequence continues at coordinate 26,783,291 of NC_040877.1, read as the reverse complement.
AATATCATAAAATAGTAAACAAAATCTCGCACAGTTAATTTACATAAATTAATTCGAAACGATTAAATTTAAAAAGAATGAAAGTTAAACATAAAAATTATTAAAAATATTTTCTGATGTCTCAACAGTTTTGACAATGATATATTTTTTTATTCATTCGTTCAAATATAACATAACAGTCACATAGATTCCTGAATAGGCTATTTCAAAACGAAAACTTCTAGGGTAAACTGTGTTTACCTGTTGATATTTTTTCATATTTTGTCTTGGTAATTTTTTTTAATAATTAAATAATATTTATGATTAAAAAAATGATTTAAATAGTGATAGGTGTACAATTATTATTTAACTGTATTGCATTTTTGACACATGTTTTTCTTTGAAGCTTTTAAAGTTCGAACAATTGAGTTCTGTTTATTAGGCATAACCTGTTACATGTTCATACAAAAAAAAACTGATCTAGTAATTTGAATTTAGCATTGGAATTTAGATTTTTTCATCAATACTAGTGTTTCTTTTTATGCAATTTAATTTTCTAGATGAGTATTGAATCTAAAGGACAAATTACCTATAAGTTTTATCTATTAACTATGACTTAATCTAACTTTACTTTATAATTTCATTTATAATCGTGAAAAATCAATCACCAAAATAATGATTCCTTTTATAGTTTTTAATTTTTAAATTATAACGAATTAGTATATATTTTTATTTAATAAATCGCAAAAAATTTTAAATTTATTAATATTTTATACATACTTTTATATATTTAAGGTTTAGCAATATTTTAAATATAACTTAAAATTAATAACAAAAAGAAATGTGTGGTATAATATGTACTATATACTATGCAATTGAATAAATTATTTTGTATTAAACAATATTATTACTATTATTAAGATAAACAAATATTTGCGAGAGTTATTGATGTAGATTTCTAATAAACTGCAGCGATTAAAGATAATGAAAATTTAATGTATGTACATACACTGCGCGATAAGATTTTGGCAACTGTTTCTGATTAAACAGTTCGATTAGGTAAATATCTAGACGTAGATATAGCTTAAAATATTTCCACAAGCCTAAGTATAAGACTTACGTTTACTCTTAAAAGCTAATTTGTTAAATTACATTAAATATTTATAAATCTAAAACCATTAATAAACGAAGAGAATATGTTTTAACGATTTTAATTTTTAAACACCATTTTAAATTGATAATTATAACATTGTATAATTAATTATTATTACAACATTTTAAAATCTATTAAATATATTTTAATAGGTAATTGAAGTTATTATAAAAGCATATAGGTATAAAATTATTAAATCATTGATATTTTTGAATTTGCAAAAATATAATACTATTAAACATAATATTTAATTTAAAATTCATGCGAAAAGGTTGTTATAATTAATTTTTATAATTAAATAATAATAATAAAAAAAAAAATCATATTATCATCGGTATATAAAAGTTAAACAAAACAGGATTTACATTTGTCACAAGAGGTATCTGTTGTTTATGTACACGAAAATTTTTATAAAAAGATAACGTAATCTTTGAATACGAAGAGCAATGTTCGTAGTAAAATGTCTATAAGAGAATTGTTTACGCTTTATTTTTTAATCTGGTTGAAATTATAAATACATATACCTAAATATAACATAGCCATTAGCCATGTTACATTATAATATTCTGTTATAAACACAATTTTTTCATCTGAAGTATATGCAATAATATTTTCAGATGAGTGAAAATTTAAAATACATGTAGGTATAATATTCAAATATCTTTGGTTGTTTGGTCAATTGTCTTTCGTAATATTCATATTGTAATGTCCACATAACTTCAATATTATCGTATTTATAAATTTGTATAATGTGAGATAATATATAATATTTAGTGAATATGCGTATCAGAGATATGTTGTTTCAATTTTTTCATTGCTAATGTATTGCTTCAAAATATTCATTAATATTTAAAAAGGGATTGAACGAAAGAATATTATAAAGTGCACAAAAAACTTTTCTGAATCTTGCAGTTTTCTTTGTTTGCATATTTAATGCTGAGTGAAGTGGTACAAATACTGTAATACATATTTAATGTTGTTATAAAAGTTAATATTTAAAAAACGTTTGAATTATAAAAATCACAATTAACAAAGTGGATAAGAGAGAATTGTTGGTACTAACATTTAAAAATAAGTTACAAAGCATCATCTTATTTAGGTAATGAAACATTATAAGACGTGTATTGCAATGTTTTTGTGAATAAATTACGTTTATATCGTCAAATAATTATACTAGATTTGACATCGAAAATTTGTTACGTATACAATTATATCATTATTATAAGTAACAAATAATGGGAAACTTAAATCCGACTTAATAGTCAAATTACATTTTTTACATTACCAATCCCACCACTATGATGGATTAAACTGTTCTTTTTTTACTTCAACTCATGTTTTCAGTAACGATTCATTTTATGGAATTTACTAGTAGAAATTTAATGAAAAAAGTTAAGAAATGGGGGGACGAAATGATAAGCAAAAACAAAAAAGGGGAGAGAAGGAAAACATTATATGGAAATAAAGCAAATAAATTATATAAGAAATTAATCATAAAAAAGGCACAAACAATGCTTTTATTTTCGACACCCTCTTATTGTTAGTACTTTTTTTCTTGCTCTTTTTGTTTTCCCTTCGTATATTTTTGTATTTAATAGTTATTTATTTTGAAAATGGTTTAATTTTCCTCGTACGATTTGAATTATTTTATTACTTTGAATAATATTTTTTATCATTTTGTTTTATTGAGAAAGCAGCGAATAGGTTGTTAGTAGTTTTTTATTGATCTATGGTAAATATTTAAATATTAACTTGTAGTTATACAAAATAAACTTTATCTGTCTGGTTGGATAAAAATGTAAATAATTTCTAAAATGATATTTAAGCGATAAATTTATAATAACAATTTCACAATTGTTAATAAGTTAAAAAAAAAATGTATTTTCTAATAGAACAACGAGAGTTTGTCTGATAAGTGTACACTTTTATAATGGTTTGTAGCGTCTTTTAATTAAATCGTTACAATTCATATTATTACCTATATAATATATTATATAAAGTTTTAGTGAATAATTACGATAATTTTATTTTCCATATACAGAATGTAATATATTGTTAGTTAATTATAAATTATGAGCAAGGTAAATTTGTTATATTGATCACAATTTTGGATATTATGTTATAATCATTAATTCATGATAAAATGTTTTAAAATTTAATGTAGCAATCATAAGAAAAATGTTTTTTTATTTTAGTTATCTTATATTTGAAAAATAGAACACTAACTCTTAGTAAAACCGTACTATGTAGCCTATAACATGTCAATATACAATAATTGAGTTGATATTTTGCCCATTGTATGAAATTGAAAGGCGAAAATATTGTCTATTGAAATGTGGCGTCGAGTTTTTTCTTAAGATTAATTGCACTTATACATAATATATTTACAGTATTTAATATAATATGTATTGTGTACATATTAAATTTATTATTTGATTTTATATATGTATAGTAATGAAGGTCTCAGTGTGGGTTTAGAGAAAATTAAATTTATTTCGTGGCGAGTATGATAAAGGTAGAGAATAATATTGCTTAATTCTTTTAAGTCACGAGATATTCACTACGAGTATTAGAAAACTTGTACTGTCTTGAACACAGTTCATTATTCAATAAATATATTACGTATTATACATTACACGGCAATAAACTGCCGATTGTTTAATATATAAGTGCCAACATAAGATACCACGCGTTAGTTTAATAAATATATTATTTACATATACTTAAAAGAGCACATTTCGTCGGTTTGTCATAATCATTATGAGTAGTAACATAAACGAAAAAATAAAAGTCCAGTTAATACGTCGTATATTTATTTATTTTTTAAACGTTATTTCAGTCATCCTTATACAGCTTATATTATGTTGTTTGTATATATAATATATATGTACATGTACGATTTTGTATGGTTTATTTTTATTATAACGTTGATGACGACAAATTTATATCGCACATAAAAAATTCTGTACAATAATATATTGCGGTAATGTAACGGCGGCTACGGTTGTAGTGTGGGGGTGTAACGGGGTGGAATACGAGAGATGGAAAAAATGTGTTTAATTTAAAACAATAAAACGGGTCACTCAATTCGCAGGACTCCAGACCCTCTCCTACCCAGTCATTTCCAACGTACGTGATGTGTCTGGAACACTTGGCAATATTATCTAAACTATGCATATACGTATATATATATATAATATAATGACCATGGTTTAATGACTCACTCGACACTATATTTAGTACATATTATATATATATACCCACACATACACGTCATGGTGAATATTGTTTCGGTCTACAAAACGAATTCGCACCCCCACCCCCACCGCCACCACCACCGGAACCCACACCAAACCTCAATCGCTACCCCTCTTCCGTATATTATCACCAACTTTTCATGGCGGGCTGGTGTACTCGGCCTAAAGTTTTAACGTTGTCGTTATACAACTTCCGTCGAGCGTATACACCCACAATTTCTCGCGTTTCCAATAAACCGCATCACAAGTCCATATATTATAATATATATATACGCACACACATTCATGTGCATACTCAAACGTACACACGTGTACATGCTTGTAAATCGTCACAATATTGCTATAATAACGAAAAACTTTTACCAACCACCAGAACTTAAAACGGAAACGCTGTCAAATAAACGTCGACAATTACATATATATTTTAACTATGCCTTAAAAATTACCAAAATATAACTATAAAATATGCTTTATATGAAAAAATCCCATTTTAGTATAGCGATAGTTTTTTATTTAAAAACATAAGTTTTATGTGGAACGATACTTTTTAAATAGGATTATATCTACACTATCCGTTAAAAATTTAATTTTTAAAATAATTAAAACCGAGAAAGTCGCTCTTTAGTGGAGTAGATTTCGAGTAACTATACCTCATCGTCATTGAAAAGGTCACTATAATATAATATGTTAAAATATGAATTTAATGAATGATAAGTCATTGCTTATTTTTATAATATTTTATGATTAATTTGTATCACTATTGTCGATTAAGTATTAATTCATTTTTTCATTAGTAATACAGATGTTTAACTATTTTTATTTATAAGAACGAATCGTTTAAGTATAATATAAATTATATAGGTATACCTATACCTATTATATTATTCAATGGTATAATCTTTAAAAGTTTTTATATTTTCAGAAATGTAAATGTCTATAAATAACACAAATATTTTGAAAATTAAAAGACGTTTAGTTAATGGTAATATGTGTTTGATGAGAATTTCATATCTCTTAGGTTATTCGTTTTTGAATTATTACTACTACTATTACTACTACAACTACTACAAAAAAAAAAAGAAATTAATTTTGCTGAAAATTGATAAATATTCCAGTTTGCAAATAATTATTTTTATAATTTTTCTTAATTGCAATGAAAATTATAGAGAATTATCGGTTTTGAATTCCTTAAGTATCAAATAGACCTAATTTACCATTTGGAGCTTCTCTCAAAGATGAAGATATTTAGTGTTTCTAAAAGTAATGGAGGGCACATACAAAACATTTACAATGTTTAGTAAAATCAATACACTTATCGTTTCACACAAAAAATAGTTGAGACAATTATTATAAATGTCTAATAATTTAATGTTAAAAATGTTTCTTTTAATATTTTTAATCTTCTTTGATTTAACAATGGAGCACGTTGTTTGATGTGCTCTTTTAGTAGGTAACTTAGTTTCAAAATAATTTATATCTCTTTCAATTGTCGTTTTTTAACTCACACGACCGCTCAATCTTATTTTTCTAGATCTCCAGTCTCCGATTTACAATTCACTCAATATAAAACTTTTTAAAATCATTTTTCGACTTCAGTCATCGCATTACATAAGATAAGTTTTATCATTGCAACCGTTACTTTCTCCCGATAACGTACAATTGTAAATAATCTTTGAATAATCAATGACTAAGCTATGATATTCGGCAATATATGTACCACTGTAGCAGCTACCACTATTGCGATTCGTGTGATAATCGGATTAAAAATAATGTCTTTTTTTATGTTTTATTTTATATAGAAACGTCAATGCCAAGATTTGCCGAGCCTATACCAAACGTTACGGTCAGCATTGGCAGAGACGCATTATTGGCGTGTGTGGTGGACAACCTACGTGGATTTAAGGTGAGAAAACCGAAACGCTATAGTTTCGTTAATACGCAATTAATTTAAGAGATATAATAATATTCTCCAGGGGAGTCTTGTCCCGGGCCATAGAAGTATCTGTAAACATGTTTCTCTTTTCTAAATAACAAATAATATAATTCTTACTAACGGTACATTACGGTCACTTGTCACTTAAATAACCACAAAACAGGTGACTTCAGGCCATTAAATAACCTCGGTCAACAAAGGAAAACTTTTAATTGGGTTTTAAAATAAAAGTCTGAAATAATTTCATCTATTTGCTATAATTTTCTGGGAAATGGCTGGCTTTTAAATGGGAAAAAAAGTTAAATAATGAAAATTTAGTATTTTACTGATCACTAATTAATACAAGCGGACATTTTGATATTATATGTTATTTATACTTACCTTGTTATTTTTATTATTATAATATCATAAATAATCATTTACTATAAAAAATGAAGTATTGTTGTTTATAAATAACATGTTATTATAAGAATAAAGTTTGAAAATATGATTACCTATAAGGTAAATATAAAAAATCGATTCTTTGCACTTAACGTAAAGTTAAGTTTAATAATTTTAAAATTGAAATGATTCGTGTTTTAATCAAAAAGTTCTGTTAGGTCTAATAGGGATTATGATAATTACTAAACTAAAAATAACTATTACCACACTAACTGTAGATACTGTAGAAAATAATACAGTTAAAATTAATTCAATTGTATAATATCTATTAAGTATCTATAGTACCTAATAGGTATCTCTGGCATGATAGCATTTTCTAGTATGATAAAAAAATTTTACCTTTAATTAATGGTTTTTTTATCATACGTAATTATATTAGTTAAACTGTAATTATTATAGGTAGGTAAGTTATAGTTATATATATATTTTAATATATCTAATCTTACTTTATAATGCATTTTTTTTATAATTTAGTACAAAACAAAGTATTTTTTAAAATAAAAATCATAATACAAGTACTTCAATAAATAATCATAAAACATATAGGCACTCTACACATTTTGAATATTTAAACCCGATATGCTCTATATTAATAATAATAAAAAATAAAAAATTACCCCACACATAGGTAGTATTAATATCCCATAATGTATTATAAAATACGATCGACCGTAAATTAATAACGTTTACACATTAAACACCAAAGTTACATTTTTTATTGTAGTTTGAAACCAACTTCATAATATATAATATATTATAACATTCCATAGTCGTTTGTGAGTATGATTCCTATCATTAAACAATGTATTTTATACTACATAATGATTGTTAGCCTGTGATTTCTTGTTGTAAACATCGTGTTAGTCAAGTCTAATCAAATATTATGTTCCTACGGTTCAACGTACAAAGGCTTACAAATTGACAAGAGTTACACGGTGGTCGATCACGAGCGCGTCTAATCAACAACAGTGGGTTTATAATATACATATTACCTATTATTACAAAGAAACGGTTGGGCTAACTGGCCAATCAAGCTACCGCACATCCGTATATTATGATCATAGACACGTATATCTATTATGTATCTATGATTATTATATACTGTGATTATTATCAGCTATTTATAATTATAAGCCAAAACGCAGTAGGCCGTTGATTCATGTGATGTTGAGTGTGGTTGTAGTGCAGTTTGATCTCGACGATCTACACGCATAGCACAACATTAATATATAATAATATATTAGTTCGTAATTATCGCTCATTCGGAGAATGTCGTAATAAATCAATGTTACAATAATGTATTGCACATAAACGAGTGTCATGAAAAATAACATAAGATAGCAGAGCGGTGGTTCTAATTTTAACCCTTGGGTTGGACAGCATCAAATATCCTTATCAAATCTAATGAATTGTTGATATCCTATGACGGCGTTATATATAAGTCCTAGAAAAACTCGATAAAATAAATTGTATTCGTATAATATGTAAAAAGATACTTTAGATCTAAAACGACTAAAACTGAATAATTTTTTTTATACTGTTTTTACAGTGGTATTTTTTATTATAACTATTTGTTTCGATAAAAGAAGTAATCCAAAAATGTAGTATATAAATAATCTATATAGATATGAGATAGGACCTATTATTTATATTGATAGTACTTCATAGTAGTCATTTTTGAATTCCGACTGCAATTTTCTAAAAAGTTGAAAAAAAAAATACTGAAAACTTGCGGGCATATATGAAGGGAAAACGGTTAGTATTAAAGATGAAAACTTAATGCATTAAATTATAATTTTTTAATGATCTTTGCTATCTTATCAATTATTTATTTTGTTAAATATTAATAGTTTTTAAGAGTTGATATTTTAGAAAAGAAATGTGATATCTTCATGTTGAAACTATTATTATACAATCCTTAAAATGTTTTTTATGATTAACCGTATAGCTGAATTGAAAACATTCTGCATACATACAATGCAACTAGAAAGTCGAGCTTCACTAAGAATTGATTTTTGAACGCAATTTTGTTTTATTATTTTTAAATGTATAAAATACAGCAAACTCGTACCCAATCATCCAGGTGAGTGAGATTAGTTGAGTGTCCAAACATATAAAGTATTCATATATTCTTTAAGTATAGAAATAACTTTGCTGTCAGTTGTTCGTAAGAATTTAATGAATGAAATAATTTGAAGAACATTCAAGAAGCTTTGTATAAATTGTTTGTACTTATTTGAAATATATTTTTGTAAGCGAAACTCATAAAATTGAATTTATTTAATACTAATAATAATTGTATTATAATAAATATTAAATACGTTTATATCTGTATAATATATCTCCCTATCATATTATATTATACATAATTTTATTTTAGTATCATATACATAAGACATTATTAGTATATCTTTTGTACTTATTATTTACTTTTGAGTTAGTATATGGTTCAATAATCATTGCGATCCCTGGGATTGGAACATACTTGAATTTATAATATGCACGTGCAGTCCTATAATACTTTAGTATTGTATTCTATTGAAAATTCCAAACATTTTATCTTTAATCTGGTATTTTTTTTATTATTTTTTTGCAGGTCGCATGGGTCAGGGTAGATACTCAGACAATTTTGTCCATTCATCACAATGTTATTACCCAAAATCCTAGGGTAACGCTTTCTTACAACGATCACCGATCGTGGTATCTGCACATTAGAGACGTGCATGAAGAAGATCGGGGATGGTACATGTGCCAAGTGAACACGGACCCGATGAGAAGTCGACAAGGGTACTTGCAAGTGGTCGGTAAGTATACCACTTATTTCTATCCTCGTTCTTATCTATATTGTGTTTCGATTTGATAACTGTGTTTTATTATAAAGCACAAAAAACGTAAGTGACGAAGTAAAACAGTTTCCATCCCTCGCTGTTAATTAATGCTAATTTTAAAATTTTTTTTTGTTTTAACTTGAAAGTTTACAATTCACTTGAATTAATTGAGTTTATTAACTTTGGGAAATTGTTCAAGGACCTAAGAAATAATATCAAAAGTAGACAATTAGTTCAAAATATAATACCATAAAACTGACTAGCGTGAAATCACCTTAATGTTATACAAAATGATCCAACAACCATGTTCAGTCCTATTTTTCTTTTAAAATTAATTAATTTAAATTCTAATTTTTTATTTTTTTTTAAATTATATATTTTAATTTCTTAAACTATTTACGTTATTAAAATTTTTGTTTGAAAAAAATAAAGTTTGTATCGCCAAAGAAAACTTTTTAAATAGTTAATATAAGTGTCGATTGTATCACTATTAAGGTGTATACAATTATAATGAATCTTGTATTCAATTTTCAAATCTTAGATAAAAATAGAAAATTATTTATATATTTTTAAAATAACTTATATTTTTTGAGATTTTCACAAATTTTATTAAAATTCTAAATTTAAATACTTTTAAAAAAATATCGTGACAACAAATTTTTGACATAAACGACTTATTAGAAACCTTGAATCAAATTTTCAAGCATTTTTACTCATTCATACGTTTATTGGCATTTCACATCAACTAGATTAAATTTCCTATTTAAAACCATCCTCAAATTTAAAATCAAAGTATCTTATCGACAACTTATCGTATACTTATACACGAAAAAAACACACATCGTTGTAAAATCAATACATCCATCGTTTTGCTCAGAATCTAAAATGGGAATGAACATTCTTGGTGAATCACTTTGCATATTCCCAATGTTAATAATAGTGAGTTCAAATACACATATACAGGATATTTATTAAATGTCGAAAAATATTCAGTTTTTTTGTATTATTTTTGTTGAAATTTTCTAACGATGCACTAGCACTATATCTACTTTTGTTTTATAATGATTATAATAATACCTTTGTTAAACCTTCTTTAAAATTATTATAATTGATTTTCAAAGAACAGACTACTTAAGTACATTTAATTTTTAATCAGCATAATATATGTTATTTTCAGGAAATTGTACTATATGTTACATGTGTACAATAAATGTATAATATTATTATGTAGTTGGAGAATGTGGATATTTATAATAAATGTTGAGGTATTTTACAAAATTATAAAAATCCCAAATTAAGTGTAATAATATATGTTAGTAACAATATTATACGTATAATAAGATTTCTCATATAAATTATAAACAAGTTTGAAAGTAAACTAAATAATGTATAATAATAATTATTATAATGTAGTAGTAATAATATTTTGATATTTCGATAATGATATTATAAAACATATTTAAGAGATAAATAAATGTCACCTTACATAAAACTATAATATACTATGGCCGGAACTGGCAGATTGGATTGAGGTTTAAATTCAGACTTGGTAATTAGAATTCGTTCAGGTTATTTTTCTGATATAATAAAATTTAAAGGGAGGGAGTTAATATCGAATAGATTTAGTAGCCAACTAATAATGATAAATGCTTTCTAAAAAATAAAGCTTTTTTTCTATTTATTCGGAAAAACTATGAAATATTAATTTAATTAAAATAAATTATACATTTATGTATCATTATTTTTTATTTATTTTATTTATTATAATTTTAATTTTTTAAACACTTTATAAACAACATTAAATAGACTTTGCAACGTGTAAAAATACATATACGTGATTTATCACACTTAGGTTTTTTCAAAAAAGTCGATAATGTGCCCCAGTTTTTTTGGTATGGAAACCATCATAATGTGCTCCAAATTGTTCAACGTAGCAAAGTAGTCGGTTTCAAACATGTACGAATGTACGATATGAAGTATCGCTCATTACGTGGGTTACATTAGATAAGATTAGCTCGATTAAAGTTCACGATTAAGATAATTGTCATTCGTAATCGTTTTCCATATACACGTGATATTATTGTAAAGTATATTTATATTTTATATTTCTGATCACAATAACCAAAAACCTGAACACTGTAAGCGACGAAAAATGCATTTAAAACGGCTGTTTGTTCCGTTCCTGGCATTTTTGATCACTATAAGTGGTTGATTCTTATAACCAGTGAACACTATAAACGGCGACCACTGTATTTGTTGTCATTCAAAAGAGTAAAATCTTTAAAATACGACAACCATGTGTGAACAGATAGTCTTACATTTAATGGATTATCTCGTATAATACTGATTACTGAGAAGTATTAAATCCCTGATATATTATTATTATACGTAAAATATACAAATTTAACTATTGTCAGTTATATTATATTATTAACTATACCAAATTATTATAGTTTAAAGTTGAGACGTCATATTGTATTATTACAGTTTCGCGAAAAGCCTAAAAGCATTTTAATGTGAATACCCGAATAAAATTAACGACAAAAATCGAATCGAAATTTGATGAAAAATCAAAATACACGTAAAACGATGATAATAATAAAATTGCCTACTAATAAGTAGAAAATAAAAGTTTATTTTTTTAAATTTTTTGTTTTCAAGTACCCCCGAGCATCATAGACAAGGAGACGAGCACAGACATGGTGGTGCGCGAAGCGAGTAATGCTACTTTAATATGCAAAGCTGCCGGATACCCAGAACCGTATGTAATGTGGCGGAGGGAGGATGGCGACGATATTAATTACAACGGAGACACAGGTAGGCATGCGATACCGTATAATAATAATATGACGATACCGATGTAGTTATGATAACGAGGGTGTATCGTTTATATACAGAGAATATAATATATTGTAGCGGGAAATAATAAGAAGGGTTGGTGAGGGCGGGAGGTACTGGGCCGGTCGAGTAGAAATAATTACTGAACCACTTAATGTTCCGATACGACGAATTCACCGCGACGGACAGCCGTACTGTAAATATATATTAAACGTCCACGATTGAAACTATTATACCTTTGTCGTGCAAACATTATAATATTTATATCATCATATACAGGTGATTCTTTTATCGAATGGCACTTGCCATTTTAATAACTATTAACGTATTTGAAAATATTTGACTTACGCTGATTTTAGGTAATATATTATTAAAAATAAATTATATTTATCATTTTTAAAATTGATAGCATGTATTTTTTATTTTTTATTGCAAAGCAAACTATTATTTAGAGGACTTGGATGAATAAAAATTGAATTTTGGACGAGTGGGGTCAATAAGTTCTAAAATAATATTTAAAGTTAAATCTGAAATTTTTAAAAAGTTAAAAGTTTTTAAAACAATAATGAGTGTTTTCTGATAAAAAATACACTCAGTATATAATAGTATAATAGTATGCACATAACACCCACAATATATAAACTGGCAACGTGAATGTATATTTTAATGTAACAATCTAATATTATTATATTATTATATGTGTTATCACCTACCTCGTAATCGCATGTGATTGCCGGCCCAGTTATGGTGAAATTAACCGACTTGGATTTATCTTTCATTTTGACCGATCTTCACTGTATAATATAAAACGCCGATTAAAACTACCGTAATGAGTTACGCTGTAATAGAATAATAATAGTACTATAAATTATATTATTCGACTGTTGGAAAGGTTTTGAACGCGATTATATTGTGGTTTAAAAGTTACCTATACGCGCTCATTCGCTACGTTCGTTTATGATCGAGTTGAACTCGTTTTTTGTGATGTTATGTATGTGTGTGTGTGCGATGAAATTCAAGGTTTCAAAAAATATACATTGTACCTGGTGAAATATACATATACGTACGTCCTAACCACTATTATACGAGCTAGCGACCGAGGTAGGGATAATAATCGCGTTCACTCTACTTTCTTTCGTTATTTGATTACAATAATTTGTTCGTATATATTTTTCTTCGTAACGCGATTGAAGCCAAACATATTAATATAATTACTATGATTTTTTTACAGCGTGTGCTATCTAATGCGTATACGGTATAATAAGCTGAACTACACGATATGACTATAGCCGTTTTATTATGTACCTATTTTCAATTATTTATTTCAACCGATTGTTCTCTGCAGACCCGAACTTATAATAATATTAGGTAATATTGTAAACAGTATGTAATACGCAAAAGTCGTCCTGGGCTTAGCACCAATAAAATAATAATAAACTTTTTTCGTTTTGCTTGTGTGCTCCGGTATTGTTTTGCTACTGAATTACAATAAAAGTAAAATATATATACCCATGTATTGTGTCGGTGCGTGTAATCGCGTGCATGAGATACCTCTTATAAAAAGTTATAATCCTACTATATGCATTAGTATAATATACAAAGGTTACAGAAGTGGTTTGTAAGTTTCGATGTAACCTATAATATGTGCGCACATTAAAAATATTTAAATTTATGTACGAAATTTAGTGGATTACACTTTCAAGGGTTAAAACTTTTGTTATTATACGTTGTTGTTGGTGATGATGGTGTTGGTGGTGTCGGCGGCTGTAGTCTTAGTAGAGGTGGCGGTGGCGGTGATAGCTAACGATGTCGAAAATTTAATTTACCACTGTGCTATCATTTTTTTTCAAATTAAGATTTAATATTATAATGTTGTTGTTATTGTTGTTGTTGTTGATAATTTTAATCTTGAAGAAAAATGATAACAACACATTGACTGACAACGAATTTTAAGTGTTATATACTTATATATATATATTATTATATTATAATATATTTCTCTGGTGGATTTTTTTGCAATAAGTATGTATATAACAAATTTTGGTAAACTTTAATCACACATTCTGGAGATAACGATGATAATACTATCATTGTTTTATGAATTATATATCAATCCTATTATGATTGTTTTTTTTTTTTATGATATTAATTTATATTGATAGATGGTTGAATTGTGAGGTATGGTATTTTATTATTTCAAAAATGTTATTTAGCAACTTTTCAAGTTAAGATTTAATATATAAAATAATTATTTCAAAACCTTGACTGACAAAAAATTTTGAAGTAATATATATACAAAGTGACCCTCCCCAAAAAAACTTTTTTTTTTTTTTAAATTGGTTGCCATTTTTTGTTTTATTTTTACAACATTGATCTCATCATTTTTTTTAATCTACTATAATTCCAGTTTGTCGTTGTGTAATCAGTTTTTGTCAGGTGTCACCATGGACCGAATGTCAATTGAAATACGTGTGTTGGTTGTCAAGACCGTTTACCAATCTAACGAAAGTGGTACGGAGATTATACGACTTTGTATCTTGTTCGAATGGGATGCTGCTCCTAATGTGTCATCAAATTCAAAAAAAACTGGGTCCCGGTTAAGTTAAGGCATCCTCTTGAAATCCACCAGAGAGAACTGAGAAGTAGTTATTGTAAATTTTCTCGATCGCATTTCGGACTGACAAATCACAAACGAATGATATTATTTTTCATACGTAAACCAGATGTTATACTGAAACTGTAAATATCCTTTTTTGTATTTGTTTGAAAACTATTGTGCTTGTTAGCTAATTTAAAAAAAAAACGTTCTTTTTGAGACACTCTGTATAGTGTATATATATATATTATAATAAAATATTCTACTACTCTGGTGGAATTTTTACAATAGGTGTATTATATACATTTAGCGCCAAATTTTTTGTCAACATTAATCACACATTCTGGCGATGACGATAGTTTTATATTCTTTTTCATAAATTATACAGCAACCTGTGTTAAGATTTTTTTTGTTTTTATAATGTGTACTAATTGATTTTAAAACTTGAATTGCGGTGGGTGAAGTGGTGACTTGTTTTCTGAGTAATAAAATCGTGTTGTTTTAATTTCATACTGCTATATCACTAAAATTATTACGTTATTTATTTTATCGATTTTTTATAGTTTATTCTTTGAAGGAAAAAGTATGTTTGGAAAATTGAATTATGTTGGCAATGAATTGTGTAAGAAAACTTTTAGGAAATAATCTTTGTACGAAATTAAAAAAAAAAAGTATTTAGAATCCAATTGTTGCCAAAAAGAAAGTTGTTTTGATTTATTAAGTACTTGCATTTGGTATAAAAAAAAAAAAAAAATTAATTTAACTACATTAATCTAAACTTAAAAATAATTTATTATTTATAAATTATAACTAAAGAAATATTTTTAAACTATACTTTGATTTAATATAATTATATTTAATATTTAGTGTATTTTGAATCATAAGTGAATAAATTCTTAAGTTACATTTATTTTGAACATAGTAAATAATTATGAACACTTTGTCACTTTTAGATATATGAGATGTTTTGTATAATATATATTTTTTCAACAATAATTATTGTGTTATAATAGACGAAACATATTTATTACATTTTGTCCATATACAACTGTGGTTAAACATAAAGTAACTGTCGTAAAATGTATTAATTTAATATTATGGTTAGCAATTAATTAATATTAAAACACCGAAGTCAAAATACTTAGTCGTCTTATCATAATATATATAATATGATTAATATGAAATAGTTTTAATTTATATCGTATATTTGTACTTATATTATCTAATGCTTATTTCCCAGGCAGCAATTATTTATTTCAGCTAAGTTAAAAAATGTTCCGATGATAAAACTTTGCAGTCTATTTCGCAGCTTGTTTAATTGAATTCATACTTAAACTGCAAGAATGAGTTTAATGCAAACTCTAAATAAAGACGTTACGAATTATTCGTTATACTATGTTGGAATGTGTACCCTACACCATGACCCATTATTTTCATGTCAACCGTATTTTCATGTTTGTGTTAACTGTTAAACGAGTATAATGTATTGTTGTAACTTCTTCACGAGTTTGTAGATTTTGGGAATTTTCCCTGCCAATTTCGTCTATTCGAAAAAGATTCACTTAGTCTATTTAGTATTATATTAAAATCAGATTTAGTATTTGGTTATTCAATTTCGAACAGGACTAACGGACAAGCATTATAATAAAACTATGTCAAAATAAACCTTATTAAAAAAAATATTGTAATAATAAAAATTATATAGTATAATATTTAAAACATTGCAGTTTGGGTATAATCTTCTTCAATATGGGTGAGTTGAACAAAATCCTGAATTAAATTTTCAAACGATTCACAAAAATATGTAGTTTGTTTTGAAGTAGATGAAAACTCTGCCCATATTTTTGGTGGAAAATCACAATCATCAGATATTAATCATATTACCAACTTGTATGTATTGGAACCAATTCGAACAATTGTATAAATGATAAGTAATTTTTATCGGGAACTAATTCGTATACTTTACTTTGACCGAGGAACCGATTTTCTAGTAAATGCTTAAAACGTTTTGCCGCTCATCATTTCGTTACAGTATTTATTGTTATCAATCGATCGGAAATTATTTTCGGTTAAACATTGGTTTTTAAAATTTGTGATATTCCGTTTTATCAGGAAAAGAAGAAATATGATATTACGATTCGAGCATAAATATCGTGCAATCATATTTTTCAGTGCTCTCGTTTGAAACTAAAATAATAATGGTCATAAAAGTATAAAAGTTTGAAGATTTATTTTATTACTTTTAAGTGACATTAAATGGCGTATGAATAAATTCGATTTAGTTTGTGTCTGTTCAAAACTTCTAAATTTTATCTATAAAATCGACAATTTCCAAAGCTTGTCACTCGAGATTTCCATCGTTAGTAAATGGAAGATAATATTTTTATACAAATCGAAAACAACACTGTGATCGTAAATACGATATGAAACGTTTTTCGGCTGTAATCATTTATGATTCACTGTTTTTTTTAGTAAAAAACTGCCACCGTTGTCTTTAATATCTACTCATGTGCTGTTGTTGTTTGGCCACGATGGATTTTATTAGTTTTGTGCACTATACCGTCATGTGTATTGGTGGGCAATGTATTATGTCAAACGTTAAATTTAACGGTTATTGTTTATCGAATTAAAATCGGGACCGTTGAAAACATGAAGATGGAAATATTTCAAAAACTCAGAGTATGCGGACGACCAGCGATTGTTTTTGTCGTTTCGCAAGACGCCAGCCTGAGCTCGTGGGCAGGGGGGAGGTAGTAACCAGTTAAAAATTAATTTTTTTTCTAAATTTTTTAACATAATTAGTTAAGTTGATTTTTAATTTACTCAAGCACTTAGCTATTTTAAATTTACTGTTGAAATAACTTAGCTTTTATCAATCAATTTAAATAATACATTAAGTTAAAATAATTTTGAAAAAAAATTAATGATTTTATACACAAACATTAGTATAAATATGATTTAAAACAATACAAATTTAATACTATTATAATTGTAATTATTATACTAAAATTTCTGTTATGTTTCATAATAAAATAATAATAGGTATGTATTGTTATTATGTAAAACAGACACAAAATACTCAGTATGCGATAAACAGGCGATAAAGTCACATACTAAATAAAAAAAGTAGATTGACTTTTTTAAACTGAGTTAGGTTAATATTTTTTTCATATCAATTTAAAATTTTTCGAGTTAAATTAATTATATAATAAATATTAAATTCAGACTTAACGATTATGAGTTAACTTAATTTAACTTGAGTTCATTATTTTCATTAAATTGTCCACCTCTGCTTAAAATATTATCATAGGCACCTATATTATTGAACAGAGTTGTGTTTGGTAATGATTATACCGTCGAGGACTTCTAAACAAAATATGGTTATATAAAACGTTTGCTTGTAGTTAAAAGTAATGCTAAGGCTAAATATTTTTGTTAGTCGAACAAGATTTTGGCAAGTTTATTTTTCGCGTCATGGAAAATCTCAAACTGTAAATTCACTGGTTCAAATTTTGAAATAGAAACATGAACATTTTTAAAAATGTGTTGGTTAAGTAGATAAATTAATAATTTACAGTTAATAACTTCCCCCCCCGCTCTTATTTGAAAAATAGAAGTTTGTATCATCACAGAACACTTCTTAAGTAGTAAAATATTATTAAAAATTTGAAAATGAGAACTATATATTACTTAAGAATTCCATTAATTAGAATTTGAATAAATTATTTATTAAAAAAAATTAGGGGGTGAGCATTTTTGGTAAATTGTCCTGTACACATAATTGTGCATAGGTTCTTCATATGTTAGTTATTTAAATTAAATTATGTCAAATAAATATTAATGCATTGTGTAACAATTTAATTTAATAACAAAATAAACTTTTTCAATTTTTTTTTATTCGAAGTAAAAATGTAGATTTGTGGCCACATGATAGGGAAGACCGTTGAATTTTCGTTTGGCCCGAGTTCACTTTTAGAAGTCTGATGCCACTTTTTTGGTCCAAAACAAAAATATTACGGGCGTAGGAAACCGTCACGAAGACTACATAATGTCTTCATCGCCCTTAGCACCCGCTACCTACCAACGCTACCACCACCCATTATTAATTACAGCGCTATAACTTCCGGCACTTATGTACGACACTGATACAACAGGTATACCATAATAATATAACGAATGTCCGTATCCGATGGGACCGATTTGCTGGCAAGATATAATGAGTTGCTCGTATATACACATATATTTTTATACGAGCTGTATGTAACGTTATAATGAGGGAGTAGTGTCGTACACGGTTATTTTATTTACTTTTTTTAAATTTTAATTATATTTCACGAGGTGGTTTTTCCTGCGACGATTCGATGCGAATCATAGTTTGCGTGTAATTATTGACAACTGTTGGACTAGCATGTGGCAAAGGTCAACAACAATTATTAAATGTATCTATTTACTTATTCATGTAATTTAGCTTGTTTGTCTAGTAATTCGTTTTCAGCTATTTAAGCCCAGATATGTACGGCCATCATGGTTAGGTAAACCACTGAGACGACTTTAGAATAATATAATTATACAATTTATATACAATTATTAAATTGTAATTTCAAACATATTTATAAATTATAACATAATTAATAATTACATATGAAAGAAATAAACAAACTTAAAAAATAATAGTTTCAAATAAAATGTTTTATGTTTTAACTGTTAATTTAATACTGATTCATTATAATAATAATAGCCTAGTTTTTAAATAAGAGTCTAGATGATAATATACTATACGTAGTATAATAGTGCATAAGAATATAGCCATATTGATATATCTTCTGAAAATTTACCATAGTTAATTATTTATGTTTTTAGAAAAAATAAAATTATAAGAAAATTTAATATATTATACAATATACATTGTGTAATATAAATTGTTATTAATTAAAAACAAAAAAAAAAGGTGATATGGGAGATTTACCCCCTTCATCATCACTATTTGACCGCCACTAACCAGGGCCGTATTTAAATGATAGTGTATGGAGGAGGAGGAGGAGTAATAATAATAGGCTGATTTTATTTAAAGAATCTCATTGTTTGAATCTTCTCATAGCTTTATCTCTTATTTCCTATAATTAATATATATTTTATTATGCAATATGTTATACCATAATTAGCATTATAGCATAACTTAACCGTCGTATTAAATATTGAAAATTATGTATTTTCCATTTTAAACCATGATAGTATAATTTAATAATTTAATCTTGGAAAGAAACACAAATATTGTTAACCTTCGTTTTTTTTAAATATATATATTTTTTATCGCTCCTGGGCAACAAATTCCTAAATATTACTGCCCTGTTTACAACTACTGCACCACAGTCGTAGTATTATATCCACAGGACTAACCTGGACATCTCGCGTACGTCATTTATACTAAAAATATCTTTATGTACACGTATAATACACATGTATTACGTATCACCATGTATGTGTATATGTATGTAGTACACCAACGCTACACATCTCCGAATATTCCCGTGCACTGCACTTCCTCCACGACCCCGTACTTCCACGCTTCACCGTCAGTGCCTTTGGGGAAAACCGTACCGAAAAGCCGGTGTGCCCCGAGCAATTTATATATTGCGTCCGAGCGGCAGCGGCGGCCGCTCGGGAAAACATAACGAACCTCCACTCACATACACACTCGTCCGTTTGCGTTCCACCGCTCTCCGCGGCCGTTCTTTTTCCGCCGGTCAGTATATCTTTTTGATGGTCGCGGGGACTCGAACGTACATATACATATATACACACATATATTTATATATATATATATATATATATACTCTGGGCGTCGCGTGTACGTATGTACCGCTTGTACATATATATATATTATATATACACAACCCCCCGAGGTAGATATTCGGCTAGACAGATTTGCTAAAACCCCAGTCACCGGCGGCGGCGTCAACGTCCACCCCAACTCCACCTATATACACCTGCACCGCCACTGCACTCGTATACCCTCCGGGAAATCGGTCCTTGTGCAGTGTATCTTTTTCCCATATTCCATATATATATATATATATATATATATATATATATATAGGTATATGTGCATATTTTTGTAAGTGTGTGTGTGTGTGTGTGAGTGTTATGTCCTTGCCCCGACTTATTTCCACCGTTGTACTACGTTATTTTTTTCCATCTCTTCGATATTTTTTTCTTATAAATATAACGTAACAAATATGGTCACCACCACTACCGCTGCCGCCATCATTGTTGGTCAGAGATTTTGCCCCAACGGAAATAAGCATCGTACCGAATCCCAATATAATAATACGCGGTACACGTCCGATTCTCGTATCGGCAATAATTTAATTTATATATGACGCGTGTACGAGAAAATAACGTGCGATTTGTGCGCGTTCGAAATCGATAAACGGAGTAAAGTGAATTGAACAAAATATAATAACAATATTATTGTAATCGGTATTCTGGCGTGTGCGCACATATTTTTATTATCATTACTTATTACCTATGGCGTAGTAAAAATCACGACGTAATATATGATCGTCAACTGATGATTTTTGGTTCTATGGCTGATACATTTTTCGTTTTTATTTGTTTATTTCGCGTAAGTATTATATTATTATCAGTAACGAATGTAGCGTTATATTTTTTGTCGTGGCCGCAGAGCTTGCAGTACACCACGAGTGAAAGCATTAACCGACAAGTTATAATTCAATATGTATTTAGTGTTCACATATACGATAACTAGATAGTATTCATTGTTCGGGGTAATACTATCGTATATTCATTTTTCAAATAACACAAAATAAATTAAAAAGTACTTTATATTTTATCCGCTTCACGGAAAAATATTGAATCATGTAAATGTATTATGATTTTGGCGGTCGCAGTTCTAATGTAACAAATATTTAGCGTAAAAATAAATTCTAATATGTCAAAAAATACGATTTATCACGTAACGCAAAATTGGTTAACGAAGTATTATACATTTATTTGTTAATATTTAATTGCCATTGCAACTAAAATTGTTATGCTGGATTCATATAGCTACATCGATTGTCGTGCTGTGTTTAAAATCTAAATTCGTCCCAACTCACGGTAGATTATGGTTTGTGAATGATATCATGACTACAACGGTCAATCAGAATACGATGAAAAAACATGAAACGATAGACGATGTAGCTGTGTAAAAAACGTTGTATCCAACTTAAAAACAAACACATATACTCATTGCACATATACAATATAATACAATTATAACAATAATTAGCTTGAAACAGCTAGCACGAAGCTAGAAATAGCTTAGTGCAAAACGATAATTTATTTTATGAATTCAATATCGTTTTACTAACTAAAATACTATTCTATAGCGGTTGTTTTTAGAATTAAAAATAATTGAACATAAACGATCGATAAATCTCATGCTTCACACAATAAATAAAATCAATAATATTATCATCTATAGAGCACATTATCTTCATACTTATTCGTAGAATCATTAACATTTAATACACTTCCCTCGGAAGAGTGTCATGTTGAGATACAAACTTCCGTTTTTAAACGAGAACCCCTCTTCTTCTATAAATTAATTAATGGATAATTTTTCTGAAAATCTTGATGTATCAAAATTCAGACGATTATTTTTCGAGTAATTTAACTTTGTGCACTTAGTTCTAAGTTTTGGAAGATATGGTTATTTGAAAACTTTATTAATTGGTATTATCTATTAAAATTTATAATTTGTAAAATTGGTCTAATATTACATATATTTAATATTTTTGAAAACTATTTTTTCACGAATACTATTCTTAATAGTTTAACAATTTTAATAACCGAGAAACTACATGATCAAATTAGGGACATAAAAATGTATCTATTAATTATACAGTAAAAAAGGCTGTTTTTTTTTTAAATTTGTTATTACCACAAAAAATTCCTAAATAAAATGAAAAATGTCTAGACTTTTCAAATAATGTAAAATTTAAGTATATCCAAAAATTCAAAAAATCAATGTTCGAATAAATTAGTTATTATATAAAAAAATAGGTTTAAACATGCTTGATGAATCACTCTGTATACTATTATATTATAATATATGAAACCGCAAACTTTGAATGATTATGGTATAATACAGTGCATGTTATTAATAATTCGTTCTTGGCATCGGCAATGAGCGCTAACAAGCGATAAGTTCACACGCGGCTTTAAAGGTTCAACAAAGACGAAAGTATTATTTTGTATTTACACCTTAGCTGATAATATTCTACTTATTACGCTACAGAGAGACTGGAGCGCCATGGAGACCAATAGAACTGTGATTATTTTACAAAATACCTATAAATGTCGTATTATATTCGAGAAAACAAAATTCCATATTTTTGGAACTATATATGTAGTTTAATTTATGTTTATTTTCTCACGTCACATTATACCAGTTTGTATTTATACATATTCTATGTCCTATAGCGTATGTAGTGTAAATTGTAGTCTTACACGTTTTTCGTAGGCGTATTATTAATATATATTAATAAATTTATGTATACATAATACATATTATAGATAATAAAGGGTAAGTACGGCACATGCACTCGTACAACATAATATATTTCACATCATCAAATATCATTTAAGTTCAAGTAGTCTTAAAATGTATTGTATAATATAATATTTCATTCAAATCATAGAAAATTTAATGTACTTTATGAGCTTTATGTTTAGAGGTACAGTCGAGGTTCTGTGGTTTCAAACGTTTAAAATACGATATTATACGTTCCATCAATATATCTTAAGTTTGTAACACAACACTTAAGATGAAGTATTATGTTGTGTGAATAAAACATACTGTGCTTGTGTGCAAGGCACGTTTCATCTACTCTTAAATGTAATATTACAAACAGAATTAAATAGGTACTCACGTGGTAGTACTACTATCGACATGCGTCGTTTTCTGTGCCCTCCCCCTACCCCCCGTGGTTCTGTAATTAGCCATAAGAAGTTACTAGTACAAATATTTTTTATTAGCAATGAGACTCGATCGACGATTCATGAGCAATGTATTTGATCGAATAACGTTTGTACAAGTTTGATATTATTCAATACGTTAGGCGACCAAATACTTTCCACACTTCATTAACTTTTCATGAACTTGGTCGTTGTCAAAGTAAACCAAGAACCCCGCATCACGTTTACAAGATATAAAATATAAATCTCACATAAGCAATAAGAAATAAAACTTTGATAGTTTCCTTAATGGTTTTTGTTTTAATAACACCTCGTATTAACTTTTATCTCAATATGTGCAAAATATATTTTAAATTGCATCATAATATGTATATTTTTAATACTGAAGTTTTTTCAATCATTTATTGTATTTTAATGTTTTTCATTTTGATCGATAAAAATATATATTTGTGATATCGTGATATAATGTTGATTTTCGTATTATAAAAAAAAGTAATAATTTTTATGTATGTATTATGTAACTATAATATAAATTTTAAATCAATTTCTTTTTCGGAATCAAATTACAGAATCTTTTAATTTTTAGTGGTAAATTTTTTAAAACTGTACAAAGGATATATATAGATTTTGTGATGGTTATTTTTTTACAAGCATGTAATCGCTATTTAATGTTTGAAAATTCTATAAATTTTTGTATAAAATTCTCATCTTGACGGTAATTTTTTTTTTTGTTAATATTTTTAATAGTCACTCAAAATGTTAAGAAAAACTACAAGAATAAATCATGAATAAAATGACATAAAATGGTTTATTTTGTTGCTTTATTAAAATAATCATATTTAAAAATATTTAATAAATATTAAAGATTAGTGTAAATTTCGAATACTTAAGCCAAATTATAATACTTCAATAAATAGTATTCTGCGCTGAGGGATTTTTAAACATAATTTGTTACACGGCTTAATGGATAGGCAATATAGGTACATAACTATGTAAAGGAACATTTTGAAATGCTATCATTTATTACTCCATCATACTATAATATATTATTATCATAGTTTAAACTTAAAAGTTTTGTGAATAACTTTGATACAAATTATTTATCTGGATACGTGTTATATTACATATGGCTTATCAATCATAGTTAAAATTATATACTTTAATTATAATGGTATATCATTTTCTAACACCGTCACCATGAAAACTGAGTACTGGTTGTAGAACAATGTGACGAAACTTCCAAACTTTGTAAGATAAATTATAACAAATATGTATTTATAATAATTTATTAAAATCTTATTCGCAGTCAATTTTATGTGGAATATATTTTGATGTTTAATTAATCAAACTATATTGTTTATTACTATTTATATACTCTACTGTAAAGGGGAAAGTATAACTACTCAAAATCATAGCATAATAACTATTATTAAAATATTTATTCTTAAAAAGTTTTTTAATTTTATAAAATATTGTTTTACTAGTCCCATTTATGTTGGTCGCTTTTCTGTTACATTACATGACTCAGCTACTCGAATAATAGTAAAGGTTCGTAACAAAAACTACAAATTATTTAATATTTTGTGTACTTTTCTAAAGGTATGTGTCTCACTTGCGACACTGTTTATTTGCAATATTGTAAAACATCGAGTTATTTAATATTATAATATTCTCCGAAATGTAAGTTATCATTAATTAGGGCGTAAATGAAATAATATTATAGGCCATAATAAAACTCGCGAAGCAGTGTCTTCACAGCCAAGAGGAAAGTAATGGGTCGAGAGAAACAATGCATTTCGAGTTTAAAGATTTTTTTTTTTATTTGAGAAAATTACAAATTATTACCATATATAATAGGATTTGTGATTATAATATGTATTTATTTATTTAATAAGGCAACATTTACTTGAGAAGAAAACTCATCTTGGAGGTATTAAAAATTTAATTTTTTTTATAGGTCTTGAATTAAATCTCTAAACTATGTCCTTTTAAAAAAGTTAGGAGGATGTTTTTGAAGCGAGAAAGAGAAGTTCTAGGATGTCGAAAAGAATAAAAACTCTCTAATCATATAAATATGAATAAAAATATAATTCAATTTCTTTACTATTAAGTTACATAATTAGAGTATATTTTATCGTTTGAGTACGAAATTATAATTAATTTGTTTTAGCGACAATAACAAATAGGTACTTAACTATCGAATATATTCGTAGTATAATATTAATGTTGAATATTGACGATCGTATCGTATCGTCCTACCATCAATTGTAAGCATATTTTATTACTCTCGTATATTAAACTATTTTTATACTACTCGTATACACGGGAAATAAAGATAAATAATTATTTATTTTCAAATAAACATTTTTAAATTTTTAATAGTTGTGTTGTTTCTTATATTTTATATTGATTAGAAAATTGAAAATTATAGTTATTAGTTATTTTTTAAGTATTTTTATGATATAATAATATAACTATGATACAAATAGAAATTAAAAAGATATAAATTTCAAGAATATTTTTTTGAAATTTTTTTTTGCCTTCCTTTTGCGTTTCTTCGAATCCACGCTCTATATCGTACTATCATAATATTATAATGTGTATAAATTATACCTTATAATATTGCGTAATATAATATATAGGTTTTAATAACAATAATAATAATATAAAATATAGTATACGCTCACACCAAAGATAAACGGCCGTGAACGTTATTTTGCGTTTCCATTTCCAGTGGAGAAAAAAAACAAATAAACAAACAAAAAAAAAAACAGGATATTATATATTTACGTCCAAAACGTCTGTTCGCTTGAACGCCAGTCCATACGTGCTGTTGCCATACGTTCGGGTGAGGGCGACGGCGATAAAAATTCGCCACGTCGTGCGCGCGACGAGTGTTCGATATTGTCTCCTTCCGACTTCCGCATATAGTCTCGAACAGAAAAACGAGCGTAACTATTATATAATGTACAGACTACTGCAGGTACAGGGGGCCTGTACGTGTATAACACACGATTATATTTGATATATTGTATTTAGTAATTTTAATTTTTACAAAGTAAAGCGAGACGATACTTCATTAAGCGACATTCTAAGAGGTATTTACTCATTTCCTGGAGTAAATTTATTATAGCAAAAATCATACATTAAGCCAATCTAGACACGATCGTAATCTTAACACGTTTGGGGTGGTCACGATTTCCATATTATTAAGACAAGAACTGATAAACATTGTTAATCGTGATAATATGATTACATAATTTACACGCAATGATTTAGTCATCAGTTATTCTTAGTTGAATAATTTTAAAATCGTTCGATACATTATAACGAGTTTTAAATATATCAATTATTTCAATAGAAATGAAAAGTTAACATTTTTTTTAGTATGTCAAAATAAAACGTATACATTTTTTTCAAACGATGACGTATGCCCACGACGTGATGATAAAATTTCTGAGTCGTGTCCTTATTGTTTTAAGAATAAATATACTACAACGATTTCTTCTACACAAGCAGAATCTGTACGTTGAAACTGATTTAGGAGTAGTAGCATAGCTTTTAGTTCTTCTTTATAACTGTATACATATTTTTAATACCTAAATATCGAATACAATTGTCTGGCAATATAATAAAAATTAAAAATAGTATTAACCACATGTAGCTGATTTGACCCATCCGACCTAAGTAAAATCAGGGGTTTTAGCCTCTCAGAAACCCCTTTACCGCAACACTGAGTATAGGTACCGTAAACTATCAAATGTGTGATAATGCGCGTCTTTAATTTTACGACAACAATACAAATCTCTAATAGACATGAACTTTTAATGTCGGTTAACCGCTGCCTTCGTTCCTTAGTGAAATTTAACCAGACTTGATTTTTTTCATTTACACGTGTATATTTAATATCGTAGTACATTTCGCATATCTCAGAGCTGTATAATTTCTTAGAATATCATTGTTAGCTTGTGATATCGTCTTTTTTGTGTTTCATCTTATACTTTGCTTT
Source organism: Rhopalosiphum maidis (assembly GCF_003676215.2). Taxonomy (NCBI): domain Eukaryota; kingdom Metazoa; phylum Arthropoda; class Insecta; order Hemiptera; family Aphididae; genus Rhopalosiphum; species Rhopalosiphum maidis. Next base: position 26,755,275 of record NC_040877.1, on the reverse strand, counting down.
CATTTGCCTCCGAATGTGATGTTGATGTATATTATTTATAACAGTTTAACGCACATATATATATGTGTGTGTGGTTTACCAGACATTATAATAGCTTGCCAACTTCTTTACGGTTTCTTAGGATTTCATTTGTGACAATCACTAACAACTTCGTCTCAAATACAATGGAGGACAGTATAATATATTCTTCAGTGTACATACATTATGGCGAGTATAGAGGCAGAAATGTTAAAAAAAAAAACAACAACAATAATTAATATCTCAAGAATCTCTTGATCAAGTCACAGGATTTGTTTTTAATTAAGCGTGTTCGCTTGTTAATTATTATGAACTTTATTGCTCCCGAAACTAAAATATATTATGTGTCATACATAAATTATAAGTGGATTTCTCGTTGTGAGTTATGATGACGTTAATACATGGATATTAACGAAAATTCAATTAACTACTTTATTTTCAATGGCAATAAAATCACAACAATTTTTTGATTCTTAAAAATCGCCTGAATCTAATGAGTCATTACTAGAAAATATTATTGCGCAACGTTTTATTACTTAGGTATTGGTATTTTGTAAAAATTAAAAAAAAACGATTTGAATATCGATATTATAGTATTTGACGACAACTTGTATGTAAATATCATAAATAATATTGTTTGATATTAAACTGTAAGAAAATAGTCGAAAGATAATAATATATATAAAAGAATCAAACTGAAAATGTATTATAAATATTAAATAGTTGGTTTTGTTTTTATTATTAAACGGCATTCTAACAGTTATAATAATAATAATGCATTATAAAAACAATATCATGTAGAATAGATAGAACTACCATATTATAGTTTACATTTCAGTACTATAAATTATTCAAAATTGGTTTTTTTTTATTATTATTATTACTATAAAAACATAATATCATTTGTCGTATAACAAAAAATTTTAACCGATACACGAGGTTTTAATAATATCAATACTCAAAATATTTTGATATTATTGTCAAAGACGTACAAAACTCGGGTACACGGGTTAAAAGTGGATTAATATTTCCTTTTTGCGATTTGTGTATCGAAGTAGTTGCGTTATAACATTATGGATTAATATGCGTAAATCATTAAAACGTTTAATTAATATTTGACATTTATTGTGGAATATTTTAATGATTTTGGCGGTAATCTTAGATATTTATACGTGTATAACATACGCATCATGAATTCTCAAAAATTACCTCACGAATAAGATTACAATAAAAAGTATAAATAAAGCTTATAATATCTGTACTCTGCAGTGTTTATAATTAAGTAATCCTGCAGTAAAAATAATATGATTGTATAATAATAGTATAGCGTGTTGTAAAAGATCGCGAAATGGAGTATTAACGGTATTAAAGAATTTTTTATAAATACATTTTTTATTGTTTTTTTTTTCAAGTATATTTTTATAAACATTTCGAAGTTGTTTTCAAGTTTTTAATGCTAAAAAGCGATTATATTTAGTTATGATATTATTAAACGGTTATATCAATAAAACAAAAACAAAACTTTTTTAAAATAATTATATAAAAATATACAAGTACAATAATAAATCAATTCAAATTTACCGTAATTACACGCAAGTCGTTTTCATTCAATTATTAACAATTTAATTAATAATTATAAAGAACGAATTGTAAAATAATGATGCTTTTATGTATTGGCTTGTAAAACTAATATAATTTATCTAAACAAGCTTAATTATTTGCCTGGTTATTAATTTTATTTATTTCTAGGAGAATAAATAGCATTATACAATACTCCACGTACCTACTCTTAACACAATCAATAAACTATTTTCGTCAGATAATGATTGAATCAAAATCTATATTTTAATTGTTTCATCGTGCATTAAGTGAATTTATGTTTGTAGATTAATCGGATGAGATTGGTATATATTATAGATTAGTTAAATTAGGGTCAATCGCACGATAAGCCCGAAGCGGAAAAAAAATACCAAACTCACTACAGCAGCGGTTAATTTAATATTTTTAAGTTACCTGTGTAATCGAAATATAATTTTTGGTATACATCAGTATATTACGTCTGTGTCTGTAGTTTGTACTACCTAAATCATCATAATAATTGTTTTTAAAACCTCTCGGTACCGTATAGTATTTAAATGTATAGGCTGGTACATACAAAGGTGAAAAGGTGGAAAATTCCAAGAAACGGGAATATTATTTCTTGGTAATTCCCAGAATTGCCAGCCTTAGAAGTAGGGTAAGTGCTCGATCGACTGTGGATTACGTGAAGATGCGCTACTGTTCTCTCGCGAGAAAGTGTATAATAATAATATTATAGTAATATATAGTCGTCTGTTGTGTAAACTGGCAACGACTATAGTGATTCTATAGTGATACTAGTGATTCTTCAATGATTCAAGGAGTTTAATAGTTTAACGAATTTCATTGACAAATTCGAACACTGATTCCAAGAACTCATTAAGAACAGTGAACTTTTTGCTGTTATGGAACACCATTTTCGGCTGATATTTTTGATGTGAAAATCAAATTGCAAACGGAATTTATCGAGTAAAAACCAGATTAAACATTGATATTCAACTCATAGAAACATTTAATCGGTGCTCTTTATTCGATTTTTAAAATTATATCTATCCAAGGAAACATATTATACTGTCCTTCACAATCACGCATTATCAATGCCCTCAGGAACAAATGCTTCCAAGCATAAAAAAAAAACCGAAAATAAAAATCGGTCCACTATTTCGAACAAGCACATCGATAGTTTTTGATGATTAATACAAATTCAATCGATATTGGTTTATTTTATTTACACGACAAAGTACAAATAAATAATGAATTAAAAAATGTTTACAGTCTACGAAAACTTCTACTCATTATTAATGTGACCCAGTCTTTCTCAAAGATTGGACACTCGTGCTCTAAATAGTCTAAATTATATCTGTATTGTGTATTGTGAACAATTCTGTTGTTGCAACTATATACCGGTGTGCCTGCTTAATTAAGAAAAACCTATAGAATCAAACAGTTTTTTTCTATTATTGCTGTACACAAATTTTGTTTTAAATAAAATCATTAAATTTACTGGCGCATTTGAAACGACTCGACGATCCTGGTTAAATAAAAACGCGTATAATTCGAAAGTTTTCGTGATTTTTCTTATTATACGCGCACTTCGATCGTTTACGATTTGAATAGATCGACTGGCTTTATTATTCTTGACAAAAAAACGAGTAAAACGAAGGTATTGCTGAATTAAAGCAATACTATATAAACGACGATGATTCTTTTTTTTGCATTCGTTATATTTTCTTCGGTCATGATTAAGAGGCGGCGCAATAAGTATAAAAACGCAATCTACATATATATTTATTACATTAAATTGCACAGCTCCTCCGCACCATTTTACAATGAATATTCATAAGTTGTCTCTCTTGCCGCGACATCATCCTCCGGTCCACCCTCATCGTACATATACTATCGCCTAAAGTGAGCCGTATGGAAACTTTTCGACCAAGAATAATATTTACATATTTTATTACATTTTAAACGCTCGTTTGTAATACTTATATAATAATAATAATAATAATAATAATATACACCGTCTCCCGCGTCTGGCGGGGTTGCTATACGAAGGGTACTTATTGCTCGCGAGTGGCGGCAGAGGTCCACTCCGGGCGGCGGTGGCCATGCCGAAAGCGCAGCGAAACTTCCCGAATCGTATCGTCGTTGACTCGTAGTAGTATTATATAGTTATATTCATATCGATAACGACGATTGCCGCCGATGTTTAATAAATGTAAATGTCTCGGTGGATTTATTATACTTATTGTTGTAGTGTAATGTATTATTATTGCGTGTACCGCATTTCGCCTTATCGGATAAATATAATATATCCTACGACTGCAAAACAAATAACGATCGCTGCCATTTCCAACGTAATCTTCGAGCGATAAAAGTATATAGTAATATCCACGATAATAATATATACACAGTGTGTAATTTTTATTTTTTATCTCAAATTTATCAGACGAATTTTTAGGAAAAATAATTCACTGGACATCCCATTTTGTTAGTTATTGTGTAAAACTGCGTTTTTTACCGATGAACATTTGTCAGTAATGTACCAGTTATTCCAGTAACTTAAATTCATTTATGTAGTTAGCTACTACATTTTACTGTTCCACATCATAATTGTTACAATAACACAAATAGGAATTAAGTTGTGTACAAATCAGTAGGTACACCAAACGAACCAAACGTTGTTTATATTATATTCCCAGACTCATTTTGTTGCATTTTTTTAATGTTTTTTAAATTAAAATTTGAAATATGTATTATTATTAGCAATTTCATAACACTCTTGACTTAAATTTCTAGCCATTTATAACTGCTATTTGCATATTATTAGAAAGCATTGGTGCTATCGGGAAAACCAATTGGTTGTATACTTTCCATTTAGAATGCGTTTAAAGTTTTTTTTTTTACAAATAACTTTGAAATTGTATAGTTTACCCATACTATATAGGTGTATAAGTATAATGTTATAATATGGTATAATACGTCTTGTTTCAATTTTTTTAATATATATATATACATATATATGTTTATCACACGTGGATTATCTCAGAGTACAAACGACTCAAAAACATTACCATTGGGTAATAACAATATTATAATAACCGTTATTGAAAACTGTACAAGTTGCATAATATACAAATGTATTTTACGAATGTTATTATTTCGGTCGATTGAATTTTTAATGCCAACAGTTGATAAAAAAAAAAACAAACAACTTTGTAATCTTTTTTACAATATATAATATATATATAATATATATATTATATACATATGTATAGTATGGCTCAGTTTTTAACTTTCAAACTTCACAAACATACATACACATAAACGTATATAAGTATACCATGTTGTTAACTTTTAAACTTTCTCTATTTCGCACGCAATTACGGTGCGATATTTTAGCACGCGAAAAACGTTACGCGAAACGCTGTCACTTTATCCGCTATAATTTTAATGCGCGTGGTCTTCTGAAAGTCACCACAGCATAACGTAGGTACATTTTATGATATTATTATTTTTATCTGGGAATGAAAATCGTATGCGGGTGTATATCACATTTGTATAAACTTTACGATATGTAATTTTCCCATACCTACACAATATTATACTCTACTTGGTACGTTTTGTGTCGTATTTGTACACATTTAAACACGTTAATAATTATTTTTAAAAAGTTTAAAAATATATTGTGAATAAAAATGGCAGTAATCAGAAAAGTTTTATCCGACTACTTGACATATTTTCCTATATAGGTGCAATGAATAATTGCACGATAAAACGTGTATCATATGTCAATATTATGCAATTTAACAATTGATAACTTTGGTTTTCATGTACCTATACCTATAATATGATATACTTGTTAACTGTATAAAATCTATTTTACCTCATCACACTCCATGAACCCTTCATTTCGATCGTATATCAATTTTTATTTTTTTCTGTTTTCTCATATTGTATCATCTATATTTAGTACACAGGATAATTTACCAAGTATGGTCCCCCTTTTTTAAATTTAATAATTCATTTATTCAAATTCTGCAGATTTTTTAAATTTTAAAATAAATTGAATGGTTATATTTTTAAATACTTAAATATTGTTTATACCATTTCAAGTGCCCTATAGCTATATAAGCTTCTGCTTTCCAATAAAAACGTTCTTTTTTACGATGAATTGTTAATTAGATGATTTTTTCAAGAATGTCGATGTAGCTAAAAAACGGAATTTGAATAAGATGTTTTCAAGTTATTAAAATGTTTATATGTATTAATAATAGTCTATAAAAATGTTTTTAAAAAATTTAAAATACACTCTGTAAAATTTAATCTAGTACTTACAATACTTAAACACTTTTTACCGACCGTAATAAGTTAATATAATAGTATTCGTATATTAGTATTAATCATTATAGCTCCTATATATTTAAACACAGTATCAAACAGCATTATTATCCCTAGTATATTATTTGTAATAATTGAAAAACTATTCGTTTAAGTTAAAATTTAAAATTACAAAATATTTCCATAAACCCATCTACAGAATAATTTATTATAAATAGAGTGATTCTTTAATGAAAAATTTGTACCACTATTGGATACTATAAAATAAAAATCTAAATAATATGATATTTTAGTATACTCATAAATTTCAAAAACCAGAATTTTAATAATTGTATTATTTAAGAAAAAATGGGATGTACATGCTTTTCTAATATACATGTATTTTAATACATACTTTCAATTTATTTAATAGTATCGTCTAATATTTTATCAATTGAAGTCTCTTGATTTTATACTCTTATATATCACATATTTTGTATTTCAATATAATATATATATATATATATATATTATACATATTTGCTCGTATATTAAATTGTTCATCGTACAATTTTTTCGCTCATTTTTGCGTGTTAGATAAAAAATACGAAGCGAAAAAATTATTTGGTTAAAAGAAATAAAAAATGTATTAACCGTTATATTAATTGTATTTATTTTTCAACCATATATTTTATTATGATTTTATTTTTTTAGTTAATTTCATCGACGGCGAAGTTTTACACATAACGAGAGTGAGTAGGCTCCACATGGGTGCTTATTTGTGCATAGCCTCGAACGGTGTTCCTCCTTCCATCAGCAAAAGAGTCACACTCAAAGTCCAATGTAAGTTTATATTTATATTATTCAAGTTACCAATGATACATTTTACTTAAGCGGAATTTGATTACTCGCATGAAGTAAAATATACTGTTGGAAATATACCACCTACGGCACTCAATAAACCATTACTGTAAAATATTTATATTATATATAGGTAGCTACCACAACTGTCATTATTATTCATTTTATATTTTGAACATTTAATATGGGTAGATGACTTTATTACCTTATATTGTAATTTTTTTCATTATAGTTTCGATTGGCTTAAGTAATTTTAAAGAACACCTAAATATCCATCCATGTATAAATTATACAATAAATATATAAATACATAAGTATTTAATTGCACTGAATTGACCGGATTCGTCGTGTAGAATAATATAGGATATTTAGCCAAAACAATTATCTTAACGGTAATTGTTACAAATCAAGATCATGTTTATTCCAAGTGTAATTTTATTGACCGGACAAACTATAAATAGTAATGTAAAACGATATTTGGTTATAGCGTTCGTATTTAATTAAATAGGCTATTTAACAACAACCTGCGTAATATTATATACAATATACATAAATAAATCCAATGGATGATTGCACATTCTCACATATTATAGGTATGACGTTTATATTTCGTATTTCTGAGCTTTAATAAAAACACTCCGAGGCATTTCGTTTCTTGGAAAATGTAACGGTGAATATTATATACTCAATAGTAAATAAAAAAAACTAAACAAACACTAGTTTATTCTGTAGCGCATGCCTAGCTCTTTTTAGATTAAAATTAATACGAGTATAATCGTAAATACCTTCAGTAGAAAATTGAACTTTTTTATGAAATAAAATGTACTACAATTTTTCATATGATATGCAGTAAAAATCGTGAAAATATGCAACAAATTTGTTAAAATTATTCAGAAAATAGAGTAGTGACAAAAAAAAAAATAATGTACAATATGTACAATAAAACTGTTTATTTGATAATTATCATTATATTTTCAACAAAATTAAATCAACATCCGTAGTATTAATATTAAAAAAAATTACTTTTTCATTAAAAAACATAATATCGTGATATAAATTTAGTGATAAAAATTGACAATCCTTTTACAGAATCATTTTTTTATACAGTAATATATTATTGAATTCAAATTTAACAAATAAATTATAATAATCTACTCAACATCTACTGTACAACAGAGTGGTTTCCACTTGTCTACCTTTTTTCATTCAATTTTGGATTATTTTTTATAATCAAATAATTTTAAATATATTTAATGACTTAGAATAAAATTTTTCATTTATATTTCTTAGATGTAGGATTTTTGTAAAATAATAATTAATCCTTCATTGTTTGACTAAGAAACTCTAATTGTTATCCAACGAAGTAATAAATATGATAATCTTTCGATACTATATAAAGTATGGTCAGCTCATCTTAATGACGAGATTATTAGTTTCTCAAAATTCAAATAATAAACATTAAAACATACAGCTGTAGATATACTGTAGCGCGTTCCATACAAGTCTAATAGAACCTAATAAATTTAGATTTTTATTGAGGTTTTTTTTGAATTCGTCTCGTGTTTGCGATTATTGTCACGATAACTGATATTAACTACTTTATATTTGACAATTGTGTTACAGTTCCTCCAATGTTAACTATTTCGAATCAACTGGTGGGTGGCTATATTGGCCAGGACATCAAGTTAGAGTGTCACACCGAAGCGTTTCCAACGTCCATAAATTTTTGGACGACCGAAAAGGGTGACATGATCGTTTCGGGTAAGCAACGAAGTGACTGAATTGTGTAAAAAATGAACAAAAGTAGATATGACGGTTTCAGGCGAAAAATATGAGGCCATATCCACGGACAGCGGGTATAACAAGTACATGATCCTGAAAATTAGAAAATTGTCGCCACAAGATTTTGGATCATACAAATGTGTGGCAAAGAATTCACTGGGTGAAACCGATGGATTTATCAAACTAGATCGTGAGTGTATTTTATGTACCATATATTTTATTTTCATTATCTATCTGTTTGAATCTTTTTCGTTTTCTCATTACGAAAATATCATGATTATTTAATTAGATTATCGTATCGTAAATAGCGATCGGCTACAGCACCATATTATTTATTATTACTTTTAAAGTAAATATTGTCATGCGATCTGAAGACTATTCGCAAAAGTGCTTCGATAAAGAGAGTGTAGTTATAGAGCGTTTCTCTTATAATTGGTTATTATGATTGTCCGTCATTAATAGGCTAATATTTCTTGATAACTGGTATTATATGAGTATAATGTATAAACTGTAAATTGTGACTTAAAAAAATGAATAAATTTTACATATTTTAATATTTTTTCATCTTTATAATGTGTAAGATGTGATAAAGATTTTTTCTAGTGTCTACACGTCTACATCTATGTATAAGTACTTATATAATGTTTCCCTCTAATAATTATATTTATTAATTGTTTCAACTTAACATATATGTTACATCACTAGTATATTTTTTATCAATTATGTTTTTCTCTTGTTGATTAATATTATTATAGTATTGTAACAATGCCAGTACATGTTGTTATTAGATGCTCAAGCTCTTGTAGAAAAGAGTTTCTTATGAAATAATAATCTATCAACTAGCGATTAGAAGATTTTTTTAATTTTTAAAAGTATATTCTCATAATATCATTTCAAACATAATACAATATTATTGGAATACTCAAACATCGCAAAACTCGCCCTATCTTTCACCTGTTTCATTGCCTCCCTCCCCCCGGCCCTTTTCCACTTAAAACCATAATACGCCCGCACTGCAGAGTGTGTATCAAGTATAGTTTATCCGAAGAATTCGGATACACAATTATTGCAAGAACACGATTTTATTCACGGTAACTTTTCAATAACTAAAAATACTCACACATCACGTATTTCACCGACGAGATTCGCGTTAAAAACGTTTGATCGAAACGTATACGATATAAGTTGAGAGTTTGAGATATAACAGCGAGCAAACTTGTACAAACCTAAAATTGAACCTTGTACCAACACACACTTTAAATACATTCGACCATCGGTTAAGTAATTTTATAAGAAGAACTCGCAACTGCATTTTTTTTTTTTACAAATGTGCACAGAACGATATAAAAGGGAGCAGAATCGAGTAAACAATCCAGCCGTTTAACACACAATACATGTTTATTCAATAAGCAAGTTCACTTTCCTTTTTTTCAATAATGCAGTTATTTAATGTCCTTGTTATTTGAATAAGAATAACCTTTTTAAATATAAACTATTAATTAGATGATTTTTATGTATTTTAAACAAATTCATAGTTCTTTAATATGGTTTCACACAACTATAATATACATGTATCATAAGATAATAATATACTATTCATTGTATTCAGAAAATTTCTTAAATTTACAAAATTTAGTTGACACATATTAGTAATTATAAATTTTATATCATATGAAAGAGAGCCACTATATATATTCCAAATTTATTATAATTGACATAATATTATCATGATTAATACACAATGTTTAATTACTCAAAAATTATTAAATAAATTTTTTTTATTTAGTAGTATAAAAATTTTCAACAGTCTTCTAATTAATAATTTATGGTAAAAAGGTGATTTTCCTCAGAATATTTCTTAAATAGTGTATTAAAATCTACGGATTTTAATTTTAAAAATGCTATCCTTACTTGTGTTACATTACTATAAAATACTATTGGTTGTTAGTACCTATAATTATTACAAATTTAAATAGCAAAATGGTTATGCACGGAAAAAGACCATTCGAGTTACTCATATAATATTAAGAAACTTAAAAAACTAAATATATATATGACCGAAATATAATTTTTTGAATATAGTAATATTTTATTTTTTTATTTTATTATAAAAAAAAATACATACTTTTATTTTAAAGCATAAAATAACTGATTTTAAAACAATTGTATCTGTATTTATATTAATAACGATATAAAAAAATTTATAACGCTTCGATATCGTAAAATATATAGTCTCATGTATTGTCTATAAATTTAGTTTAATAACTATGAACGTATGGTATTTTCGATAAATTGGCAACATTTTTAGAAAAAACTATTCTACTTCTGATGATGAAATTATAATAATAATATAACTCTTAAATAAATAATAGAATTTTTATTCATAAGAATGTAACAATACTTCATTCCATGTATAGAAACGATTTTTTCAAAAACGGAAAATTGACTCAAATATCACTATAGTATAATACAATAATACATATATAACAATAGTTGTAAGGGTGGTTCACTATGTGTATATAGGTGTAGCTGCGCGAAGTGAAGCGTATTGTTTTGCCAATATACGTTTTTGGTTGAAAAAAAACGAAACGAAACTTGTCGTGGCGCGTATGATACACATCTAAAATAACACGACTGTGACTTTGGTTTTCGTTTGCCCGAGAGATTTTCAAACATCAATCACTCCCGTTATCGCTACATATAGATATCGCTGGAAAATAACCTGCAGCCGCTATATTATTATTATATTCTTTTGCCGTTAGCTGTTCCATAATATTACACGACGTAATACCGCATTATATTATACGATATACTGCCGGGAATATGTTACATTATTGCAACATTCATTCCACTCGTAATTAAGTCCCGGCGTGAAAAAAGTGTCATATCATTATTATCACGGGCCGTGGGATAGCGGTTTTTTTTTTTTTTGGCAAGTGCAACAATTCTGTAATAAAAGTTTAAAACGAAAATTGTACGTGCTAATTTGATATGTTTATATTTATAAACAATTTTTTCAGGTTGTTTGGGTAGATAGTATAGGGTAAGATTTTTTGATATAATGTATCAACATAATGAAGTAAACTTTTTTTTATTAAATCTGTTTTAATTTCATTCACTGATCTTTCGCGCTTATCTTATTTAATTTTTTTTAATGATAATTGCAGTTACTGTTTATCATTAGGTAATTTTTAGGTACGTATTTTGTGATGTTTAATAAAATATATTTTTTTTTTTTTTAATGCCTTGGGGCTTTTTAAAAAATGTTTATGGTTTTCACACTAAATTTAAATAACATTAACATTTAAAGTTGATACAGTGCATTTCCAATAAAGTGGCTACTGTCCTTAATCTAAATTATCCATACTCCAAGTCTTATGGGTTTAGACGCTTATAAAATGTTGAATGTCCTTATAGAGTTCTCATTAATCGGATGACCAACCTGCAAATGGTCCATTGGCAATGGATTGACATGGTGATCTAGCCTTGTCTCGTGTCAGCGAACAAACTTATAGATTTCATCTATTGTAATGGGCAGCATTATAAAACGGTGAACTTCATTGTTTCTTTCAAACTGGTAGGTTGTAGTAATAGTCCAAAGAGCGATGTTCTAACAGCGTTGTATTACATTAATGTTAGACTTACCTATCACAAGCCCACAGTTTAATTTCATAATTTATATATTAGCTATGTACAGTAAACGTTTGTCTCGGAACGACATTTCGGAGTGTGGTCCGACTAACCAGTAAAGTTTTCACGTCTTTCTTCTAATTTGTATTTTTTTTATGACGGACTTGGTGTTTCCGGTTTAGACGAGAGTTAAAGTACATTCCAAAATATTTTGCTGAATATTTTTGTCGGATTAGTAAAATGAAACATGTTAAAGTGAATAAAATTCTCTCATTTTGATCTAATCTGATTCAATACTGAGAATACATTTTGTTAATGAATATATTGAAAGCATAAACCATTTTTTAGAACTAAACGATACGTCTGTAAGCGAGTTTCAAATGTGTATAATTGGTAATTATATTATTTGATTATTTTTAACAATTATTTATAAAATACAAAATTTAAAATTAAATAAAAATATCTTTCGTACGATATGCCATAGGTGATTCCGGGATATGTAAATATTTTAAAAAGATTACCCTCTCACTATCATCATTCAAATAAAAACAAATAATTTGTACAAGATATGAACTTGAATAAAATATTATTACAATATTTCACATTTCACAATCATTAAAATATTACAGAAAACAATTATGAAATAATACCTAATTATTATTATTTTATAAAATGTTGATCATATTCAAAAGTTTGTCTTATCTATAAATAAGCCGTAGGTTCACAAGTATATCGTCTGTCGTACCGTGTGCCTTTTATCGTATTTTAATTGGTCATTATAATCATGGTGTATAATTCACTAAACGTGATCTAACAACGAATTTCTAGAGTTGGGTCGAGTTTAACTTTTGAACACGACACAATATACGTTGTAACTGTGAACCCGGCCTAACGCTGTTTATTAAACGGGGTTTACATTAAGACGTAGTTATTATACGGATAAATAGTTTATATAATTTTCTGTTACACGTTACTCACTTATTAATTTAAATACGGTATAGTAATATGATTTGTAGATCACCGCCAGGGAGTAAGTTATAACCATTTCTATGTATTATTTTCTTCGCGCTTGGCGTCACTCGGCATTTGTCAGGGCGTCGTTGTTAGGGTTGATTCGTCGCGAGATGAGAATCAACGCGTTTGTTGTTGCGTGCCGACGAGACAATTTCCGGATTTGTCGGCGATAGCCGTTTCGATGATAAACCGCAAAATGCATAAACACGCTACAGATGAATGTTGCAAGCGAATATATCATACGTCAAGTAGTATAGGCCGATTCAACATGCAAGCATGGTCACTCCCATTTTCACATTAAAAAACTGTTTTATTTAGATTCCGATTTTTGGATTTCTTTTGGATAATGAAGGTGGGAATTTACAAAAAAACATAGCTTCTTAATAAAACTTAAGGAATATTATATCATATACTCGCGCGGTAATAAAATAATTTTATTTTTAAATGGTTAAGAAAATTATTTTTTTATTTTTTAAATTTAATGTAAGTAGTTAAATAAATATTATCAATTTAGTAGTTTTTGAGTTATTGTATTAAACTATAAGTACTTACTAAGGATAATATTTTATGATAATACGTTTAGAAGATATGGGGGGGGGTGGGTATAATTATTTGGAAATTATAGTAATTAATATTAATCTATTAATATTTTATAGTTTTTTTTTTTTAAATTGATATAATGGAGTAAATACTAGATCAAAATATTAAATTGCTTCAATTTTAAATTTCTATAAAACTATTTATAGATTTTAATTCTTACAATAAATTAAGTTTAATAGCTGAGACACTTACGTAAAATTTTGAATTAGATTTATTAACATTTTCAAAAAACTAAATAATATACAGTTAAAAAAAGGCATTTGTTTTTTCGTATTTTCTTTTCGGTATTTTATTGTAATATAATATAAATCCTACACATTTTAAACAATTATGGTACAACACAATACAGTGCGTTATTAATATTTTTTTCTCGACATTGACAATGAGTACTAATAAGTGATAAGTTCATACGTGACTCTTTATATAATATATACAAGTTAATGAGTGTGTTTTAAAAAAAGAAATAAAATGTTAAAACCACTACGGTATATTCCTTATACATAAATTTACGAAAATATAAAAATATAAAATATATGATATTAAGTAATCTTAATGATAAAAAAATCATAGTAAATTGAATAAAATATGCATTATTACAGGAGAAAAGTGAGGAAAGGGGATGGTGAGCATGTTTTGTGAATATTATTACTTAGGCTATATTATACCTATTCTAATTGAAAGAAAACGAAATGCACATTTTATTCTAACAGCTCGGAATGATATTGCTAATATGTTAATATTATACCTACATATTATGGGGTTTAAGTTATAAAAGTGTCGTATATCTCCATGACGCTGACCGTGTGTGTATACTGATCTTCTAATAAATAAAACAATAATATTAAAAATTTACTTTTCAGCTATTAGACGTTTCACCTGTGTACCTGATATACTAATTTTTTTGCTGATTATAATATTTTTTTAATATTATCAAATATTATGTACCTATATCAATAATGTAACTTATTACGATTATAAGTGTTTTCCGAATTTAGATTATGAATTCGATTCATCCAATATATACTACATAACTACTATTTTGCTTAAATATATATTATATATTTTACTATTTTAGAATGAAATTATAAATTTCTTTTAAGTAGTCGAATAGTGTTAAGTCATAAAATTATAGAATATACAGTGACGAGAGGGATGGAATAGTATAATATTATACATATTGTAATATACGCAATGATAGGCTGCGAAAATGTATCTATACGACGATAAAACCGTTGGGGTTAGGTAGCCTAGCGTAAATCCGATAAATAGCTTCAGTTTTCGTGTTCATTCAGTTAGAACATTTGACTCGTTGTTTGATAGTAAATATGTTTCTAGAATTCGAATAGCGCATATGTCTTATTAATAAATGACTTTGTAGGTATGATATGAATCGGCACAGTAAATGCTCCACGGAAATCTCTACATAATAATAACACGTGTTTACTATATTCTACGATTGATGGCAGAATACCGATGATATTCGTACCTTTTTGCGGAATACGTGAGGTAGGGATAGACAATAAAAAAAAATGGTTTATTAGCAAATTCTTAAAACACAATATTAATATAGTTCGATAAAATATACAAACCCGATTTTAAAAATGATGCTGCCCACATATTATTATTATTATATAATATGGATACCAACCAAAAAGAAGTCTGCGTATTTATAAATGATGGTTTAATAAAATCCTCAGATTTGTTTCATGTACATCAGTGAAACTGCTATATCGACTATTGATTATATTCGTGTTTTGATAATATTAACCATTAGAATTATTTTGATTTTGCACTAAATTATTATTGATTAATAATATGTAAACATTATATGGAAAATACAACTACCTATATATAATGTGGAATAAAACGTTTTAATAATTACTGTGTACACATATTATTATATAATATTCGTATTAAAGTGATAAACACTCTGAACAAATAACATATTATTCAAAAATCAACATAATATGGTCTTATTTCGCTCATAATCACAAATAAACGATTAAATATTAATATAATGCGCATGTCACAGTAACTTTTTGTTAAGCATCTGCGCATGCAGGTGTTTCATTGGTTTCGCTTAAATATACTTTGGTACAAACTTTTATTCATTTACATTAACGGCCGCGTCTTATAAAACAATTTCTCGACAAGAAGCTATATTTTTTGTTAATACTGTAATAACAAAAACAGTTTATATATGCATACACCTATTATATTATATTAAGATACATCAATATCGTCGTATATACCAATTTCTCTTCACCTCTGCCGCCGTGTTCTGGAAACATAAGATATATGTATAATAAAATAAAATTATATAGACATTGTGTGTACTTAGTAATAATAAGTAAAATATTAAGTTTCGATCGATGTAATAGTGAATTGTTCAAAACTCGAATTTATTACGTTTCCTGAAACCCTGTAAAATGTCAATTAATATTTGAACTGTGAAATGTTTTTTAAAATTCACTCCATAAAAATAAAAAGGAATATTATTAACTTTTAAAGTGTTTGTTATAATAATACATCGAAAATAAAAACATTATTCCAACTATATTATTATTATACTTTGTCCGTAAAAACCGTAATAAATTTTCCTTTAGTTATTATTAAACAATATTTCCATAGTTTTAATACTTTATTATCTTAATTAGGTTCATGTTCGTAATCTACTGTTTTTTTTTTTTTTTATGGAAATATTCTCGGATTAATCACAATTATTAACGACTGCATTTTTCTATAATCTATTACGCCTTTGCTACAATTATTAAACGAAAACAATATCGTACAAAAATATTTTTGACGAATCAGTTAATCTTCAAAATCCGTAATTATACGATTGTACGAGTTTTCACAACTGCAGTAGTTTTAATCTTCATTACTTATTATTATTATATGGATAACTAGTGGTTTCGTTATCTACAAAACGTAACTGATTGATTTGTAGGAAACAAATGTATTGGTTGAGTACAATATATACTTAGTATGTCCACGTCCGTTAAGATGAGAAGAGAGCGCACAGCGAGTTGGCAAAGGAGAGATTATATACGACAGAGGGAAATTTAAGTGGGAACGGGGCGGAAAGAGAAATAGATTAATCGTTACAAATGAACGTCGCTTATATTGCATCTTTAAATGTATAGTTAAGGTTCGACGGTCCGTAGTGTAAACCGAAAGGGACGTATAATCAACTGACTGTTGGATTTTGTTCGCAGAAATTGCAGTGCCGTCAAGACCTATGGTGATTACCGAAGAACCAGACGACGATCGAAAAGGTGAGTGACACGCGCATAAATTATTTTTACTCGATTTTTGCTGAATAGTTTATAACAAACCACTCGAAAGAGTTGCGGCGTTGTTTTATGCGTTAAAACCTAGCCTGCAGGGGAGTGTTTAACGACGGAGTTTCATGTTATAGTAAAAGTTGTAAGGTATTGAATATAGTAAACAAGTATTGTGACTCGTTTACATTTTATTTAGAAACTAAAACATATTTATTTTTTAGAGACATTTTTATATTTTAAAATTGAGAATACAATTGAATTTTTCGTTTTTTTCATACCTATATACATTTTCATATTATAGGATCTAGTGATCCGAAAAATCACTTGCATACTGTGTCAACAAAATTGACATTAACTAGCAAAATAATCATTTGAAATTCCATGATGATAATATTATTTTTAGAAAAAATAATAAATCAATTAGATACAATGTATATATTGCTATATTGGTTGAATCTATTAAACCCATTGTCATTAATTTTAGTTTAGTCATAACTGTCTTATAGTTTTCATTATATTTTTATTTTTTCGTACCCTTTTATTGATTTTTTTTTTACATGCTCTTGTGACTTTATAACACAGCTTACCTGCGCTTTCGCACACATCTTAAGGGGATTACAAATGGTTATTTGCTGTCCCTGTTCATCATATGCGTAATATAGACATTTTTCGTTAAGTTTATACCTAAAATTAACTTACTAACATATCCGACTTTATCTATATATACTCGTATATACAAATCACACCAAAAGAAATTGAAAATATGTCATCGTGTTCAACATTTTTTGCATTCATCTTTTTAATAAACTCGAGAGAAAGAAATCGACATTTTGGGAAAGTCAATATTAGATAGATTTCGTGACAAATTTGAATCTATTTTCAGAGTCATTATCACTAGATAGGGATTGATTTGAGGTCAAAACGACGTTAGGAATAAAAAAAAAACATAAGTTTTATGTAACTTACAAAATATTTGAAGATATGAATATGAAAATTTTTTTATAAGCATAGTGATTATAGGTGACTTCTTTTTCATATTAGTAATATTACGATCTGTTGCGATTTCGTATTCACAGATTATGACGACGGTGATATCGACGGTGGTAACGGCGGCCCACCAGAAACCATCTTCAATTCGTTGCCGACAGACAACAGTTCGCTCAACTCGGACGCGGTCCGGTGGTCGCACGATGGTGTCTTCTGTTGGATTGCATCGGCCGGATGCTGTTGGATGGCGTCCGCTTTGGCATTTGGAAGGTGATCGTTACCGGTCGTGAATTTCCCATAACGTTCGATGCGGAAACGTTATCGTGCATGTTATATTGTCGCACGATCTAAATGTAGTGCGGTGGCGCGTCATCGTTTCACCCCCGAAACAGGAACGGACTGTAGTAATTTTTTTATGCCCTTAAATTTTCGTGTTTTTGGTTTTTTGTTTAGTATAAGTGCGTTATTTTCCTCCTGCATTTTGTAAGATAAAAAAATAAAAACTCAGCGGATGTTGTGCCGACGATTATGTTATACGATTAAATTCGTCGCTTTGGTTTGTAATATATTATAATATACCTAACTGCAGTTATCATTATATTATATTTATTATAATATTATGCAAATCAAATAATATTATAATTATTATATATTGTGTTGTATTATTCAGTTAATTGGAATTTTTTTTATAGCATAATAATATATTTTATAAATTATATAATATTTCGTCCTATTCAGCACTGTGTAATAATAACAATACAACAATATTTTACAATGTTGTGATGTATATGCGTGCGTAGTCTCCGCTGAAACCGTTGTATATATTACTATAGTTATAATACTTACTTTGATCGTTTACAATAAATAAATAAAAACACGCACGCGTACATACGTATTTATGATAGTATAATTCAATACCTTCAAAATAATAACAATATTGTACGCATAGATACGCGTATATCTGTATTTATATACAATAATACAATATTACATATAATCTGTGCATATTTTATTATCGTGAAAGAAGCGCAATACGATTCCGATAGAAGTCTGCATCCTTATATTATACACAATCGACCTAGTGTTTTTATTTGGAAGAGGTAGGGGTAAAATTAAATCGATGTTTTAAGGAATAATTGCAAAACGAAATTTCGAGGTAACTTTGTGCGCGCGCATGCGTATATAGATGATTTGGTATACATAGTATCGTTCAAGCCCAAAAGACTTAGAAAACAATGGGTTTTCGTGATTAATGTTCAAGCACCAATAATCGTCGAGTTAGTTAATTTGCAGTGATCTTTGTACAAAGTAATTCAACTAGCATGCTGACCACTTTTTTCTACGACAATACAATCTTGTTTTTGGAATTTTTAAATACGAGATTAAAAAATCCATATTTTCAAATAAAAGTCTCCTTTTTCAATTATAAATTATTTAGCGAATAATGTTTTTGAAAATTTTTACTCATCAAAATAAAAATTTTAACGAGTAGTTCTTAAGTGAGTTAGTTTTTGTATACTAAAAAAATGATTTGAAAAAAATGAGGGCTATGATGGCTTGAAAATTTTAGTAATTAATATTAATTTATCAACATTTATAATTGCGAAAATTGTCTAAGTTAAAAACTAGATCCAATATTACATATGTTTTATATTTATGTAAAACAATTTTTAAATAATTCTACTATCCCTAATATAAATAATTAAATAACTGATACATATAGGTTGTCTATGAATAGTTATTCAACAAGAACAGGATTCGGTCCTAGGATTCAGTAAGTACATATTAATATTATTATATACAGCATACGAGTGTGATAACAATATCCTTAATCGTACGTTATAATTATATTGAGGTGTTGATTTTAATTTCTAATAAGAAAAATACTTTAAAAATTATTTTTAACATAATATTAATACAAGTGAATTAAATATGAATCTATTTATAATATTTAAATTAACGTAATTTGGTGTTATTATGATTGTTGCAAATAGAAAAAAAAATATTTATCTACTCACTGTATACATAATACTGTATTATTATCTGCCTGCACGTGACGAAAATTAATTTATTATGTTAGTCCGTCATGTAGCTGCCGTCGCTTTTATTTGGTATATTAGAAAAACATACAAAATAAAAATCATACGACGAAGCAAAATAAGTAACACCTATTTAATTGTTTTTTTTTTCATCGTTGTACTTTAAGGTACATGATCGATTTGTATCCATTCTTATACAAATTATACGAAGAATGTACTCGTAGTTTAAAAATTACAAAATAAAAGTTTCGTTTTTAAGTTCTTCGGTGTAGGTATGAAACGAATTTATCGTTTGTTTTCGAGAAGTTAAACGGTAGTTCACCGATTACCATATCATGTCACTGCCACGTTCACCTGCAGATTTGAACAAATACCAATATGATTTTTTTCATATTTCCATCCCATAGCTTAAGTGTACCAATATCGTACTCAAACTTTGAAAGACACCGAGAGGGTAATGATGCAGGAAATGTTGTTGTCATCCTTTCCGAAATGACCGAACAGACAACTCTTAAGAAAGGGTCCATCTGCAGTGAATTGAATATGAGGGAGAAGGTTACCAAAGCGATATAATTTTTAAAATAATCAATATAAAATAGTGTTATTGTTATGTACGGTGATTTTGTTTTTATTAGTCTCACAAATCAAGTAGTTTTTTTGTGATACTCTATAAATACACACACACACACACACACACACAGAGTCAAAAACTCAAAACGAAACACGAATCAGAAGTTCACGATTGCGTCGCCGGGAAGGGCGAAGAGGTACTGTTTTCGCGTACACTATTATATACTAGACCATATTATTATAAGTACCTGTATGGCTATAACTATGTAATATGTGCGCTACCTTTATCGTCGGTAAACACAGCACAGGTAACCCGGGCGATGCGAATACTTCGTGCATATCGTTTATATATATATTATTATACGTGACTGTACACGTACATCTTTCCACGGACTGTGCGTGTGTATACAATAATACACGCGTGTGCCCGAGCCAGTGCAGGCGAGGCGTGACTCGCGGGTTTTCTTTGCAAATTTATCGGTGCTGCCACGCGGCCGATTGCCGGACCGTATATCTTGCGGGCCCGCGGCCGGCTGACTATATATTATATATATATATACTATTATACACATATGTACGCCCGCGAGTTTTGTAGACCGACGACGGACGAAAAGCGTACTCCCCGTCCCCTTACCAACCCTTCAACTAACGTAAACCACCCCTACCGATCCTCTCATCCATCCTTTTTCCAGTCAGAATCTATGTACATATATATATATATTTATAAATATAGACGGAGTATTCCCCAGGAGAGATATGTTTTATCTGCGCAAATACGGTCCGAGTATCAATGTACCTATATGTATTATTATTATTATTATTATTACATCGGCGCGTGTATGTGCGTGTGTGTGAGCCTAATGTGCAGTAAATGCATGTAATGCGTATATTTAGGTACAATGATATATATTGGAACGGATTGGCCGACCAATTTGCGAATACAATAGACAGCGGCAGGGAATCGTGTGTGTAATTAGGGATTTCCGGTGGAAAAATAAAAATAAAAATCACGCTGTCGGTTCGACCGGACGTCCGGTGATTTTTATACAACGCGGCGCGTCGCAGTCCGGTCGAAAAATCATCTATTTACCAGAGACTCACCATATTTCTCTCTCTCCCTCTCAAAAAAAAAAAAAATATATATATATATATTTATATGCACATTTGTCAGCAGACTGGGGTGCGTTATATATATCGCAACGGGGCATACATTTTCCCATCCGGATCAGAGTGAATACATTTCGTTTATATTTTGTGTGGCCCGACGCGCTCTATTTGCGATCATTATATTTAGCCCATACTGACGTTTAATATCACTCCTCGGCCGGTTTATGTAAGTATTATGTGATTCGGTATCTGTAAACTCATGTGGTATTTTCTATATTACAGCAAGGTGTACTAACACAAAAATTATGGGGTGTCTAAAGTGCTCCATAAGTTTTCCTTAAATGTAATCCGACATGAACTTTGTCATCCCGCCAATGAATAAGCGAATTGTCTATTTACTAATAAAAAATATTTTTTTTTTCTCTAGCTTCATTTTTCTTGTATTATTTACCTACAAGTGTCATAATGTCGTAAGTGTTTTAAATTTTCCTTAGTGAATTTCTAATTCAGATGTATTATTTATAAAATGTCATTAATAAAGTAACTACTATAGGTACATAATATCATTTTAACTTTGACTGAATAGGACCTGTAATTATAGTTATACGCAATGAAATAGGTCAATATATAGCTGACAATAAAATATAAATGCACTTTATACAACATTAAACAAATAGCAATTACAAAATGTCTTATGAATCTATATCGTTTGTCTTGGGCGTTGAATATGTGCTTGTCACGTGCAGCATTTTATTGTGCAATATCCATTAATGTTTTATTTTTATTCATTTTGAATTGATATTAAATGAGTTCAAAGATTAATCTACATTGAGGGGGCTAAATTTAAGAACCCCACCCCCTATTTGTGCTTATATGCATGCAACAAAAATGTATGCTGACGACCTTTTAAATATTTGATTATTTTTATTGACACATGATGATACTAATCGATCAAGGTTTGTATTTCTTTTAAAAGTAATGTCGATCATTGGTAATTACATTTCGCTTCACTTATAAATTATTTACCGGACGGGAATTTATTGGAAGTATATTTTGTCGCAAGGTAGTTCACCTCAATAAAAATGTATCAAAATAATATGTATCGCGATTTATAACAGTATCTATTGTGGCTATTTTAATGTTGATGCGTACAAAATGTGCAATTAATGAAAACATTAAGAATGACTTACTACGTTCAAATATAATAATAATAATAATTATACAAAATTGCACACGTAGTAATAATAATGTGTACTGAAAATTCAGACACCAACTTACAGTTGTATATAAATTGCATAATATTTATTATTTTTTTTAAAATTAAGACTAAAGATTAATATTAATAGACCAAAGTTCTTTGTAATACCGATAATGTCTCATATCAGTGTACCTTTATCGTATTATAAAAATAGTTTTTATTTATGTATATTATAGTAAGTTATCTACACAAAACATAAAAGACAGCAACTGATTCAGATAAGATATTATAATAGTAGATGATTTACGATAAATCGGTCATTGTGATCAGTCGTCGTTCAGTAAAATGTTTTCAATAATTGGTCGTTATGCATACTTTCGATTAATTGACGTATATTCCATTTAAACACCAAACATAGGGAATCTGTGGAAATAGGTATAATACGTTTATAATAAAAATTCAAATACAGAAAAAATGTAATTTATCAAAAAACCTTTAACTTATACCGGGTTACACACCATGATGTAGGATTCTATTTCTCGATATCGAGATGACAACTGTCAACAAAATACCTCCTATAGTATAATAATAAACACCGAGTGCAAAGGACATTTATAAAGGCATTTTTCGAACATTTGAACGGTTTAATAATCATTATTATAAAATGTTGTATTATTATGCTCAAAAGCTGATTGCCAGTTAATAGTTTACCTACAAGCTGACTTTGATAGCTTCTTTATGTGGTTTAGTATACATGGGTTTATCACTAAATTGTTCCAAGTGTAAAGTTAATACATTTTCTAAAATCAAATCCCTGGTGGTCTTTTTTTAATAACGTTAATAATATTCTGTGAATATTCGATTACTGTTATGAAACTTAGCTTTATGTATTGAGCTATAACCTTGATCCTAGTTTACACATAAAATTAATGTGTTCATACGAACACTTGGTTTTGTTACGGCAAAATAATTTCAACAAAGTATGTCTATTAAAGTTGTATATTGTGCATTTTTTTTGGTCGCGCGATACTGTAGAATGGTTATATTGTGCTGGATCCTCATAGCAAAAACGATTCAGGGCAACTTGACAGAATCCTGAGTAATTTTTGTGTATTGCCGCCAGTTATGTACCATAGATTCTCTCTCCGCCACATGATTAAGCTCAAGTATAGCAAATATACTCAACCTATTTTCTTTGACCGAACGATGGACTATTACACGATCGGATACAAAACTCCTTTTAGAACTACCTATATTCATTTAATTTGTTTAATGATGGCTTGTAAATTTATAGAAATACGTTTAACTGGATTAATTTTACTAACAGTTTCTGTTAGTGTTATGAAGCAATATCTGCATGGACACGATGGTGAAGTGAATACAACTATAAATTGTCCAAATCTATAAATAGCTAGCATACAAAAATGTATTTTATTTTCCCTTGTAGATACTTCTCAAAGTGTTTTGCATCATACAGAATTTTAAGTTTTATCGATGATCATCCTAGCATAAGCGCAAAACATTAAATTATAAATTACAAGGTTTTGGTTTGAATGGGCAAACATTCCATATAAATATTATACGCTCAACCGTGGTAATTAGGCGTAAAACTCCAAATATGAAATTAGATTTTAATTTTCCAACTTAAATTTTTATTTTTGGTTATATATTATGATAATTCATATTTTGTTACATGTTTGCCTTCGTTAATTTAAAGATATAATAATAAATTAATAATATATTAAAACAATAATAATACAATATGGTTTATTGCAGTGGCGTATTTGAATAGCCGGTACAGGATGATTAAAACATTCATTTTGTTTTAACAGTACTATAATTCATTTCTATATTATTTAATACTGATCAAACGATTGTAATGATTGTATTATATTATTATAAATTCAGAAAAAAAGATAAGCTCCAGTACCTACTTCAGAAGATTACACGATCCATCTATTGTCATATGATCACAAAACCCACTGCATGGTTATCGATATTCTAAATAACAAATATACGATATTGTCAAAAAACATAAGCACAAAAATAATGGGATACAAATAATTAAATCGTATCGTTCTAAAATTACTAAATTCCTGATACCAGTGTGCTTCATTTTAGATATGTATTAAATTTAGAGTAATATGAATCGTCCAAAAATGCCTAATGTATAATAATTTTAATTAATTAATGTATTATTTTATTACGATAGAGCGTTAGAATTATTGTGTTACAATAATAATATTTTATTGTTAGTTCCTACTTAGTAAGCATTTACGTAGGTTATACGATAGTGAAAATTAATTTTACGGACCATTACGAAAAAAGGCGTTATATGCATTACATTTAATTAACAAAAATATAGATTTTTGTAATTATATATTATGGATATGCATAACTAATGATTTTGAATATTTTAAAATAAAATATTAATATTATTGATGTAAATTATTTTTATGATTTAAATCTTTAGTATTAGCGCTGTTTAACTAATTTTGGCGCAAATAATATGGATGAACAATTTGCATTTTATCTTTGGCAAATCCTACAATATATTATCAATACATCATTGTTGTCTATCGATGGCTTACACCCCGGTCCTTTTAAAACGTAACATAATACTAATTATTTCAGAAAGCGCTAAGATTTATGAAAATATTTCTTTTAAATTGATTTAAGTAGGTAACAAAACAAAACTTTTGTATAAAAATTATATTTTTAACTATTTTTACCGAGAGATTTGTTTTAAGTTTTTTTATTCTTTGAATAACATCATATATTTTTAATTTCATATTTCTAATCAACATTTTATTCAGAGTATTCCAATCAATAAAAATCAAAATTCAAGTTGTTTATTAGTTATAATTTATAACCTATAAGAATACTATCATTTTAGATGAGCGTAGAGTTGTGAAACTATATTTTGCTATATTTTGAGGAGTACTTCTAAACTCTAGTTGTACCACTTCATTTCGCTTGTATTAACTTACGATTATTAAAACTCATTAACTATTTGTCAAAAATTCGAGTTTGTAGTCTGAAAAAGTACTCTGAAAAAATTTTGCTTTAGAATAAATAATTAAAAACTTATGTTTTCATTAAAAAAGTAAAAAATAAAAATCGATAATGATCAAATAATAGTAAAAAATGTAATTTTTTAGAAGTAATTTGCTTTTTAATGACTTAAAATTATGTGAAAAAATATATTTTCTAAAACGTCAATAGTTTTGAAATAATGAGTATCTTACATCAAATTTGATATATCTGTACCTGTTCAGGTATACATAGTATTAAGTGCGACCACAGTGCCGTGGCGGCATTTGCTTGCTCACGGCGTTTGTCTAATCAAGGAAATAAGCTAGCTCTAGGAAACAGAATAGCTCTAAGTACTCTCCAAATGCTAATGTAAACATAAGTTACGAGTACATAGTTGCGGGAATTGTACTAGCAAGTATCCACTGGGAATTAGTGGCAGAGATGTGATTTAAGAGGTTCTAGGTCACTTTGTACGGTCGAGCATCAAAAGTGCGAAACGCGGACATTTTGTACGGTTGGGTAAAAAAGTATATTTCAGAACGCAGACACTTTGTACTATTTACTATTATACACATATGTATATATTATTAAATATAATTTTATTGAAATTGTTATTAAGTTTAAATATTATTTGGTAAATCTAAGTATCTTATACATTCTCCGAGTTTTTGGACAGTTCTGCGGGCAATACAATTGGACGAATGTGTCAATATAGGCTGCATAAGAAGCAAAAATCTAATTCTGGTGATAATAATAAGCTATTAGCTTTATGTAATCAGCACTAAAACAAAGAAATAATTTTGAATTTTTAAATTCCATATAATATTATACTTATACATGTTGATCTTAACATTATTTCTCGTTTTTGACAGAATTTTGTTTCGATATTATTTTTTATTTATATCTATATTGTACGAATTTTTAATTAGTGTAAACTGATTATTTTGACTAATAGTAATATACTATATTTTATAACGTTTTTAATAAATTTATTTTTTTATATTTAATTTAAATATAATTTAGGTATATTACTATATACATTAATATGTACTTTATGTATATAATAGTACAAAGTGTCCGCGTTCTGTGATCTAAAATTTTACATGACCGTACAAAGTGACCGTATACCGATTTAAGAATGATTTATTATTATAATATTATAATATTATTTGAAATCTATTTATATATATATATATATAAAATATAATTATACATACGCATGTCACGCATGAGCTCAATATAAGTTTATAAGTATTATAATCGTGTATATTTGAATTTATAATAGTAAGTTAGGTTAGTAGTGGTGGTCGTAAGAAACAGTTCCCACGCGAAACGTATTATAGCCTTATAACAGAAAGAAACGGAAAATTAACTATAACTAATGAAATAAAAAATTGTATAATCGATATTTAAAAAATTGTTTTTTTTTCAGTAAAACATAATTAATAATCATTAATAATTAGGTACGTACATTTCTTTTTAAACATTATCATATTATTAATCATTATTAAGGTTCTACAATTTTATCAAAGTCCTATAAAAAGTATAATTTCTATTAACGAGCACGGTCGGCAATAACTAGACCGTGAATCTGTTGTTACACGTGCCGTTTTAAAACATTAAGAGTAAAGCGGAAAAATGTTATGCTTAGGAGTAAGAAGAACATATTATTATAAAAAATGCTGCTCGGTGTTAAAAATCTCACTAAAACAAGATTAAGCTTGAATGAAAAACGTCCGATTAAAATATAGTTTTGCTATTCGAGCTTTTAAGTTATTTTTAATTTAAGGAAAAACAAAAAGCAATAATAACCATTTATACAGATGAGCATATTGTTATTATAATAAAATATACGAACAAAATTATGTTATAATTTAATTGAAGCACATAATATTGTTATTATTATT
Organism: Rhopalosiphum maidis; assembly: GCF_003676215.2. Taxonomy (NCBI): domain Eukaryota; kingdom Metazoa; phylum Arthropoda; class Insecta; order Hemiptera; family Aphididae; genus Rhopalosiphum; species Rhopalosiphum maidis. Next base: position 26,727,341 of record NC_040877.1, on the reverse strand, counting down.
TTTATTATTATTATTATTATACCTAAGTGTTTTTGTAAGTTTTAAACGGTTTTAAGATTTATTACAACAAATTGTTGTTTATATATTATTATTTTTTTATCTCTAATAAGATTTCTTCGTTTAAACCTAAGTCGTTTGTCTCTCCGTATACCATAAACTTGGTTTCTATCATTTCTATTGTTACCAAATATCATATAATATATTTAAATTCATTTTTAATATTTGGTATAGACAATTTTAAAAATTAAAATCAATAAATTTAATTGGAGAATTGTTTAATGATGCACATTTATTACATAAATTTAATATATTACATTCCAAACAATTAGTTATACGGTTAATTATTTTACCGCTATTTAGGCTGTAACAGACGAATAATATATAATTTATGATATCTTAAACTGACACATATATAACTTTAAACAGAATAAAATAATATTTAATCGATACAATATAGTTGATTATTAGGTTTTTCTTTAACGAATTATATAGTTATTAACCTAACAAATTTTTACAAAATAAATAATACAGGGTGTTTAAACGCGAGCGAGCTCACCCCCAGTTTTACTTTAATAGTACTTTTATTCAAATTCTGATGCTTGGCGAATCATTCTGTATAATTTTAATGTTTATATTGTGAAATTAATCGTTAATTCCGAAGATTTAAAGTTAAAAAAAAAATCACTTTTTTAAGCAAATAATTTTTTGTACTTTTAAACTTATTATGAAACTACGTATATTTACTGTAGTTGGAATTATGTAAAAAAAACAACTGGAAAAGGAAGTATAAAATGAAAATTATCGTTCAAGTAAATTGCATGCGTAATATATTATGCATTTATTACTCGAGCGATTAATCATCAAAAACTATACTGGATTAAACTCATAAAAATATCAGTTTAATTCAGTATAGTTTTTGATATGTATATATACTTAAAAAGTTTTACATGTTTGTTAGTTAAACCTCTACCTATTTAAGTTTATTGAAAAATCATTATTTGATTACAGAGCGTTTGAGCCCATACATTATTATCGTATTCTTACATATTTTGTTTTCTAACAAAATAATATATTTCGTATTTCATGTACGGATATCGTACGTATATGTAAATTGCAAAAGAAATCAAAAAACAAATATTCCATCGGTATTCATTAATTTACAATGGAATACTCGAATACAATTAACATAATTTCTAACTAATGATACAAAAAGAAATATATTGATAAAAAATAAAATTTTTAATTTGCATTTTAATGCAACACCCATGAAACTTGCAACTTTGTACAAATTAAAACTTTATTCAAATATAATTTACTTGATGAAGAATTTTATCTTATTTCTATAGGTTTTGGAGCCTGAAATCAAAATTTAAAATTTCAGAGAATCCGGTTTTAAATTATAATTATCATACCGTAATTTCAGCTCACCGCATATTATATTTATGCAAACGCGTATCTTATCAAGTCTATTATTAACCGGATTCAAAATAAGGTAAAGAGGTTTACAACCCTTATTACTTGCATTATAATTAGTACTATTATCATAATATATTAGGGTTCGGATGTTATATATGAGAGCTGAAATAGAAAAACTATACACAAAAAGAAACCTCTAAAACATGCAGACAATTTTTTATTTTAAATTCTACGTATGAAAAATTTCTAACGTAAAAATGTATAAATTATTATTTACTAACATTGCTGTATTTTTGGTATACTCGACTATATTGAAAATAATTTAATTAAGTAGATTTAAAACGAAATATTTAATGTGTGGATAACTACTATGGATACGGGTTGGAGAGGTTAACTATTGAACTGAAAATATATCATCAGTACTTAATAAAGGTATTAATAACAACAATATATTTTTAATTTAATTCCTTAATTTTGCGTAGTTATATAACGAACGGAATTTTAGCAGCTATTTCCAAAATGTGTTTTCGTTAAAATATATCGTACATGATGTATATACGAATCGCCAACAATACGTTGGCACGGGTATGATATAGGTATGTGCGGTTACGATACACGGATATATATTATATTATAGGAATTAGGAAATACGACGGAACCAACACTGCTCTCTTCTTACACCGATTTCGGAATTAGGATTTATAACTGTGGTTTTCCCGATGCTCACGCGTGATGACTAATGTCTTTATATTATATCGTACAACAACGAAACGTAATAACAATAATAATAACAATAATACAATTATTCCGGGCGCACAGGCTATTTAGAGTTTAAATCGACAAAGGGATGTGAGAGTATGCGATTCACCTTGAGGTATTTTAAAATTTCATCGCAACAAGAATCGCTAATTTTTATACCATTTTTTTCCAGTGAAATATACTGCGTTAATAAAATATCAATTTTATTATGTTAATTTTCCTAAAACATATTGAAAATATGATATTATTTTTAAGTGCAAATACAATTGTACTAAATTTAAAAAAAAAATGCATAGAAATCGACCGAATAAACAATAATGTACTTCACGTTAAAATAAACCACCTGTATATACACATATATTACCGCAACTTGGCTCTTTGGATCCCTAGGGTGAAATTAAACTGTATTCCCTTATAACTATTAGGTAGGTACATATACAATTCAGTTTTGCTGAAAAAGTCAAAGATATGATTATTATATTATATTTCATGTTATTAGAAATTACTCATGTTTTTCTTTATTATTAATGTATTAGACAATTTGTAAAATAAATGTTTACAATTAGCGAAAGTGATGCGTGGATAGGAGGTTATTTAGTTTTGTGCGCAAAATATATCTATTGATGCAACTTAATGGCGAGTTACTGAAATAGGAGATGACCGTTACCGATTCAGTCGTCTTCCATAATATAGACATTTACATAATACATTAAGTAGTATAAAAATAATAATTTTAATTTTATACGATGTCATTTTTTGTAATATGTTGGGCTTTTAGTTATTTTGGTCGTGTCGTCGGTATCCACTGACAACGGACGGCGATGATAACAATATTATAAAATTATAATATAGTACCTATGTATTGTGCTCTATTATTTATTATCTATTATTTATTAATCTGAATTTGTCGGTGCATCAGCCCGTCATACGCTTCTTTTTTTTTTTTGTAATAAACGTCATTATTTTTTGAATCAATTTTATTTTTTTTTGCCTTTCCTGTTGAAAATCCCTACAGTAAAATAAAAACCTTAGATTAATTATAAAAAATAAAACAAAATAAAGGGCTTTTAAAATCATAAATTAACTTGTCTAATTTTATGAAATTTACATTTATAGCAGAGGCATTTTGGAATCAAAAATGTTACTACATAAATCTAGAAAGGACACATCAGTAAAAAGTAATACAATCATATTATTAATAGGTATACAGAAAGGGCGTAATAGTTTTTACTTTATTTACTATTTTAGTTATACTAATAACATAGGTACGTACTTGTATAAATTAAAATACTGTATAACTACTACCAACTAAAATGTATTCAATTGTTTACTTAATAAGTTGAAATTAAATTTAAAATATTTGTAAAAATTAAAATAATATATATTTTATGATTAATAAAATGCCATTCGTTTAAACTTAAAATTTAAAAAAAGTGTTATAATTTTTTCTACATAGAAAATTGTAGTTTCTATATCATTTTTTTTTTTACAAGAACTATTAAAAACTATTAGTCCATTTAATGTTTTCTGGATGTTAACGTCTTACTGCTTTACACGCTTTAGAATGCCATGTAAAAGACGCATTACTCGTTTTAATAAACCAATCACAACACAATCGTCAAAATATTCGAAAAATTATATTTCTTTATCGATTGAAAAAGCCATATGTTTATCATCTGTCTTATTTGTTATTTTACATCTCCGATATTATATCTTTCCTTTAATGCTAATGTATAAGATTTAAAATTCGTTTTTTCATTACTTGTTGTCTTACTAATTTAAATTCACAACCAAATTACGGGTACATAAATAATATAGTAGGCCTCGTTTCAGGGTATTGTTGTCAAATTCTTTGCCAGTAAGAAATTTCTCAATAAATCATATTAGAACCACATAAAAAATATAGTTTGAAACACCGGAGAATTGGTTTATATATGTATACGTCATTTCATGATCACTCTATACTTGACCGAACCCTTCGGGTCCAGGTCGTTAGGCTAATAGAACTTACATTTACGTCTCTAGAGATACATATGATGACTTTACTTGTGTTAGTGTATATGTACAGTCAAGCGGTAAACAAGCTTACACAGATAGTGATCAAAATAATATTTGTCACTTTAGGTAAAACTGAAATATAATAATTTCTGTATATTGGACCAACAACTCTAAAACGAACCACCGTAGATATTTGAAATTTTCAATAAATTTATATTAATATTTATTTCTAGATTTAATATAATTTTCAAAATATTTCAACTCTTTTTGAGCTATTTATCGACATTAAATTTTTTTTTTCAATATAGGTAAATAAAAAATAACTGTTTGTCGGAGTAACTATGTTAAATACGTTTTTAATATATGTTAAAGTACATGATGAGTTTAAACATTAATGTTAATTGTTAATTGAATACAAGGTTCTTCGTACATTTTTTATTCACCGATTAAAAAGTATAGAAAATGTATAATCACAATATTTTTTTATGATATAAGCGTTTCAATTTAGAATTTCGATTAAATTAAAGATAAAATATCGAAAATATTTAAAAAAAAATTTGTAATTATAAATTTATAAAAAATTTCTTTTTAAATCTAAGATTTTAAAATGTATAAGAGTCTAAAAAACATCTTACTAGAAAGTCAATTTAGTTTTTATGAGCGTTTGAAGTTCAAAATGTTCAAATTTTTACGACATTGCAGTGTCGTATTCATCCATAAAATAACTATTTTTCTTCAAAGAATTTTTGATATTTTATTGTAATTTTATGATAAACAATCTTAGATACTCAAAATGTTCAACAAAGTTTAATGATCATTTTATTTACATGATAAAACTAGTTCACACTTGATCAAAATTCATCAAAATCACGAACATTTGCGAATTATTAGCAGTTGAAAATTTTTTAAAAAGTTCTTCATAAGTATTTCATACAAAATAATATTTTAGTTGAGTATTTCTTAATTCTCATAATATGAAACATAGTTATAAACTATAATCAAAATGAGTAATGATTATTAGAGAGAACTTAATTTTTTTTAGATTTTGACTGTATATTTTATCATAATAAATTACTTGACAATTATTAGATGCTCATTTCTTTATATTATTTATCTAGATGAGGTATAAATGAAATAGTTTTATATAAATTTTTACATTTATACTGTCTGATATTAGAAAAAAGCTATGACGAAGGAATGATAATTTATTCGTAAGATTCCACTAAAACGAAAATAAAACGTAATTTACTAGCGATTAGTTAGAATAGTTAGATAAACATTTCGAGTTTTTAAGTTATTATATTCTAACCATAACAAAATAGCCAAAACAGAGGACAGTAAATAAAACAGTTATTTTTGGAGATTTTCGACATTTTTCGGATTCAATTGGGAAATTCCGAAAGTGGCCTTTTTTAACACACCTACCACGTCATATTTTCAATCTATCTAGAGAGGCTATACTATACAAAACTTTTGGAGCAGTCTCCTATATTATATACTGTACTAGAAAAGTCTTCGATAAAATACACGGGTACATAAGTCATTGTAAAACCAATTTTTTCCTGCTCACGAGTCAACCAAAAAAATAAAAAGTATTTGATACAATATATTACAAAGTGGATTATTTTTATACATTTTGTCTTTCGTAACTGCCATAATAACACATTCATAAAGTATTTTGTTGTATACGTACACGAATAGAGAACGCCATAATAATAAATACGGTTATTATTATTGTAAAAAAAAAAACAATTATTATAAATACAATAATATCAACTCGAAATTAAAACAATACCTCGTCGTAATTGATTGAATTTATTAATACAACGAGTAGAATGTTTTATTTATAGTTTATTTTTTAATTTAAAATAATACGATATTAGATACGTCCAAGGTGTCATCGTCCCACTGTTCTGTCGCTTAATTTGTAATTTTGTACTCTTCTATCAGTTTTTTAATTGTATGTAGAAGTTATTGCACCAACGGTGCAACTTGATAATAAGATACTCATGTTAAAATTCTTAGACCTGAGCTAAAATTAAACCTTTTTAATATCCCTATTATTACTGTTATATAGACGTGTAGTAGTTACAGGAACTGTACACCTTATAAGACCCAATAAATTCTCGTAAAACTGTATTTTTAACTTGCTATACATAGCACTAGAAATAAAGATTGTGTGATTGTGGTGGTCTGGTGGCTTTTTGTTTCACACGAAAAACAGTTTACAATAAACACTTTATAATGTTGTATATTATGTACATAGTAGTGTTTTAGTCGTGTTTCACGATCCACTGCACTTGAAGGAGTTATACGATAAATGGTAAATGTAAATTTTCAGGAATTTATCAATCTATCAATTACTATCAGCCAACCCTACGGTATTACGTAAATTTATACACAGCGTTCATGGCTTATCGTATTTAATAATATAGGTAATTACATAACTATTGCGTATTGAAATAATTAAAACGCCAATATTAATATTAGAATATGCAAATGGAGTAATTGTTTCTAATATATTGTTATGATATACCTAATATACAGGTAATTCACCATTCATTCTCACCTCCTCTTTTCTTCTTATATTATGCATTAAATTCAAATTCTATTTAAATATACTTGAAGGCAGTATTGTGATATTCTAGAGATTTTTGTATTCCTTACTTAAAGAATTTCTTATGAAGATATATTCTTCTATTTTTCAAATGAGAACTTTGGTCCTTTGCAACTATAAATTATTTAGTGGATAATTTTTTTGAAAAATTCACTGTTTCAAATTAACAATTTAACGAGGTTAATTATTTAATTTTGTGTAAGAATAATTTATTACCTTATTATATGTTCGTGGATTTTGGATATATATATATATATAAGGACTACTATAATAGTAGTGATTTGACAAAATATATATTATATTATATGTATTATCAACATTTTTTTATAATTTATAAAAACAATCCTAGTACAATAAACAATAAAAACTAGATCTAATATATTTTATATTTTTAAAAACCTTTTTAAAAATTGTTATCATTATGATAAATATTTTAATAACAAAAAAACCTAAAACGTTTGAATTTTGAATTAGAAATATACAATTTAAAATAAAAACATATTCTCTAAGTAACTTAATATCTAGTAGAAAAATGGGTGAAGAGTGATAATTTGTAAAACAAAATCAGTATAACTGTAAACCACTCGTTAGTTAAGTAGTATAAATATATCAAGAGTTAGTTTAGTAATATGGTCTGTACGTATTTAGAAATCACAAAAACCAATTGAATTAGTTATAAATTAAATTAAAGAGGGCGAGCATGCTCTGTATATATTTGCAGACATATTTCATAATATTAATATTGAATTTTTGTGTTTGTAGATGTACACACCTTAGTCGTTTATAAGAAAACAACTATTTTTCAAATAACAATCGGATTTCAAAATATAAATTTACGCTTGTTGCAGTACCAATGATTTGCAAAGCGCTGGAGATGAAAGATTACTAACAGTAGATGGAAACATAAATAAAACATGGTTATGGTAAGTTAGAATTTCACGAACGAATCATGACATTTAGCTATAGGGCGCATCTCATATGTGGCTCTTTGTCTTCGCAAAGCGCTTTTAATGAAAGTTCATATTATATTGACAATATATACATAGAGTAGGTATAATATAGAATTCAATCGTATTTGTTTATCGTGTCGAAGAATAGTATACTCAACGGATGTTAAAGAAATTATACCGTAGTTGCAGAAAATGCTGCAAGAATGGGACTAAAATTAATCTGAAATTTAAAGAGAAAAACGAATAAAACGATGCTGTATTTTGTAAGTTGATTGTATAGGTATAGTACATAATATTATATCAATGCAAATCAAAACGATATTTTTCCTATAAAAGTGGGAGATTTGTTATTCACGACAAAAATATATTGTTTAATTATTTTACTCACTATTACAGAGTTGTGATAACTAATTAATATATCAATAAATTTAAAGGAAGATATAAATAATATAATTGAAAATTGTCAAGCTACTTATAATGAACAATATGTTGTTATTTTTAGTACATGTTGAGTGTTGACACTTATCTGCATTACCTATTATAATTATTTCTTGCTCGTCTATCATCAATCACTGCAATAACTGCTGTCGCGCCGAATATAAATATTTAGGTAAACGGCAGTATCGTGATAGAAGGGCTCTAAAAGCTTGCTCAAAAAATAAAAATAGAATATGTTATATTTTTAGCTATATTTTATAGTATATAGACAATCAGGTTTTATACAAATAAATACGAATACAAATAAACTGAAAATTATGTATGTTTATTTTATAAAAAAAAATCGTCTGTAAGCTTGAGGATCCCGTGAATATTATCTATCGTGACCGTCCTGATATTATGTACATTAAATTATATAAAGTTGCATTTTATTATTTTAAGCCACGCATAAAACAATTACAGTTGATATTCAACGAGTAAACGCATTATTATTGTTGTTATTAAATTGCAGGGAAATAAATATCAACAGATCTATCACATAACCGAAATAGTAAATAACTTACCAATAGTTCTTCTGATCCCAGTATATATGCTGGGTTCGTCGAAATGTTTAGAATTCAATTTTGACGCGAACACAAATTGAATGATTTCAAGTCTTTTTACGTTTATTTAAAATATCCTCAAAGCGAATATTTTTATATGATTGACTGTACCACGTTAAACGCGGGAGGTATGACCTATTTTTTATGTTTTCACATCGGTTTCATAAAAATAATTTTAAAATGTGTCTCTGTAAAACTACAGTACATTATTGTTTTCACGTCTATCGGATTGTATATTGACACATAATATAGGTACTTATTATAGCAGTATACAGTTGTATAGGTATGTACTCGTACGAGTGTTCGCCAGAAAGGTTAGCTTTGATATTTTATAAATTAAAATATTCACTGATGCTGGATTTAATGAATTTTCATTTGTTTGTAATACTACGAGTATTTCAATAGATGGTGATGGTGCAAAACAACGTCCACCGCGTGATTTGCCTACTTCACACTGTAGGCCATTTTAAAATACATACCTACCTTGAACACACAAAATAATATCACGTTTCTCGGTCCACCGCTGTTTACGCAGCATTAGAATTTATTTCGAAATAATACTATTTTTGATCTTCCCCGCGACAGACTTCGTTCCCACCCGTCGTCATGTCGGCTGTACACAGAGCCTTGCGTTTTACAAACGCGGTTTCTGATTACGTTCGCGATTTGAAAAAAAAAACGCATTCAAAGAGCCAACGAAATACAATGGTGTAAAAAAAGTTTTTCTCTCAGATTGCTTGCAGTAATTAAATAATTCGGCATTTTAAATATTTTAAGTATTTTCAACGTACCCATTATGCATGATATTATTTATTGTACTATGGAGCGCTCGTAGGGTCATGTATACAATACGATCAGGAATACGATAGGGTTGTGAGTTCGAATCCTATCAACTGAATTTATTTTTAAATATATTTAATTTTTACACTGATGCATATCAGCACGGTACATAACATGCGTTTAACTACCACCAGACATCTAGAAGCGCTATTTACGGGTTAGATTTTTCATCTTTGGCACCTTATTTTTTCACGTCTTAAATCTTGCTATAGCATTTACTAACGTATCGATGATGGCCGATGCATAAAAATTAAAATACAATATGAGAACAAACTATAATGCAAAAAGTTTAATTCATAAGTAGTTATTTAATATATATTTATTTTATATAAATGGATATTGTATTGGTTTGTATCCTGAAAGTTATATTTAACTTTTCAATTTTCAAAATCAATTTAAATGACAGCATATATTATGTTTTAAATTTAATATTCCTAAGAAAAACATTATTCGCAGTATTTGTAGTACATACAAATTTAATTTCAAATGAGTAGTTAATTAGTTATAAGTATTTATTTATAGTTTGAGGAGCGAAGTAGTAAACCAACATTTGAAGGGTACCTTCATGTCACTCTACTCTGCTCATCTAAACACGCAGTAGCATGCTGAAGAAATTTCAGACCTGTTGCAAAACTATCATCTGACCACCCTTTTACTTATAATGCTTTTAATCTACATTTTTTTTTTTTTTTTTTTTATTAATAAATATTATTATTAACACAATGTAATTGCACTAAACCCGTTACCAGGTGCTTTCTACCCAGTATAACCTACCCACCCACCCATTTTGATCTTGAGACAATTGCCTCAAAAAAGCTGAATTCGGCACGTCACTGTAAACATGAAATACATAATTATAAATTTATAACTCATGTATATCATTCTTCTAGAACTATTCGATTTTTATACATATAAGGTATTCGCATAATATTTTGTATGAAAATAAAGAATTTAAAATATACGTAGAAGCTATTAACATAGTTTTTCTATAAAAATTTATTTTTAAGGACTTAGACTTATTTTAAAAAGCTCATCAACGACTTAATGCTATTAAATACTATTAATAAATATTAACGAATAGCAGACAATACCTATGGTTAAAATATATGGTTATTGATTATTAATTCCGTTCAAATAATACGAGGACATAATATTATACGAGTATACCTTTGATCCTATTATAAACGAGAAATATAATTTTTACGGAGTGTCTGTACATTTTGATTTAAAAAAAAATAAATCGGGCTTTTGAATTTGTTATTGAAAATTCATATTTAATGGAACATTGATATGTTAATCAAAGAACATATAATTAACAATTGTATGTATATACGTATCGGTACGAATATATTTATTTTTTAATTTTTGATCTAAAATTGCTCCACTTTAGCTTATAAAATATGCACAGATATATTATGTATGTGTGTGTGTACAAATAATGTACAGATGGATGGATGGGATCGAATATAAATGCGTCAATTATAGATTATATTAGCAAAAACGTGCGTATATAATAGGTACACGTTAATATATTATCAGACGACCAATGTTTGGGAATACAACTTAGTTGTCGGAATAATGCGGGAGTCGGCGTCACTGCCGTGACTGTATTTCGTAAAAATAATTTGTTAAAATGTAATATGTTAAATTGCAGGCGACACTGCACGGTTTGACATTTTAATAATTTGTCCGTGCAGTTGCATTTACGGTTATCAGGTTATTACCATCAAGAGTTTTGCCGTTTTAACGACTTGATAAAAATCAGTGGACATGCTGTTATCACGTGGTAGATAATAACAAATTCAATAGCTGCGATTGAATGAACGGTTACGAGTACGGAGTTTTGTCGGAAGAAAATCACAGTAATAAGAAAACTTCGAAAACACTTAGAATTAATACATATATATATTTGAATCCCGTACTTGCTTCAATCGAAAAAATACGAATTCAATTTCGATTTGATTAAATGTATAATATTATGCGTGGAAGCCATTTTTCAGCTTGCCTCCTACGACATCCGTCCACGCGAGTATTGTCGTCATTATATCCCCGCATAATTGAACCCCATATCAATATACGACTTCATTTATGTATTATTTATTTAATCCACCGCGCGCACACGTATGTACAATATACATGATATTATATAATAACAATACTCGAAAAATTAATTAACTTTTTTCAGTTTTTTCAATGCAACGACATTTTATTATTCAGCGCACATACTCGCATAATACAATATAATGTCATAATATAATAGGCACAATTATATTTTATAAACGAAAATGCATGCGTGGTATGCGGCGCTATGGCTTACCGTCGATCCGATCCGATGTGCCACGTACGTGGTTATATTATAATAGAAGCTGCTTTAATGGTATACTCGTATGTATAGTGATTCGAAGTCATCGAACTCGAAATACGCGATAACGGCTAGTCAAATACCAATATTTTATTTATAGCTATCTGCAATTTTACGTGTACATTATTTGCACTGATATACATGTAGCTATATAAAATATAGCTGTTGTATGTTATACTTTTTATGGGTCTTGTGTGTGGGTATGTGTGAATGCAGAAGATCATCAAATGACGTATTTGTTTTATTTACATTTTTTTGTTTTTACTACCTACAATTGTTTGCATATAACAATTATACAAATTGTATAATATAATACTAAACTTTACCACCCTCGCTCACATAGTAAATGGTTTTGTCTAGTTTGGCATTATTTTTATTATCACTTTTTTTTTTTTAATTAGATTTCTTTGTCACGAAGTTATGCCACTGAATGACTTCTTTACTCATGGTCCTCGGCCTTTATTATTTATTTATATACATATAATATAGGTAGCTAATTAATTTAATTAATTTAATCTCATTTTATATTAAATTACAAACACAATTTGTGATCATTGTAAAATATATTTACAAAAATTTGAAAACAAAAAAAAATTAAATCTTATGATTGATTAGATGTAAGATATTTGCTGTATTTTGTATGATTCTTAAGTATTCAATGTTTTCGATGAAACTGTTTGATTTATACTCAAACATATCATTTAGTATTCATGTATGGAAGTATGCAAAATAATATAATATTAACCGTGTGGAAAACATGAATTCACTAAACTCAATTCACATATTTACAACGGTTGACCAATTGATATGTATAATATTGTTATTGCAAATGCTAATTTAATCGCGGAAATCGTAAACTTTTTAAATTGGGATGGCATATCTGCAGTTAGGATCATGGGGATGCTTGAATCTAGTAGTTTTTGACTCTATAAGCTACAACCATACATACGTTATACATTATTTATATAATATCTTTATTATTAATTAGAATTAGAAATGTCCCAGAATCCTCCATCAAAAACAACATGTGATTAGCAATTAACAAGTCCTGAAATTTTTAAAATAATTTAACTTGGATAATGCATTGTTTTGTATGTGTTGTTGATATATTTTCAAATTAATTATAATTATTATTATTGCATTGGGTCACCAATAATATTATTCTTCGATTTATATATCATACGTACATAATATGTTAATAAAACTGTCAGCCAATGGCACAGACAGCAAGGCTTGTTTAAATAATAAAAAATTTTTGTTTGATCGCAAAAAATAAAACAATAGATTTTTTTAAAGACGAATGCATAAAATTAATAACTAATTAATCTTACACATTGTTAATCGTGATAAATTAAATGTCCGTGGATTTAAACCTTTTTAACTTCGTTAAATGTGAACTGCATAGAGTTTACACATATTTATTTGAATTGTTTTGGCCAAATATGAAATAAAGGTCTAAAATTATATATAATCATAATAATTATTTTATTTTCTATGATTAATGGCAACGATAAGACAATTAAATATTATAATCTTTCATGAGACAAATATAATATTTAACATTTATATATTTAAATGTAAAAAGTATAAAATCAAAACTATTCTATGACACTACTGATCTTGCTAAATATTTTTTTCAGAATCTATTGAAAATAATTTTATGGAAATCAGTTTAAAACTGAGAATTTGCGATATTTGCATAAGAGACATCCCTTTGTAGTCCTTTAATGTTATATCTTGGATGTATTTATTAATAATATAGTTGATCTTGTACGGCGTTGCTCGTGACAAATTAAATAATAACAGCGGATTTACCTTGTCTTAAACTCTGTTAAATGCAAACTACATTCATTTTTAACAAAGTAAGTAACAAAATATATTTAAACCTATAATTTACAATGAAATTATTATATTAATGTGATAAAAACATATGTGTTTTTTTTAAATTGTGTACAATGTACATCATAAATGTACTGTGCAATATTGACATGTTATTTAAAAATTATAATGTAAATTGTTCACAGATGAATGTATTGACTATTGAGAATAAGAATCAATTTTTGATTAATTTTTTTTTTTTAGATTTTTAGAACAATCGTTAAAACGAAATCGGAAGAGCACATGAGACATACATATATTATGTTATAAACAGTTAGGTTTAGAGTTTAAACATGTCGATATTTGCGTATAAAAATACATTATCGAAACGGTTTCGATGTATTTCAGGTATTCGTCTTTTATTACTCGATATTACGTAGGTTCCTGTATGATACAATATTATATGTATACCAAGTGATCTATTTAACGGGAGATACTATTTCAAAAACTATTAACAGAAAAATATGTTTTTCACATAATTTAAAGTCGTTAAAAATAATACATTTTTACTATTGTTTTTATCACTATTGGTTTTTTAAATATTTTTAATTAAAACATATATTTTTAATTTCTTATTCCAAATCGTGTATTATTTTTGAAGTATTTCGATGCATAAAAATCGATTTTAGGACAGGTATTTTATGAGTTATAACTTATAAGATTCGACGACCTGAGTGGATAACATGAAATAAATTGAAAAATAATAATGAAAAAATAGTAACAACTTAAAGTTATTTGAAAGAAATATTTTCAAAAACGTGAATAGTGTCTTACGTCAAATTGATCACTCCGTATATCTACCACCTTGTCGGGTACTCGGGTAATATTTTGTTCCTGAAAGGGATATTTTTACGGAAAAACAACTCTTACAATGGTTTCGTTGAGCTTTCTACGTCTATAATGTCTATATAATATACAATATTTACGGTACACAATTAAGCGTATAGTATGTAGAAGAGACAACAATTATATATAAATTATACACACTGTGCTTGTATAGAAATTGACGCGATCGGGTGATAAATAGTTTTCTTTATTCGACGCCTAAGTGATCGCATGTATTATAATATGATGTTTATGTATGTACATTTCATCATGTCGATGATTTTCGTAAAAAATATTGTGCGATGCTTTAGACAGCCAAGGCTTCGACCGTGCTCATAGATAGTATGGCTCAATTTGATTTTTCAAAAAACAAAAATCAGAGTCATCACTTACTTATAGATACTCCACGCGTTTGTACTAATTTATACCGTTAAGTTCGTTGTTATTTGTACCAAACGCTATAAAAAGTTACCAAAGCTTTAATTAAACTACGATAGCAAATAGTCCTACATAACGTGTTAATACTATAACCCTACTATGGTCTATATTCCTTACAGAAGAGATAACAAAAACAATTTTGTAATGTCTTAATAAAATATTTATTGCAAAGGAAGACATTTATGTGGGGGGGGGGCGATCACCCCTATTGTCCCTCTCAAATACGCCACGATATACGCACACTCCCGTTAGAAAATTATGGTCGAATTTTAATCATGATACTTGATACCTTGTAATAAGAACTCGAACTAAACGTAAAAGAACCGGTTCTTAACCTAAAAAATAATATCAACCGAAATCAAAAATATTTATTAAATTGAATCATTACATTTTGTGTGTCGTGTTTGTGTGTGTGTGTATGATTGGCAGTAAACGACTTGTTTGTTTTTACTATATGACGTTCCATCGAATCTCATCCCCCCGACTATGTGTTATAAATGCTTATAATAAATTATACTATACAATATGTTAATATGTGTTCTTAATGTAACTGCTGCAGACGTATAATATAATGGACTATGCGTGGATCACGGCTGACTGGATTTATCTGTCCGTTAAGGTTTCGCTATGCCGATTGATTCTGTAATAATAATACATTTTACGCACAACGCTTATCCGCCATAATATCCAAATCGTGTTATCGCGTATCTTTTATTTATCGATGTATTCAGCAATTCGAGTTTTTCAATCTTTTATAGTCCAACCGGTCTAATTTAAATTGCTTTTCCGTTTTCCCGACATAGTAATATAAAATCACTTACTAAAAGAGGACGTGATGTAATTTCATTATTTTATAAATTTGAACAAATTTTAGATTGCCATACATACTTATAATCTGTATAAAACTATAATTATATACAATATTATATGATACATTTTCAGTAGATTATATCGTATACGTATCATTTAATTTATTTCATTTCAACTACTGTGTAATATAATTTGTATTCCCACGTGCTACTGCTCTTACTTGCCAACTAAAATAGTAAGTAATATATTTTCTTGAAAACAAAAGTTGATACATAGTTCTTTGCAATTATTATTTTGCAAGTGAGTAGTTTATGTTTTTAGAACAAAAAAAGATGTTACATAATATAACAATATAATATAGTGTAACATTAAAAATATTAGCAACATAATAATATTCAGATAAGTATTTTAAATTCATCTTAGTTTCAAGTTGTTTTATTAAATTTCGATTCAATAAAATTATGACTAAACATCATTAGACGTAACTTTAAACTTATAAATTCACTCAATTAACTTCTTATTCGTGTACATATTTATAACACGATATTAGTATATTTAATTTTAAAAGAGTTTCGATGATGCACTTTTCGGCTGTCAACTTTTGTCAGTTCTTCATATTTAAACGCTTAACATGTAATTAAGTCACACACATTGGGCTGAGGTGAATTGGATGTAATTCTTTGCGTATATTTCTATTATATTTTGTGCATATAAAATGTATACAATTTTTAGTTTTTAATTTTTTAGTCCTGTTGGTTTGTAGTGTTTAAAGTTGTACCTATTTTGCTTATATAAAACGCCACGTGTTCAAAATCGTATTATTGAAATATATTAAAGCCAGGATTTTGTTACAGTCAGTTACCACCGTCCACCGCTTCAATTATTAAGTAATTAAAAAGGTAATACGGAATCGGTTCCCGATTCAAATAAAATGTACGAATTGGTTCCCGAAAAAATTACTTTCCAGTATAGGTACAACTCAACTGTTACAAAATAGCTAGGTATATAATAATCTTATAATATTTTATTAAGTTTTACGATGTCTGGGAAAGTTTATAAATATAATTTTATATTTAGCTGTATTTAGTACCTAGTAATTGTTTAATTTCACTTAATTATTATTATTGATGCAAGGAAAAATATTATTACCTGTAGACAACCCGAAAACCATCAATTTGACAATTGGGAACCAACTCGTAATCGCCCAATAATTAAAATGTTGACTAGAAAATTGTTTGGTATAATGTATCATAGTGATCGATATGACGTCAGTACGAAATAAGGGAGAATTATCGTCAAAACCGTACACCGAACATACCTAAGTCGGTATCGTCACGTAGATTATATTTCTCATGCTCGGGGCCTGACCGGGTATTCGAAATACCAGAGATATTTCATGCGATTTTAAAATTAAATTGAACAAAAATCAATTAAAACAATTACACACAGGACATAGCTCCTAAAACAAATCAACAATACCTATGCTGCCCAGAATTCCAATTCAGCGTACACACGAAATTCGCTTCTATTCGTTTGGGTTCCGATAGGCCGAGGTTTCGCGATTGTATGCGTGACAAGCTGAATATTTCTAACATCAGTATAACCATATAATATTGAACAATAAATAACTTCACCATATACTATATATATTACAATGTTTCTTGATCTCGCCCATCGAACATCACATTTTAACCAAATTAAATTAAATTTCATAATTTTCAGCCAACTGTGTGCATTTTCAATAAGTGAAAAATCAATAACTGCACAGTATAATACAATTGCTTAATTATTTTATTTTTAAAACAATCAATTTGGCGAATCTTATTGTTACACAAACACGAACTAAAACAATTACTAGTACATGTAATGCCACTGAACAAACAACAATAAACTCAATTATTATCAAGTTTTAATTTAATAATATGGTCTTTGGTATACTAGCTAAAGTCAAGTCATCATCACGAAAGTACAAACCTTTATGATCATCAATAATAATAATAACTACACGAGTCATGACTGTAATAAATTATATATTATAGCCTGTAGTTTATGGTTAAATATAATACAAATAATTGGAAAAATATTATAAATTATAGTAAAACAACGTTAAGCATAACTTTAATTTTGAATTATTCGCCAAATATCATGGACATTTTAAAATGATAGTATTTCATATCCATACTCGAATATAATATTATAGTTTACTCTCTATTCCGATTTATTTATCATAAAGCTGATATTTATTTGTCTTTTACAAATCAAACAATTAATGATCCTGATGTACATCACTTTTCTCAGATCTACTCTGTTTCAAATATTATACACGGACAAGTCGCGGATCAAATACAAATGCGTCTAATGGCTCATCGGTGGAAAAAATGTGATGTTAGTGCACCCTGCTCAACATAATGAATGTGCAGTTGACTTAGATTTTAAGACCAACTGTGAAAATTCACACACATATTTTAAACGTTTTTCTGACTCATGTCGTGAGATTAAATAACGCCTAACGAATACGTCTTGTTTACATTAAAAAGCATACTTATTTGTAGCTGATATAATGTACGTAACAATAATGTCGAAACAACAAAAGAATCGCACACGAATTGTGTAAGTACTCACTTAAAGCTCACTAGCGAAAATATTAATTTACAAGTGGGAACACCATGACAATAACAATTTTTACTTAATTTATTTTATTATTATTATAATAATACGTGTGCAGTGTAGTGGTAGAGAGAAATTTGCAATATCCAATAACGTAGCAATATAAAATGTCTTTGTGTATTATATACATAATTAAATTCGTTTGAAACCTTTTTTTATTTATAAGCATGTATATTTTTTTTTTTTTTTTTTTGGTGGAGCATGTGATTTCTTGTATGTGTTTTTATTCTTCGGAGAAATCTTTTTTCGTATGGTAGTGAAAGTGATAATTCAAATAAGTTTCGTTACTTGAAAGTAAAAAACGTCGAGGCTAGTGCTGTGGAACGGTGGAAATTTAACACATCTCTTAGTAAGGCTAGGTAACAAACATTAATAAATTACATACATTTCGATGAATTACGAATACGCCTGCCTTGGACAGAGCCGCAACCGTTTTTTGATAAACCTAATACCTAATATGGGTGACACACGATTCTGCACTGATATATCTCTTATATCTCTTTGTTTGTCCGATTCCGCACATTTTCGTAGTATAAAAGATTTTTTTATCTGACCAAAATGTAACACGATTCAGCATAAAAAAATAAACAATTATAATAATAATTTGTATTAAATTTTATTATAATAAAATAAACGGATAATTTAAAATAAAGTATATAAAAAATGTAATAAGAAGTTGATTTCAATTTTTTTAATCCACGATGAAGTTCAAAAAGGTATATAATATAGTAGTAATGATTATTGGTTTTCAAATACCAAAATAAAATAAAACTAATATATCAAGAAAACAGTAAAAATTGGTAAAAATGTATTAAAATAAATAATTAAATTAAAGTTCATTACAAATTTTTTCCCTTAATATCTAGGACCTACTTCTAATAAAAATATCGTAGACTATTCAGATAAGATCGAATTTGGAATAAAATCTTTCGATGTCTAAAATTATTTCTAAAATATAATCGGCAACGTCGCAAATTAATTTTGTACGGAATCGTGAGTGTAGTCCCGTTTTAACATATTTTTTTTTAAACAGTTTAAATTATTATCATCTTTCTCGAGATTATTCACCGAACTTTCTGGTGACGATGATGAAGCTAGACGAACACTCTTCAACACTTGGACAGTATGTACAAAATCGATGATGACCTTATGGTGTGTAAAAAGTATTTTAAATTTTAAACTAATCTAATATAGTTATTGATTTTATTATGATGTGTATGGATGTGTTATTTTTGTGTCTGTCATCATCTTTTGGAATACCAACAATTTTCGACTTTGAGCGTGATTTCTACTACGAAATTGTATCTAGTTAGTATTTTTTTTTTTTTTTTAATAAAGGTAAAAATTCCTCTTATTTTTCAAAATGATAAAAAAAAATTTAACTAAACGGAAATATTTACAAAAAAAACCAGTTTTAATTAATAACGGAGTTCACTGGACGTTACTATATAGGAGAGTGATTTACTCTGTTTTTTGTAATTTTTATGTTACACAATTTTTTATAATATTTGTTCTTATTTTGTTGTCCATTTGTATATATATATATATATATATATATATATATATATGTATATACGAAACGTTAAATAATTCAAACATTAATAATAATAAATTACGCAGTAATCCACACCGAAAATGTGACGTCATACTTTATAAATCGTAAAAATTGTATAAGCCTTTCAGACCAAAATCGTTCAGATTTTTCCTTCATAAAATCTACCAGATCAATTATTTAGACGTCTTTGCAAAAATTCAACGAATCAGCACCGCAGCTTTTCCATTAGGGTGAACAAATTCACATGAATAGAATCCCTTTTATTTATTTGTTTGTTATTGTTTATTTTTTTTTTATGATTCAGCATGTACTATTTTCACTTGTCTGAAACCTCGGGATGTTTATTGGTTGTATTTTATAATAACTTACTCGAAATATTTTCATCGAATTTTTAGTTTTCTTAAAAGCGTATTTGACCGATAATATTTCTGTTTTAAAAATAATATCGAATCACAACTATTATATAGTACCACTCCTTATGGTTCTTAGATTTTTTTCATAATAGGTATGTTATTAGAATCAAAAAAATTGTTTATCTACAAATAAAATGACATTCGGATTTACGAAAAACTATATGTATGACCTGTAATATTGAAATACTAAGAATATGTTTTACGCACAAAAAAATAACCTTATTTTTCCTTCAGTTTTGGTTGTTTCTCCGGCAGCAATACCGAGATGATAAAAAAAAAAAAAAACTTTTGCTTAACAAAATAACATATTTTAACATTCGCGTTGTTTTCTTCATACTGAAACAAAGTTCGAACACGATATAACTGTTCAGGCTTGAGTCAGTTATAAATAATGGGTTTTCGGAAAAAAAAGTAAAAAAAAATTGAAAAAATATATAAGTCAACATTGATAAACTATATAAATAAATGTTTCTTTTTCGGAAAAGTACGATGCTTAGGACCATTATTCGTTCTATTTCTGTTAACTGTTTTAGATCACTACTATATATTATGCTATCCAGTAGACCACTGAAACGGCATTTTTATATAACACGACTCGTCGGGCTCTAATGCCGTATGTTAAACTTCGTTAGATAATAAGTATAAAGTGGACAGTAGGCAACCGCTCTGCTGCACAGTGAGTGTACCTTATTATGGCTCATGTATTTATCATTGAGTAAATTACTATAATGTATATTTTAAATTTGAATTGTGATGAATTATTGCATAAAAAATACGATTATAAATAAACCTATATACTGCTAGGTATGTATAATTTATAACATGCTTATATTTATAGGCGTAAATTTGCATGTTAGAAGGGGGGCTAAAATTATAAATATAGAACAGGGCCGTAGAGGGTTGCGCCCCCACACTCCCTACATATAAATTTTATAATTTTATTATGATTTCTCTAATAAATAACCTTAAATTTCTTGAACAAATTAAAAAAATGTAGTGGGCTGAGCCCCCTTAAGCCCTCCCCCAATTTACGCCTATGCTTATATTATTATTCAAGCAATTTATTTTACTATCCATGATACGGTATAGGTCACATTAATTTATGCCGAAACATTCGATTTATAATATTACTAATATTTAATTATTATAACAGTATCTATTGTGTAGTTATATAGTTTATTATTTTTATTAACTTTTGAATGTTAACACCCCTTCCTCCTTTTTTGTGTACGGACTTGAATTGCTTTTTTTTTCTAAAAGTAGCTAGTTAAATTTTTTTTCAATGGAAAATAAGATAAAGTGATTTAAAATTACATAATGGAACTTTGTTTACAAAAAAAAAAAATAATAATATCTATATGTGATAAAAATAAAATAAAATAAAAATAATACGAATAACAATAATAAAATTGCAATAATTGAAATTTTGCTTAATTTGTATTGAATATTAATTAATAAAATGTTTAACTAACTCTTAATCACGTCGTTTTAATGATTAAAAAAAAACTTAAAACAATAATGCGATTAAAATTTTAACTCAAAAGATGCGGTGGGATGGTTAATTTAAAAAAATGTTTTACATGCGCTTCAAGAAAAGGTTTAAAATGTTAAAATTCTAAAATATATATATAGTTATAATACAGACGAGTATTATTATATCTTCTTCGTAATTAAAACTCTGTCCTACGCTTAAAACCCGCCTAAATAACGTTTGCCTAAATTAAAGTTTATTGTATATTATATAATTATATTGTGTAAATATGCAATTATATAATATGTCATGTATAATATTTGAAGGTGTAATAAGTATGTACATACATTTTAGTGTTTCTAGAAGATCTGCAAAGGTCCATCAGTGTAGATCTTAAGGCGGTGAATACGCCTGACTACCAAGTGAATCCGTTTCATGCGGATCTCGTGTGGTTGTCTGACATCAACCAACATAGGTAATAATATGACGTATGTATATTATTATAACTTACAATGTCAGCAGTTGCATGACCCGCGTGACTCAAACATAGGAGTAATTCTAGTTAAAGTTTCTGGATGCTTTTTTATGTGTTTTAAAGTGGCTTATAGGAGGCTTTTCTCCTTACACTCCCTTCCAATTCGTTCTCTTTTATCACACTAACTAATTTATAATCATTTTTAATATTTATTATTTATTTCACGTCATATACATGTTAAAATTATTCATAATTTTATCTTTATCTATTTCAATGCTTAAATCGACTTATCGTCTTATGTGATCTTCATTGGTTGTTTATATTATAAATGTTTTTAGTATAACCAATTACCCACCCATGGTATTCCGACATACAGATAATGTTTATGAAAAACATCAATATTTTATAAGTATCCAAATACCTATGACATAATGTGATGGGGTGCATATAAGCAGTTTGGTATCTTACAGCGAATATGTATCTTGTAACATTGTATGCGTACGTTTTTGTTATTATGGAACAATAATAAATAACATGAAATTAAAAAAAGATATTTTTCTTTATTAAACGTACCTACATTATATCTATGGCCATTTAAAATGTATAAGCACATAGTTGATAGTTGCACTCAGTGGCATAAATTGTACCTTAATTTCTGGTGGCGCAGAGAAATATTCTAATTTTTAACCTACAAATACTCCAACTTCCTTTGTATAACTGCTTTTGCTTTACGAATAATTTTTCCTCTCCAAAAATGTTATTTTATAGAAATCATAAATAAATATTGAATTATTTTTTTAATTTTATTTTGAATAAATATCAAATTATTATTAATGGATCTGTTATAAGCAAATCTTTAATTGTATTTTATTTTTATAGTTTATTCATCTCTAAAAAAAAAAAAAAAACTGACGAGTTAACAATTATAATCTGAAAGTTAGGTTAGATTAAGTGTAGCTTAAAATACTTAACATTAAACAACCGTAAATTGGAGTACGATGACAAAACCTAAACTAATTTTGATTGAATAATATGTTTTTAGCAATTCAATCATATGTATATTATTCATCACGGTTTAAGTTATTATAACTTATTATTAACTTCTCGACTTATTAACGTCATTGAGACGTTATCAATAACTATTGATATTTATTCACCTTGTTAACTACGTTTTAAGCATTTATCTTATCTATCTCAATAGTTTAAAATTTAAAATTAATGATATCTACATGTGTGATCTTTAATTTTCCTAGTGGTTTTTATTATATTATCTTGATACTAAACTTGTACATATTACGTCTTTTGTTTATGCCTTGTGGCTTACACTTATTGTTTTATTGTTGTAACTTTTAAGTTTTAAATCAAATAGTTAAAATATCAAAACTAACTATTCAGAGAATAGCTCTGTGGATATATAAAAAAATGGTGAAAATCGTAAGTATATGTATTTAAAAAAATAAAATTACTAAATATAATAAGTATGTATATCGACTGAATAGTACCTATAGGTGACTAATAAATAAAAAATATTGATTATATTATATAGCATAAAATTTCTTTAAATCTAGGTATTAAATACTTTACCCCCTCCCTTATCCCCAAAAATGGTTCACAGCTACACTACTTGTAGAAGTTTGATAAAATTTATTATACAAATAAAAGAAACTATAGAATTATAATATTGGTAATAATGACGTAGGGACGTAATTATTAATATAAAATAAACAACATGTATTCTGTATAACAACTAATTGTTTAATGAGCAAACTTTACTTTTGAAAATAAAAATTTATAGGTACATATATAAAGACTTTCTGGTAGTGCTAAAATATAAACTTATACCGCCACCCAATTTACGCCACTAGTTACATCAACGACAAGATCAACTTTTTTTTTATTGGTAATAATTATGTATTTTTTAATTTATTTAGGCACTATTTGAAATAGAAATTGATATATTTCTAAAAATATTCACTATCTACTTTATTAGCTACAACCTTTTAAAGTCGAGTAATATTAATATTCAATAAAAATTTTAATTTTAATAATTAGACTAAATTTAACTTATTGATGCTAAAATGTATTAAGATATGTCCACTATAAAGAAGGTTATTATTCAATTTATATCCATGTCTTATACTGGGATTTTAAACTATTCGAACTATTCAAAGAATGTATGCTATTAGTGGTCACCTTCAAAGTAAGTGTAAAATGTGTCAGTTACGGCCGTTACAGGCTTACAAGTTCATATTATTATGTAGATAATATTTAATTTTTATATGTTAAATTTAAAAATAATATCTCATGTTTGTCATTATTGTGTTGACATTCCAAAATTCCCAAAATTTAAAGAAATTTTATTTTTTTTGTTTAAAAAATATATCTAAAATCATTAATACTTTTAGAGAAAATTAGCGTTTACCTTATAAAGAATCATCCTATACAAATAAATACCACATAAAAACCATTATTTATGTTGTTAAATTTGTGTTTACTCCAATGTTTAATTACATTTATCATTTATTCATCGTTATTTATTACAAATAAAAGTTTATCGTTAGTTATAAACATTGTAATTTGTAATTTGTATTTACATTTTAAAACAAGTACCCATGACTATCATAGATTAAATTATTAAAATCGTTTTGTATAATATATAGACATATAGTTATTGTGGTATATAATAGTTACATTTCTTTAAATTCGATATTAAATTTAATATGAACTTTGAACTTTCCAAAGTTCAATGTCATTTATTTTTGTCTTGTGACAGGTTTCACGGTTAATTGATAAAAATGTAAGTACAAACATATAATGTGTAATAGTTTGTATGATTATATGAAATTTGCATAAACAAAATACTTTGCTATGCGATTTTAAGAAACGAGAAATCTTTTAATGATGTTTATTGTCACTGTTAATTTTTGAAATTTGCATTTTGATGGGTTTTTTTTTTAAGTGGATTATAAAAAGAAAGAAATGTCACTAATAGTATTTTCAATATCATTCAGGTAACATATACTAGTTCTTTTTATCGATAAATGAATTAATTATATCAGATAAAAAGTTCATATTTTTTTTTTAAATGCATGTTAAATATTTTTTAGGAAAACTATTTTTGAAACGATTAATTGTCTTACATAAAAATTTTAAAATATCTATTTAATACGATAATGAAATATAATTGGATAAAATATAGGCATGTTTATATATACACATAATATATAAACAAGTACGTACATCGTATCTCACTATATTATATTATTATAACTGTCCAAAATATTATACTAATAAAATTGAAAAAAAAGTGCTTTTTGGTATTGGTGCATAATGATAAAATACGTTTACACACTTAAAAGCAGCTTATACAGAGAGTACCTTTATATTGTATTATTATAATAAGTGAAAAAAATAGTGACTTTTTTGTGAAACCTGACAGAGGTTACATCAATTACAACGTGATGGTTATACATAATAATTCATAATAATATAATAAACAGTATATTATGCACAATACACATTACATGTATATTGTATATCTAATGCCATTGAGTAATACACTATACTCAGTGATAATGCTCATCGGAGTGGTTTCGTTTGCGTCCCTCTTCCACTCTTTCTCCAGTACCTCCCTCTCTCGTTCACTTCGTTTATTATGCGTAATATATTATATGCCTATGTACTGGATTAATATATATATAATACACACATGTTACACGCACTTGCACTGCGATAATTCATTTAACAGGATGCACTTAAAAAAAATGTTTATGCTCAGTTTGAAGTATAATAATTACATTTTCGCAAAATCAAAATGATCAAAAATAAAATTTTTAACTAGTTTTCGCCATATTATTTGTATAGGAAGTGGTTTTTACGAACTGATTGTTTTAATTGTTGATGAGTGCATCAGTATTACAATTTTTTCAGGTATGGAGCAACGAATACGCCATGCTGTCATTTTACTTCTTTTATTTAAAATGTATAATTAATATTATTAGTTAATGAAAAAAATTGAAAAGTATTTTATATTGTATATTTTTATATGAAAATTGATATCATATCATCAAAACAAAATAAACGTAAAAGGGTAAAGATAAAATTTTTTCAAAAACACAAATATTGACCATGAAATTTAGTGAAGAAATTTAAACGTATTATTCCGGTTTATAAATATATAAAAAAAAAAACCTAGATATATAAAAATGTATTTTATATGAGGAGGGTCGACCGGCCAATGCGGTGTATGATTATTATTGTTATTATTGATACTATAATATTATATTTTATAACAAGGTACCGTCGATATAAGCTGGACTACGGGCAAGTAAAAACCGAAATTCGATCGAGTTACGGGTGGATAGCGGAAAAATGAAAAGATGGCAAAAAAAAAATTATATAAAAAAAAAAAGTAAAACAATTTTCCCGGCTGGTAAATCGGTTTTGCCGGACGGGATCTATTAAAACACGCGAACCGTTTAATCCGCCACCATGCCCCTACCTTCAGCTTCTTCAAATATAATGTATAATATACTCACTCTGGCACTCGTATATATAGATATACATACGCTCGCTCGCATTACACATTTATATAACAATATTATTATATTCTCTCTCGTCCGGATTGTTGTTGTCGTAATAATACCTATCCCATATAATACTCGTCGTCGCGTGCTAGTCCACCACCGTGTGCCGATGGACCGCGGTTACCATCATACTGTTACCACCCTAGCCACCACCTAACCACACTATATACTTATACACAAACGCACACACACACACACACACACACACACACACACACACACACACACACACACACACGTGGCGTATACACTTCCGTTCATACCTCAACCACCGGCACACATATTATATCGACAGCGTTATGCGGTCGGCCGGGTCTAGGGGAGGCTGTGTCAGCGATTGTTCCGGTGGCTTGAACGTAAAATTAATAATAAAGTTGGTTTTATCGCCTCCCTCCCCCCAACATGCATATTATCGTACACTGCTGCAACAATAACTACCCCAATGCATATTATATCTATACAATACATATAAACGCTTCGTCATATTATTACACAGACCCTAGACCGTCATCGTCGTCGATCCTCTTCTCAAATGAATCGTATACTAATATTGTAAATGGGTAAGCTCGAAAAAAAATATTATTCTATATAAAGACCCTAATTGTTACAATGAGTTGTCATTATAAATTATTGTTATTTTTTAAAAAAAATTAACACACGAAAACATA
Organism: Rhopalosiphum maidis; assembly: GCF_003676215.2. Classification (NCBI taxonomy): domain Eukaryota; kingdom Metazoa; phylum Arthropoda; class Insecta; order Hemiptera; family Aphididae; genus Rhopalosiphum; species Rhopalosiphum maidis. The sequence continues at coordinate 26,699,573 of NC_040877.1, read as the reverse complement.
TCAACGATGGCGATTGACGTTTCAGTTTCTATAAGTGTTAGACAATATTCTACGCAGTCGGACATGCATATTGAAACTCTAATAAATTAAAAATAATTTTCAAAATCAATCAGTTATCAATCTTAATGGCTTAATTTTATTAAACAACACACCTTAAATAAACAAAACATATTTTTTTCTATTAAAGATTTTAAGTAGACATCAACTTTTTCCGAAGTTGTAGGTAATATGTATTGTTAATAATGCTAATCGCATTAACTACAATAAATAAATTTAAAACAAAACTTGGTTTATATGTACATATAAGTCATAAGAGTATGAACATATATTTTACACTATTATACAATATTTACTCTAAGTTATTATTAACTCAATAGTTAATATTAATAATATAATATGGTATAAATATTTATTATTATGATATTAACTAAATTATAAAAAAATATAATATATTTTTGGAAAAAATCAAACCAGCCTACCATAATACTAATAGTTAAATAAATAACTTTAATAAAAAATATAAAAAAAAAAAACATATTATTAAATGTACATCCATTGCATTGACCCATTCAACAGCTGCTGAAGGTACAGTAAAGCGGTACGCACTTGCCCACCTTTCTTCTTATTATTTTTTATAGTAGTAAAAATACTCTAAACTTCGATTGCACTTACTTATATTATAGAAAATTAGAAATAATTGGTAATTTTAAAAGATCAAAGTATAAAATTATGATTACTTTTTAAAACAATTTGGAAAACCTAACAAACAAATTCAAGCATTTGTTAAAATTGTAATATTATTATTATTAAAGTAATTGTTTAGTAACCCTGATTAGGATTAAACTGTCTTCACTCATACTCGTTATATACGTATCGTAAACAAAGATTTTAATTATATAGTATCTAATTTTTCCCTTTTGGGTTTTTAAACACAAGAACCGTCTATATCTCTGTTGGGTCTGTTACTATTACATAGTTACAATTGTTGATATTAAGAAGATATTTATTTATTGTTCCTAGTTACTGTACATAGTTACGATTGTTTGTATTAAAATTGTATAACAGTTTTATTCAAAGTAAATTCATACTCACAAATATTTAAAAATATCAAAACATGAGTGTTTAATTATAAATCTGTATTAGCCAATAACTATTAAAAAAAAAATAGAAACCAAAATATAAAGGTTACCAAATTATTTTTAAATTTATTGTATATGGAACTATATAGTTTATTAAGCTGTATTAAAATATGTTTAGAAACCACGAATTTAGCATACTATATCGTGATTTGAGCCTTCCTAACTTTTTATTAGCCTATAGTTATCTTAAAATTATTGTAAAAACTATTCCAGGACATATTAAAGTCATTGCAATATATTAATTTATACGGTACAAGACTTGTCTACTGTTTTTAATAACTGTCAAGACACTTTGCTCAAACTTCAGGTATGTATTAAACTAAGTCTGTACTCTTCATCATACCCCTATGTCTTATAGATACACATTATGTGCATTACAGTAGGATGGAAATAAAAACCGTATAATCGGGATCTATATCTGCCGTACGATATCCACGATATGAATTATGTGCGGCTAGGGGCGGGTGTGCAATATAATAATATGTATACCTGCACATATATTATCTAACCATCAATGGCCTTTATACCATATAAAATGATATGAAAACGTGCGTGCCGCATATAATAAACTGTATATTATACAAGGACGCGCAATAGACGATTTCGTGCGCGCGCACTCGCCCCTTATCGAAACAGCGTTTTTCGAAGAGACGTCATCGCACGTACCTATATATGACTATATAGACCCTATAGTGTACGAAATGAAGAACGAGAATAAGTGTGTGTGTGTGTGTGTGCGTGTGTGTGAGAAAGAGACTTAAATTATATAATAATAATAGTACAACGACACTATATATCATATTATATATCGTAATATAATCGTATGGCATATACGGAGAAAAAAATAAAATAAAAATAATAATAGTACCTAAACAAAAAAAAATAAATAAATAAATAAAAAAACGGCCACGGGTCGTTTGGCGCACCCGGCGGTGAGTCTGTAATATATACGTCCATAGATATATGTGCGTGCGAAGTTGAGTCGGAGCGCTGAACCGAACATACATAGAACGCGTACGGTGCGTATCATATAATATATATATATGTATAAGTATGATATTATTATAGTTTGAGCTAAATCGTTCTCCGGGTGTATATATAAGTGTGTGTGTGTGTGTGTGTGTGAAGTGTCATTTCGATTTATAAATATGTGAATATTTCCGTGGTATGTTATATCGTATGCACTTGCTGTAATATAACTAATGTAATTATCAAATATTAAATTTAATTATAGAATTGATAAATAATTGCCATTTCTAAAAGAACACGTCTCTTAAGTCGGTTACATATTTACTATCAGTGCCAGATTTAGGGAGGAGGGCTAATGCTGTAACAGAGGCGTACTCAGGATTTTTTTATAGGGGGGGGGGGTTGGCTAAATACTGTTAACTTCAGTTATTAAAAATCGAAAACAACAACAAAACAAAAATACTGATAACATATTAACGTTGATTTTCTGTTAACGTATTAACTATTTTATATAACTAAAATTTTTAAGACAATTTCCATACTTAAATTTAAATATTTCAAAATAAAATTAAATATACGGCCAATGAGGGGGGAGGCTATAGCCTCTTTAGCCCCCTCCCCCCTCCCTTGTCTATGCCACTGTGCTGTAATGAGTAATAACTAATAAGTATTTACTAATAATTTACTAATACCTGGTTTTCTCGGCCCGTTTTACAATGGCGCTTTAACGATGCATGTGGAACGTGCAAACAACAAGCGATTTCTCGTTGGCAGAAATCTAAATTAAAATCATATTAAAATATCATTTCGATTTCAAACCTAAAACATAAAACCACCACAGTTTTGGGCCAAGTTAGCCCTAGGTTATATCTGGGTTTTCGCGTGCCCTGTGATGATGACAGTTGGTTAGGAAATCATGAGCGCATATATAATAATATGATTACGATACGAGGAGCAGCTGAACGCGTGTGTCGCGCTCGTGCTCGGATGATATATAATACATAATATAATGTGATGACAGCCACCGCTTCACGTGGTGTATAATAATAATAATAACAGTATCGTAGTCTGTTGTGGGAAACGCTACAGTGAGTGTGCACTTCACGTCAACATTATATTTCCGAACGGAAAGCGCCGAAAACGATCGCGGTCGGACGCCCCCGAAAAACTCATATATAGAATTAAATCACGTTGAACGCTTTGGCGGTTCCGTGGCGTGCGAATTTATGATTTTATATTTGACAAACCGTATTATGATGCACAGTCCCGCAACACGTGGTGCAGTTGATTACGTCGTCGAGTATATTTGAACAAAAATAAAAACGTGGTGATTTATTGTAATAATGATCATTTGAAAAAACACAAGAGACGCGCCAAAATATTAACTACTTAAGTACTATGCTTTGCTGGGAAAAAATTAATTGTTAATTATAAATCATGTACCTATCGTCAATGAATAGGTTAATGTCGAATTAAAGCTCAAAAAATAATAATATTTGAATTGCGTCCATTCCGATCACAAGACATAAAATCTATATCAGTAACAGACTGAAAAATAACTTTTAATAACCAACTATGTATAAATAACCCGAATTTTCCCGTGAAAAAAATATACTTATTTAAATTTTTAATTTAATTAATATTCAAATACTTATCAGTAAATTATTATATTGCTGTACCTAATAATAGTATCGCGAATCATTTAAACAATAATACATAGTTATATGAATAACTTTGTAGTTAGTACTTAATTTTTGTTATCAATTAATTACAATATAGTTTGACTATTGTAATATGGAACAAATAAAAATTTATAAATATTTAAATAATAAAATTAATGCGCTTCCGTCAAATTGATGTTCGCCAAAACGTCTTTTCGCCTAAATGCCATTCGTTGAAACGACCAGCTACCCTATAGACAGTATAGACTGCATAGACTATAGAGTATAGTACGTATATAGTTACCTTGTTCGCGCCGCACGGCACTTATTATCATTATTACCATCTTTTCGTGAATATTATATGTTTATGCGTTACCCCCACCCACATTTAACTCAATGCAGAAGGAATGCTTCAGTACTTGCGAAGATTATAATTATATTTATTATTATTATCAATAATAATTTATATTCCAATTGTCACTATATGGTATATACCAACGCAAGCATTTACACAACGTTCATTATTGGTTATTATTATTAATTACTTGGGTTGTAAATTCAATGTATTTAAAAACCTTAAAAAATACAATTAAAATCTCAACACACTTTGTATAAAACGCACTATAAGTATACTAAAAAATTATATTTTAAAAATTATAAAAAATTGTAAAATATTTTAAACTATTTGTATTACATGGTATTTCCCGAGGATAACTAAAAACCGTGATGAGTATTTCACATGTCTGGATATAATAAAGCTACTTTTATTTTGTGGAAACTATTGCTGTAACTCTTGGTTTATATTTTAATACTTTTACGACCCGTCTGGGATCCCAAATAATTGTTTTTACAAATTTGTGTCCAATTGGTCAAGTTGCGAATTTTAATATCCGTAATTATGACACAATTTGTCAAGCAATATTTGTATTATCCGGCTAACAGTTTTAATCTATTTATTTAATGTTTCCTTTTTGCTTCAATTGAAATATTCTCAATTATTAGTTGTCAAAATCGACCAAGTATATTTTAGAGTATAAACCTCAACCATATACTTTATCTATTCATAATAACTATTTTATTATGTGTAACCAATGACAACCTTATGTATAAATAAAAATATATTCAATTTTCGTGACCCTATAGGTTAGGTTAGGTTGAAAAATGAAGCTAAAAATCTTATCTGAATCATAAAAAATCCATTGGTATAACTTATATTAAAAACGTTCCAGTGATTTTTGTCTTCTGAGTCTATATAAGATTAAAAAAGAAAGAAAGAAACGTTTTTAAATAATATAAATAGATTAAAGGTATTGTTAATTAGGTAGAATGGTATATAGCCTGATATAGAACATATAAACTATATATGAGATTTATAAGATGGAAATAAAAATAAAAAAGTGAGAAATTAGGTAACCATTCTATTTTACAGTTTTAATAAGACCAAACAATTATTTTAATAATAATATCAAAATATTATCTAATTAGGATTTTTTTTTCGATTTTAATAACTAATTAAAAAATTATTGAGAATTCTTAGCAAGAAAACTAGTATTTTTATATCCTAAAAATTCCGATTATATCCAATTTCCTACTAGTGACACCCATCGAATTGGATCATCAGAGCACTATTTCTACTATAAAAAGAGTCACCACAAAAGTAAAAATACATATCATTTTTAAATGAATATATTCATCGCTTCGATTAGAATTTAAAATAATTTATATAATATGTGTATAAACAACTTTTTAATAATTGACGAAAACTTTAAAAATATTGAAAAAAGCAATAAAAAAAAATTAAAAAATAAAAATTTCTAAATTTAATTTCTTTTTATCTATAATTTGATCGTTGTATAAAAGAACTTAGGTTTGATTATTCTAAAAATAAGGTATTTAAAAAAAAATCCATAACTTCAACTATTACAATTGACTATACTTAAATTATAAATAAAATTATACATTAGCTGGAACAACATGAAGTATTGTTTTCATAACGCACGGCTTACTTATTAGTTACTATACAATATTATTATGTTTTCTATCCACTTGAATAGTAGTATAAATAATTGTGTATATGCAAATCGTCAAATTCGTTTTGCTTTCACTTGTTTTATGTACTACTATGGCAACAAATTTACTGCAATCCACGTTCGTTAATTGCAATGTTATAAATTACCAGCCGTTTGGTAATAAATTATCGTTCAATAGCTATATTTTATCATCTTTGGTTAATATTTACCCCCCCCCCTTTTAGGTCGGTCAAGTCATAACTACCAACGTATTTGTGAATAATTTTTATGTCTTTCGTTCATTGTGTACAGCGACCTATCGTTTTTAAGTGAACATTTTTAGTTGATAATCTGTATTCGTACAACATTTTTTATACGTAGGAAAGATCGACTCAGTTTGAATCTAAAAATGTTTCAAGGAGAAGGGGTCAATGTCTTATTGGTTCAATATTTAAATTATCTCTTAACTAAAATACATAATCAGCGCCAAAAAAACATTAAACTTGTACTCGTCGCAGGAGTAACTACAAACTATTATAATACACATTTTTTTATTACCTATTATAATTACGTTATCGGCAATATGTTTAATATAAATATTTGATATAAATCTTAAACAATCTATACAATTCTTAAAATGTCTATAATAATAATATTTTAAGTATATAGTATGGAATTTTTATTTGTGTTCAATAAGAATATGTATATTATTCTATATTAATTAATTTATTTATTACAGCATACGGTTGATGCATAATATCATTTTTAGCTCTGTACTATATCATTATATATCTTTTCTCGCACAGGCCACACACATCTTTTGGTTTGACATTTTGAATTGCATGTGCATTTGACAAAACCTTATCCAATTTTCGTACACTCTTGAGTTTCTATTGTATACGTAAAGCAAATATATTTCCTATCGGGATTTTGTTGTCTATCGTTATTAAAATTCGTTTGGCATATTGTGAACCAAGACTTACAGGCTTAAGAATAAATACTTTAAAAGCCCTTACCTCTATAACAACACCTAAAACATTTAAAGCGTCTCCGTGACCTCTGTTTACATTCAGTACTAGAACTCGAGCACGAACTTTAGATGGTTTAAGTATTTTTCTGACCATGTTTATAATGTATAATTGTATATAAATTGTGTACACTTACTACTTGAAACTCAGATTTTTTTAGATATACCTATTATAGTCATTATATATACATTTAATACTCTTCCTGCTCATGTTTATCATTCTAATTTAGAAGGTCTAAATGTTTTATTAAATATGCCAAGTTTAATACTTTGTTGGTAACATATAATATACAAACCATGCGAGTAAAACCAATTTGTATGACATAATTAGCCATAACATTACAAAAAATGCACTTACATAATTTACGCCACTATACCAACACTATAGTACCTACACGCACAAACAAAGATATCGACGTGTAGTGGCTTGCAACATGAATTTTGGTAACCATATACCGTACTACCTAGGTAGCTATATACCTAATAGCTATTATACGGCTACTTAATCAACGTACCTATACTAATTATCAAAAATGGGCATTAACCAGATAATAAATTAATTTTAATTTTAATTTTTAACCAAACTACATATATTTTAAATAATAATTTGGAACTTTAAATTGTTTTCCATGATTCTCCGTAACTTATGAGTTTATTAATTTTACTGTCACGTTAAGTTAATTTGTTTTTTAATATAAACTTCATAGATTTAAAATATATTAAATTCAATTATTATTTTTGTTTAAAAAAAAAATAATCGAAAGTATAAAATATTGTTTAAAAATGATAAAATTATATGTATTCTAAATTATACTGAAAAAGTATTTATATAATATACCAAATAATAGTATTATTATATTATGCTCATTGCTCGTAGTCCATTGCAAACCAATATAGTTTTGCAATAAATAATGTACGATATATGTGTAAGCGTATTATATAAGTATTAATTTTACTATATAAATTATTATTACCTAACCCCCCGTTGAAATATAATTTTAGATGGTTCAAACATACCACTTTATGTACTCGACGCTACTGATTATACGTATAATATAATTTTATATTTTGGACCAATATGCATAATATTTTATATTTTTTTTTTTTGCTGTTACTGACTATATATAAATTAACGATATCTAAAAATATGTGTTTTTGTTTTAGAAATTCTGAAATCTGAATAGGACTGTTAGTTTTCCAGCGATGTTTGCTTTATTTTATTTGTGTTTATCTAAACGATTTTTGGGACAGAGAAAAAGGTCAAAAACTTTTACACATAACCCCTATCATCTATATAATATGGTCTATAGTCCTACCTAACCTATGCATGTAGATTGGAAATTGGACATATGTTGTAATTTACAGAGGTCGGTTTTGTGGAATTCCCCAAAGTGGTCGGTTTTAGTGAAAATCATGAAAAACGATGAAACCTATAAAATAATTAAGCAAAAATGCATCATTTTATAAACCAACTGTTTATCAGTGTATTCAAGTTGGAAGACGCTCGCTTTCCGGTTACAGTATTTAACTTTTATTGTATATAATATTGTGCGTACGCGTATACTTATAATACCTGCATAAATCAGCGGAGAAATATATGAAGGTTGGGAGGATTACAGACATTAAGTATCCTAAACGTCTTTATTGTATATATTATATAATAATAATATGCAGCGTGTCTCTATCCTGTTTAATATATATTCAGATGACAGATTTAGTACCGGATACAAGCTGTATAAGCTCCTATTCTGTTTCATTACTTACCCAACAGAAATCAGTGGCTGGGTATATAATACACACAATTAACTCGGACCTACAGCGTATAGATCACTCGAGAGTAGTCGGGACGATTGGTGCTCATTATTATAGGATTTCGTTGGTCGAGAGTCAGGGCAGTTTGGGGCTTGTAAACTCTAAACTCTTCAGTGGATACTATACGTCACTAAAAAAAAACTAAGTATTCTAGCGATGAATATAGACTTCAAAGTATGAGCATAATTATTTATAAATTATTATATTATATTTCTATCGGTATTTAATATAGCTCTCGTTACCTCGAAAAAAAAACTATTCTGTGAAATATTAAAACCGACACATTTATTTCAGTGTGTATTTTGGGCTGATATGCAGTTATATGAAAGAAAATATGTTTTATATCTTATTATCACTATTACTAGTTTGCTTAATTTTTGACTCCCGACCATATTGGATCAGCCAACTTTCGTCTCATACTTTGATCCATCATATTAAAGAGCTCTATTTCCCTCTTCGTATTCTTTACACACACCAACTATTTTTGTGTGTCACTCTCTATTCTGCCTGTCTGTTACCTTCTTGGTCTCTGTCTCTCTCTCTTTCTTTTCTTTTACATTTATTTCCATAACTGCCTTCACTGCTTCCGAGTAACCTCATAACTGACTAGTAACTCATTTATAAAATCTGCCTTTCAATCTTGACGGTACTTTTTTGTTACCTGACGCTCCTCTTCACTTCATCCATTCACACATAGTTAATATTATTTCCGACATCGTCTTTGAAACCACCATTATTTTTTGCCACCGATCCTAAGTACTTGACAAAAATTAATTATTCAACCCCCCCCCCCCGTATATTAAAAAAGTGAAAATCTTAGTAACAATGCGTAAACACAAAAATATTACAATTTTTTCTCGTAAATGAGACCTGTAGTGTTCGCGAGTTTTCTTTAATATAATATTTTGGAATAATAGGAAGAGTCAACAAGAGTGGGCCAAATAATGAGAAGGACATATTATTATTATTGTGCATAAAGTGCCGTGGAGTAGCACCATTTGATTACTAAAAGGGAGAAATGATGCACCCTGGAGTGTCATTAAAAGCTCGGTGCTTACGAGATTAGGAAGGAATATCGTTGCTGGTTTCTCGAGTCCATACGCCTCAGATGGGAATTGAAAACAATAGGACGCCGGTCTTACGCTACTGTCTTTCGTGGATCACGGACGAACTACGATGTATAAATATAGAATATTATAAACATACAAAATTAAATCATTACAGAAGCGTTCTCGAACACGGATATGGTAGATTCTATGCAAAACTGTACTCTATGAAAAACCACAGTAAATAAATATAATATATATATATATATATACTACAAAACTGGCACTTCACAAGGTAGTATATTATTTATTACAAATCGTAAAGTTTGATCAAAATGAATTCGCCGTCATAAACGATGGTTTCCCAATATATTACAAATCCCCTAAAAATTCTATAGTGTTGGAACAAAGTGGACGATATAATATGTATAAAAATAAAATCGTATCTTGACGACGGGTTAACGAGGGTCGCGCTCTCGATCGTCAGTTACTTTCGCCAGTACAACCCCCTTCCGCGCACCAAATTAGATACGCTGAAATTAATAAGAGCAATTATTATATTATAATTTTGAGTTGCCTGAATATTTTGAGCAACTGGTAAAACGATTGTAATATACTAATATTAAATAAAACATACTACATATATATACTACAAAGAGTATTAACACTGAGACACACGGTATGTTAGTTTTTAAGAAAACATTTGAGTCAGAAATCGTATGACTAGGCAATGGAAAGAACGTTTTTGTGTTTTCGAAGAAAACGTAAAAAATGACCGCAAAAGAGTAGCTTACAATTAAAAGTTTAAAAAAAATTGTATTATGTTTAATTAAATTGAAATTACTTTTTTCTGATACAAAACATCACCGTTTAAGAAAACTAGTGTACGGTAGAGCAAATAAAATAATGTTTTTAGGTTGTCAATGTTTATAGAATCTTACTTTAATCACTGAGTATTTCATAGGCGGACGCGTACGAAAAGTCGTCACGAATAAATAATTGATCAGCGACATCCGATGAGGTTCTAAAGCTCTGCGGTTTGACCACGGTAAGCACAGCTAAGTAGACCATCAAAGGATGTTTGGGTATGATATTTGTAAATTATGTGAATTGCCTAATGAATAATAATCTTACTTGTATATACAATATAAAGAATACTTAAGTGTTAGGTTCAACTTATACATTAACAAATGTTTTTAAACCATAAAAATGCCACACAACAATTCAAATAAACAGATAAACAATAATTATTACGATTTTCAGGCACAACTGCGATAACGTGGGAATAGAAGTAATAATAATTAACTGTGATATACCAATAATATAATTAAATTAGTGATTATACAATTGTGTATTCATTGTGTACCTAATCGTGTTAATAATCTTTAAAACCAAACCTATAATATAATAATATAAAAAAAATATAGAATATTTTTTATATTTTTGAAAATTAATAAAATTTTGTATAATATATACCATATAGGTATCTAAATAATACGTTCGATTATTATTATTAATTATTCAATAAAAATGTAAGAAAAATATTTTCCATAAGAACAATGTAATTTGTTTAAATGTTTCAGTGTAGATGTATAACATAATATTAATATAATTTTTATTTGAGTATTTCTGTCATTCCAATTGGGTTTATTCTGTGGTGGTGTGGTCTAATCCATTTAACCATTATTCCACCACCGAGACACGGCCGTGCGGATGAACTAGAAAAAATAAACTGACAGTTTTTTAACTGATCGACTCTAATTCCAAGTTCAGGCATCGCCGATTATTATTATTGTCAGACTTACCCCAAACGAGAGTGGAGGCCGTTTTTGAAAAATTTGTGACCAATTTTCAAAATTGTTTTATACATTTTTTATTGACTAGGTACATAAATTACGACCACGCAGTGTTATCGTTAATGTTTCTGGTTAAACCCGCGACTACGTTTAAGATCGCATCAATAATTTTAATTCGTCATTTTATTAACAACACCCGATGGTCTGATATACTATTAAATTAATTTATAGAAATATTAAAAATAAATTGAAATTAATACAGCATTTCTATTCAATCGTATCTTATCAAAGACTTCTGAGGACAATATCAGAAAATTCAAAATAGGTTAATTTGATTTCTTGGAAATAATGACATGTACAAATTAACCAACAACCCGTTAATTATGTAATTTTTAAAAATAAAAAAATGATATTAACATTTTAAATTTATAACATTGTTAAAAATAATATTGCAAAATGTCAACAAAAAAAAATTGCGGGAAATGATGAATACCTCTCTGCTGTACAGTAGATTTTGAGGGGTTCACAGTAATGGATGTGTTATATCTGAATTCAATGATGAATCATTGTACATTGTATACACGAACAACTATTCTGAAAGAAGACGGTCTGACAAATTAAATCACTAAATATATTTTATGATATTTCTATTAAAGTAGTTTATTACACATGTTATGATAGTATGATTTAATTTTTTTCGAAAACATAGCATTTATTAATATTTAATTATTACAATAATATGTATTTACGAATTTCTTATTATGATATAGTTTGCTTTTTGCGATTTTTACCAATGGTGTCGAAATTCTAACCCCAAATGCATACAAAAAAAATTATGGATATGCATTTTTAATATTTTTACACAAATATAAGAAAAAAATATATGGGATCTTATAATACATTTTCATGATATTTGACCTACCCAATAATTTTTTACTACTACTTATCTTGTATACACAAAACAAAAACACATAACAATAATTGTAATATAAATATATACATTTATCGCTCCACTCAAAATCTAAAATGAAAATTCCAATAACAAATTTTTTGGATTTATCTAGTTCGCTTCCTTATGGTACACACAGGGCAATAGTTAATTCAGAATGGAATACAAGGGTATACATGGGCTACGCAATATAAAAATAATTTCCAATTTGGACACATACAGATCATACCTTTTTTATGTATACACTCGGGACATTATCCAATAATTATTTTGGAACGCATAGAGAAGACCCCAAAAATCACAGGATACAAGTGAATAATTCCTTAAGTATTTTAAATAATATTTAAAAATAATGTCTTTAAGTATATTTTCTAAAAATTATAGTTTGAATAAATTCATTATTTACGAAAAATAGAGGTCGAGCATTTTTAGCGAATCAATCTGTAGGTAAATCATATTATATTCCATAATTCTTTCATAAATTGACAATATGATTATTTAAAATATCTATAAATTTGAAGTTCCATTGTAGAATTCAGGTTTTTACCTTTTTATTTGCCATATCGAAGAAACGTTTTTGTTTATCAAAAATATAAAATCATTACACATCAATAACCAACGCAATAATGCAAAATGAAGACGTATTTCAATTATAATAAAGGTTTTTAAAGTTTTGACAAATGAAGCGTTCTGAATATCTTTTTAATTAGTAATTTAATATTTGTTCCTTTATTTAGTTTTTAATTGGTTAAAAGTTAAGATTATATCTAATCACTAATAAGCAATGATATTTAATATCCAGCATTCGCTTCAGAGTTATCGATGATTTCTCGTATTTACAGTTTGTTCAAAACATTCTTTATTTCTTCATATCTATCTTTTTTTTTTAATAGGAACCATTAAATCACTAATTGTTTATATATCACAGTTATTTTTTTATTAGTCATACGGTTTAGATATTTCAAATGTATACCTAATACATTTTAATGCAAAATCACGTAAATAAAGCGTGAATAAAATATATCAAAAATATTAATTAGTAAAATTTATGTCAACTATGGACAAAATTGCATAGGTTATAATTTGACCTAGATTACGTACTAGCAAAAAGTTATAATCACATCATTATCCGTAATTGGCATAACCAAACGTACGAATATTACTGCTCACTCTCATACACTTTTGAACAATAATAATAATAATAATAATAATACTATAATATAGCAATAATACCAATTTATTGAAATTTATAAATAGATATTTGAAATTATACCATTCATTGTAGAAATATTATAAATTGATTTTTGGTATTTTGTTTATCATAATTTTTTTTTTTTTTTAATAATAATAAACGGGAAACGAACTAATTTTTTTTTTTTGTTTAAATGCATTGAAAAAAAAAATGAAATTTGAATGCGTTGCCTTCGGGCATCCTTGAATTTTAGTATTTTACTGACTTATATTCTAAGTGAAAATAATAATCACCTGAGTGAAACTCGCATAATTATAATAATCTAATAGTGATATATTCACCGATATAATAGTATACCGACGCACGTTTAAATAGGTTGTTTAAAAATGAAAAATAATTTATACATACACGGAATAACAAATTATTGTATAGAATTTTCAACAATTGTTTATTTACTCGATAGATATGGATAATTAATAAATTTTAATGCATTTCTACTAACGCGCATGAATACGAACTAATCAAATTAACGTGCAACGTTAAACACGGATATTATAATGTTATAATACTATATGGATAGTGCGCTGTGTATAATATTGTTATGACGGTGACACGATATTGACTAGTTGTTATGAATACTACTGTAACAGCTGTGCCCTGTGAATAAACCGCATCTGAACAATAATATTATGACCGTTCGACTAAACTCGACGGGTGAATTTAAATTTTAGTAAATAATGATATTTTATCATGTGTATCTGTTGATCGTTAAATCGGCACAGCCACAAAGATGCTTTCCGCGATTTTGCGCGTAGTTTCGCGTATTGCCGAGACACGCGAGATCGGGTTACGGATGACAATTTTTATCAGACAATAGTAAATAAATGAAAAAAATAGTTTTGTGATAGACGTTAAAACAAAAACAAAAAACAATGATCGTATACAATAACGTATGCTGGTATATACCTACCAGTTATATTTCGGTGTGCCGCGTTGAATTGACTGTTAATTTTTTATTTTCATTCTGAAAGTTACGAAAACATTAAATCACTATAGTGTCTGACTTTGAGCGTGTATTGTAGCGCGTCGTGATTTCAAAAACCTTTGTGAAATAATAACTACGATGCGCGTAATTGGATCATCTACTGAATATTCTATTTATAGTTGATGTAAACGTACGCACAGTATTCACTCTTATTGTAAACAGCTTATTGGCATTGCAGTCGATAACAAATTATTACGTTAGGAACCGTATAATATACTCTATTATTATTTCTGTAGCTCAACTGAACGTTTCGTGCCGACGCTGTGACAATGATTTTGTGAAAAATAAAATGAGCTGGCTTTTCAAAAAATTTTATAATCTGTCTATAATATAAACAATATACCCGAGAATCGTTTTATTCTTTAATATATACATAATGTACATTTGTACATGCCGATATACTATACGCGACCATCTGCACAGCCCATGTAAAGGTTCGTCAACCTGACACCCCAAACTCAAAATTTCAAACTCAGACTATGTATGATAACAGTATAACCTGTTATTAAAGTATCAAAAAGACGCGGGAAGACCAGTTAGCATATTTTTTCATTATTGTAATAATATATCTTAATAAAGTACTCATAATTAATAAATAATTAATATAAGGTGTTCTTTCAATTATAAATGTGTAAAATAAAACAACCTAACGGTCTTAACGAAACAGAAAATACACTAAAAAGTTAGTAAACAATTCGTAATAATTTGTAACCGCAAAATCAGAATTTGTAACCTATGTCTTAACTCCCAATTTTTTGTTTCGTTTTTTAGGGAAATTATTACGAATTGGTTACTAATTTTTTTAAGTTCGAAATTTTGAATTCTTGATGCCAGACTGACTGATCTTTCATATACTGTGTTAGGTACAATATGAGCAATGCTCGATCTTAGAAGTTAAGATATATAGGAGAATACATATTTATTACGTTTTCCAAGTATTTAACTAAATCTCTAAAATGAGTCAAAATTACTAGCATTAGCATATTTTTATATATGTATAATATTTAATTTATATATACATGAATGAGTAAGTGAAAAAGTTAATTTGGAAAACCAAATAGCGAAATTTCAAACATGAACTTTACATATCTATTCCGTTTTTTGAATTTTTGCATTTCATATTTTAGTTAAAATCAATTTTTCATAGATTTTTATACTTTGAAAACAATGAGAAAGTAATTTTTTTTTTTGATTAACTTATTTCAATAAGGATAGTTGATCTTTTTTTCTTTAATTTATACTTTTCCAGTATCACGTTTTGTAGCAACAAATAAACATAATGAAAATAAAATATATCTAATTGGTTTTTGTATAATTGTTACTTTTCAAACGTGAAACTGCTATTAATATATACATATATACATTTTTACCTAATTATATCATTTCTGTCAAACTATAAGATACGAACAGATTTCGCAAAAGATAAAAATAAACGAAAATATTTTTTATCTATCTACCAATTTTATTATTTGCATGATTCCATATTATTTGTTCATAGAACAAATATTTTTCAATTAAAAATTACAAGAGATTGATCGCGTAACTCGTTGCACACAAGGAATGCTTAGCTATCGCATACCTATCATTTAGTACTTTCTGACTTTAAATTGGGCAAAAGTTTAAGTTTTGCACCAATATTTTTAAAATTAAGATATATTTTTGGTGCATTATGATCTGATCGTCAATCATTTAAAAATAATTATATTCACAAAACTAAATTATTAAATTTAAAGACGGTTATAATGTTTTGAACATTATAATATCATTATATGCAGTAGCTACCCTACGTTAAAATGCAACGTCTTTATGGGGTGACGTAGTATATATTTTTTTAATGTTGCCTAAGTAGTAGTAACATTGGCATGCCTTAAATTTGGCACACTTTAAAAATAAATTGAAATAGCGGATTGACATCTACACTGTGAAGTGGTCGGTGCTTATAATGCCAGTAACATTTATAGACTATGTTTTGTATGGTTTATTTTTTTAAACGTATAATTGAATGTTTTAAATTTTAATTTGGTTTACTTTATATATTTGAGTACAAAAATATTTCAATCGGTATGGCGTTCTTTTAAGTTTTAAGCACAGCATTTTAAATATTTATTTTTGTTTCGTAAATTAATTTTCAACTTATAGATTACTATAGGTACATCCTATTTTAGTCAAACAAAAACACTTCATTTATTTACTTATAAACTTGTTCGATTTCATTCAAACATTTTTCAAATGTAAATTATTCACGTTCTACAGTCAGACCCCCAGTACCTTTTTTATTACTCAACTTCATTTTATATATAACTCATACATCAAACGTTATTTACATATTAAAAATATATAAACATACTCCACAAGTGATTATACTAATATCAATTTAAATGTTCTTACTATAATATACTCTTATACAAAGGTAAATAAATGAAAAAAAAAACAGGCATTTATTTTATGTATGTTTGTTTAAGAATAAAATATTATAAATATAATATTTTGATGATACAAATAAAAACGAAACTATAAAAAAGGGAAATGTAGGTACCTCTCTGCTGTACAGTAGGATTCGAGTGTACTTCGTCATTGAGTGTGAACTGTAATAGACGTGTTAAATTTTTAACTCAATGATAAATCATTTTTTACGATGAAAAACGATTCTGGGCGAAGACAATTAAACTTTTTACGATTATACTAATAATAAGATAACATTTTAACCTTTTGCGTATTATTATTCAGTTTTTCCGATTAATTTTAAAAGAACTGATATTTTCAATCCTGACTCTTAACAAGTACCAACACTTCTTACAAGAAACCTCCATTAATATTGAGAACCAAAACGTTTTTTTACTAAAAAATAAAAAAACTGAAAAGTAAAATTAATAGTATATTCATCACTACGTTAATAATCTAAAATTTCATAAATGTAAACAAAAAACTCAATTTTATATTTAAATAACAAATAGTACAACTTATTATTTGATAGTAATGGACTGATTTCACTTACAAGTAGTCTTTATTGTTGATTGTGACAACATATTATCGGTTCAGAACTCTAAATTGCTAAATAATGATTTTTTTTAATAGATTTTCTTGGAGATAAATTTAAATTTTCCCATTTTTACACAACAGTAAGCAATAATAGAGTAGCCTATAATTTATATTATACTAATTTTTATATACAATAAATAGTCGTTCTTGTATTTCAAAAATTCTTATAAGATGCAAACCTATAAAATACGGTTATAGGTATAACTTATATTGCAACAACTATAATATAGAATTGAAGCAATCAGTATTGAACAATTTATGATTTCTTTTAAACACTTAAAAATATTTTTCTAATAATTTAAGATTCTGAGTGAAACAATGAAATATGTATAATAATTTTACAGTTATGTGAATTTTTTTTTCAAAAATAGGGGAGTCTTGTATATAAAAATGGATCTAATTTGTGCTTTAAAGAGGTCAAACTTAAAAATGTCCAGTGTTATATAATCAAGAAAAACAAACAAAAAATTAAGGAAAACAATTCTAACATACATCTAATTTTGGACATTACGCAGGAACTTGAAATTTTCACCAATCTTTTTTATAATAGTTTTCTATTCGTGATAAAATTTTCTAAATATTTTGACTATTTTTGAGCTATTTATTAGGCATAAGAAATTTTAAATTATTTTTAGTTTTTTATGTTTAAATATTGATAAAAAATTATTCACCTGGTCAAAATTCTTGTAAATCTAATACAAGATCCCAAAAAGTTATTCTTATTAAATTCAAAATTGTATATTATATAAATTGATATAATATAGTATAAATATATTTTCGAAAAAAATAATATTGACCTACTATAATACTAAATGTAAAATCAATGACTTTAATAGATATATAAAAAAAAAAAAAACATATCACTTGGTAATATAGGCTGATAGACCGTTTCCGCTCAGTATCGTTTTTCGTATACAATGATAAATCATTGAATTAAAATTAAACACACCTATTATAATAGTGACCCACTTGACACCTAATATACAGCAAAGCAGTATCTACTTACCACCCTTTTATATATTTGATTACGAAACACTGGTTTATTTCAACGTTATCCATATCATCGGTCCGGCTCGGGTGACGGAGCCTAATGTTATGATATCCAAATAAATTCGCGTAAACTCCATAATCTGATAATATAGGTGTGCAGGGAAATATGACTTTATATAAGAAGCGATCGCGGTCAGTACGAAGTACACTTTATAATATAGGTTATATCGACCTCCTGTAGTAGCGATTTATTCACAATATACATAAATAAATGATGTGATTATTGTAGTCACTATACATAATGTATACATATTTATGTATATATAACGCTAACACGTCGTACGATATCCGCAAATCAATATTACATAATATGGAAACAAAAGTCAAAATCGAATGGCTTATGTGGACTTATAAACGCGGATTTTACCCACATACATAGTGTAATATATACAGAGTGATTCACCAATCATGAATACCCTTTTTTTTTTCAATAACGCAGTTAATTAAAATCTGATTTTTGGATTTTTTATACGTATTTAAAAATAAAAGTTTAAAATTCTTGAAGTTTTTGTACTAATTAATTAGCGAATAATTTTTATGAAAATCTTAACGTATCAAATTTCAAAATACTAACGAGTAGCTTTTTAGTTATTTAATTATGTATACCAGTGGTCCCAAAACTGTGTACCGTAGCGCTCGTGCCTTTAGGGTGTATTTATAAACATTACATATACATTTTATGAAACCATTTTTAAGGACTATTATCTTCAGTATAAACATCTTAATATAACTGAGACACTATACTGGTTTGAGTTTTGAATTAGGTATATCGACATTTTCAAAACAACGTATCGTTATTTTCAGTAATAAAAATAAGTTAGGTTATTTGAACTGAAGTTCGCATCGTCACTAGACGCAAATTTTTAAATGTCACGAACAATAAATTTTAAGAGTGAAAATGTGGTCTTACATTAGAAATTCCCAAAATCATAATTTGAATAAATGTATTTTTAAAGAAAAAAAATAGGCATAATAGTGAGCGTTTTTTTCTGTGAATCATCCTGTATACAATATAATATATGCGTGCACGCAAAAAGCTTTCGACTGTTTCAGATTTTTATTTCGTTTTTTCTCCCTGCCCTCGCCGACTAGGCAATAATATATACCTATATAATATATTACTATAGGCTATACCGTTACGCGCGGGGGGGAGTGGTTCACACGATGCCGTGTATATCGTTGTCCTGAGGTACCGCCGTTTGGGGGTGAGGGTATTGTGAGAGGGTGGGGGATGAGAGAGAGCGCTCAATAAAATGTCAACCAGTTTATCTTGAGTTATCGTCCTCACTTTTGTATATACGTCCGCGGGATTTACCGTCAGATCGCGGCGGTCCAAAAACGATACAGCGCCCGCGAATCGACACGGCGCTGGGTGTGGTGGGTGATAGGCCCTCGCGAGTATTGGTTATACCGGCGCCACGGGTGCGCGGGGTCGTCTTCTCCTTCCAGACAACTTACACGCGACGACGGTCTCTCCCGCCGATCGACCTACACCCCGCCGGGTCTTGCCCCACCGTTATAGGTATACACTAGCCGACTTAAAACCTTGTCGAAATCTTTATTTATTCGCGCGCCGCCGAATTTACACGCCCGCGACCCCTCACCCCCACCCGACACCACCGCGCGACCATATTATTATACGTCCCGTTTCCGTTGTGTAGGTACGTCGTCGTGTATATATATATATATATATTATATATGTACTATATATACACACACACCTGTACATATGTATATTATTGTGTATATACGTATACGTATATATATATGTATATATCCGAGGTACCTACGCTGCTTTAGATTGCCACTTTTCTTTTAACCGTTTTTTTCCCATACTTTTCCGCACGTGTGTGTATATTTCACGAGCACACGCGATTCCGCGTTACAATGTATATATATTATTGTTATATAGTGTCCCCCCAGTGTGGCAGGTTTTAACAGTCAAACGTTTTGTGGCGGTGGCGGCGGAGGAGCGAGAAAAAAATCGCGTGGCAGTCGAAATCTAGACCGGCTATATTTTATTTGCGTTTCGTCCGTTTTTGCGGCAGCCTTTCCGTATACAGCAACCACTACGGTGGTACGCACGGTGGTTTGAGCACGTTGAGCCGCTCCTCACTCGAATATTTATCTATTTTACGTTATATTATGATATAATAATTTACAATCGGTTTCCACCAAGAACCTACCCTAACCAAATCATTCCATCCAGAGACTTGTCGATGGCGTCGCGCGTATCAACAATACAATGTAACCCTATTTTGTCTACACAAAATTATATTTTCATGTATTGTTATGATGTTAGATTTTTATTTAAGATTATCGATTTTAAATATTGAAAAGTCAATTTTTCCGACTTAATCTTTTAAATTTGTTCTCCATGATATCGTTTTCCCGTCTCAGTTTTGGCCACACTTTATACCCTTATCATTCCTTTAAAATTGCATGGAACAATTCCCCTCTCTACATACTTAACAATGACCCTATGGTTTGTGACATTACCCGTCTAATCTCTTCACCTGACCCAGTCTATCGCCCCAACGTGATCACCTATTATTCCTTTTCAATTGCTCCAATATTTCTTTCGACACCAAAAATATCCTCTCAAACCAATAAAAAAAATATCATACTTATTATAATAATATTATCTTTTTTTTAACTATACAAGCTTTTTAATTGGGTTGTATATTTTCTTCTTTATTTTTATAAATAACTTATATTTAATATTGTTCTTTATGTTTCTCACTGATATCTAATTATCAAATGTAATTTTAATATAGTTACAAAAAAAATATAGATCATATTCAATAAATTATTAATAAAATCACCCTTGTCCAAGATAAACCGTCTGCATTACTGCAATGAGTAATACACGTATACTTATTTCTGCTACACTCGGTTTATCTCGTTCCCAATAAATTATTATAAAATGTAAACTAAAAAATTAAAATTAAACACGAATACACTAATTATTAAATTTCCAGCAGAGTATATTTTTATTCTCCCAATTCCCATCGTCATCACCAAAACCCAAAATCCCCGCGTTTACGGCTCCGCTATATAATAAAACATATACTTGCCAGATTAATCGGCATAAATTGCGTGTAATTAATCCCCCTAATTGATGGATACTTCTGTGACATATCACACATAGAACCTTTATATAAATTATTTATGTATATCCACATACACGAGTGTATGCAATTTTATACGTGCACATACCTATGCAAAGTAAGCGTGACTGTATGTAATATATATATATATATATATATATGTATAATAAATATAAATTCGATAGTTTAATTAACGCATCACCTGTATCGTAACTGTATGCATACGACGAGTGCGTGCCATTAGATACACTATGCGTAATATATTGTGATACGGACGACACGAGTTTATGGTTAAATCTATCGTGTTTTTCCCGCGTGCTATCGGAAACTTTAGGCGTGCGCACATGCGTGTCGTCTGTCTGTCGGAAAGTTATAAGTATGGTTTTACTGTATGTTACCATACAACTGAGTATCACTGCACTATTGTGATTATAGGACTTTTATTTGGAACTAATTTCCCTGAATAATTTGTTCGTTATTACTAGTCTGTGACTTGTCGTAAATGCCAACCCTCCTCCACCACTGACATCACCAACGACGCCAAATTACGCACACATTCCTCCATAGTCTATACATCCCTTATGTAAGATATCGAAAACACAAGTGCATCATCCATCTAAAACTAATATCGCTTAAAGTTATCCACGCGTGTGCCACACGGGGTCTTCTTTAATCCCAGTAATCACCATTAACAGTAATAAATGTCTTTCTCGATTTTTTTTTCCAAAATTTTTCTTATCGACTGTTTGGTACCTTCACACAAAAATCAAAATGTTTGTAGATATTAAGCTTTGTTACATAATAACCTACCAATAACCCATAATAAGTGATATAAATAAAAAAAATGTAAGCTTTACTAAATATGTCTTCTATCCATAATCCATATAATTAGTCATAACTCATAGTTCAACAAATTGTTAATTTTGTGTAGTATTTAAAGGTGTAATAATTTTATAATTTTTTAACAAACTTAATTAGTGAATGTTCTTTATTTTTTTTAATGATGCCTTCTTCTTGTCATCTGAAATTAATGATAAGGACACCTAGAAATGGGAATTTGATAATTTAGTACGAACAATTATCTCCAACTTAGTGATTTTTGACAGTTTATCAATGGATAAATATTTTTAACCTTTGGTAGCCTTGATGTTATTTAATGAATATTCATTCGTAAATGCATATTAATTTAAGTGTGTTTGAATTCTCCACTCAACTCGAAAAATTATCAGTTATTAGTTATAGGTATTACTAGTGTATAATTTTAGATTTAAGAATATCGAAAACCAAGAATAAAAAATAAATAACACATATACATATTTTTCATAGTGCATGTTATTTTATAATTGTATGCATATTTGGTACATTTTTTGAGCATTTGACTTTGAACTCTACACATTGACAAATATTATATAAGTACCAAAATACTACTAGTAAAGTTTTAGCTCAGCCGGTAAAATGTCACGGAATAAACAATTACGACCGTGCTAGCAAACTATATGTTTATACTGATGTATTATGTATAATATGAAACGGTTGCATATTACATAGTGGTACCTATCTACAATACACTACACACATATTATAGTATGTGCATGTGTGCTATTTCCGGGATCGTATAATTTAGTCGATTACGGAAACCGGATCTCGCACCAACACCCGCACAATATTATATAATATTTTGTACATTATATGTGTGTGTGTGCTCAATAACAATAATTATCGTCAATTAACATTAATTTACACATTATATATAATATGGTATTAACGACACCTATACAGTGTTCGTATGAGCAGTTATAGGCTAGACAACCAGTGTATATGTATAGATAATATGAGAATTTATCTCATATTATCTATGTGTAGACGGCAATCGGGTAGAAGGCTTATAAGTACATTAGTCAAATAATAATATTGTATTGTTTGTATTTTTAGAATCTGAATGCGGAAGCGACGATAAGCGAAAGCTGAAGCGAACCGAAAGTATCAAGTTTTTATAGTTCGGCTCGTTATCGATTCTAAAACTGACACCATCAATGTGATAGCGTTAAGGGGTAGTGTTATAAAACTAGAGTTCGATCATTTTATCGATGATTTTTTTTTTTTTTGAGAGAGAGAGAGAGAGAGAGATATTACATATTATTCAAATTCAAAAACGGTTTTTACAACTGTACAGAATGGATTGCTTTTTAATTAAAACAAATAAATTTAATAAGGTTTTAAATTACTTTATATTTAGAGAGAGGGTATATATAATGGGTATGCCCATTAATGTTTTATTTTTATAATCCAGTCCGTTAAAAAAGTACCTTATGTTAAAGACGATATTAATGTTTTTTCTCTGCGTTCTGGTTTGGTAATAAAAAGTATTATATATTATATTATTTCCAATCTATAAATATATTCAATATTTTAGTTTCGTATATTATATTTACTTGGCACATGTATATTATGATAATTTAAGAATCCTAGTAACGATCGAAAAATACACTTATTATAATGATATTTATATTATACATGTAAAGGTAGTGATCTGATCTCTAATAGATTTAAAACTAAAAAGTTTATAATAATATGTGCATAAAAATACACCTTATCGCCAGTTGAGTAAGTTTCAAAGTGTATAACTTTAAGCGAAAAATCCAAAAATAATAATGTTTCGTTTTATAATAAAAATGTACAACTGTAAAACAAAAACGCCATTTAAACCCGAAGTTAACACATATAATTGACACGACAATTATTAATAGCTTTTTTTATATTTATTTTTCAGTTAAAAAATTTAAATATTTCAATAGTTGCTGCTGGGTTCTACTTAGCTACTCGTAATTCGTTTGAATAAATCAGTAAGTAGTTTAACATAATCTGCAAACGCACCTCGTTCAGTTCATTTAACGTGGAAATAAGATAAACACGATAATTATTATTTATAATGATGCTTGTTAATTGTTAAGTGAATTAATATTTTTTAATTACTCGGTATTTTCTACTATCATGAACTCTAATCTTAATAGAGAGCTATTTTTTGTTATACTTAAAAAATTCGGAAAATTTTTTTCTGAATTAGATTTATCTAGAACTGTATATTTCCATGGAAACATATTTTGAAAAGATATTTTACCCAAAAACGTATGCATTTGGAAATTAAATCGTTTGCAAATATTATTATGGATTCGTATTTATTTAAACGAATTTTGTCGGAATAGTATATTATAGCTCAGAAATGTATGGTTGGAAAAGCATTTTTTGGAAACGTAATATTATTCATTTCCAACGAAATATTTTGTATGAAAATAAATTTCTGAGTAATTAGGATTCCCACTAACTAATTTTTAGCTTATTATAGTGCCACATTTATACCATCCTATAATGTCTTCAGCACGAGGAGTTATATCCTTTCTAACGAGATTGTTGATATTACTTTATAAGTTTATAACATGTGTTTAATAAGGAGATTCCTCTGTAATTTTTTATTTAAGGTAAATCATTTCAAATATTGGACGTAGCATAGCCATATTCCAAATTTAACGTATTGTATGTGTTTCCGAAATGAAGTCGATTACTTTTTATATTTCGTTCTTTACTGCTTTTCCATTGTTTTTGAATAACACATTCTATTAATTCATATCTTAAGTTATTATCAAGAAAGTTAAAAATTTTATTTTAGACAAATTACCCGAGAACAATAATCACATATGCATATGAAAGTAAGTTGTTAAGAAACATTTTCGGCCAAGGGAATAAACGGAACCGAGAACGTTTGGAAAAAAACAGTAATTATCTGTTCAAGTTGTACAAAAAACTAAATAAATTATATTACTTTCTTACATAGCTACACGAAAGACAATAGATTAGAATTATTCGGACACGTATGGAGAACAAAAAATTACCTACTAAAACAAGCTTTAACTGAAATCATAGAAAACAATAAAACACCACTAGGAAGGCCCAAACAATATAGTAAAATATAGTAGAAAAATACATTTTTGGACTGTGGACAGAATATATCAATTTGAGTGGCTTTTGACAAAGAAAGATGTAAAGGACTGCTTGTGGTAGCTCAGGACGCTCAGGTCCTACACGGACCGTTAAGCTGAAGAAAGAAAGAAGAATGAATATTACGGTTCCAACAATATTTTCCATACAATTACGTTTTCAACAAAAAACATTTTAAAAGGATTCCAAATCAATATAATTCGATAAAAATACAAATCCAACAAGCGTTGATTGCAAATGGAATATTTTTCAACAAAAAATCGGTTCACAACTACCTATACAGTAGTGTATTGATGTTTGTAACTCGACATGTCCGCCGTTTTTACATAATAAGATGTAGAAAATAATAAAACTAATTATTATTAGTATTTCTATACATAATAATATATTTTAACTAAAGTAAAACCAAAAAAAGAATTTTAATTTTTACCCAGGCGAAGTCGGGTAATATAGCGTACGTGTGGTTTACGAGACGTGTTAATGATTTACATAATTCTGTATTGATATAATAATAATAATAATAATATAACTTATATAATGTTCCCATCTGCGCACATTAATTTTTGTCGCACGCGTATTGATTTTGTCATCAGCCGTAATATGTATATTATATAAATTTTACACAGCAACTATATTAGATATAGTACCTATATAGACTACGTTTCTCCGACGATCGCAATTTGTGTTCATCATATGATATACAATATCAAATAAAACAATATTTCATTGTTGGAACGCTCCACATTATACATATAGGTACATAGGTAAGTAATCGTTTGAATTCGTGACTTTTTCGTCTATGATAAATTATTATTTTTTATGCGCGCGTGACGTGTTGTACGCGTGTGGCGACGTCGGTGTATGTATGTATATTGCTAGGTAATTCATTCACCAAACATGTTTACCCTATTTTATGTTGTACATGTGTATTTATCGTTTATACTGAACTTTCGTATTCCCATGTATACCAAGAGAATATATTTTTGAATATTTATTAGATTTTTTTTTTTATGTCATCTAAGAAATGAATAACAATATAAACTTCTTTTTTTTTATAAATTCGAAAATAAATTAATAAAAACATTAGCTTGTTATTGTGATAAATTTTACAGATGAGGGAGAAATACTTGTACATAAAATATTTAAAATAAGATGTATCTAATACTAATAATACTTAGTCTAGTATGCTCAGACGGTTTTAAAACTCAAACAAATTATAAGATTCCAACATATAGATGAATGTTGATTATAGTAATTGTTTTCTAATCATCATAAAGAATAATTATTCTTACAAAATAAAATTTAATAACTCGGAAACAATTCGTTTAATGTCTATTTAGTTATACACTGAACTTAAAAATAAAAAAATAAACTATTGCAGCTTACAATAAAAAGGTACAGTAAAAAGTTTTCATTTGAAAAAAAAGTTTACATCGTCACACGACATTTCTTATTGACTAACAGGCATAACAAATCTAATAAATATCCGATAGTATGGTCACCAAGTAAACTCAAATTCCAAAAATCGTAATTTAAATAAATTCATGTATGTAAAGTATAATACGGAGTGAACATGCTCGCCGCTTGGTGAATATTATACCCTGTATGCTATATCGCGTGACGAGAACACGCATCCCGCCGTAATATTCTACTGCGCAGACGATATCATAATAATACATTCTTAGGTATATTTAATGATCTAAACACGCGTATACAACGTTTTTGGTTCTGTAAAAATTACGACAAATGTAATATTTCAGAAAATACACTTTGGCAAAAAAAACTACAACAGCATATGCATATCTATACAAATAGAAGATCGTCAACTAAAAAGACATGATATCGTCGTTGTAATAGCACTTAACGATTTACATAATAGCATATAAGTGTATATAATATTATGCACATAATACATAGAAGAAAAATAATGTAGAATATTTTTTATTTTAGTTTTATATGTACACACAAATTTACATTTCGTTTTGAACAACACTATATATAAACACGCAAAACATATATATAATATATGCTGCATTATCACATACATATATATACAAACACGTACGTCTAAAGCGTTGTTATATATGTTTACAACTAGGCCTGCGTTATATTATTCGGTTGGTTTTTCTACTCTGCGACTGCTTTTGCGAATTCACTGTCACATCTCTATAATCGCTAAATGACGCGGCTGTAGACGAATCATCTATTATACAGTATACAGTTTGCGTATACAGGATGATCGTCTCGACATAAATCGCTCATTCTGATATAATATAAATATTACAATTGATTTTTCGATAATTTACGATTATAACGAATTTTTTAGATTTTATTTTTTTCGTAAAGATAGTTATTGACAGTTATTTATAAGCAATTAAAGTTTTAATAAGAATGAGTTGAGGAGAGGTATTTACTATGTTGATATTATTGTATGAGACACTATTATTCGCTCATCTAAGACACGGCCTCAAATGTTTACGAACGAAAAAATCCATAAAATTAATGTTTGTTATTTATACAGGTTTTGCAGAGGTGCTTCAATAAAGTTTTAATCATACAACAATTTGTATTAGTTTTACTCCTGCAAAGACCGAATATATAGCTGAATGTATAGCAGGATAATATTGAGCGGGAACGTCAAACGAATCGTCCTGTATACGACTGTACATTATAGTAATGTGTGCGACGTAATATTGTCACAAAAGACGTCAACGCAATCTCCTCTGTATCCGCCACAATAACTTGACTACTTTGTACACGCCGACGGCGGCCGAAGTCATTGCGACCGATGGTAGGCCCCAGCCGGTTGCAGCAGCTGCAATCGTCAAACCGGTCATTCCAATGGTCGTTTCTAATACGTCACCGGTTATCATGGCGTCTGTAAGAGAAAAATAAAAAAAGAACGATTTTACTATAAGAGCAAATACATTTTTTTTAAATTATTGAAATTACGACCTACCATAACCTTTATTATAATATTTAAACTGTGAATAAAAAGTAGGTATACATAATATACGTAAAGGAATATACAACAATACCTATGAATTATCCGAGTATTAGAATACTGCTTTAATACGGTGCAATATTTTCCAATTAATATTGCTGTTTAGTTTTATTTCTCTTAACTTTTAAATTTTTATTGAATGTATAAAACGTTGTTTAAAATTCATTTTTAAAAACGTATGAATAATGAATAAGTAACTTTTTAAATCACCATTTAAATTTAACGTATCTATATACATAAAGTATATAAATAATTAACATAAACATTTTTGCTGCCATTAGCACAAAAAAATAAAAACAAATACTGTGATTTATTCAAGAGGTAAACGATCGTCGATTTATCTTCAAGAGAAAAATAAATAAAACGTCAGCATATTGCCGTGTACAATAGTACGAGAGAAGGCGATCGCGACAAATAATAGTACCTATATACACATCACCTACAGGTAACTACCTAACTAGTAAACTTAGGGTTTGATTAAATAAATAACCGACATATTTCACGATATTGTATATTTTATCTTCCGTTTGCAATATATTATATTAATCGGAATTGAAGTAAAAAAAAAAAAAAAAATTCAAAACCAAATTACCATCGTAAGATATCCGTTTTACGGTTAGGCTTATAACAGTAATAACCTAACATTATTGCTGCGTTGGTATTTTATTTTCGGCAAATATAGTGAAAATGCGTTCTTAGTATGACATTATTAAACTATACACTCGTCTTTCTTTGTTTGGGTGGTAGGTAGACATAATAACGCCATTTTTACTTCAACGAATACAAAAATTCATATAAAAAGCGTGTGAAATATATATCTAATGTTTTACTTACAGCGTACTAACGGTCCGGCGTTCATTTTGAAAAATCGGCGTTACAATATTATTTTACTGATGCGATAATAATATGCTGTAAATATCTCTGGTAATTCGTAACAAAAATATTCGAATACTGAGGACAAAAACGGTTCAAGTCACGCGTTTTAACTTAAACAATTAGTATTATTGCGTCTCGTATTGGCACGTACCTCAACGCTACACACCAACGCAATATTTACTGTAATACTGCGTCGCAATAACAATAATATTTACATCGGCTATCGTACGACGGACAACGGGCAATGGCGAGCTGCTGTTCACGGGTTAGCTTCAAGGTCATCGCGTTCGAACATGTGTTGAGCGATGACCTTCGCGATATTATTATATCTCAGTGGTTTTCAACCTGTGCGTCGCGGCTCTCAGAGGCGTCGCCGGTTATTATCAAGGGAGCCGCGTTCGCGATAGAAACTAAAAATAAAATTTCCGCGCACCAATACATATTACATGTTGCGTGTGTGAGACTGTGAGACAGATCGGCCGTCGATAACCGTGTTTGCGATATCGAGTAATAGCATATTTCGATTGCTATTTACAATTAGGTAGGTACTTAATGATTTGCCTCTAATCTAATCTATCAGTTGTAAAATTTTCCCGAGGACGATCAACAACAAAATTGGATTAAAGATCCTTTTACTACTGGTCTACCGTCAGAACTAACAAAAACTGAACAAGAACAACTGATAGACTTGTACTCAGATTCAGTATCAAAATCCAAATTTGTCTCATTGTTTTTACCAGAATTTTGGATAGCTATGAAGAAGCAATATCCGATCGTAGCCAATAAGGCTATCAGGACTTTGATTCCATTTGCTTCTTCATACTTATGTGAAACGGGTTTTTCGGCCTTAGCAGTTATCAAAAGTAAATACAGAGCAAAACTAAATGCTGAAAAGGAAATGAGAATCGCACTATCAAAATTTACCCCACGATTTGATGATATAATGCAACAAAAACAAGCACAGCCGTCCCATTAAAAATAAAGTTAGATTAAAATTATTATGAATAATGTAAATTTGTTAATTTTAAATGTTCGTATGGGAGCCGTATATATTATTTCAAAATCAAAAGGAGCCGTGGACCCAAAAAGGTTGACAACCACGACATAATATAATATATTAGATATTTTTCTACGTCGCAACAATGTTATACCGAACGATTCATTTTGACTGAATACACTCATTTTTTCGAATGGCTATTTATTTTGTGTTTTTGTACAATCTGAAATATTGTTCTAACATTAGGTACAAATTGCAAAAGAAAAATTAAACAAAATTCCCTACTATTTTATCAGATAAATCGGTTTAAAAATATAGCCAAAAAAATGGATCCCTCCGTATTTATTTATGTTATTGTATGCCACTACATATACAGAGTGATTTTCCAAGCAAGCTGACCAGACTTTTTTTTAACAGTTATCTGTACAAAATCTGGTTTTTTGAAATTTTTAATTATAGATTGCACATATTTTTTTAATACTTGAGATATTTTTTACTACTTTTCTACTAAATAAAAGGAATTTTCGTTTAAAAAATAAAAGTTAGTATATCACATACAGGACACTCCTTATATGTAGTACAAAAAAAAAATTCTAGAACTCCAAAATATGGCCTTTAAGTGAGTATATTTAAGACTTACAAAAATTATAATTTCAATAAATTTATAACTAACGGAAAAATACACAAGTAAACATGCTTGCTAATTCACTCTGTATAGTATATAAATATATATTCCAAGTGTAGGCTAATAGCCATATTATACCCACGTGCTTACGACGTTCACTTCCACACTGTTATCGTGTCTTTGTACTCGTGAAACGTGTTTGTTTCAGCTAAAGTATAAACTTGGCGAACGTGATAATATTGTTATTTGTTTACTATGTATACATTTACCGAATTCAATAAACATGTAATCACACGTGTATACGTAAATGATGGGTGTGGGGTTTTGTGGCTAAATACAATAATTTGCCGTAATACTGTTAAAAATTCTATTGTTTAATCATATTACATAGCAATTATTAACTACGTTAAGTCAAATCAACAACCCCTTAAAAATAGGAAGGAGTGTAATTTTCTTAAAAAAACAAAATTTTGGTACATTTAAAATAATACACTTAATTTTATTTGATTTGCATAGGAAATAGGTTTTTACACACTCGCACACACACACACACACAAATAAATAAATAACCAAATACGAGTAAATATCTTGAGGTACTAAGTTTTATATAGTTATTAGTTAACATAATTGTTTCATGATTGCTCAAATCGAAGTTGGCTAGAGTACTCATTGGCGAGACACATCAAACGGTGTAGAAGAGAATCTTAAAGTCATAAACGTACTTATAGTTGATGGTTTGAGAAAGGAACGATAAAGTGAGTTTTTAAGTTGTTATGTAAGCATCTTAAAAGTCTATATTCATCAATACTGAATAAGTCAATAGAATAGATGAATCAACCACAACAGACATAAGTTTATAAAGAAACGTTTCCTTAGTTGTATGGTACCGGTTTCATTATATCAAAATTTTTTAATTTGAATAATATAGCGCTTAGATTGTGCATATTATTATGATAATTAGTCATTATAGGAAATATTGATCGATCATTATAATACAATTATTAATTATCAATATAAACATTTAAACCATATAATATTATATTCTTAAAATATACAAATATTTCATGGAGGCAAATAGGTGGGAGGTTTCGCATCGAATACCGCTCTATAGATATATCGTATAATAGATATTAATATATTTAATCAATAATCATCACTTTATTTATGCTTTTTTTTTTTTTAACCGAGAGGTTTTATATTTTATGGAAATGTACTTAATATAGACTCGCCACAGTTTTACCGATTTATATAGGTATTTATAAATAAATATTATTAGTTTTTTTTTTGTTTTTAATAAGAAATGTAAAATAATAAAATACGGAGAATGGTATATAAGTATAATAAGCGAGTTAATACATATATATATATATATATACATGAGATGAAAGACATTATTTATGTTATTCATAAAAATAATTCATTTTTGTTTAAATATTTATTTTTCGTGGATAATATAATATCGTCCACTTTTCTTACGAAAGATTTGTATTTATACCACCGCTGCCGTACTGTTTATTAGTTCAGAGCAAAGAAGGAAAATAAAAATGTTTTTCTTTCAAGCCATTAAGTTTACTATTCTGTCTATTTGACGACTTAAAGTTATTATTTTTTAGAATCTATTCAGACATTATATATAAATGTATAACTGTTAAAAATTTTTGTCAGATATTACTTTATGAATGTTTTATGAGCAATAATCATTGTGTTTTCAAAGAAGAATTCAAAAATAGGCAATCAATAATCTTTTTTCTGTAAAGCTAATGAAACAAATATTATAAATGGTTCGCAATTTATAAAATAGTTTTGAGAAAAAAATGTAATTTCACGAAGTAACATTTATATTATTTGAATATTTTTAAAATAATTAGTCTTATAACTGACGACCTTCATTTTATTTTCGTTATTTTTTTTTTTTGGTAATTTTATACTTCTTCAGGATTCTACTAAATTTCCGATAATTTTTTAAATACATATATAGATTAAATAAGTGTCCATTTTTAGCTCGATACAAATGCATGATAATACGGCGATTCTATGCTTAAATTAAATCATAATATAGTAAAAAATATACTATTCTTTTTCATAATTGAACATTACTTGAAAAAATTAATAATTAATAGAGTCCTAAAATATAAAGCAATATGTACACGTTATAAAATATAAATAGTTTTTCGTAGATAGTGATTATTTGTAATCAAAAATGCATACAAGTTCAACAATAAAAAAAAAAAATAAGTAAAATAAAACAGCCAAATGCAATTCTATTATACTATCGTTTCATCTACAACGCCTTTCCACCACACGTCCAAACCCCACTCAAGATTGTTGACCGATATAACATTTCTGCGGTCGTGAGCCATAAACACATGTGATTCGTTTTAACTGAAAGAAAACAACGATTTGGCTATTTATAATAAACATTTTGATTGATTTCTATTCATTCGTCGTATACGTGGACAGAAAATCAATTCACATTTAATAAAGTACCTATACAGTACATAAGTGCGATGTGAAAATATCTTATGGAAGAATAATGTTTTTCGAATCTACATAATATATAATATAATACACTATAATTCAACTATAATATTATTATTATAGCTAGTATGTGGAATTTCAGATCAGCGTGCATTGATTGCATTACAATGTGTGCGGTCTAACGACTCTAACCACCTGTTGCCATTATGCAGCAAACTGTTTAGACATGTTTGAAATAGCAAACCTTTTATGTACTCGAGGTGAAAAGGTAAACGTCGCCTATACCAGTGAATCTCAACCTGAAAGTCTTACTGCCTTGGAAGTATTCTGCAGATAATTATTTAAGAATTACCAACACGCAATATTATAATAATCGTACAGAGTAAGTTGTGTATGAACATTTTTTAGATGCTACAAAAAATCAAATATTTAATTTGGGAAGTTTTTGATTTAAAAAAAAAACGAGAATCGTTATCAACACCTATATACCATAGAACCTAACTTAGCTGTCAGTTACTGAATAACGAGTATAACGGCGACACTTCGGTTGTTATAATGGAATGCCCGTTTATACCTACTACCTAGTAATATTATGCACACAAACATCCCATGGTTGATACTGTAATATGCACATTGTATATTATATTTCAAAATTGCAATAATAAAAATAATTAACCTTTGGATTATATTTTATTATTGATTATAGCAGTATTTACACATTGTACGGGTTTTCATGTCATTTCCGCCAACAACGTATTGATATAATAAAGCAACCTATATTTTCAATACATATTCATATGACAAATCGATTTTTCCTTTTTAGTACATTTGCTTCAATTATAATTCTTTAGTTTTTATTAAACAATAAATTTATGATTATTATTTATTAATATAAGTGCGCATATATATATATATATATGTATAACACCAAAATCATGTCTAGATATTTTACGAAAAAATAATATAGATTTATACTTAAAAATGATTAATACATAATTAATAAATTACCAAATAGCTATATTGTTTAACATCATCCGGAAAACATTAACAATTATAAAATACAGAATTCAGCTTATTTTTATAAGGCACAATTCAGTTTACGAGTTTACGACAGTGGAATATTTAATTATACGGCGTATCAGGTACACAAATCATATACATATAGCGCCTTTTTTATTAACATATTTTAACAACTTAGATATATAAGTAATTATAAGGTGATATGTGACGTATAATCTCCCAAATCACCATAAATAATACCCCTATGATAATAGACAATTTTAAAATAAAGCGCATCTTCTTATTGTAAGTATTTGATGTGTAATAATATAAAATTATTTTAAAAATAAAAGGTTTTTCTGCGCCATCCATTGGACGTAGTTTCAATTACTTTCTAAACTTTTCTTGTATATATAAAAACAATCTTTAAAATGTTTGTGAAAAAATCATTCGATTAGTGTTTGATTCTATAAATAACAACCACATGGCACAGATACATTGCCTATGTATACAATATACATTTATTTAACTGCTGTAATTATATCATTATTTTTTATTACTCTATTACCATTTTACGTTGTCAATATTTTAAATGAAAAATAATTTATATTTAATCCATAAATATAATATGTATATAGTAACATAATATTATACACATTTAAGAACGCTTCATAGTTTATTCAATGAAATAACCCTCAACCGCGTGATGGGCCATTGGGAGTTGTTATATTTTTAGTTTGTTTTAATAAAACAGGTAAGTTTTTTTTTTATTATTAAATAAATTTCTTATGTTTCACGGAGTGAATAATAATAATAAAACATTTCCAATTGCTAATAAGTTATAACATTATTTTATTAAATTCATTTGTCCAATCTTGAATACCGGAGGAAGAAGATAATGTTGAATATTGGAAAACAGTACACATAGTTTCGAATATTATGTCGTTGGTATCATAGTTGACATTGCGCTCAAACAAAACGAAATCTTTATGTTGTACACTTGTCAGGGTCACAAAGGCTTTTGTGTAGTACAGTAATTTCATCTTAATAGATTGTTACTATGGCAATGATATATGTATGTGCGAGTGGAAAAAAACGAGCAAGAAGGTGCGAAAAAACGAAAGGAAAAAAACTAAGTGATCAATTTAAACGGAGGCGCGATTTCCCGGGGTGTGCGAAAATGGTTTAATATGATCTTCTCCCTCTGCCAAAAGGTTTACAAAAAGGGACGTGAAAAAAATAAAATAAAATAATCCTGGCATTTTATTTTATTTTTATATTTTATCCTCCGATGGCACGACGTGCGGCACGAGTAAGGGATGAGAAAACACCTCCAGTTGTGTATATATATATTACATAGGTGGCAATGTGTTGTGTAAACGTGACGTCCACGGAGAAAACCGGTGCCAACTTTTTATCAAGATCCGAGCACGTTTTTTTTCCTCCCCTTCTTTTTATTTTTTTATCCCCGGACTGCCTGATAGCAACATTCAAATATTGTCAAACTCTTCCTCCTCCCCAACTCACGCGCACACATCCACCGGATGACTGGATATACGACTAAACCCGAAAATTCCGTGAACTGATTCACAATTGGACCCACCGACACCGTGGCGTACACGCACGTATTATAACACGCAAACGCACGCAGGAGGAGAAAATGTTCACTGCAAGGTTTATCGTCATCATTATTATTATTATTATAACATGTATTTTGCACGGTATTCTTTCCACTCTGCTCGCCACGTTCAGTTGCGGACCATCGTCAACGCCGTAGCCGCAGATTTGCATTTAAACGTCTAAAGATTTGTAGTCGAGCACAAAAAAATAAAAAGAAAGACTTTCTTCTCGACTTGTTTTTCAAAAAGTTTTTCCTTCCCATCATTTTTTTTTTTTTTTGCTTCACCTCGAACTTCACGTTATACACTCACACACACACACACACGCATACGTATACGAATACATACAATTACACGCCCACGCGTAACTACCTATATATTGTATAATATGGAACGTCGTCGAAAGATTACATAATATTATAAATTATATTTCGAGACCGCTAATCTTTTGCACGTAAAAACAGAATTATTCAATTTCCGTACCGAACTCGCGTACTCTTGAAGTCTTCCTATTTGAGTTTGGTACTCGCTTTGCGGTAATGCACATCATCTTACGCACACGCGCTCGTGTTCAACAAGGCTTGTACATTTTGGAACGCTTGAAATTTTTTTTCAATTATTTTCTTCTTTAGTCACCATACGTAATTGATACATAGTAAGTAATATATTAACCTTAAATATTTAACGAAGCTATGAATGTATTGGTTTTACAATAATAGCGTGTATTTTTCGTCTGTTATATAAGTTTAAATTTTAAATTATTTTATCATACACAGTTTACGTTTAATGTTTGACAATTTAACGTTAAGGGTATTGGATTAGACAAAAACATATTTTTCATTTTTTCATACCCCGAAAATTAAACCACATAAACATAATTATTAATACACAGACTGTAAAATAAAAGGACCACAATATTATAATAAAATATATTGGTCCTAATAAACTACAAATTTTGTTTTATGCACAATTGGTCCATTTCCGTTTAATGTTGAGTTGATTATTTCCGTTTCAAAAATCTATATTTTGTATATTTGGAGTTTCAATAATTTTTGAATAATTAGATATTGATTTTCATAGTGATGTTAACGGGTTTTTAATGTACGAAATCTGTGTTATGAATATTTACTGTAAATATTATGGCGTGTTATTTTTGTGTTAGTACACACAAGTTAGTATAACTTTAGGTGTAGATACCTACAGATCACTTAAATTAAAGAGAAACAAATATTTTAGAAATGGACCGGTGTTCCCTAAAATTGCATCGGTTAATCCCGGTTAAATCGATTATTCCCTGTGTTCAAAAATACATTGAATCCAATTAATCGGCATTAATAGTCGATCACGACATGTTGCAGCTGTTGGTTTAACCTTTAAATCATAGTAACGTTTACAATATCAATCATTTTTGTTTTCGTACCTAACGAAACGATCCATAACTTCTAGTATCACATTGTATTATTATAATGTTTTCAGGGTGGTTCTTTTTGAAATACCGTAGTAGTTACATCCTAGAAAAAGGGTTTACATGAATTGCGTTTCGAATCTTTCAGGACGTAGTTATTCCTGTATTTTAATCAGGAATTCTTAAACAACTAATAAATAATTAATAATTTTTTTCAAATATATTATTAACAAAAGGTAGATAAGTGGATATCTTCTTAGTAATAATATAATATGTCGAGTGGCTACCTGAAATGTATGTGTTACATTTGTATTCAATAATATATATATATATCATCATTATATATAAAAAACGATTCTGGGCGGAAACGGACCATCAGTCTGTGATAATGTATCACTAAATACATAATATTATATGTTTTTGAATATTACTATTAAATTAATTTATTTTACTATTAATAAGTATTGCAATAAGTTAATTCTATTTTCATCAAAAACATCGCATTTATTATATTACCAATATTTAATTATGAAAATAATATATGTATACATAATTTACACAACATTATATATTATTCACTTTTGAATCAAACCCCCCCCCCTATTACTGTAAAACAGTGTGAATGCTATTCACTGAATAAGTTAATAGTGTAAATAGGTAATACCTTAAATTGTTTAACTTGAGCCATAAAAATTGAAAAATGTATAAGTTGTTTACTATAAAATACTTGTAGCTTGTGAATTTTTACGATTTTTGCGAATTTTGAAAAACAAAAATGAGCTTCAAATGAATATAAAAAAATTAATTTAATGTACTTTTAATATTTTAATACAAATACAAGAACTCATGACTCATGAGGGATCTTGGATTGAATTTTCAAGAATTTATACCGATGAAATAATTTTTTTCAGCATATTTATAAAAATTAAAAAATTAAAAATTTCTCATTGTAATCATTTATTAACAATTTGAAGTATATACGGTTATTCGTTTTCGACTTGTAGTTTTATTTTAATTTTAGTCTTTTCTTTTATTCACAATATAATAATTTTTTACATTAGTTTTTCAAATTAAATTTAAAATTTTTCATTGTCCTTTTTTATTTATTATTTTTTAAACGACAAGATACATTTGCAACATGTGTACAATAACTCGGAATATGAATTTTATATAAAGTTACCGAAAAACTGACACCTTATAGGCTCACGCACAAAAAAAATATAACGTTTGTTGAAATAATTCGGGGTTTCGATGCCTTTTTTTTTATGACAAATGTCAGTATCCATTAGCAGTGTTATTATTATTAACATTTATATCAACTGTGGCAGTATTTTTTTTTTTTTTTTTTTTTTTATTAGTGATTGTGTTTGTTGTGAGCGTTTCGATGTAGTATAATTATTTTATTAGTGGCATTTTCCACGGCACACGATACACGCGTACATCATTTATTCATAATACATGACATTATAATATATATTTTGAAATTTTTTTTTAACGATTTAATTCCTTACTAATTGACGAGCTGTTCATAAAAATTGATCGCGCGTATTAGACGTAGACTAATGCAGTAATGTATACATAAATCTATGGTTTATTTTTGATGAAAAAATAACTATATACATAGGTACAACTGATTTCACTGAGTGGCGTTAATATAAACCGACTGACGTGAATATTATGGATCGCGCACTTGTGCCAATATTCAATGTTAATAATGCTCACGATGTTATATTATGCTTATTTATTCTTTTCCACTAACTGGTAGGTTTGATAGTTTCCAAGTATGTTTTACATTCCAATATTTCATCATTAATTTCGTTTGTACAAACACAATATAATAATATGTCACCGCAACCGCATATATATTTTCACAATCCTTTAAGTTTCAACTCAACCCTAAAGTTTTCCATGTCACTATAAACCACACGCCTATTATCATTTATTACATTATTGTTATTTCCGTATACTTTTATGAATAATCCAATGTCGTTTTCGTGTAACTTGCGTGTATTCGAATAATATATTAAATTGTTAATATTTTGTATTACTTATTTTTTGATCGATGCAAAAATCAGCCAATAACACGATGTTATAAATTCAAAATTCTTCTTAATATTGTTTTACATTTAAATACGGTTTTTAATATTTAAATAATCTACACACTAGCACAATGCTCTTACATAGTTGCATTTTTAAATTTACTCGTATTATATGGCAAACTGATAGCATGGAGTATTAAAGTAAAAAAGTTAAGTTTTCTAAAGTTTTGAATAGTTATGAAATTTTTTAACAAAACTTATTAAGACATTCATGTTATTTTAATTTTCTAATGGCTATTACTCGTTAAGTAATTCAATTTCATATTTTAAATTATCGAAAACAAATAGTTTAATGTTACAATAATACATAATACATACTATATTCGTAGAAAAATAATAATATATTTAATACTGATTGGTAGTTTAAAAAGTATGTGCGCTCTAAAATTTAAAAACTTTGATTCTCATAATTTCATATTGCAGTAAATGGAATTAAAATAATTTACTTTTAATTAAAATGTAATAATTCTGATTATTTTGAAATACTTATGTTTTATAGTTTTTGCATTATTATTAACACCAAGACCAAGATGGATTTTATAATCGTTATACTCACTTTAATAGATTAAATTTTATTATTTTATTTGGAAACTTTAAAACTATTGCAAAAATATCCAATCCTAAATAGCACGAAATTTTTACAAGAATTATGAAATTTGATATTGATTTAAAAAATTAAATCAAAGTTGTTTCATTACAAATAGTAATACAATAACCCTAGTTATATAATAATCATAATAATAATGCATTACTTTATTTCAAAAAATGTAAAATATTATAGGTAAATACAAATATTAACACAATCATATATTCTGATCTTACTTTTTATTTGTGTATAGGTAAATCTTTCTTTTAAGAAATGTAAGGTTTTTAAGTTGTATTTATATCATTAAAATTAATTGCAATCGCATAGAATTAAATGGTATTTATCTTCTGCTGGCTGATTGTAAATTGAATATTATTGTTCTGCTCACAAAAGAAATTCTAATATACCATGACCACTGCAGTACCTTCCATTATTATTTAAATGTATACAAATCAGTATCTATAATATTTTGTTCTATTATCACGACAATTGTATTATATCTACATTATTGAGAAAGAACTATAGAGAGAGAGAAAACGACTCTTTGTTATTGTTATCTATGTAATTATACGTATCTCTTGATCGAATATATTATTAATACGATAACCACTGACGACGGTGATGATAACCACGATGATGGTCATGAGTACATGACATTTTGTAATCAGACGTATTCGTCAAGGTGTACAAAAGTGCTTTTACATGTAAGAAATATTACATTATGATGATCGAAATGATTTTTCCATTAAAATATAGCTATATATATATATATTATATATACAATATACATGTTATTATATATTATAATTTGGTCGTCGTACACGCAAAAATACAAAATATGGCCTCTCTTCTTTCGTCTCTAGTCAGTTGATATGCTTACCGCTCCAGTGCGCGGTGGGTAGGAAAGCAGTGCTGAGGCATATATTGCAGGATTGCGCGTATGAGTGTACATATAGGTATATGTGAGTGGCTGGTAAGAGTGGATGGGGTCATGAAAAAAAAAAGATTTATTAATTACCGACAAACGTCAGGATTATTATCCTTTTGCACACCGCTGTCGCCACTGCGGGGCCAACCCTGCAGTATTGCGAGCGATCCACGCTCGTCCGATTTATTAAATTTCCGAAAATAAAAATTTCTACTCCACACCACGCCAAGTGGCCTCCCTCTCGATGTCCAAATATGAATTATGATATATACTCGCGACACACATACATGCGTTATACTATGCGTATATATATATATATATACATACCTATATATATATAATATATGCTCAGTACTTGTACGCACGCGCACATAGACGCGGGTATACTGAGCGTACTGGTCTAACGGCGCGGCGATGACTTTAAACTGTATATTATGATTTACGCCGACTCTCGCGGATTCCATTAATCCATCAAAAAGCGGTGCCTCATATAAACACACACACACACACACACACACACACACACACACACACACACACACAGACACACAAGCACCAAACTGCAAAGTGTCTCCATTTATCTAATTTCCGCTCTATCTCTCTCTTTATATATATATATTATGCGTACGCGTATGCATACGGTGTAGTATTATGTGTGTATGCAATAATAATTATCGGACAACAGAAACATCCTTCGCCAGTACACAACACTCATTCCATCGCGTACCTAGTTGAGCTATAACCACCACCACCACTCTATCCTATTATACTGTCAATGGTTAAAGGCACACATTTCCAAAACGACCGTATTCGCGTGTGAGTGTGTGCGTATAGAAATATATATCAATTCATACACGCACGTGTTGGAAATCCTTTTATTTTATATACTGCGCCAGTCCATTATTAGATCTTTTGAATATTCGTTTAATAATATCGTGTACCTGTATGGCTGCCTCTGCAGCTCGCGTTAGACGTATACCTAAATAATTTTAATTATACGATGGTAATTGGCAATATTATTATAGCTGCCGTGAACATAATATAATTATATTGTAAATTGTGATACATATCACATTATAGAACATGTGAGCGAACGGGCATGCATTACGAGAGAGAGAGAGCATCCGACGATAATATATCGCGATAAGAACTGACAAAAATGATAAAAATACGTTGAAAACTATATACCTGTGTGTATATAACACTAACTGTATGTAAAACAAATTAGGTGCATAAATATATACATATATATATATATATATATATTATAAATAATCTATCATCACAACTAAAATGAAAAGGAATGCTTACCAGTTTATCACCCATAAAAATCTAAACCAGGATTTAGTTTTAAACGTATCTATCCAAACTTTAAATGTTAATCTTCAAAATCTATATCCGTTTAAAATATTAAGTATATCTAAA
The DNA here is from genome assembly GCF_003676215.2 of Rhopalosiphum maidis. Lineage (NCBI taxonomy): Eukaryota > Metazoa > Arthropoda > Insecta > Hemiptera > Aphididae > Rhopalosiphum > Rhopalosiphum maidis. The sequence continues at coordinate 26,656,695 of NC_040877.1, read as the reverse complement.
AAATAAATGAAGATTATGAGATAATCCAAATAAATCCAAAACACAAAATTAGGTATTTTATGTATGTGTAAAATATGTTATTAAGTATTAATATTGTTATATAGGTATAAACACAAATTTATAAGATGTTAGTATTTGGTAACATGTCCAACATTTTAGTGCCTTCGAAATTTCAGATCTATTTTTATTCAATATAGAATGTATTACATATTACGATTATATATTGTAAATTAAGACCTTAAATCCTAAACTAAAATTACTTTTCACTGTGTCAAAGAAATATTAATAAATTTAATAATGTATACGTTACGATTAATTCATTAACTAAATACGCAACATAATATTATACATGTGTGTAGATAAACAAAATTACATTTTTACATCAAAGAGCTTTAGTCATTTTTAAAATTTTATCATCTTGAGCCACCCACGACATTTTAAACCTGTTCGAAAATTACACGGTGTTTATAAAATACAGGTATTGAAATTAATTAGTCTGTCACGATTTAGAATCTTTGAAATTGATGATTGGAAAGTATATGAAAAAAGCCGAACGTAATGAAAACGTTTTCTTCGAATCCAAGTCTACAGTCGATTGCAACTGATAAGGTAGTGATAGTTTTTGTTGTCGTTTTCTCTAGTGGGATACTTAAATGAAATTACCTCTTTACACGAACATTGCAGATTGTGTAGTATAGTTCCGATATATATATATATACATATATAGATACTACATCATGAAACCTTTTGGCCTTTGGGTACATATTTCATGTGAAAAAGTATTTATGGACATATCAAAAAAAGCCACCACACATTTCAAAACTAATGGTTAAGCACGGCGGCGACTCCGTCAACTTGACATCGCCATATTGTATACATATATATATATATTTAGGCACCTACCTTGTTCCCCACTCAGAATCCAAAACAATTTATTTTAAATTAAACGTTGTCCATCTATATTGTTATTAATGAAACTTCAAAATCGTATTATTAATACTGTTCAACGTTCATGCCCGTCATAACGCATTCATCATGTTATCAACAGTGTTTAAGTTTCTACATCGTTGGACGATAAACGTTAATCGAATTGGTTGTGTGTGTGTCTGTACATTTCACGGATATTATAATATTAAACATTATTCATTACGCAATATAGTTTGCAAAATATTATAATTTTCAATATCATAGATTATAGATAATATTTAAAAACCTGTATTTTGTAAAGTAAAAACTAATATAAATGTTCACGTATGTATTCGTTAAAAAATGTAGTCGAACTGAACCTTAGTCCATAATGTGAATTATTAGCACGGAGGTTTTGTTTTTTGGAAAAATTTATAAAAAATTAATCATTTAAATGGAGTTAATACTATAACGAGCTGTTATTTCGCACTATTTATACATATATATTGTAATAAATATAAACTGTATACGTATTATATGCAAATATACACATTATCTCACTTATGGGTTATATATTATATTCGACGAAGTGTAATTAAATTTCTAAATGAGTTAAATAACCTGTATCATGAGCATAATTTGTACATAACATACGTATAATAATAAATCACTTTTATATCGGATGTATGGTATTATATTATTTATAATGTGATTTAAAAAAAAAACAATATTCTCTTTTAAAACTTCGAGCGGACGTTATAGTGAATAAAAGAAAAGTTTTTGACCACAAACCGCTAGTATAATATATATATATAGGTATCTGGCTGTCATAGATTAAACCGGAAATCCAGCGTTACTTAAGTTTAAACTCAGGCCGAATTCAATTAAGAAGCATTAAAGGCTCGAGAAAAAAGGATACGTGCACTTTTAAACTGATTTTCAAAAATCAAATAGCGTACGTACCCATACTAAATATATACACACACACACACACACACACATATATATATATATATATATATTTATAGCTATTTTGATACTATTTATATTCACAGTACGCCAAAGATATAATATAACGTGTTTAATATAGTAACTTGGTATCGTGGTAACAAATGGTAACCTCACAATAAATCCTGAAACTCTTACTAAAGACGTAATTCAAACAGTTGGTATTGTATTCCAATATTTATTCTAAGTATTCACCACTACAATAAACGACACCGCATGTACAATTTGGAATCTATACTTATAAATAAACTTAGAAAAGTGACCTATATTTTCAACTTAAAAGTTACACAACCGCTGGTTTGTCATTCAATTGACATCTCAGTCCCTTTATATAAGAGGTTATTCGAAAATCAGCGCCAATTTGATACACGTAACATATTTATGTGAAGTATCTACAGTAACAGTAATATTTGTGTAGTAAAAACTTAATTTAATAGAGTTAAGTATTATAGAAATACAATATTAAATAGTTTGAATACCTACACGTTTTTTTTTTAATATTTTATACAAAAAACAAATTGCATTGTTATATCAGATTCGTTATAGTCTGCAGGGACTGGAATTAAGGTGCATAGTACCAACATATACGCAGAACAGAACTATATTATTAGTTAACTAAAGATTGTTAAAGCTTTCGTGGATTAATCTTTTAAAACTCTCACATAACAAAACAAAATAACATTACTTTAACGATGAGTTTGCGTAAGTAACATATTCTTAAATTTTAATAAGTTTTTCATTGAAACAAAATGGATATCATATAATATACATTATTCTTTTTTATTTAAGTTGGCATATGTTACAGCACGTTGTTATGACTTGAAAGCATGGCCTTTCTATCAGAAAGTGTTTATAGCGATAAAGATTTTTTTCATTTAATAAAAGAATAATAATTATATTAATATATACTTGAACACACAATAAACAATAGATAAGATAATTTTTAAATATACATTATAAAAATAAACAATGATATAACACATAAATACGAAAAGAAAGAAGGTAATCCATCCAATCCATCCGGTGATAGAAACCTACGTCTATGTTTTTTTTTTTTTTATTGGTTATACCAATATAATTTATATTGTATTATATTATTTTATATGTAAATATTATTTTTGTTCAGTAAGTATCTGCAATATTTTATTTTTATTTGATAGGTTGGATTTATAGGTTGAGTATACCTATTTGATTTAAAATGTGATATTTACGGGATCGTATGAGTTTGTTGTCTCGAATAAAATATCTTTAAGTTTTTAGAGGTTATTATTTGGTTAATTGATTTTTTGAATCCAGTGTTTAGTCTGATACATACTTACAGTTCGTTAGTTATCACGCGTAAAAAGATCTAGCGAAACGTTTAAAAATTATGAATTAAGGATTCCTCTATCCTCTGTACAGCCCTCAACCATAATATCGAGATACTTGACTTCCGAAGACACTGGGATTAGAATAATTTTGAGAATTCTACAAAAAAGGAAGATAATTAGGATTGAATCTTTTTAATGTGAAAGGTGCGTGTAAATTTATGTGTATTTATTTTTATACACAACTTATATAGCTTAATGACTATTTTTCAATTAAATTTAAATGCATTTAGAATGAGCTATTTTTTTACTATGGATAATTTCCAGTACAAAGTATCGCAATCGGTATTGAATAATATAATTTCGTTGTTTTAGCGCTTTTAGGTAAGTATATCAGACGTAAAAACATTAAACGAGTATGGTGAACAGTTGTGGAACTTCTTTATCGTGTACTATATATAAAAATGGATAATCAAATACTATGGCGTAATTAACTATTATTAAAGATAAATAATAAATAAACATATTTTTTAAAACAAAAAAATATTTATGTTGTTGATAGTCATATAACAATGACATTTTTATTAAAATAAAAACTGTTGAACACTGTACACAATAACCTTTGAACGTTCATTTAATCGTTGTCTAAAACAGTAAACTGTTTTTGTGGTTTACACTTTTGGATAGAACCTTTTAATTTTTGTTTTATAACATTATAACACATTTTCTTTGACATAACTTATTTTATTTTATTAGCTTAATAAAAAATATTTTGCGTATTTCGATTTTCTTTTTAATTAATTTTCATTCTCATTTACTTTGATGCAATTCGTTTTAATATGAAATTCTACAAATAAAAAATATTGTTTGTTGTGTTAATTTAATTAATGTTTTTGCAGTATCTAAATATTTTTTTTTTTTTAGAATATTGTTTGAGTTTTGAAAAATTCAATGTTATGCGAATTGTGGTACTTAATAAAATCTCATAAATTTAATCAATACAGAAAAAAACGGATTTGTATAAAAACGGTATAATCATATATATTTACTATAAATCAGAAATAGAGCACAATAATACCAAGATATACACTTGAACAATCCCATGAAGTATAATGATTATTTTTGAACGGTTAAAAAATATAGTTTCTTATTTGTATCGTATCATTTATAAAGAAGAGATTATGAGAAATTTAATTCACCTTAATTTGTTTTTGACTAGTTTTGACTTGTGGCCATAATATGTTTAGTGGAGTCTTGATAATTTTATTATAGCTATAGTTATATTATAATCTGCAGTTAGCCTTTGTTAATTCACTATCGTCGTTAAACCAACTTTTAGAGAATGTCTTAATACTTATATTGATTGGTTTTCATTTATTTTTATAATCCTATATCTTCGAGATAGGTACCTATTTTCAATAAAACATTATAAAAATACTTATAACTATACTTTGTGATTAATAAATTAAAAACGTTAAACCATAAAGATAATCCATTTTTTTAAAATCCCACAGTTTGACGTTTAATTTACATTTTAGATAATAAATTATCTTAAATAATTATCTACTAAAAAATCAGTGATTATAGATAATATTATGATTAATATCCATATAAATAAGATAAAGTATAATATTATAGACTCAAACTGAATATTTCATTGATATCTAGCCATATTCTCATAAATTGATTATCGGATTTATTTAATAAGTATTTTCATAAAATAACCACGAGAAAACTTGATGAAAATCGTATGCAGTATGATATTACGATATAGGCAAAATTGAATGGTCTCTATCTTCTTATGTATTCACGTCTAGTACTTACGTACATATATTTTGTGCTAAAAATTTACTTGTTGTATTAATGTAAGCAGATTGTATTATTTTATTTTAAAATAAAATATGTATATATAAAAAAAACTGTTTTAAAATTATTTTACACGTCGTTTATTTAGCCGTTTCACCCGTTAAATATAAGTATTTGTTTTTAATAAAAATCGTACATTCAAATAAAAAAAAATACAAAAGATAAAATCCATGTCGCAGAGTCTACAATAACGTTTAGATTGTGTGGCGGGTGGCGGGATGATCCTCGGAATAGTGCATAAACCACAGGCACGTGAAAAAGGCGTTCACTTCAGTGGCGGCCAGTTCGCATACATACCATATATTATATTATATAAGTACGTACAATAATTACGTAACTATACGGTAAGGGTAGTTTTCGAGTTGTGTCTGACCCCGTACACTTGTGTTATATTTATTCCGTAGTTTTTATTTTTATTTATTTTTTCGTACGTGAAAACCACCGGTCCTTAAAACTTTTAATTGTACCGTGTATATAAGCGACTCGGAACGACGTCAGCCTCGTGGTCAGAGGTCATTTGTACTATTATTACCATTATTATGTGACCATAAACTTTATAAACACGAGTTCTGACTATTTGCGCGACGACAATAATACATTTTATTATTTTTAATCGAAACCGTATTTATTGAAGTTTGTTCTATAAGGAATATAAATGAATATAAAAAAAACATACGGTATAATATATATATATATGTCATACACGCAACGAATTCTTCACTTTTTCTCTCGTCATGGAGGTTTTTAATTGAATGCCGTTCAGATTTTTACAATGAAAGATAAAAACATAATATAATAAAACACATTATTATATCTTATATAGGGTGTACAGATGTTCCTATCTTAATGATTGTATTTCTATTTAATATTTTAGAAAACTTTTGGTAATATATAATATTATTATTGAGGTCTGTAATTATTAGAAATCATAGTATCTTTTTGTATACAAAATAATAATAAAAAAACTAAAACTGTTGTTTGTGCGTTTCTTAAGAAAGCCAATTTAAACGGATTTAATTTATGTAAATGGGTATTTTAAAAGTCAAAATACTAATTTCCATTGTTAATAGTATTCAAAATAAATAGTTTTATGCAATTTAAAGTTCAGATAGGAGAGACGGGTTAGGCGAGTATATATATTTATTATAGTGGCAAGTGATGGTTAGTAAGCATCGGATGGGTGGTATGAGGATACCCTGTATATATGAGTAGTATCGTAATAAAATATTGTAGTATAATACGAGTATAATATTATGAAAACTATTTTATTTACTGTTAGGGGTTACGGAATAATTCTAAAAAAATCGTAAAATACATTTGAGTTTTATCTTTCGTTTTATTCTCTGTGTATTATATCTGATGTTATACTTCTGTAAATAAATTCTTAAATTTAATAGAAATTACTAGTTGTGTTTTATTCGTGATGGCCAAAACATATTTTTGTCAATACTATAACACAATCAATTTACACGTTCTAATTTATAATAATGAGTGGGAAATAGCTAGGCTTGTGCGGTCATAGAAATTATCGCTATAGGCTCAGTTAAAGTTAGTGGAAGGCACTACATTTTTTTATAAATTTTATTTATTTTTTTAAAGTGTTATTATTTATGTTACAACATATTATTTGATAAATGAAAAGGTTTTTCTTAATTCTTCAAGTACTGTTTTTCACATTATTATAACAGTATTTCTTGTAACTCTGGAAAATGTCCGCATGAAAAAATCACTTTTATAGTTTAAAATCAAATTGAGCATAGAACTTAGTACAATATGGCATTTATGTAATATTCATATGTGCCATTATAAAAATGTTCTCTATAACTAAAAAAATTGTCTATCTTGCCCTGTTTATATCAAATACATAATAATATGTATAACTACATACAACAATATAGTTTTTTTTAAATAAATATTTTTACTATTTTTATTGGTGGATTTGAATGACAATATGCATTTTTAATGCCTTTTTCTAAAGCAGAATTTTTTAATATTTCAAATAATGTATTAGTAAAAAACTAATAAGATAATAACATTAATAACGTTACAAATTGTAAAAAATATAATAACTTTTTGTTCTCTAATGACTTGAGATTAATTATTTATTAAAGAAGTGTTATCAAACCCGTGTATTATAAAATAATGAGTGCCTTACGTTTAATGAATCACTCCGCATAAATATTGACATAATATGTCAGGGTACTATCTCTAAAGAGGTAGGCCCTTTCTTTAGACGAAGTCACTGAAACTAAGACATATAGCTTTAAGCGTTTGAGGCACCATCTGATGTCTTGCCAGCTGTCTAGAAGTAGAAAGTTAAAGGTAAAAGTTGTTAAACAGCTCCATCAGTGTGCAACTATACAGTCTATTTGCATATTTGTTAACTTTTTGATTTTATCTTAGATGGATAACATGTATATATACATAGCATGGTGGGTGATTTCATCCAAATTTATATTCTGTGACCACAATACAAATGGCTAAAATATTTTATCAACGTTAAATTACTTCAATGATGAAATGAAAATCGGTTTGATGGTACTTACGTATATGAACTATTTCGTCTATTAAGAATATCTTCAAATTTTGGCATATTTTCTTTCGTTTGTAGAACGTTTTCTGACAAACTATGTATACGTTTTCAATTCAAGTGGAAATAATAATATATTGGCGCATACCCAAGTGTTTAGCTGAATTTTTTTCAGTGTTTAAGTGTAATACAGTAACAATTAGGTATTTACAGTTTCACGTAAAGTATAATTTACGCGCATCCGCTTATTACTATTATACATAAAATACCTAAAATACAATTATGTTTATATTTTTAATGGTTATAGATATACATCGAAATTTTTACGTATAATTTGTAGGGCTTGTAAAAAATTAAAAATTAAATCCTTTGTGGTTACAATAAAATGTACAATATACACGCGTATAATTATAATATAAATGATAAAAAAGTTGTGTCATTAAGACACATTAAGCAGTACAATATATAGCTACATACGAAAGTTTGAAACTTAATAAAATCATAAGACCATATAAATCATAAAAATTATATTCAGTCTATTAATGCAAAACTTGAATAAAAATAAAAACATTTAACCATATACCTACCTAATTTATTACATTGAAATAGTAATAGTACATATAAGTTTATGTGCAAAATTATTGCTTTTAATACGAACTAATAATTTAAAATCGAATAAAAAACAAAATCTGATTTATCGGCATCAAATAAACAATATAACCTAAAAACAAATATTGAGTAGTATTGTTTAGATTTTTAGTCGAAATGTGAATGACAAAGCTCTATAATCTATTATAATATTCGTAAATATGTTTGCTATCTGGTCATATAAGTATCAAATTACCTATTATTCTGAAAATAACCAACAAATATACCCAGATTTTTGTTACTCAATTTGATACTATTGCACGATACCGGAAACTATACTTACACTCATGGTAATACAGAAAATATAGAACAACATTGGTGCACAAAAGTTTTGAAATCTCGAATAATTTACGTGTCTTAAAATCATAATGATACCTATTTTATATTATTATTTTTTAATATGATAAATCAACTTAATTCAACATGATATATTTATGAGAAGTGATGTTTGGTATCCGGTAGGTATAAATGCATTAAATTGTTTAAAATTATATGGATAAAGTATTCTACTTAATACTTAATAAATTACTAAATATTAACTATTTATATTAAAATTTAAAACATGTTGCTTACAAGTTATGAACTAACAACTTAACAAGATGAGCTAATATTTCAAGTCAATAGACTGAGATGGTATTTTTTAATTAATCATAAAAATAACTAGAAAAGGTTTTAAACAATTCGCAAGTTTTTGTACTAAAGTAGACTAATGCGTATTGTAAATTTTAATACCGTTATCGATAAATTATAATCCGTTAAACATAATTTGTATATTATCTGCTTGTAAACATTCTGCACTTTCAATAAACAATTTAATTTTTCAAAAATTATTAGTTATTTTTATCTGATATAATATTATATTTTCAATATCTTTTAATATTGAACTAATATATTAGTTTTTTTTAAATTCAAATAACAATTATACAATCAACACAGTTAATTATAAAAATAAAATATTTTTGAAAATATTAGATTTTGTTTGTGTCGTTTCGTTTGACCTTTTGTTTGTGAAAAAATCGATTTATTTATGTATATCATACACATACAACTGCATGAAAATGCTTGCACTATATACGGTAGACCCTTAATTTTGTTTAAAAACGACCTATTTGCTCAGGTGATAAGGGAAATTGAGGGCTTATAGGGGAGGAAAAATAGCCTCGGCGAGAGAGGGAAAAACTGTGTGTGTAGAGAGAAAGAGGGAGAGAGAGAGAGAGAGAAAAGATAACGGCTCGACACTTGTCAACAATAATTCACCTCCGCCAACTCGCCGAGGATATTGTTTCTTTCTCCATTTCCAACGGCCGTTACCCGATAAATTATCGACAAAAGTCCCTGGGTGCGTTCGATTCTCGCGCCTCTTAGACTGTTCCTCCCATCCTATTTTATTCTTTTAAGAATAAGCTGCGATAGTGTACAACTGCAGTAGGGACAGGGAAAAAAAAAGAAAAAGTTTCTAAAAAAAAGGAAAAAAGTTAGACCACCCCCAATTGTTGTTAACTTTTACGCAGGATTTAACGATATTATTTCTCACTCAAGGCTAGCTGCGCCCGTTCTTCTCCCTCCTGTCTTCCTCTCCGACCATTACCTCTTCGTCACCGTTTGTGAGTGAAATAATGAAAGTCCCATTTTGTCGTCTCCCGCCCTCAAAACCTAACCTATTCTCCCCCCCCCCGATCGTCCAGCCACAATCATATATTTATAACACCCTTATCTCAGTACATTAGTTTTTCTTCTCTGCCACTGCACCACGATGTCGTTGTGCTGCAGGAGGGGCAGAAACTTTAGCATTAGTCACTTCGATTTCGCCCAACCTTCCATCTGCTCACCGCACTAAAACACACCCGTCCACCGCACACACGCCACTGTTTCGGGGTCTGAACAGACGCGAGGAAGGAACACAAAAGCGCGTATATATTATATATAGGAAACCACCGCTTGGACTAATTTACAGCACGACAAGACGGTCTTAATTTACTGTGCGAAATTTAATGATCGCCAAACACTAATTATTATTACCACTATACCGCAATCGCGTTGAAATCGAGCCCATATTACTCCGCCCGGATAAAGAGGAACTATGACACATAATATACATAATAATACACTCGTGCAATCTCACAGATAACGATGGTGGAAGACGAACGATCGGTAGCGTAATTTTTTAACAGTAAATTCATAACGTCTGACCTTTTATTATAATAATAATAATTTATTCATTTATAGAGGTTAGTTTATTCGGTAATTCAAGAAAAAAAAAAGATTTTTAACTATTATATTGGATAGAAATTTTAATAATAATATTATTTTAACAATAATTATCATGTATATCTGCAATAATTCATTAAATAATTAATTCCTCGATAGCTCTTCCTATAAAAATATAAATAATACAGTTCTTAATAATTCTGATAGTTTTAACAAAAATAATATTACTTTTTTTAAGCTATAAGCTATACAACATATAGTATGTTTTCACGTCGTCTTTCGTTGTTATTCGACCGGTGTTCAATTGATTTATTTTATTCTTCATAAATAAAATTTGGTTTTATTTTTGTTTCCCCGTGTAAGAACATTTCACAGTCTACTGATTATTAATATTTTAATCAGTTTCAAGGTTTTTGTTTGGTGGATATCTACTACGTATATAGGCTATAAGTAAACAAACAAAATAAACCAATCATTTTGGTTTTTAATGTTTATCAAACGCAAATGCAATTAGAAACTCTATACGAGAGATTCATATTTGTATTACACACTAATAATTAATAACTCATTATTAATAATATAAGTAATAAGTAATGAGATATTATTTACTTTTAGTCATCATTTTAAATAAAGAAGTACAATTATTATTATGTATGCATTTTTAATCATTAATTAAAATATGTTTAAATTGTAGACCATCTTAAGAACTAATAAAACTTGAGAGTAACCACAGACACCACATCCTCTATTTTGTGTTTTTTTTATACCTTTAAATTTTTAATTAAGAATCACGTGTATAATCAATAGCCTATGAATATAATTCTTATATTATACAATTTATTTCTCTATTAATCAAACTATTTAGATAAACACTATTAAAATGGAAATATATTTATAAATGTATTATAAACTAGTGATAATTTTTTAGATTAAATGTTACATAACAACTGGTTTTTTTATGATGGTAAAATAATGTGTATAGTTTTCTCTAATGCGCGTATTATAATGGATATATTATAATAGTTTGAAACAGTTTATTTACATTTTAATATTATAAACATAAAATATAGTTACAGTTTGTTATTAATGACCGATTATAAAACTTAGTATATTATTGTAGGTACAATGAAGAGTAAGAAAAACTCAACATTTTCTTTCATTGATGTAAAGTTTAACTAAAAAATATTACTATCATATTATGTTTAAGACACTATACTTGCAGTGAATTTTATACAGTTAATCGAAACTTAAATCTTTTTAACCTTTTATTTTTCGCAATTTTCAAACGGTCCCGCCTACCTGGATCGGTGAAAAAATCTTAGAATCTGAGTGTAAAATATTAAATAAGAAAAGAATTCCTAATACGTGCAATTGCTCGAGAAAAGAAAAATGCTATAACAAATTTCATTTCTGACGTTTGTAAAATCCTCCTCTGACCACTTGCGGGAGAAGTAATGTCCTATTAATCATCATGACGTTTTTAATGAAACAATAGCCGCAAAAGTATCCTGGTTGAATTTATCAAGTTTTATTACGTTATAAAGATATTAATAGTGTATATATATATATATATATACACACACAACAATATAATAACTTTTGTAGGTCTCTTTTCAAATCGTTATTATACGTCTTTTTGTAATCAGTTATTTTATTTTTTTTAGATCTGTGTTTACAAAAAATCGTGTCTACCATAACACTGCAACTGTGGTCGTTGTTGAATCTCTGACCATCGGTAAATTATATGAAGAAAAAAAATAATATAACCACGTTTCAGTAATTAACCAGAACGGATTAAGCATGAATAAAGCACCACCCTAGCGTTAATGTTAAATCTTTAAGAAAAATAATGACGAGATAGGGACAGGTAAAAAGATGTTGTTGCAACATATTATTATACAAATGCGCTGAAAAGCACTTTCATTAATTTGTCTCGTAAAAGGATTAACAGAAAATTGTAGGAGGACGTCTTCATCATCATCGTCGCCGAAAATACTTTCAGAATACAAATAAGGACGTGTGAATGAAAAAAAAAATTAAATAATACTACAATCCCCTGGGGGTGAAAAAGAAAATGAAAGAAAACCAATGACGGGATTATGACACTATGATTAATTAAACGCACCCCTTCCTTGAAAAAATAAAGAACTTAATAAAGTCGGTATATATATATAATTTTTTTTTCGAACAACTTCATTTTTCTCTCCCAGTCCATCCCATCTGTAACTCTCGTACACCACCCCACGGGAAACGGTAATTAGTGCTTTTCATAAAATGAGCCATGGATGCAGGGTAGAAATGGTGAATGAGCCAACGAATAATAAAACGTAGATAGAGTAATCTAAATCAGAAATAAGTGGAAATATTTTGTAACATAAATTGAATAAAACCCATTTAAATAAACCACTTTAAAATAGCAAAATTAATCTTAAATTAAAAAATGAACTAGACATTTATATTGCAAATTTGATTCAACAAATATTTCTTTAAAACTATTTACTATTCAATTAGTATAAAATATTTTATCAAATTAAATTTGATTACATTAAATTTCAATTCATTTTAAAATTTCAGTCGATAAATTCAATTTCAATCAAATAGAAATGAAAGAAATACAAAAATAATGATAAATCTTGTTTTAATATAAAGTACTTTCACAAATAGCAGCCTAACCACAATGATAAGAGAGATGAAAATGAATTCCCTTGCATCACTTAAGAACTTTTAAATGTATTCTATAAATCTCTGTCAATATAAAACAATCAAATTTAAAGTATTTTGGTTATATAAAACACAATTAATTGAAGTAAATATGAAGTGTACAAATTTTTTTTTTTTTTAAATAAAAAAAAATTGACTTTAAAAAAACATTTTCTAAACCTAAACCTTAACAAGTATTTAAATATATCGGCACCAAAATTATGTTTCATATTGTTGACTACTTTTTCTTTAGATTTTGAGTGTATCTATATTATTACTTTGACAGTTTGAAGTAACACTTAAATAACTCAATAATTATTCGTTCAAATTTTGATTTTGATACGTCAACATTTTCTGAAAAATTATTCACTAAATAATTTACAGAATTAAGAATCTGATGCAATCTTTAGTATATTTAAAAAATCTAAAATTCAATTTTAAATAACTGCATTTTTGAGGTAAAAAAGGGGTCAGCTTACCTATTGAAACACTCTGTATATATAATAAATATATACTATAATATGTTTCATAAATCTATCACGTGACCATCGTGTAAGTCTAACGATTTAAGGATTATCAGAAATTGAATTCAATAACTATATTGTTTTTATAAAACCCGTGTACATGACCAAAAACATCTATACATTATTTCGTTTTCAAAATTCTATCCACGTGTTGTCCAAAAGGCTCTTAAATTGCGTCGTGTGTAAACTGACCGTATAGCTTTTTAATGCCGGACACAACTCTTGGAACATTGCAGATAACTTAATATAATTAAAGGAAAAACGACAGAGCAGAATGAAACACGTATTAGAAGAATTAAAACATGGCTTAAGACTTACAACTTATTTTCACCAATAACTCATTATACAGTTTACAAATTAGATAGATTTTAGAATCATTAATAATTGTACATACGTTTTATTTAAAATTGTAGTAATTTAGGTACCTCTACCAAATGTAGTTGTCTTTATATTAATCTATACATAGGATGACAGATAACCTATCAAATTTGCTTATTAAACTTATTGTCGTATAGATTGTAAATAATTTTAAATAAACAAAAAAAAAATTAAATTTTTATATAATTGTATTATAATGAAAATTAAATTATTAAAAAATCCATTTAAATAAGATATAATCTCATTAACCTAGTTCAATATTAACAAATAATAACTAACTGCTCAATTATTTGTTTATTTGAGTATACTTAACTATTTATAAGTATAATATTAATTACAATGTTTTTACATAAACTCAAGTTTAGGAGATAAAAACGTTGATTAAGTTATTCATTACGATGTACTATATTGTTTATTAAGGGTAATAAAAAATGTAAACAAAGTCTATTTAACGGCTTTTAACTTTCACGCTAATAAAAATATCACGAGCTTCATAAAAAAATATATGATGAATTTACATTTTTCAAATTAAGGGAGTGTAAGTTATAATAATAAAACTTTATATAATATTTATTTTAAAACATTGACAATATATATATAAGTGCTAAATAAACGTCATATAGTATATTATTATACATAATAATATTATTGTTATTATACCATATTATTGACTTTAATGATTTTCCATAGCTTTTTTTTCGTTAACAATAATAATAACAATGATCAATACATTTTTAAATTTGATTCATCAAAATTAAAATCTCCGTAATGCAAGCAATATCTATTCTAAGTCTAAATTATTTAAAAATAAAAAACAAATTAATTATATAATTGAGATACAATTACAATAATAATGACTAATATATTTTAATATAAATTATACTTACATGGAATAGAATCATACTATATGCGATGTTATGGAAAACGATTCGACTTGGATACATTTAGATCATTTATTATATCACATATCACATGAAAACATTTAATTGTTGCGATAGGTATAATATGGTATATTAATTCATAATATTGCAGACTTAATTTCATTGTTTTTACGTACTTACACTCGTCGATTCCAAATATAATCACTAGACTAACAGTTCCTTGAAATATATCATCAATAAAAAAAAAAAAAAAACAGAACCGCCCATAATATGGATATTTTATAAAATATATTATTATAATTTAAGTACGTGAATGCGCAAATAAGCTTTTATACGTTTGAAGTCAAATAATATTTGTAATGCCGGCTTACTATGCGTATACTTTCACTCGTATACAATATTTATCGTCTCGTTCAGGTTTCAGCCTGTCACTTAAGAATAAACCACCCCCGGAAATATATGTGTGTATATCAAGTAAGGTATTTTATAAATCTATTTTGCTGTCACTTATGCCTAGATTTTCGAAATTGTGTGTTTGAGTCACTATGTCATTTTATAATTTTTCTCAGAAATGTCAAAGAAAAACTCACATAGAATAATTTTGTCCCGGACAGATCAAAACGAAATTATTAGATAAATTTGCATTGTTTTATTCGAATTAAATAACTAAAACTACTGATCTTTTTTAAGTTATTCCGATAGTATTATTGTGTCATAATATTATATATGTAATATGGCTAAAATGTATAGATAGTAGATACTAATGAATCAATGATATTGTTTTAACTGCGTCCTAATTAAATTTCTGCATCAGTAGCGTAGTGTGACGCTAACTGCAATATAGTTTAGCAAAATACTAATCATTTAGAATATATGTAAGTCAGAATTTTATTTGTTCAAAATTCTATGTATTTAATTCAAATAAAAAAAAATCCCATCTATATAAAAGTATAGGCTATATTAAGAAATGTACGACATTTTTTGATAGTTCGATTACTGTTTTTGAAAGCTTACTGCAAAAATTTAGCTATATATTTAATATAATTTTAATGCTTATATATGATTTATACTTAATCACTAATCAAACTTATTGTATTGTTAAGTCAAAATATATGGTCATTTTCAACGAGATTTCATCCGGTACTTTTAAGGCTTTGGTGGACACTGAAGGTATCTTTTTTTAAACAATCGCACTGAATTAAATTTGAAATGTTCTTGTTATTTATATACTTTATGACAACCTCTAGGTTTCTTCATACTTTATGCATCACTGGTTGAAGAAGCTATTTCAAATTTCAGACAAAAAACAAGTAAGCATTCCAAATCAAAAAAATTAACCACAATATCTAACGCCCTTAATTTTTTTAGAAACACGGCACTTCCAAATTCACATAAAAAAAAAATAACATTTTAATATTATCGAATAAATTTCAAGAATAATCTATCAACCAAATCAAAAGTAGCACAGCATTATCATATTCTATCCAAATATACCCAATATCGTCGACCTAAACGAGGTCACCTGCGAGACAATTTGAGTTATAGTTATGATTAGGTGTTAATTATTAACTATATTCATAGATATCAATAATAGTAATGTTATTATTATACGTTGTAAGTATATTATTGTATAATATTATTTTTAGTATGATTAATTATTATTTATTAATACTAATAGTATTATCAATATATATTTATGTATATCTAACCATGAGTTTAGATAACAAAATATATCAGTAAAATTTGTCTTAGATTCTGAGTGCAGCAATGAATGTACTAATTCTACAATGATGTGTACGGTTATTTTTTGTGTGTCAGTAAACACGACAAGTAGTCGATAAAATATTTTAATTTTTTATTTTAAGATTGATTTTATATAGAAAGTTAGATCTAGTTTGGTCAAAATTAAAAATTATCTTTCCTTTTTTTTTATAAACATAAAAAACAAACAAAACATTTAGAAAATACTGGAATTCTTACGTAAGTCCAATGTTATTATTAAAATAATTGATTTATAACCATTATTACAAAAATTTAGATAGTCTTCGCTCAGAATCATTTTTTATCATATACAATGGGTAATTATTGAATAAATTTAACAAGATCCATTATAGTGATTTATTCAATAACGAATTTCACTCAACAAATGCAGGGCGGTACTCACTTTCATACTTTTTGTTTCTTTTTTAGGAAAAAAAAGACGAACGTGGTAATTAAAAAATGTGTACATGTAACATTGGACTCGCATCTTCAATGACAATGATAGCCAATTAGAGTAACGCGTTGACTTTCTAACGTCACTGCATAGGCTTATACGCTGATGCGACAGGCGGTCTCGTTAGTTCATCCTATTGTCTATATATTATATATTTACTATATGATTACGGTGACAATACAAAACGTTCAGTCACCCATTGTTAATCAATCAAAGTGGTCGAAATTGCAGTAGGGTCATCGGCTTGATATTCCCGTAAGTCCCAATAAGATATAATAATAAACGCATAATTAGAGTAATTTCGCAAAGGCTTGGGGCGGTATGAAGTTAACTAAAAATAAACTACGCAAGTCTAACTAATCTCGTTAAAATATTGAACGCGTGCAATATAATATTTTATGTATTTTCTTTCATTTCCCTGCCTAAAAATAATACCCTGTATTATTACACCATTATGCTATAACGTCACATATTTTATATGACTATTTCGAGTAAATTTTTTATTTTTTTACTCTGGAACCTGATAATATAAACTGTGGTCGGCTTGTTGAAAATCAACGAAAGCAGTTTTAAAATTCAATAATAATATTCACAATTTAAATTTTCACAACGTATTTTGTTGTCAAAATTTAGTATCAAAACTGTAACAGATATGTGTTTATATTTTATAAATAAAGTTTTTAAAGTCAAAATTTAAATACACAAAAAATACAAAATTTAATAAATAAATACAATAAAAATTAATTTACATAAAAATAATGCAGATAAATATTCCCAAAAAAAAAAAAAAAATTCTATTTTAAAGAATAAAAATCAAAACTATACAACGCAATATAAAGGTATTAAACGCAAAAACAATTTAAATAATGATAAAAATAAAATATGATAATTGTAAGCTAATGAAATATTTAAAAAAAAATGGTGAGATTTTAAAGGCTGATTTATGTTACTTATCTCTGCTTATATATATATATATATATAATATAGGCAATATAACCAGTACCTAAATACCTAATACATAATACCATTATTATAAATGCACCTACCTAATATGTATATTAATAAAGTCTAGATGTAATAAATTAAATTAACGTTTATTTAAATATTATAAATTAGATTTTATTATCGTATTGCAGATTGTTAAAGATCTTGTACTAAAGCAAATACGCTTATTTTCTGTTTTGAATACTACTCAATTTCAATCCTCATTTGCAAATCTATGAGTTAGAAGTCGTTTGTTACCTTGTCAATTCACATCCTAAAAGCTACTTTCCTTTCGGTTCTATTCTCACATTTCCGTTAAGTGATTTTTTTTGTTAACGTTACTTTTATAATTTCTTGTACTTTACATCAACTATATAACTCGGTTAATTGTCCTCACACGTTTATTAAAACTAGCAATAATAAGAAAACTATTACTTAAAAATCATTTATTTTAAGCAACACATTAGCACAGTATTATACTCTTTAGGTAAAAAATTTGAAATAATAAATTTAAGTCAGTTAACGTTCTAAAGATAATAATATATTTACGTTTAGCTAATTATATTTGAATATATATTTTTTAAAAAAAAGTTTACTAGAAAGGCAATAGAAAATATTTAATCTTTTCTTTAAGTTTGATGTTTACTATCCGAATATTTATAAAATTTTACTATCAGTTATAATTCGATTTCTCATGAACGAAGATTTGATTTGAAATTCAATATAAGAGTGTTCGTAGTTAATTTTTAAGGGGTCTAATGGAGTGTTCGACACTATAATGATAAATGACATATGATTCATGATATTGCTTAAAATACAAGGAAAAAGCAACTATTTTTTTCAACAATAAAAATAGCTTTTTACCAGCTAAAACTTTTAATGGAAATTGCACAGCGTAAAATGCGAGAACACGTAACATTCATTAACTTTTCTATTTTAAAAAACAATTATGAAAGAATTAATTATTTCTATGTGTTTTTTTTTCTTTGATAACAATATGCGTAACAAAAATGATAATTTGCAATTATTAGTGCTGTCACTGTAATTATTTTTATACAATTTTGGTCTTTTGCACTTAAAACACAAATAACAGTCACAATATTTTTAAAACTGTATAACTTAAATACTACGGGAGTTGCTCTTCAATATAGTATTGATGCAGTTAAGTGTAAATTGTCATTAATTAAGGCGCTATAACAAACGCTTAAGTTACTTATGAATTCAATCATAGCGTACAACAAAATATTATGAGCGAATAATAGCTTAAATTTCTACGGATTATTTATCATATATATATTTTATATTTATATAGCTATTAACTTATTTTTCTATTAGTAATACGGTAAGTCGAGCTAATTTTTATCAATAATAAAATCACAAACGTATTATAATGCCATTTCACTTGATATTATTCTAACAGAAATATATATACGTAATTGTGGAACGTTTTAATTTCCTAACAATTATATTTTTTGAAATTTAAAATTAATCCTCAAAGTCGTTATTTTCTATTTAAATATTCAATTTTGTCAGAATTTTCACTTGAAATGTCTATATAATATACTTGATATTTTTAGATTTCTGTAAGAACAAATAAAACAATATAGAAAGAACCTGGTAATAAATTCTTAAGCTTTATATTATATATACTATGATTGAATAGTTATTAATTACAAAATTATTTGTAAATGTTCGTAATTTTGACAAACCACTCATAAATAATGTGAATAAATTTACACTATACTTTATTCTTAATATACAGTAAAAATCATACGATGAATTATATTTATAAACATTAAATATTAAAATTAAATTAATTTTTTATATACGTTTAATTAAAAAAATAGTTTGCTCGTATTCATAATTTTAAAATTTTGATGAATTTTGTAAACATTTTAAATTTAAATATTTATAAAATAAAAATTATAAATAAATATTTTTATATTTTTAAACAAGAATATTAATAATTTATTACAAACTTTGTACTACATTTTTTTAGCTTGTTTATTCAATCATAAAAATATAAACTCAAATAGCTAAACTTAACATTTGAAATATCTATTTATAGCACAAAAACAGCGAAAATATTTTGAAACTTATATCAAGTTTATGAAGTTCTAAAATAAACATTTAGTGAATAATTTAAGTCTACATCTATTCATTTTTAAATCATAATAAAAAAAATCATATGGATTTTTTCACTAGTTTTGCGTAATCATTCACGATTATTTTGTAAGCTAATGAGATATTTTCACTTTTGACCCCTTCGTCTATCAATTCTAATAAAGTCCACAAACTAGATTTTAGAAACTTCCCTCAAAGTTGAAGCATTTTCACTATTCCAAAAAGTGGCGACTGACACACAAAAAATAAATACACGCGACACAAATCATTATAAAACCAATACATTCATCACTCTACTGACAATCTAAAATAACGTGTATAATTTGTTCACGCACGATAAAATTTGTAAATATTATCACCGCGAATGTATAACACGTACATATTTCAGGCATACTCGAATAACGATTTTCTGTTCATCGAAGAATTTATCATTATCCTTTATCATCCACTTTTGTCATTAAGCGGATTTATAAGCTTAAACTTCTATTTTCATAATACTACTGCAGTGCTATATTATATAATAATATAATACTCCATTGTAGGCATTTGTTCCGTATATACAATGCATATATTTAAATATAGATACGTATATATATATATATATATATATATATATCGTACACACGCGTCATATATTGCGCCATGTTATACATAACCACTGCTGCAGTCACTATAATAATATTCTTCATTGAATTATATTATTATCATTGCTATTACATGAATATTATTATAAATATGCACTAAAACAATATTATAGACATGCACGAATACGAATATCGTCGGGACACCTAATTCTGCAGATTACTATACTGTATAATTTATTTATTTTTTTTTTTTTTTTTACACACATTAAACACCAGACGGATTTAAATTTATATAATCATAACAATCTATAAAAGAAAAAAAATACATAATAATTTAACAAAGCAGATGAAATAAAAGTCGATGTGGCAAAGAGGAGCGTTGTGATCTCACATCATCCAGGTCAGAAATGCATTATTCGCGAAGTTAGTCTAACCCGAAGGCAAATAAAAAATGTCCTGTACCCGAGTCATTCCATATTTCCATGACTAAAAATTGAGAAAATCTACTTGGCCATTTAAAAGTCTCGTACTTATATCGTGTTCCAATACTCTTACGGCTTTCTTCTAAGAAATTTAGACTTAAAACGTATACAGTAGGTCCATAGTCTTAGGACTATAAAAGACTATAAATATACCTTCTATTGTGGTCTAGAGTATTGATATAACTGTACTTATAATAGGGTTTAGGTGTATTATTACAAATATAATGAAATGCTGCTGATTATCCGTTAGCCAATATAATATAATATTCGCGGAGCGATCCAACTAACGTAAGACTCTCATTATTTCAAAAATACGATAGTATTTAAAAAGTATTTATTCAGTACTTTTTAAAAATATTATATTTTCTTCTATTTTGTAATATTATCATTTTTTTAGGTTTTCACTCAATATACACAATATACATTTTTAATTTCACATTTCGAAGCAGAATATTTGATCTATAACAATTTTGAACCATCAATTTATTAGTTATAAGTACTTAAAAGTTTTAGAGCGGAATGGACTAACACTTTGCGGAATACTCGTGTACCACTCCACTCAACTTATACAAACTTCTTGTCAAAAATATGATTTTTGTACACTTAAGTATAAAAAAATATATATTCTGCATTAAAAATCGATACTGTCATTCAAAATTTTAAAAATAATAACGATAAAAATAGTGAAAATGTAATATTGTTTTGTAATGACATTAATTTATATAAAAGAAATATTTTCAAAAACGTTAATAGATTTTGTAATAATAAGTGCGTATTATGTTAAATGGATTATCAAGTAAATTATGTTATCTTATTTTTACCGATGAAAAATATCGGCAGTTTTAGTATTCATTTATTACATATTTTTACCTTCACTATTATTATGACGAACAGAAATGTAGAGAATTACACTATTTCGTTATTGTTCACTAGCTTGTAAGAAAAAACAAAACCATACATTTTAATAAAACAACCATTAAAATATTTTTCAAAGGTATTATTACCTAAATATTAATAATTCTGTTTTGATTAAATTTTCTGCAATGTTAAGAATCACAAAAGTATTTTAGAAACGATTATAAACTTTTACCGTGAATCCAAAAAATTAAAAGTTGGATTAAAATTTAGTTTAACACGAATAGATAAATAGTATTTTTGGTTTTTTGATTTTTTCTATAGATGATATTTCTGATGTATCAACTTTGACAACATAACATAGCTGACCCCCCCCCCCACAGCATTTTTTTTAAATTATTTTTTTTTTTTTTTTTTTGTTAAACGATCCAAATTTAAATTTTCTCTCATTCTGGACCAAAAACCAACAACTCATAGAGTTCCAATAATGTGAATAATAAACAATTTTTATACCGTTTTACTACATTAACTATTCACTTCAATACTTATTTCTAATAATAACTAATAAATGATGACACGGATGAAAAAAAAAATATCTTTATGTGCAAATTTGTCGACCTCTAGGTATTTTTCTAATTTTAATTTATTTTCCTATTACAGTATATAAAAAATAATAAATCCATGATAATATAGATTTTTCAAGTATGGGAACTATGATTTCAAAAATTATAGTAATTATAATATAAATCAATCAACAGTTAATAATATATTAAAATTTCCCGAATAAATGCTATATTCGATATAAAATACATTTATATGTCAATGAAACCATTTTTAAGGACTATTATTCTTACAGTATACATATTTTAATAACTCATAAACTACTCGTTTGAATTTTGATTTAGATACATCAACATTTTCAAGTTTTCAATAACAATAGTTGTCTGCTTAACAATTGTTAGAAAAAAAAGTTGATTTTTATTTGAAAAAAAGTTTATATTATCACATTACACTTTTTAAAAAGTATAAAAATCTAAACAATTGAAAATAAACTAAAAATTACAAAAATCATAATTTGAATAAATTCTGATTAGGTAATGAAGAAAAAATAAGAGTGGAGTACACTTGATCACCGTATTTGTTTTTATTTTTATTTTTTAAATGTAATATTGTTATAATTAATACACAGATTGATGTATACGGTGACTTATGACATAGACAATGTTTTATAGTTTTATACCCAGAAAGCATATAATATATATATATTTATATATATGCACGATTCGTTTCCGGTCTGGACCCAATTATTGTGAGCTCCTTTTTTTCTTTTTCTTTATTTTTTATTTCTTTCCGTTCGCATAGTGTTCGATAAGTAAGCGTATTTTTTTAATATTGTATAAAAGGATAATGCGGTTCATTCCGAATGTAACGGACCCTCGATCGCACATATACGATGTATAATATAGATCAGCGGTTCCCAACAGGGGAGAATTTAGATTCTGTTCGGGGGGAATATACTATATAGTGATGATGGAATTACAAAAATAATTATGTTATTTTACAATTTGTAAAATTGAAATCATTTTATTAGTTTTAGAAAATGATAAGAAAAAAACAGTCTCAAATTACTCATTTAATTTACTTATATTATTTATATTTTATATTAATATTTTTGTTTTTATATTCATTAATTTTTTTAAAATGATGAAAATAATAAAAGTAAATAGTTGTATATTTTATAATATATTATTTTGTTATTTTGTATGGTTTATTTGTACTACTCAAAAACAAATTCGCCTAAATTCTAATTTAATGAGGGGGGAATGAGAATTTAGTAAATGTACAAGGGGGCGTAGAATGAAAAAGGTTGGGTACCACTGATATATATCGAAACCAATCCAACAGATTGATACTATTAAATATGTACATTTTATCCATGCTAATATCTGCAGCGGATTGGGGGTGAAAATGATGAGTGCGTACTACTGAATAATGTTAGTCAGCCAAGAATAAACAACAAATTAAATACAAACCATAAATGTATTACCATTCACATATTATGTTCAGCGTGTACTTACTCTCCTACCCGCCATATTCATATAATATAGTTTCCTATATACGGGCGTGCATAAAAACATCACTATTATAATATTTAAAATATATAATATATTCAAACAAATTTACATTTAATTTTATCATATCTACCATATATGTACCTATATACATTGTATTTGTGTATAGTATAGTATACCGAGTTCAAAAATGAAAGTTAAGTTATTTTTAACTAAATATATAACGAGTTAATATTCGTTTGATGATAATATGTACCTACTACCTATTCTCAAGTCAATTAATTATAGTCACGCTAAGTCAATTTTTTTCATGTATGAAAACCATTAATTAAAAAAAAACGTTGTTTTATACAAATATCGTTCGAAAATAACAATAACAAATAAAAAAATAATAAATGTATATAATATTACACGACGTATATATTGTAAATAATAAATATTAGGCTTGTCAAAGTGTTGAATGCATTATTTCTGGATTTCAATAAGGATAGAAATAACGGGTGTGTAAATCAACTTTATATAAATTTCCATAGGAATTATACAATCTCACCACAACACATAAATTTCAAATCTATAAAACTACCCAATAACAATGTCTTAAAATTAAAGAAACATTTGTGTCGTAGTCTCTTAAAAAATTATCATCATTTTACATTCTGATGGGAGTATGTAAACGATGTATATTTTTATTATTTTCATATTACATGTATATTCTATGTCTATATGTACACATTTTACAGAAGATAAAATAACTAAGATCTTCAACTTTGAAAATAGTTTCTACCGATTTGGTAGCAAATGGACCTAGTTGGAACTTTTGGGTAAAAAAATAGAAAAACTTAGTTAACTTAACCATTTAACGCACGCGACGATTTACAATAGTGCCATCAATTATATTACAACCGTTGAAAGAGTAAACGAAAATTGAAATTAAACATACAATTAAAATTAACTTTGAAAGCAACAAATTGAATTTACTAAATCGATACAAATTACATAAAAATATCTCATAATTGATATTCTTGTATCATATAGCTACTTAAATACTTAAAATACTCGTTTCTTCAGTTATACTCTGAAAAAAAAATCATTAAACTAAAACTCGTATTTGTTAAGTAAAAGTTAATTATATTTTCCTCATATCCCTTAAGAGGATCTTGTTATAATTTCTGGGAAACTGTATGGAGCAACAAATAGAGGGTTGAAGTATCTATATTATTTATTCGTAGATAACACCATTTACCAGAGACTAGTCTATTCCGTGGAATACTTAAATTAACGTGGTGCGTGTAGTTCATATATTATACTTTGTATATACATACATCGTATGATAATATACTATTTAATATGATCATTGGTCACGAATAATCCGAATAAAACGTTCGTGCTATTTCAATAGTAAACATTTAAAACCAAATCAATATACCTACGCTCACGACTAAACTGTCTAGATATTAGAATTTAGAATACCGTAAACAATGCAAATTACGAACACGAATTATTATTTAGATACGCTGCAGTGAATCTACTGACAATTCACTCGACACCCTTCTGTCGCAATACATAAACGTATACAATATTATAATTATCTTATTAATTAACATATTTTTAATCGGAAATCGACAGTAAATCGTGGCATTCCAAAAACAGCGGCTGTTTTTAAAATTGCATGTGCTATTACAGTATACTTATTATATATTCGTATACCAATTAATAAGAGACGACCGCATACCTATTTTAATACTCGCGTTGACTGAAGCTCAAATCATATGTATGGTACTTGTGAAATTAAATTTGCAAATTTTATGAAATAAAAACCGAGAACAGAACAATATTATCGGTGCCTATTATTGGCTAACATCGCTGTAGTACGCGTAATCGAAAAATGGACATCGATTTGCGCATATTTCATCACGCGTTAAATCATTTAGTATTAAAATTGGAATCAAACATTTTGGAATTATTAATCGTATAAAAAAAAAATCGTAAAATAATTCAAAATATTTTCCTACTGCGCGGCCCTAAAGTGTCGGAAAGAGCGGCTATAATTATGACACTTTTAAAACACTCACGTTTGTATACGTATATATATATATATATTATGTACTATACATAGCACATACCTATAGGTCATAAGTATACACGAACAAGTCAAATAATACCAACTTAATAGTAAAACAAAGTCGTTCTTATTAACAGGGCCATATTTACCATTAGGCAGATAGGCAACTGTCTATGGCCTCCGTTATTAAAGGGCCTCGGATTTTTATGAACCTTATTGTTTTTTTTTTTTTATATATATAGTACTACTTTCATCATATAAAATAAATATAAGAAACGTATATTATTTCAAAAAAATAAAATAATTAATCCTTATCAGCGTAAAATGTAAATTAAAATAATAGGTACAAGAAATCTGTAGCCTATAGAGATAAAAAAATGTATAACATTATAATTATGTTTGTGAAAATGTATAAGTAAATACTAAATTGCAATAAATTATTATTTTGTTTTTCACAACTCATTTGTGGAGAGGGGCTATGGCTATATATGCTACTGTTGACGATAAGGGGCCACATTTTTTATTTTGCCTAAGGCCACAAAATGCCTAAATCAGGCCCTGCTCATTATGCTCAGATGTACCGTCTATCAATATTTTTTTAATTGGCGCATCGCAAAACAATTATACATGTAATAGTACCTATGACTATATTTTGATTAACCAACCATTGTGATAGCACCGTCTGGGAATACTTTGAAACTCAGTTTCCCCATAAATATACATAAAATCTACTAATAAATAATTTGAATGAAAAATATATAATAATAAATAATAATAATAATGATAATAAGATTATAATTCGTATCTAAATAGAAAAATGCGTGTTTTTTGTAAATATAGCAAGCCACATAATCTATAAATAGTTCTTTCGACGGTTTTTGGGTTTTAAAGATAACGACGCCGGTCGTCAGTTGAATGATACTGATGGTTAACCGTTTCAGTCTTAACGTATGAGTGTTGCAGAGAGGGTCGGAGTGTATTTGCCACAGTTTATAAACAGTATTGAAACTGGGTTCATTTATACCGTACAATTATACTTTATATTATAATATTATACAATTTTATTTTTTATGTATTTATGTTTTGTGATATTTTTATAAATCAAAATTATATTATTTCAGTTCTTCGTGTACACTTGAACAATCAGTTGTTGGATACCTACAACTTTTTGCAAACTTTTTAATCTCTGTAATTGCTTTTTGATAGGCTGCTGGATCTCGGAAGTGTAAATTTTTAAACCGAGGCTTAAAATTGTAGCTATTGGAAACTTATGGAAGTGCTTACTCAATTTTACCAAACCGTTTTTTTAATTCAATTATCGTGTGTTTTTTAAACTCGACACCAATTTCTGAATTAAGTTCTAATAATTCAGTTTCAATAGCTACACAATTCAACAATAGTAAAATCTTACTAATTAGAATATATTACAACTATTCACTGTACAAACCCAAGACCCAGCATTAGTTTCATTAACAGTAAGTTAATACATTATAATTTATTAATTTACATAGGTATATCGTATAGTATTTCTTTATCAGCATTCTAATAATAGTCCAATAATATATCATAGGTGACGCGCGACGACTTCAGTGAATTACGACATTTTAATTTTTTTTTTTTTTAATTTTAAGTTTTGAAAAATAGATGATATATTTTATTAAAATATTAAGGGCAGAGATATACCGGTGACCAATTATCTCACGGTATATCTAATTAACATGTATCGATGTTTTCGATTTATTGTTTCCATCCCTTAGTAATCGTACGCCGTCGGCTACCGTACCACGCATCATCGTTCGTCAGTCGTCACGTACTCGCATCCAAGTCATTGTACGTATTACGCTGCGCTTTTAAATTTGACTCCACGCCCTGTATTATTTTATTAGTTATACTATATAATATAAGTTTAAATTTTTAATGTCCCCGACATATTTACCCGCAGGCCACACGGACCGTCACTGTGTGATAGCTACCGATTTTATGATAATATGAAAATGTAATATGCCTAAACACTATTACCGTGAAAATAAAATAACTCCAAAACCAGTGAACTACAATTTAGCGCGTAATCGTTTTCCGATGACATGATACTGAATAAAATCAAATCTAATAACTATAATATACGTTGTTCAAGAACAACCGGGGCCAAGTTCAATTAAAACAATCATCTTGACCATCTTATATGATATACTCATACGGAGACGATCTAACATTTCGCACGATCACAACACGCGTTATTGTTATTAAGTCCTAAATAGTTTTATTAATTTTTCGATTGATTGCTGGTTGTTTAAACACGATCAACTTTTTATATATTTTAATAAATTGTATACGACTTATGCACAACACACCTATCGTACGTTTTTATACGAATATTGTAGGAAAACTATGCGGCCTAGCGCTGTCTGCAGCTGTAATACGTACGAATCGTATACCCGAGTGTACCAATAAAATCTATATGATAAACATATGTATATATTTATTATTTATTATTACAGATTTTTTACTTCAAATCGTCCCGTCCGAATGTTAAGTATAAAATTCGTCCCATCTATCTAGAAGGAGGTCGGTGGTGGTGGTCTATAGGACGATAGGAGAAAAACGATATATTGTACGTGTGTATTCGAGAAAAATAAAAATCTTCGTCATCTGAAATAAACATTAAATATTGCACCACTCGCATTCATTAAAACGTGATCGATATTGACGCCCATCTTATAAACTTTTTTTTTAAAGTTATGTAAGGTTAAGTTGCGTAATAATTGTATTTAACATTACAAATCACAGTTACTGTCGTAATACAAATGTGTACAATAAATACACACATAAGACGCAGAATGGCCAGTGCGATTGTATTGGATATTATATTGTACTTTGCTGTATGCTGATTACCGTTGGGGGCGAACGAATTTGCAATCGTCGCAATGCGGTGCCCAATTTCGAAACACTGGAATAATATTATGGTACGCACCCTTTGACTGAATGATTCGTCTGTTCAAACTGTACGGGTCTAACCTTTCCAGCTGCCGTCGGGTAGTGATTACAAGGCAACGGCGGCGGTGGCGATCATCTTCCACGTCGACTTTGCGACCCTTGCCCTACCACGCCGCAAAGGTCTGATCCTGTGTAATGTGATACTTTTCGTTACCGACCTTTTGTATGTAATCCGTGAATCTGCGTGTGCAATATAAATCACCGACAAACCACACAAATAGGTGGATATAGTTCGAATAAACACGACAATACCTTATTTTCGTTGTATTTTCATTTAAAGATTTATATTTTTTTCATTATTATTATTTTATCTATTTCAATAAGCATTTTAGATCAATTTAATTTTAAAAAGTGTGAATTAAACTTTGTAACTTTGCGTAACAAGCAATTTATAAAACCTCACTCAGACTGGAACAAAATT
Organism: Rhopalosiphum maidis; assembly: GCF_003676215.2. NCBI lineage: Eukaryota > Metazoa > Arthropoda > Insecta > Hemiptera > Aphididae > Rhopalosiphum > Rhopalosiphum maidis. Next base: position 26,626,946 of record NC_040877.1, on the reverse strand, counting down.
ATTTTATTCGGACTCAAATGTTTAGATACCTAATGAATAATAAAATATAAATATAATCATTGTTATAATTAAATATATGACAATATATTATTTTTCTGTGCCTGCGATTATTAGGATTAAATTATTTGAATATATAATAATAATATGTTGCATAATATGAAGAAAATTACGGGTTTTCGTGAGATGGTATAATTATTTTTTTTCGTAAACCGTTATTACGGGAAATTCTACTAAAATTACAAAGCCATTTAGAGGAAAAATATTCCTATTCGGTTGACCTTAGATAGTCGGATAGTCATCCATCGAACGCACAATTTTGACTACCACCGTCAGTAAAATATGGTAGTTTTTACAGTTACCTTGTCATCGTTAGACGGTCAACATCAGTCGACTGACTGTGCCCGCTTCATTTTTTTACTACAAAACCAATCCAATTCGTAAAAATCACGTAATATTTGCTGGAAAAAAATACGAAATACCCTGTTCTACAATATGATATATGTCATGTGTTATTATATTATTGTATATATATTATAAATATATATATTTATTTTTTTTTTTTTTTTTGAGACATGTGAATCGTTTTTGATTACACGAAATTACCGTACAAAATTACTTCGCCATACACAGTCGGATGGTAAAATATAGTTTTTGTCGACGCAAAGCAATTTACCGTTTTAATACGTTTATTATATATAATATAGAATTCTTACGAAATCACAGCAGTTTTCGTATAACATGTGCATTTATGATCAGTCCGGGTATATTGTATGGTGTAGAAAATACACCTTGTCATCTTAATCTTTGGTTGGTACATATAAGCAATAAGGTTAACAATATCGTGTTAATATATAAACATAGATACAATGTATTTTTTAGTGTTTTTCTCTGCCGATAATTTTCTATTTCATATTTTTGATTATTTCAAATAATTATTGCTTTTTGATAAGAAATATCCACGAAAATTGTTATTTTTGTGTATTTAACAATGAAATTAAACTATTTCTATAATTAGATTTAAATTTGAATACCAAACTATGTTAAAGGTTTCATTACTAATGTTCATTTGGTTGGTATTTAAATAGTTTCCTAAGTACGTTTTTAAGTCGTAGCAGTAAGTGGGTAGATGAGTAATAAATGTATCTGTAACTACCTCGGTAGAATTGTGGAGTGATAAATGTCTACAGAGAAACATTCCCTCTACACAATATTTTGTATATTAAAACATTATTGTAATTTACTAGTCCCAAAGTTTTGTCAAGCAAACGTGTTAGCATTTTTTTTAACTTAGCGTTTAAAACGATTATGTCACCAAAAAACAAATTAACTAATAAACATAACATTATCATAATGTCGGATTTGAATCTAAATTGAAATGTATATGTACACGATGTAGTGCTAATAACAATACAGTTTACCCTTTATATTTCAACGTTTCACGTTTTACAGTTTTTTTATTAATTCAAATTTATGTTTATATATATATATATATTTTAATATAGTAGTTTATACCTAACCATTCGCATTAACCAATGAGATTCGATATGTTGTATAAAGTGAACTTATTGATTTCATAAAGTAGTTCTAAACTAATCATTCGATCTTAGAGGTACATATTGGCTATTACATATCAATATATATCAAATTACAAAAGCCTATATGAAATTTTCTTAACCACAGCTCGTATTTTATTATTATATATTTATAATATAAATTAAAGCTATTACACAAACTATTACAAATTTACAGTGCATAATTTTTATAGAATCATAAGATTATAAGCAGTTCGTACACGCAGCTGTTTAAATTAAAATTAATTCTGTATAATTACATTTTGCTTCTTCTTTTTATTTTTTTTATTTCTATAAATTAGTAAACAGACAAAATATGTAGGTACACTACGCGTTGTTTATTTTATTTTTTTATTTGTTCGTTTGCTTGTTTTTAATGCGAATTGCGTGTTTAAATATTAATTTGTTCCTTTTTTTTTTTTTTTTGGTAGACATAAATCGTTTTTGTTTTACCAGTTTAGGAATGTTAAGAATTCCGAATTCCAAATTATTTTATACCTGGTACAAATATATACTTATCAGAAAAAAAATGTAGTTTAAATTTAATATATTTTATTAAATTCTTTCTGATTTTAAGCCTATACTAATTAAATCCACCCAGAATATACAACAATTAATAGCCAACCAGTATATTCTTGGCTATATAAATAATTTCAATTCCACGCATGAGAACGTTAAACAATACTAAACGAAAAAATGGGAATAACACAAACATACGGTTTAAAGATTTATAACAATACAATAATCGTAATTTTTTTTTTACTTTCAGTATAGTTGTTGTTACGTTTCACAACAGTCCTCGAAATTGTATAATTTGTATTTATTTTCACTTCAGTATACCTATATAGTATAATACTTCAAATTTTTATCAAAATAAAAAATGTATTTCATGTTTTGTAATAATTTTAGAATACTCAATAACTGTTTATTTTGAACTTTGAGCAGAAAGAGAATTCTACAGCTGTTGGTTTAACAATGATGAGTGTTTCTTTTTCGAAAAAAAAACAACTACTTAAGAATTGTAGTAAGTATATATTCCAAAAGTGTTATATGCTGTACAAATTTTATTGGAAATCGATAGATAAAATAATTAATATAATATATTTTGTTATCATTCAACAAATAATTGATAGTTTTACGACTATTCTGCCTTTTTTTTAAATTTAATATTTATATTCCGTTTTATAAACAACTATTTTTTTCAAAAAAAAAAATTAGGTAAATAACTTTTGCATTGATACAAATAATAAATAATTCATTGACTATTATTAAAGTAGTTTAAACTATTTTTTTTACAATTTGAATTATAATTTCCGATTTAATAATACTAGATACTTCAATGCAAAAACCAAATGTATGATGTTAAGTAACGCTCATGTTTTAGCTAAAGGTTGATAAAACTTTGAATCTCACGAAAGTTTTGCAATGGATTTGCCGGAATTTCCACAAAGCTTTTTGAGGTCACTTTGCCTTAAATCATAGGTAAACGGTCGGGAGAAAAACATTATATTCCATCAAAATTCTTACCATGTATGTCGTCCAGTAGAGAAATTTTACAATGGTAACTTTACCTCCTCTGTAACACAATACGTCTGGGAATACCAGTATAATGGAACAAAACTCGTGTTTACCAAGGCGAGTAACATCCGAAATACTAATGTTTTGACGAAAGCCAAACACTAAAATATTTATTTATACAACTAAAATGATTCGAGATAAACTTATAATATAATAATCATAATACATAGGTAAATATTATAATTCACAAAGTTCCAATTTTTCATTTTCGTTCGTTTTTTTGTGTATTTTCAAAAAGAATAAAATAAAAAATGCAATAGTGTTTACTGTTCTATAGATCATTTATTTATTAATTCCATTACTTTGTTTTTTCAACAACGGAATCAATTTTTTATGGAATTTTTATGTACTCCTATTAATAACAATATTATAATATATATCTGCTGATATTATATAAACTTAACATTACGTTACAATTTGTTATTTATATTGTAATATTCTAATATTTTTATAAAAGCTATATTTCAAACGGGGATTAACTATCCGATTTAAATGTATTTGTTATAATAATTTAATAAGATTGGTAATTAGACTTTTGTTTATTAAATAATCATTAGTATACGTGAAACATATATCGTGGTAACTTGAAATTCCGTGCTCATATAGACATTTTTTGGGAGAGCGAAGATTCAATGAGTGTTATTGTCCCTTGAAATTTTCAATGGAAAAAAACCATACTTTTGTCCCTACAAACAACAGACTATAAGGTGTGAAGTACATAATATTAATATTCCAATGCAATTTTGTTTATAAATTACATTTTATAATACTATTTTTAAAATATTTAATTTTTATACAAACATAATTGTATTTATGTTGCACGTTGCACTCTATAATGTTTGTTTTCGGTGTCCAACATAACAATTGATCTGATTATTAGGTACTTAAAATAAGAAAACAGATTAAGATTTGTCATAAATTTATAAATTTATTGAATTATTTTTTCACTTTTTTAAATTATTTATTTTGAATTTGTATTATACATAATATTATATTATACATTTTGAAAATTTTATGAATTTAAAATCAAATCAGTTAACTTCGAATGTTCAAAAAAGCGAGAAAGTCCTATAACTATCTAAAACAAACTTCATTAGAGATACTGATCCGTTTTCAATAATTTTATCAATTTATTAAATCGATCGGTTATTGGTACTTAATGAATAAAATACGAATACCGATATTATGTGGTGTAAAGTATTGTTTGTTTTCAACAATGTTTTTTTTTTTTCTAATAATTAATACGGCTGTAAAAAACAATCTTATCATTTCCGAATAACAACGAAGTTTGAATAACAATTTATACATTTTTTTTATTTTTAAATGTAATTTCTTGGAGTTTCCTAAAAAAAACCAGACGTGTAGATTGCAAAAACTTCGAAATGTCCATTAAATATTAAAAAAAAAAAAAGTTTACAGAATTTATTGTTTTACATTTTCAATCACCTTAAGTATTTTTATGTCGTGGTAAAACGAGTTGATCCCGGAAATAGTTTTTCTTTCATTACGTCCTCCAAAACGCGTCCCTTGACTTGTAATCGCCACGGTATGAATTTTATTGCTCGACCAACTATATATATATATATGTATAAATTTATATTATAGTCTGATGCCAGAATTCCAAAAATAATTAATCTAATTGACGAGAAGAGATTCTTCATTCTAGACGGCGAGTGGCGTAACGTTCACGGTAGCGACAGCAATTATTATTATTTCACGTAAAATCTTATCTGTCATGTAAGAAGACGCAGGCAAAGTGAGTTTATGTGTATATATATGTATATATATATATAAACTCATTTTATATATATATATATGTATGGAGACCTTTACGATGGTTGAGAGACATTATATTTTATTAAAAACTTTATTTCGAAACTGAACAATAATAATTCTTTCTCAAAGCCGTTTTATATATAAAAACTGTCTTGTCTTTGGTGCAAAAAATTAATTTCTTCATTTCGTTTTTATTCCATTCGTCGTCGGGCCTGCTGCAGCGTCACCGCCGCCGCTACCCCCATACGCCGTCCACTCAGCCGGCGCAGCCACCTCCCTACGCCGGCGCGTCCGGCCTGCACGGGAAATTACGAGAGACCGTTTAATCCTAGTGAGAAAAAGTTCGACCATAAATAATCATTAAATGAAAGAGGGTTTATATGAAAGGTAAGGGATTAAAAACATTTTTCGTTTAATACGCGCGCACGCCGCCCGTATCGGGTGATTTTACTTTCGGGAACACTCGTCGGCGGACATACGCGGTGTCGGTCGGGTGATGAGGAGAGGGAAGAGTTTATTGTTTTTGATTGTTTTTAATTTCATACACACACACACACACACACACACACATAAGTATACTCGCGAAATGAGTGAGCGATCGAGAAGGAACATCGACGAAGAGGAAGCATGAGGATTGAAGCATGTGTGTGTGTGTGTGTGTGTGTAGAGTTTATGTGGAGAAGTTCGTTATACTGGCCCAGCTCTTGGCTTTAATAACACGTAAAAACTTTTGGCGCTGTCGAACAACTTAAGACAACTCCAACAGGCAATCGTCCGACAGCCACGGGCCGAGGTGGGTTAATCAATCCTGCGGGCTAAAGTTTTTAAAAGCTCAAACCTCTCTCTCGCTCTCCCCCCACCCCTCATCTCCTGCCCCTCCCTCGACACGTCACGACGACACGGTGTACTATATACCGCGGCACTACTACTATATATATAATAAATAATAATAATCACAGGTATAAGCGGAACTCGTGACGGCGTGTACCTCTGCGCGTATAATAATATTATATAGTTGACACGCCGCCGGGCCAACGTTTAATTGGTGCCTATAAACGCGCCATTCGCCGCCGTCTCGACTAAAATGACATTACCGGCACCTCGTCGATTTGCTAATGTCTGGTGACGACCGAATAAGAGCGGGCCAGCGGCCTTGGTCATATTCCGTATTAATAGCCGGCGGTATAATATAATATGTATAAGTGGTATCTAAAATGGAGATTGACGATGTTTAATTTTTTTTTAATTTGCTCTTGTTCGATAGACTCTGGCGGACACTATAATACCTACTGTACGTCGAATCGAGATAGTTACATAATTATACAACAATAATACGACTGATTTATCGACTATGATTTTTAAATGTTTCGATTAAACTGTACTGTAGTCGTTCGATTATTCGCGTGTAGCCGTTATTGCGATCGTACCGACGACGTAATGTGCGACTTTGGCAGTGCGTATTTACAGGATTATCATGTTTACTGTAACAATCCCTTGAATCTATAACTACAATGTCTACAATATATCGATTGATTTTATCACAATTATTTTCTAAAAAATATTGGTAACTATAATATTTATAATAGAATAATAAATCACAGTTATAATAAACCTTAAAAATAAAAAATAAAATAAAATCGTGAAATAATTTATTGGCTACAAACGAGTTGTGTCCCAAATACTGAATTGTGTCCCGCACTTTTTTTTTGGGGGTTACACGAATTGTGTCCCGCACTTTTTTTGGGGTTACACGAATTGTGACCCTCAGTTTTTTTTCGGGTTACACGAATTGTGTCCAACAATTTTTATAAATTTGAATCATGAATTTGTTTATTAAAAAATTAAAAGTATGTTATATATTATAATATTTTACAGTATTACGAAATGCAAAATTAGTTAACGGAATGCATAAATCAAATTCTTTTTTTTTCAAATGTTAACCACTATATTTAGTAAAATAAATCTGGATATTTTATACTTACATAGTATACTTTATTTTCCAATATTGTTGATAATAAAATCATGAATTTTTTTCAAAACTTAACTATGACTTGTTCAAGTTGTTATTCTAATTGATATTCGTACTGACTGTTATTTTTAGGTATCCGCCTGATAAAAAATAATTTTTAACTCAAGTCAAGTGGAGAACTGTGACTCATTGCTATACATTTTTCCAATGACGAATTTCTAGATTTTTAAATCTTACAAATCTAAAAATTATAAACAATTATTTAAAATTAAAAATAATAAATCCCATTAAACAAAAAATGAAAAAGTTCGTATAAAAGTCATATTATCATGGTAAAAATTGAAACTAATCTAAAAAAAATCATTGTTTCGTCTAATAAATATAAATATAAATACAAAATAAAAATAACTACATTAATAATATTAATAAAATTACATATTTGGCAAAAATTTAAATGGTACCATTTTAACAAATTCAAACCGTGAAATTTGTCCATTATTATATGCATTTAATATTTTGCTAAGAAATAAATGTTTTTCACCTGTTGTCTTTGATAATTGTCTAAAACTTCTAATTTTAATATAAACATAGCATTGCAAATTTTATATATATAATATAATATATTGGGATGGCTTAAATAAAATATAGAATTAAATTTATATAATATATGTGGGTGTATTTCTACAACATTGAAATAGACAAATTTCTCGATTTAAATGTATAAAATCTTTTTTATTTCAATTAACGTAACAATATATTTTATTCTTGTGACCTAATTTGTGTAAAACCTTATCAAACAGTTGGGACTTAATTCGTGTATCCCTTTTTTATCTTTGGGACACAACTCGTGTACGAGAAATTTCGTTGGGACACAACTCGTTAACTGCGAATTTATTTAACCCGCCGTTGATCGAGACTATTTTTTGTACCTGATTGATCAGATTAAGAACATTTTTCGATCGTTTTTATACATAAATCACTTAAACACATTTATTATATGAGTAGTTTTAGTTACGATCACTTTTTAAATATATATAATTAAATATGTATCTCGTGATTTACATAAACATCAGTAAAAATTTAATTATTGAGGATTATAATATTATTATCATTTATATAGAGAATTTCTCTCGCTATATAGGTATGTAAGTACATACACGACATCACGTTAGACGAATACTGACAATCGATAGTCAATCAAAATGCCCATTGTTTTTAAATGTTATGTTAATGATAAACGCTAAACAAATGTCCCATCTAGACAGAACATATAAAAATTAAACGTACCACTCTAAACCACAAAAGGAAATCACTTTTCTTTTGGACACCACCCATTTGCTTGGACGTCACTCAAAAGTTAATCTCAATGCAGTAGAACCTCGATTGTCCGAACCTCCGTTATACGAACCATCTATTATCCGAACGTTATTTCGTTTCAATGCATGCATCCAAACGTCAATGCGTAAAATATCACGACGTACACGGTTGGTCGCAGTTTATTATTGGTTCATATGTGCAACCCAACCGAATCAAAAGAGCCTAACAGTAATTCATTAAATACAATTTTGAGTAATATTAATTTTATATTCATTGTAAAAATAATATATTTTTTTTAATTTCTAATATATTCTATTTATATTTATACTATAACTAGGTGTAGTCCCAATTAGTTCGGATAATCGAAGTTCTACTGTACTAAACTACTCATTTATAAGCAACTTCTTATGCCAATATGCACTAACGGTTTTCAGATACAGAGTGCAGCTAAATTGTCAAATTAAACATACGATATCAATCGATTACCTTTACCTTGTGCATGATAACTAAGGCCCCTTTCGTCGTTTCCAACCACACACTTTAGTACTTCACACAAGACCTACACATCAAAACTGTCTCAGAAATGTCATTAATTATACATAAACATTATCATTCACGATTAGGAAATCACCCTTACCCGCTAATCCCTACACTTGACTCCGATTCAATACCTAAAAACCTCAAAGGAGGCTTAGTAGAATATGTTGTCGCGATCCAAATACTTAATACTTTATTAAAAAAATAATTATATATAAATATAACAAATTAAAAAAAAAAATCAAATATAAAATGTAGCTGCTGAGTTACTTCTTTTTTTTATTTAATTTATGTCATGTTTATCTTCGTGCATATTCTTTTGTAAATAAAGTTTTATAATATATAAAAAATTTAAAAAATATATTGATAACAAGATATGCGGATACTTGAAATAACAAACCAATATAATAGACAGAGGTAACTTAAAAAATACCGAAATGAGATCTCATCGCGTGGCAAACGATGAGGTTAAGTTGTTAAGACTTAATACGTGATATATTATAAGCCATTTAAAATGTCCAGTCCATCATTACACTCCCATACGCCTACCAAAACAAAAAAAAAATCCACATTATTATAAAATAAATATAGTTTCACCGTGTTCCATTCATGTATATGTTTTATATATATATATATTATAATATTTATCTCTACGCGATAATCAAACACTATTTATTATTTTACTGTTTGCATTTATTCTTCATTCGACATCGATTTTTTCAACTTAATTTATACTATTTATACATTATATTTATAATAATATGGCATGTCTTATGAGTAGAAATAATCAAGAAAATAACAAAAGTACGAAGTATATGTTAGAAAATACAATTCGTTGTATGCTCGTACATGTATATTGTATAATGTATATTATGCGGACTTACATCTATTTTCGTATTTTAACAACAAAATATTCCTTTTAATAACAATAAACAAACTTTTTTTAACACACGGTTTTTAGTTTTTACCCATTTTTTTTCCACATTGGCGACACGTATATGCATCCCTTAATATACTATACATACTTTAAATGCATATCCATTGTAATTCACGATTAAGGGAACATATTGTAATGCGGCCCGTACTAAATGTCATTTTCGATCCATTCATTTTCGTAAATTTACATAAATAATTAAATATGTTAGGATTATATAATCTTATAGATAATGTATAATATCATATCATATAATGTTATGAACATGAAAAAAATACTGTAGTGTACGAAATAACGAGTATAAGTAAAAGTTGTAGCTACACATAAAAAATGTTTGCTCAATTCAAACATTTTTTGATAAAAATTAATTTTGTAGTATAAATTTCTCCATATTAATCAAATACAGTTTTTATAATATTTAATACATTTTATTACAGATACCTGGTATCCATACATATTACTTAATTTTTATTTTAAACTGAAAAATCGTATAAAGTTGAAATTGTATCGATGTAATACACAGTTATTTTACTAATTCATTAATTTATTTAACAACATTGTACTACATGTACATAATATGTACGAATTAGTATAATATTTTTTAGTAATTATAATTATTTACAGTATAATATGGAGTAAATATTTATACAATAATACGATAATGCTAACTGTGTAGATGTAAATTATGTAATAAAAATCGAACATTTTAACTAATCGCTTTATATCATATCTTACACAACGTGAGATTAAAAATATGAAATAAACATTTATAGATATATTCTATACCTATATATCATGAGGACTGGAAAAACAGATTATTTTTTCTCTATCAGTTTAGCCTTTTGTTTCAAGTTTCTACAAAATTGGTTTAACCATTCGTCTTCAAAAATAAAGAACATGAAAACAATTTTTAATAGCAAGAGAGTACAATTGGGTTTTGATCAATAAATAGCACGAGTTCAACAACACCGAGATAGCTGTACATTTTCTATATTAGTATTTTTCTATGAAGTTTTCACAAAAACTTCTTAAACCATTAAAAATAATTTATAAAACTGTTTTTCGTTGAATTTAATGGGAAGTAAAAAAAAGATGTGTAAGTTGGGATAAGATACCGCTCTGCTTTATAGTGTGTGTTAATAATAATAATAATTATTATAAGTTTAGTGAATTTTACCATATTATATTATTATTTTTGAGACAATACCACCTTACCATAAAAATGCATAAATAGGTAATTTATAGCATTTGCATAATATTTAAAAGAGATCGATAATATACGTAAAAGTTTTAAGTTATCATGAATGTTTTTTAACTACAACAAAATAATTCACATCGTTAAAATAATATTTGATTTTGTCAATATTTGAACTTCAAATCTCTACAGAAAAATAACTGCTTATATATTTGTTAGATTTTCTAATTTCAATATTTACATATTATGATTGCCCTACAATTTTCAAACCTTAAACATGAATATTTATTTTTAAATTTTATTAATTTTTAACTTCAAAATAAATTGCTAATTTTCTCGATTTCGCTTCACTCAAAAAATGCATGCATGTGTTAATGTGTTGAGTACCGTAATAATTATTGAGCACGGTTTTTTATTTTTAATAGCCTAATTGATAATAATTGTATAATATATAATATAATCTCGACATAACATTATATTATATTAATAGCTGATTGTCACCTTTAACGGTCTTGTAATTTTACAATGTATTAATTGTTAACTGTAATTTGCATAGTCTCAGTAAAGTCAACCATTAGACATATTCTTAATGATATTTAACTTGAGAAATTAACTCAATTAAAACTAGTCTATTGTAAATAACCTGATTTATTTTTATTCCTTGAAATGGTACACAACATTTAATTAATGAGTCACGAAAGTTTTTTCGACCGTGATTATAATAATAATATTATGTAATAAGTATGCATATGAATATTAAATTCTAAAATTCATTCTCTAATATTGCCAACTAAATCAATAATCATAACTCATAATATTATTATAATTTATAATGGTATCTGTCAGCCGTCAAGTACCTATATATAGAATATAAATAGAAGTATTCATTATCAACACTAAACATTTGTGTTGTTTGTCATGCACAATCCAAAGATAAGTATGCAGTATAATATCGCATAACATTTTTGTGAATAATTTTATGATTCATCATCCAGACTATTTTGAATCTCGTTGCATAATACATTAATACACAATAATCACCGTCGTAATATTATTATATTGATTATCTACGTGAAAAAAATCATTTGGAAATTAATCGATATGGGTGTATATAGGTTTTGAAGACAAAATTAAATGTGATTTCGGTGTAGGATGAAGAAAACCTTCACAGATACGCCTAATATATTATTCGTAAATGATTGGTTTGTAGTGTTTGTACAAAATGTTTGGCCTATTTCTTTCGCTTTTTACTCACAAAATCGAAATTCGAATCAACCACAGTTTTTACAGTGTACTTGTCGATTTATTTGTTAAACTCGTGTAATTACAAGACAGACTCTTGGGATTTGACCTTCTACGACCATCGTATTGCTGAAGGCAGAAATTCCTACAACCATACTATTGAACTGTATATGTGTATGGTCTCAGGGGAAAACGCTATTCAAGTCTACGAATATACCTCTGACGGCATGGGAGCGCGTTCAAGTTGAAACACTGTTATTTTTTTCTTACCGAAAAAACTAATTAGTTTAAATTGTATTTATGTTTTTCAAAACTAAAAGGCTTATTATTCAAGTCATATAAAGTAAATATGATATATGTATATATATAAATATATACATTTATATGTATTATATAATGTATATCATACATTCACGCACTGTTAAAGTATTATAAATATTAGGTATTATCTTCTAATATTTTATGCGTGAAAATACATACTTAGAATTGCAGACATAATTTTGGATTTTAAACGTAAACCAAACATTTTAACCATATTCTCGTTATTTATTTTATGACGTTTTCAAACAAGACTCAGTTTATATTAAGCAATGAATATTATAATATTATATTGTATTTTGATGAACTGTATAATATTATTGACTGTATATTATTAATAAAATGATATAATTATGTGCCTAAACCAAAACTCATTTTTATTTTTACACTCGTACGTATACAGTCACGCGTGGTCATTTTATGTACATTTACTCGTACCTTTATCGCCTTTTTTTTCAAAGTAGAACAATACATTTGAAACCATATTCATTGTCTACGGAGTATGTTCGGACAGCGTTGGAACGAGTCGGTTGACCGGTCAGTGAAATAATAACGTTGTCGATTTAATACCAACTATACGATCAATTATTTGTAATCTCACTTAAACCGTCGTTATATTGACAAAATTATATCATATTGATATCGATGCACGAACGACGTATAGCTCAACGTTATCGTACGACGTCTATTTTGTCTCCGTCAGATTTCGTCGAATGTAAAATATAAAAATCTATAAGAATTTTGATACCAACAATTCGTTTTTCTTCTCTACGAGTCTTGTACAGAGTGATTTACCAAGCATGCATATATCTCCAATTTTTCTTTTCATAATAAATTTATTCAAAATATTGTAATCCGATTTTTGGAATTTTTAAATATACCTCAAGACCGTATTTTTGTAGTCTTGAAATGTTTTTCACTGCGTAAAGAGTGTTATGTTATAATATAAACTTCTGTTTTTCAAATGAACCTTCACTCCTTTTCTTTTAGCAAATCATTTAGTAAATAATTTTTTTGGAAATATTGATATACAAATACCTAATTTGTATAATTTATTTACTAATGTATTTATTTATTTATTATATTTTTTCAAACCAGCAGTTTTCTAGTTATTAAAATATAATTATATTAAAGATGATATAATTGTCTTTCTCAATGGTTTCACATAAATATAAAATTTATGTAATATTGGATGTAGTATTAATACTCGGGTCTCGGACTATTTTTACAAATTATAAAATATATTGATCGATTCGATAAGCCGATATTTCATGAAAAATATTTGGGAAATAATTTAGAGTCAAAAAGGGAGAGGAGTTCTCATTTGAAAAAAAGAAGTTTGCATCTCCATGGTATGGTTAAATAATACAAGAAATCTCAAAATATTACAAAATATGGCTATTAAAAGAAATGAACATCCCCTAGTGAAACACTTTGTATACTGCATATCTGTGAACAGTTATCATATCGATCGGTTGACTACAAATAAATATAATATATGTCTGGATTGGCTAAATTTTCAATTCTAAGCGATAAAAGCATCGTATTTCAATTATTAATTGTGATATGTAAACGTATGATATAGTGTAATCAGTCACTTTTATAAAAACACAGTTTATTTATTACCGAGTCTTGTTAAATAAATGATAATTATTGCTCATTATTGTTCTATGGTCCATGGAACAAGTAGGATATTTTATTAGGGTTTTGTTGGGTTAGACAACTTATACAAACTTAACTATTGTGCATATACATTAAACTGAAGTTGCGTTTAATTAGTTTGAAATTAAAAATACTGTTCCAACATCTGACTACTATAATGCAAGAGTATATTATAATAATAAAAACTGTTAATTTATATTTGTATTTTCATACACGTAATACTACGAAGTAATGCTGTTAGTAAATACTTTTTAGTGATTTCATCTATAATTCTTATTTTCGCCGTTAATTAAAAGACAAACTAAGTTTTCAGTTATTAAAACCATTTATTTAAAAAAATTTACATTAACAATTAATTATCATATGCTCTCTAAGATTACATTAACACAACAACAGATCGCGATTACCGTAGAATCACGTTTTAAATTATCTTTATCATTATTTATTATTGAAACGAAGCCAGTAATAAAACTAATTATCATTTACTTTATATGCCTATATAACATTCGTCAAACAATATCTTTATAGAAATTTAAAAAAAAAACAAAAAAAACAAGACACAAAACTGTTTCAATGATTAATTTATCATTATGTTCTGTAATACACTTTCCTTAACTAGTTATCTAATAATTATGATTACAAACTACATAATTTTATGTCATCATCGTATATAGTAGTTTTATTTTCATTTATTTTTTTTTTTTTTTTTTTTTTTAGAATAAAATGTATAGCTTCTACCGTAGAGATTTAAAATCAAAAAATTCGCTAAAGGATATAAAGTATTTTTTGATTTTACCCAAGCTCAAATAATTATAAGAAAAAATGTTAGTATTATTTATTTATAATAAAGTATTAATAACTAATCATTATAATAACATTAAATATTTTATTTTTCATATAAATTAAATCAAAAATGATCAAATAGTTAAGCGATTGTAATAATTGTCAGTTATATATAATAGTTACACGTAATGTCTGTGCGGAAGTTCACGTATATATATAGTATAATATAGGAGACACAATACACGCACACACACACACACACTAATTACATTAACAATAAATGTAGGTATATATTATTACTATCCTTATTTTATTCAACGTATTAAATCATCATGTTTCTTCTTTAAGTTTATATTGTGTGCAAATACATATTATACATACATATATATAAGCATCATTGATAGGTTACGTAAAGATATAATATATGGTAAATGTAATTTTACCGTATATAAAGTTTGATGAATAAAATGATCTTCAAAATGCTATTTTCCGTGAATAGAAATTTGATTAAATCTCATCCATGATATATAATATATTATGTACATTGTGCAATACGTAACTATTATAATATCAGGATTAAATAAAAATAAGATCGGATAAATTTCCCGTTGCTGTTGATCTAGCAAACATTTAATTATATTTCTTTTTCCTTCACTTCTCCACCATCAATCTACACACACGAATTACACTTTTTGTTAATTTCACTTCTTTCTTTGCAATCCTTTTAAAATATGAACATTTGGTAAAGTTTTCCATTATAAACTTACTACCTAGTGTAATTAATTATCATAATATTATACTATTAAACAACATAGTACAATGATTAACCGAAAATTGCGAAATTATTTACGTGTGTAAAACGGGAATGTTCAAAAACTTTATTTTTATTTCAAACATATATTTATGTAGAAATTTATGATTAGATGGCCAGGAAAGTGGAGAAGGCGTCGAGAAGTGGCTTATAGATTAATGAGTGACTTATAATGGTAAACAGCAGAAATAAAACCACTGACTAGTGACTAACATAGGTAAAAGAAGCACGTAAAGTTTAGAAAAGCGGATTCTAATCAGTCCTAGAATACCAATACTAAAAAAACCATTTGAAGCTAGTACTGTCTGAATATCTCCCAAAAACAAGTGCTGCATGGAGCAAGCTTATTATGTTTTTATGAAAATAATATACCCCCGTGTAGTGATTCCAAAATAGAAGAAAAAGGTTTGCATAAGCAATAAATAGGAATTTATAAATTCTGGATGAAGTGATAAATGTATTGACTTTACAATACTATGTGTATATATATTTTATATCTATTTAATTTTTTCACTTATTAGTTATTACCTTCTAGAGTAGTAAAAAAGCTTCAATCTAACTTCTAACTGTGGATTATTATAGAAAATAGTATTTTATTGGTTTTTGAGGAAAACATTTGAAAGTATTTTTCAAAATAATCTGAAAAAATAAATAAAAATACAAGAATTTATATGTAAATCCAATTTTCGGCAAAATTGATTTTAATATTTTGATGTAATATTCAAAAATCAATAACTATAGAAACTTAAGCTGTTCACCAAATATAATATTGTATTATTTTAAAAATATTTTAAATATTTTATTTTACTCATAGATTTTAATTAAAATTTAAAATCATTTAAAATTGTAAACTTTTTTCGAGTTATGTATGATATTTTTGTTTGTCGATAAAATATCAAAAAAAAAAAAATAACATGAACAATTTTTTTAATTTTTTTCTTTAAGCGTTGATTAAAATGATTGAAATGTAATATTGTAATTTGTTTAAATGAAAAGTTAATTCAACCTACCGTGAAATATAATATAAATTATTATTATAAATTTAATAAATATACAATAAAAATAACGAGATACACTAAAAACCTATATTATACATCTGTGCAACCTTTTCTTGTTTCTTTCTATTAAATTTGACTTTAATTTTTGTCTAAATTATTTAATTTGTTACACCACATAATATAATTACGTGATGGTATTAATTTTTAAATCTAAATGTACAAAAGTTTTTTTCTATTTTCATGTTACTTCTTTTTCAACCGACCCGATACACACTGATTTATGAATTGCTATAACAGTATTCCGTCGTATATAGTTTTTACAACGCTCCAGTTAACGGTATGCATAAATCAAATTTTTTTTTTTTCAAATGTTAACCACTATATTTAGTAAAATAAATCTGGATATTTTATACTAACATAGTATACTTTGTTCTTCCAATATTTTTGATAATAAAATCATAACTTTTTTTCAAAACTTAACTATGACTTGTTTAAGTTGTTATTCTAATTGATATTCGTATTAACTGTTATTTTTAGGTATCCACCTGATAAAAAATAATTTTTTACTCAAGTCAAGTAGAGAACTGTGACTGATTGTTCTACATTTTTCCAATGACGACTTTCTAGATTTTTAAATCTTACAAATCTGAAAATTATAAACAATTATTTAAAATTAAAAATAATAAATCCCATTATAGTAAATTTCAGAACGTAGGACACAACACCGGCCGGTCAATTGACATAGATCTTGGATTATTCCAGTGCAAATTTGACGCTTTACTTATTAATTTTCTTATTGTTAAAATAAACTGAAAACTGCTTAGTATTATTGACGTACATACATAGTTACGAAGAATGTCCAATAAAATATGTAAATACTTTAGTGCACAAATGTACCTATTTTGCCTATTCATTACGCCGTGTTCCACATTATCCTATGTTTGACTTATTGTAATTTTTATTAATTTCAATATAGAGGTAAATAGTATATATATAATATAATATATTATTATTTATATTTTATTTCATTTTAAAATTGTAATTTTTATCAGTTTATTATAGAGGCAATATTTTTACGGGTTCTCTGCGGCCTACGGGATTCATATTCTAGTGTTTTAAGTCTGAAATATTTCTCAAAAACGTGAAATATTAAATTATTCTATAAACAAATATTTTTTATTTATAGAATTAACTTTTATGATCAGCTTGTTTAGTTTTGATTTTGGAAATTTATAATGAAACTATAATATTTTCACCCCAAGAAACTGCTTATCTTTGACGAAGATTCAGTGATGGTACTATTGTTAATAATTATACCATTATTATTTATTACTATTATTAGAAGCATATATATTATAATACAACACTATTATTGATAGTAAGTATATTAAGACAATTAAACCTGTTTTATTTATAGGTACAATTATTATTTTGATAATGTATTCAAGTTTAATATTAATTTGTCAATATGAAATATATTATATACTTAAATAAAAATACTATAAAAAAAATTACTAATTATGACACATGATCATTAAAATAAACTTTACAAAAAACTTAATTCATTCAAATGTTTATAGTATAATATGGAAAAATACTGGCAACATTAACAATAATCTATAAAAGTCGAAAAATAGAACTTTTATGTTATATTTTTTATTTACTTATATTATTATAGTTATTATTTTAATCCACCACAAAAAATCATTAAGCCAACGGTCACTATCATATTTTCAGTATTCATTATATGTCTAATAAATTATTAGTCGATAATCAGTACAATTTATAGATAAAAGGTTACAAATTAAATTTAAATGTGTTATATTTTTCCTCTATATTATATTATATAAAAAAAATAGAAAAATTACCGAACCCAAATAATTGGAATCAAAAGGCGAAGAAATAGAAGAAGATATTTTGTCCTATTTTTTTACATCATGACGGTAAAATAGATTAAATCTGTACAACTATTCTACACTATAAATTATATTGAGATACTTCTTTAACTATTCTCATAAATCGTATGATGTATTCGTGCAATAAATTACGCCGTCGTATTATCGTCAAGCTTATATGAATGTTGAAAATGAAACCCTCGGCAATAATGAATTTGACAAAACTCTTAGTTATTTTCTTAGTTATTTGAACGGATATTAGACTAAAATCAAAGTCTAATGCTATCATGGAATTTGTTCCCACTCGTGACTGTACATTTCCTTTGAACCCTTTTGATCCGATACAGTTTTATTATTATTCTTTGAAAACCAACAATGAACTGTAAAAAAAAACATGCAATATATATTCAACGACTATTGAACTTGAAGTAAACCATCTCAACACATTAGCATTAAATATCTTATCTCTTATTTTGAATACTATGCAACCACAAAACCAAAGAAACGTTTTGGTTATATTATATTATTTTTTTCAGCAAAACACAAATATGATTATCTTGTATGAAAATAAAAGAAGTCTTAAATAAATCACTATAAAACTATATAAACTGATATTCAGTAAAATAGTTTCGATAATCAATTATTTTTCTGAGCAAAAAGTATAGAGAATAATACGATTTTGTGTGGTGTATTTGTTTGATTTACATGTGCCCTATTGGAATATTTTTGACAGAATACGCAGATGACTTTTATTGAAGTTCGATAAATTCAATAGAACCCGATAGGAGTATGGATGTTTATATCGTGATTCATATAGTGATATTTTAAAACATCCTTTTTTGGGTTGTTACATTTCTGATCATCCACTAGCGGTACTATTGAAACCTATCTTAACGAGAAAAATACAACCGAGTGAATTAAGAAATTGATCCACTTGTTGGCAAATTACAATACGTAATACGATATGAGTGATATTGAACGATGTACCTGAGGATATATAGTGTGTAGGACGTAGGTATTTGATTTGATGTGATTCAAGCATTCGTTTCTTGAATTTTATTGTGAAAGTTTTCTATTTTAATTAAGGTAGTTATGAGAGCAGGTATGCGTCTTAAAATAATCATTATAATACATTTAATTTACTTGTTTAAATTATTCTATCAACTGTCAGTATTGGATATTTAACTAATACTTTGAACGCGTATTTAATCTATATCGGCTATGTATAAATGATTACTAAGATGTATAAATTATAACGAGCCGTATGGAAAAAAACTACCGATACATCCTATCTTAGATAATATTAACACAAATTTAAAAATGACATTTCAATATAAAATAATATATATTTAATCGGTTTTAGATTCAATCCAAAATGTTCATCAAGTTAATGAATCGAATGATGTGAAAACGAAATTAAATTACAGTACGGTACTACAGTTGGTCTTTCCACTGATAAAAACAACATACACAACATATGATGACGATATACGTAATACTTATTATGTTCTTTCACTTATTACAGAGACCCTTGCAGCAGTATCAGTATAAAAATTAGCCACGGGTGGGGATTTAAGGCTAAATCTCCCTCCCCTCAAAAAAAAAAACAAAAACCTGAGTGTGCAGTTCACCAGTATGTATACATTATAACGTATACATCTGACTTTATTCTTCATGCATGTAGAGTATACCTACCATAATCTTACTTTTAGTTTGAGATTGAAACTCGACGTTTAATATGAATGAATAGATTTTAAAATAGGGTGATGCAGAAGTAAGTTATGTATTTGTAAATCACCCGTTGGACTACCAATCAATGTAGTGTAGGAATCAACGAGTTCGTCAATTAGCAAGTAAGATCTTAAATAGAAACGTTAAATTAGTTTAAAAAATGAACAAATAAATGTTTTTTTACATTCAGTTTAACATGATATGTGCAGATTCGTTAAATGTACTAATTGTTTCGCGTTTAAAATACAATAAACACATTGTTCATGTCAACTTAAAATGATTAGATATTTCAGTATAATTGTATAAAAGTTATACATTTATAGAAATAAGATTTTAAAAATCTTAAAACATTACGCCTATAGACACGTGGCGTATGACATCAATTCAACCTAAAGCTTAGGTAATTTGACATTTATATATATTTAACATTAAGAAATCAATTTTTTATTTCGAAAACAATATTATTTAGTATGAGAGAAGACTGTGAGATATTTAAAGTAAATTACTAAAAAATATTAATAATTAAAAGTTCTCCATAAAAAAGAATCTCTTTGATATATAAGTACAATATGTGAAGGTGACGCTAGATTTACCGATTACCTATACATTAAACAAAGTTTGTAGGTTACCCGATCCCTACTTTCGTAATCGATATTATTTATTATTCCTCAATGTTTTGTCGCATAATATCACGATGTTATATTTTATTTTAATCTATTATTCTCAATCTATTAACAAATTATCAAACTACTTAAAAAAAAGTACTATGAGTATTTCACATATGAAAAAAATCCCAAGAATTAGAAAAAAAGAAATCCGGGCGGTGTATTGTATTGGTTAAAAGGAAAAATTAAGATAAAAATAACTAGAAAAAAATGCACAAAAGTAAAGGTCGTGTTTTAATTTCGTTAAATCTGTTGATATTCATTCTTTCTCTGTAGATCTCAAAATATTACATCTAAATAAAGCGTGTGATGTGTGACATTAATTCAATTTTCAGCTTATATATTGGCACATGTATTATTAACATTTAATAATCAATTTGTAATTTTTAAAACGATATAATATGAAGAAACACATCACGTCTGAGGTAAGATGAAAAAAAATATTAAAAAATTATAACCATTATTTCTATAAAAAAAATGTTGTCCCATAATATCATATAGATATTATGTATATAAGTATACGTATATAACTATATTTATTAATTACCAATATATTTCATACTAATACAAATTTGCAAGTTACCAAACCCTTTTACTCGTAACGAATATTATTATATTATATTCTTCGATGTTTTGTCGTATATTATTATAAAGGTGATATATTTTAATTTTAATCCATTATTCAAAATCTATTAACAGATAATACTCGAAATACCTATTCAAGTAAAAAACGCGTCGGATATTTCACATATAAAAAAAATCACAAGAATCAGATAAAAGAGAAACCGGGCGGTGTATTATATCGGTTAAAGAAGAAAAAATAAAGATAAAAAAAAAACTAAAAGAAAAGTGCACGGAGCTAAAGGGCGTGCCTTTATTTCGTTAAATCTATCGATGTTATTTTTTTCTCTGTATATATGTATACGATTTTCATTCTCCTGTTCGTCCGTGTCCCCCTATCATCCCCCTCTTCTATCGTATATATATATAATAAATTATATGTGTATGTATCTTAGCGGAATTCGAATGGAAAAACGTCTTAAATCTCTCTTCTCTCCCAAACAGGATAATATATAAACTGAGACAAACAACTGCACATCATAATCGAACGCAGACGCATGCGCGTGCATATTCGTCGCAGCCATCCTAGATTGTCAGCTGGCTTTTGTCGAGCCGAAATCGCAAACTAATCAAATTATACCGCCATCGTCCTATACAATAATAATATATTATAAAACCGTTCGAGCATGATGCGAGCTCCAACGGTCCACAATAGATTTGAAAACAAACCAGATACGTACACAACTCTGAGATGAAAATAGTAAGAACGAATGTTATCCCTATAACCTATACCATATTATTATAATAATGCTTAACGTAAAGTATTACGCGTCGAACGGACATAATGCCACCGAAATGGCCGAGAGACTTATTACTGTGCATTACGTTCGTGCTTGTGATTTTTTTACCAACCATATTATAAGTCTAGACATGAGATAATTATTATTATTCCAACACAAAATACACTCGTAACAACACGCTACGTGCTGCATGTAAACATGTTTTCGTGTAACTGAAAAGTCAAAGCTGAAAGCATAAAACTATAATACACGTCATACGCTTTCACAAATAAAGCATAATAGTTTTATGGGAATTCCGATGTATATATTATAAAAAAACGAATACTGAACTAATTGTTTTGTTTACAATCATTTTAAAGGTTAGTAAAACTGAGTAGTTACAGTTAAATTTAGCGGTATATTATATCCATTTCCACTCTCCATACGCACTTCATACATTCAATCTAAACTATTGACATTTAAAATGCTTAAACAAACATTATATAAAAAACAGAACTATATTGGTTTTTCAATATTTGATGATACAATATTTGTACAAAGATTTTATATCAGAGCAATCGTATTTAAATACAATAAAGAATACAGAACGTAGATTATAATACTTGTAATTTAGGTTTACTTTAAATTACATTTTATCTTTTTTTTATCAAAAACACAAAAAATGAATGAAAAAATTATAATAGTGTTGTGTTTTTAAGAAAAATTAGAAGTATAGTTTTAAGATTACAAAATTCAGGGAAATAATTAATTTTCTTTAAAAATATATATTTCAAACTTAAATCTAGCATTTAAATTATTTTTTAATTTTTCAAATTTACGACTAGCCAGTACAAGTAGGCAGTTATAAAACTACCTAACGAAATTATCCAACAAATTTTAACATGTGATCATCATGTTTATACTTACATCTGTATTGATTAATTAAAAAATATACTTCAATTTGATTAAATTATTTAACACAAAATATTTTTTTAAATATTTGCTTAAATAATAGTATAGTATTGTTGATTTCTATATTCTATATACATTGCTGACTGCAATCATATAATGATATAGTCTAATCTGAAATATCAAATAAAAGTTTAAATTGTCAGTAATAAATTATTCGAGTGAGTGCATAAGTGTAGAAGTTGTTTAAATCAAAATTTGAAAATTATTTTTATATTATACAATATAACAACATTATATAATAGGTAGTTAAAAAAAATACCATAATAATATAAGCTACAAAAGCTGGTAAGTACACGATAACTACCGATCATCAAAATATATTAAAATAAAAATCTACTAATCGATGTTATAATATTGAAAAATAGACATAAAAATACGAAACGTCAAATTTTTAAAAACATATTTTTAACTTTTAAATGATTGACAGTTTCAACTTTTAAGTGGGTAAACACATACACGCATTATGTAATAAAATAATTGATATTACTTTCTTGATATACTTATATTGATCGGCAAAACCACAATACGTGTTATTATTACATTTTTATTATTATTATCATACATCCTATATTCCTATTTTTGTTTCCAATTCAAGCACCGATTTTGTAAACATAAATTTGTATTATTTGCACCGTATATTATTATTATAACAGACAACATGACGATCTATATAGGTGCACAATATGGCGTTTATTTATATAAACGTTTCATAAAATATATTCATACTGTGCATCACGCTATTAATAATGTAATACGATATAATATACCAGTCAAGCTGTTGAATTTTTTAATATTCATACGCGTACATTATTAGGTTTTTATATGTAAATTACGTGCGTGCCGCTTAAATTTTTACAAGATAAAATGAAAACATTTTCCAATTAAGTAAATTCTTGTTTTTTTAATGTTTGAACATTGGGTATGGTCGAATTGTACTAATTTAAGTTCAATTGAACTTTGGTTAAAAGAAGCTAATGGTCGAACTGCACTCGGATTCAAAAAACAGTGCAGTTCTGTATAATATTATGTCATAACACACTTTCTTATCATTTCTACAAAACGTAATTTAATTCAATAATATTTACTTGTAATATACATTATATTATATTGATTTAAAAAGTATAAAAAATAATAATTAGTATGCAATACTAATATGTATATAATATGTAAAATTGTTTTTTAAACAGGATGGGAAACTAGCGTTTTACAAAGTTTAAATTAACATTAAATATTTTTGAACATTTGCTTTTGACCCAATGGCAGTTTGATCACTATACCTATTTTTACCTATGTGTAATTCAACCATTACCTTTTTTTAACTCATGTACAATTTTTATCATTTTCCTGTTTAATAAAAATTCTTGAAGTTTTAAATATTCAAACTTTTTTCATTTCAATTACCATACTTACTTGATTAAAAATCAAGAAAGTAAAAAAAAAAATTGTATTGATTGTTATCTTAATAGAATAATAATTCTATTACAGTTATGTTATTGTTAAACACGAATCAAAATATAATATCCGTTAAGTAAAAAAAAAATTGTCAAAAGTATATTCTTTCGTGTTTAAATAAAATATTGAAATTATATTGAACCATTATATTATAGTCCTACATGTAATTTTTTTTCGGCATTCACATATACACTACGCCATTAGATCAGCAATAAGAAAAACTACAATAATATATGACTTGCAGTTTATATTGCCCCATTTTGGTGTTTATTATTGGTGGTACATGGGTTTTACTCGAGATTCAGAGAGTTATAACTTGTAAAAGAAAAAACACGATATCGCGAGAAAATAATATATTATATATTATCTGGCATTATCTGCTGTAGACCTGTAGTACTTCCGTTTTAAAACAACGCATTTGGTCCGTATACAATTTTAACGAATAATATATTATAATAAAAGTATAATAACTGCTGCAGACTGTGTGAAACTGTGAAATAATGAATTCAATTAAACTCTGTTAACAATTTTTCAACTATTATTATGACCAACAAATACGCATCATATTATATTATTATGTCATCATAAAATAATTTAATAATGTATAAATGAGTGAATATTTTATCTTCAAAAGTAAATGTAAAATAATATTATATACTGAGAAAAATTCAAAATGCCATGGTAATCTTTTATACCACCACAATATAGAATTATATTATAATATTGCAGTATTAAAATGATGTTAAAACTTTTTGAATTTGTTAAAAAAAAATTAGTCGATTAAGATGAAAAAATTTTTCAAAAACAGTTCCGTGAAATAATTAGAAATTCACATATATTATATTTATATGTTATATGTATGTATACGTAAGCACAAATGTACTTACCTAAAACTTAACTATGCCTTTTCATTCAATCATATTTGCATATAATAATATAATTTGGTCAATAATTTATAATATGCCAAAGACTAAAGGGTGATTATATTATTATTATCGAAACACAAAAAAATTATTATATATGAATATGTGTATAGTACATTACACTCAGCCGCGCGTAAGTATTCTATTTGCCAACACAGTACCTACATATTTTCTAATACGAATAAATACATACACTTGGTCAGATACAATAATAAATTATGTATATTCTACTGCGGTAAAATAATAAAACATTTCTTGGAGAAAAATCTAAAAACTTTATCACCAAACGTAAATTTATAAAAAAATATTGTAATTATTCAATAGAGTTTCTGATAGAAGATTAAATCTAATCGATTAGGTATGTCAAAAATGAAAATTCCACGTATTTTTTTAAATAACCGAAAAAATAAAAAAAAATAAGGAAATTTCGGAAATTTTATGCAAAACCAGTATTCGACAAAATTTTGTTTTTTCTGTTGTTACTGAAAAACGAATAACTAATAGAAGACATTTTTACAAAATATTTATATTAGCATTTTCAATATATGATAACATTTTAAAAATATTTTAATTTTTTTTTAAGTTATTTAAAGATACAGTGAAACTTTGATAAATCGAAAACTTGTATGAGTAAAAAAAAAAAAACTTTAGATAACTCAAGTATTCTCAGTTCCGAATATAGACAGATAATGACGGATAATTTTTATAAACATTAATTGTTTGATGTACTTGTGCATTCCGATAATTTATTTAACCTACTCGCGTTTTTTAAGTTTATTATTGTATTTTTCATTCGGTATTGTCAGTTACAATCGAACCGTTATACGCGTTATGAAATGTAAAAACTGTTAATTATTTAATCACATTTCTTATCATAATTTTAGAATAATAACAATAACAATACACACTGTAATTATATATTGTATAATACTATAACTATACAATAATTAAAAACTATAATATACGTACATACATTTTAGAAACTCTTTAAGTTTAATTCTTCTTAAAACCTTGATAACTCGAAAACCTCAGTATATTGAAAATCTCAATAAATCAAAAAATTTTTTTTCTCTTGAATTTTGACCTATCGAGGTTCCACTTTTACCATCTTTTCCTAAATTGAACGATATAAACAACACTATAGGAATGCAAAGATAATATATTATATTATTATATGATATTCAATAAAAATTTTTGTTTTAGTTGCCTACTTCATGCGTTAAAAATTAAAATTATTTAATTATAACTCACATTATTCCTACATTTGTATTACTCAATAGTGCCGTTGTTAGTTTATAATAATAAATTTAAGTACGATTTCAAAATATATGCTGATCTAGTTTTCATTATAATTCTAAGAATCATGATAACTTCTTAAAACAAATATAAAATATTCGGCCAGTACAATATATGAATCTTTACTCATCGTTATAAATGTTTAGAGACTTATATGTAGAGCTAAAATAAAAACATCGTATTGTTATCTCTTTATAAAAATAAAGCTTTTGATTTTTATTATTATTTATAACCCTAAACATTTTATTACCTGGTTTATACCAATATAATAGTATTTCTAGTAGTAAATCATTTTAATCGATAACATAATGATATCATATATTGTGGAGACTCGTTTACGTATAGCGCACATATCTATCGATATATTTCTAAACTTTACAAAAACTCGTATCTGCACAAAATACTGTGAGCAATGAAAATTATTTTATAAGTATATAATTTTGGGTGCTGTACATAATGGTGTTCGTCGAGATGACATACACTGTTTCAAAGGCCGATCCCACCCGAGACAGGACTCGTTTGTAATCGTATACTTCTATAATATTCCCATCGGTAACGTTTTAATCGCTATTGCAGCCATAGATGTATACCTATTTTTGAATTTTAAAAATTCTTGAACTGCTATAGGTACAAAAGCACTTCTCTATAATATTATATTGTCTTACAAATTACAGTAGGTACTAGGTATACACTATATATCAACCTGCACATATTTTATAGATATTAAATCATGTGCGCGCGTACAAGTATATAACAAAATCCAAAGTAATAACCTATGTATATATGTGTGTGTGTATATATAACATACAGCCATTAAGTATGTATATATATATATATATATAAGTCCAGCTATGCCTCGATATAGTGTTTTGTTAACAACGATTTGTACGCGTCTCCGGCACGGTCACGCGCGTGGCTATTCTATCCGTTACAGTATTATTACCTCCCATGATGTACCAATACCGATATACCTACCCATATTATTGGCGTATATATATCGCGTAGTTCTCTAATTAATCGCGAGAAATGTACTTCGTGTTTGCTGGCCGTGCACAAATCGCGAAAACGGTCTCGCCGAGGAATTCGACCGTATATATTATGGTATGTATATATAACGCACACATATACATTATTATCATATTATAAACACACAACCCTCAGCGCCACACTGACCAACCGTCGCCAAACGCGTTGACAAACGCCAACGTTATACAGAGTCCCGTTTTATTTATTTAAGTATGCGCATTTATACGTGTGTGCATATATATATATGCGGTGGTATAAGTGGGTATATTTTTTGTTTTTTCCGTTTTTTTTTTTCCAGTATATTTCGGAATTTGTACGCATAAATTACCGGAAGCCCGCTAAAATACTGCGGTGGGTTTAAGCTGGCGGTGACAATATTAATGGCCGTTGCTAATAAGCTTAAAACCCGCGGCACTTTCGATATCAAGCAAAACGGATCCGAGCGCATTTCGCAGTGTTAAAACTATATATTTACGTATATACTCGTATTATATATAGGTAATATACTAATATATATAAATAAGTTATACATACGTACCTATATACGTATACAATATTATATTTTCTACCATTTTCCCTCGGTTTTATTTTTTGTGTTTTGGTTTTTATTATTTTTGTTTCCGCTAAAAAACTTACGCACAGCACGATACAGCTATATATATATATAGGATATAATATATTTAAGAATATAGGTGTTTTGTATGTCTAAGACGCATATATTTTACGGAGTTATCGTCTGACCACCCACACTGATTAGGTAGATAAGTCATCTGTTGTTTTTTTTTTACTTTTTTACTAAATCTGTTTTTTTCGTTTGATACATTTGTGATAGGTATTGAATTTTTATAATACTCGTGATAACCATTAAAATAAAGTAATGTACCTATATATAACTATTTATTAGATACCTAATAGGTTACGTGCCTTATTATATAAAGGAATTGTGTCTTTGTATGGAGTTTTGTGGTTTAGTGGTTATAGTAACCATCGATCTACAGTATATTTAATATTTACTGTTTTATCACATGACGTGTAAATGTGTTTCAAATAACTTTGACACTTCTGCTCTTATACTTAAAAATATTTTGAAATGATATTGAACATATACTAGTATCATACAGTACCTACAGTATAAATCATATAATGCCTATTACCAGTATTACCTAGGTCATACAATAAATGTGCATAAGAAAACAATTGTGAAATGGACAAATTCAGATCGTGTCGTACCGATTGGCCGACAAGTCATATTGCTGACATCCGACATCAACAATCGCCTTCAATTTAAAATCGCCTTTTAAATTTAGACAGCTTTTTCGGTAACGTTGGTATTAATTTCATAAGTTTCCTGTACGCCAAACTTTTCCGTGAACTCTACATTTTTGAGCCCATTAACCGATATTCGGGTTTCATGAAATGACTGTGGTATAGTTTTTGTGGGATTTAATATTAATTCATCCTTTACATATAAATAAATATAAAACTACATATACAGTGTGTTTCTTTTTAAAGGTGATTAAATATAATATTGTAAATACTTGCGCAGGCATTCAAAGAGAACACATTTTAACAACTACCCAAATGGAAGTAATGCGTTGTCTGCAGTCGTGCACGGAAATTGATGGGCTAAATTTTTAACAATTTATAAGATAGGTATTAATTGATATTAATTCATTTTTTAGATATATAATAGAAATTACAAATGTTGTGTCAATTTGTTCACATTATTCCTAGTACATAAAACAAAATTTGAAGTAAACGTATACTTCAAGTCAAATTAAGTCTTAAAAATAATTTTTTAATGTCTAAAAACATACTCCGAGTGAAAAAATACGTGGAAATGCATGGGAAATTTGTAAAATTATAGGATAATATCATCGAAAAATGCAATGACTTAAACTTAAACATTTGCTCGTTGTCATTCAGTCAATTATGACTATAGAGCCTAGGTTAATCTCGTTAAGAGTCATATTGACTTAAAAAAATTCAGTAATTCAAATTTGGTATTTAAAATACCTGTTGCTATTGAAAAAATGCAAGTTGTATTGTGCATGCTTGATACGCACACTGAAAGATATATGAATTTGAAAATTATCAAAAAATGTGTATTTAGGTATTCCTTATCTCCTCACGAAATCCCCAAGTACTACAGAGACACAGAGACAGAGTACCTACAGCTAAATCCAAAGTTACATGTTACATGTACCCAAGTATTTATTATTTTTCATCGTATTTTTTTAACTTATATTACATCAAATAAATTATTTATTATTAGGGCTCGGAAATTATAGAAACTAAAATAGGTAAAATATGCATGAAAAAATATTAAATATTCAAAAAAATCATTGAAAATTCTGAAAATAAATATTATTTTAAAATTGAAAAAAATATTTTTAAAAATACTATAAAATGTCAATCGTATATAACAGATTTACCAACGAGTAAACAATTAATAGATTTATGATAAGTTAAATCGATAACTTAATGACAATAAGATAATATTTCAGCATATTAGCGAGTTATTAATCATAATATGCACATTGCACATCGTACCGTTGTCGTCAAATTAATGTTCAATAATAACAATAAATAACTACATAAAATAGTTTAATAATACAGTTTTAAATACATAAGCTAAAAAGAAAAATCAATATTTATAAAAAATATTTAATATGCATATGAAAATCAATGAAATATGCAGTTTTTCCACAAAATCAACAAATTATGCAAAATATACATTTTAAATTCTCGAGTTTTGAACTTGCCATCATATAGTAGTGTAGCTTGGTCTGCTATAAATCGATATCAAATAGAACAAAATGCAACTCCTACAATTTCCGAAATCTATTTATTATTATTATGATACTGCTAGTTATACAGCTATAGTTTTACTAACTATTAACGCATTTTTTCCAATTTGTTCATTATAATCTTTATAATATATCATGTGGATATGTTAAAAAAGAATAAGACTCACATTTGTTATGATAGTCATACTAACGCAAACTATCAGATCTGTAGTTCCTTCTACAGTTTTTAGTACCTAATAATTAAAAACAACTATTTTTACCAACCATTTATTAGAAAATTTAAAATGTACTTGAAATTTACTTGGGGACTTCATTGAGCGTGTAATTTTTAGTTAAAAAAAATATAAATTAATTAAATATTTATAATGCAGTTATATTTTTTCAGTTTATTTAACATATTTTTTAACATAAGACTTGAGCAGTCAATAAACAAATTAATATATTTAAGTTTGTTTCTTAACAATTTAATAGGTACAATAATTAATCAGAATCATCTACAAGTCCATCTGAATCATACACTAGCACTTTTCCCTTTCCTTTAATAGGAGAATTTCTGATAGACAACGAATGACATCTGGCAAATACAAGTGCCGTTTCAGAAAATTCTTGTGTTAAATTACTATTCTTGTTGACAAATGCTTTAATTGGTTCATTATTGACATGGAAGTCAGGAACTTGAGATAATAAAATATCTTCTTCTATACATTCTTCTCTAAACTGCTCAATTACTGAAATAGAATTGACTGAATGGGCTATTTTTGATGGTTGTTGATTAGTTGATTGATGTTTGCGTTTTCTAGAAATACTATCCGGATACTCAACTTGTACTCGCATTGGCGTTCGTAAACTAGAATTCACTATTTGGCTTCGATTTGTACATGGTAATAAATTTTCTGATTGACCATTACTACTCTGAGTGTTTTCTATGGCATTAATATTTAATCGTATGGAATTAGCATCTCCGGATAGTGCATTATCATTCATTGTAGATAATATGTACTGGCTTTCAAATGTTAAACCATTCTTAAGTCCAAATACCATAGGCCTAATAAAACAAAATAAAAATAATTAAGTATTAATATAAGATATAAAATAAAATTCTCATACTAATCATTAAACTTACATTCCGGGAGAACTAAAGCGAATAATAACTGGTAATGTCATGTGCTCTGCAAAGGCCAACAGGGGTCGTATTTCTTTAAGAGAAAATGTTAAACAGCAACCTTTGCCAACATCATAAACGTCAAATTCTGATGACTGCAAGTTCAATTCAGTTCTTAACATTTGTCTTATATCTATATTAAATTTTATACATATTAGTCATAATTGACAAGTCTAAATTTAATGATAAATCAACTGTTAACTGTTATTATAATACTAAAACTGATCCCATACAGCTGGTGTATTTGGCAAAAATTGGTCACAGGCGATATATGACCAATGTTGACCATTATTAATTTTTCTACAACACAATTGCTGACTATTGTATATGTATAAGTATATTGCCACGTTATATCCAAATTATTGGTGTTCTTTTGACTTGGGTTAAGTTTATCAAAAATTGACCAGAAAAAGCCAGTGATCGATTATGTACATGTAAAACCTCCTTTATAGCTGGTCACTGGTGATCAGTGACAAATTTTAGCCAAGTACACCAGTCGTGTGAGACCGATTTAAGATTCAATTTAAACACCTCGACAAGATTCTGAATGGGTTTTTAATATCACTTTTTCTGTAGTCACAATCAATGTAATGTCAGTTTCACTGTTTTGGAAATGTTTAACAGCAGCTGACAACACCTTGGAGTCAATACAAAGTGTATGACTGGTATCGACATTTTGATTCACCTAATAACAACAATATTATTTATATAAAAATAATAATTTCCCAGTTGGGCAGTTTGATGACATGAATTTTATTCTTTGTTTACATATGAACAAGAATTTTGCAATATTATTTATTTCCAATACAACAGTCTGAACAATCCCATCATAAACTTACTTGTAATGCTGAGTATTCTAGAACTGGTATCAAATGAGTTTTAACACAAAAATTTGAATAGCGTAACTGAATAGTTATTGTATCTGCATTACTTTTAATTTCAATATGACATGACTCCAAGCAGCGGGATAAATGTGGAGATTTGAATATCGTAATACATGACTAAACAGACAAGATAAAATCAACAGGTCTTTAAAAAATTTTAACTTGTGTTAGATAAATCAAAATATACCTTGAGAGATATTTTACATTTTAATGAATTTTCACTGTTTTGTTCGTCGTCTTCAGTAAAATAATAACTAGAAAAAAATGACGAATCAAACGTAAACCATGCATATACGGTATGCCAACTATTGGTAGTATGCATGACTAATTGTGATGAATTGGGCTCAATATACAAATCTTCCCCAATGCGACACATTGTGTTCAATGCCCGCGACAGAACTGTAATTATGAATACAACTTTGTATTACTCATATAATTACACGTTATAAATAATAAAATATATTTATCACTAAATATTTAAACAGTAATAATTTTAAAACATATAAGTATATGGATAAAGGCTAGATTATTTGGGGTTGTATTTTCACTATTTTCAAATATATTTCCATTTTAAAATGTTCCTACAATAATTCGAATATTTGAAAACAAAAGTATTAATCATAGTTACTTTTCAAATTCTGTCTGGGTATAACACACTTCATTATGACAACAGCTCGTCTCGGTCATCTACGTTTTGGGGACATTTCATATTTATTTCTATAAAACGGCAGTAAACAAAATAAACCATTCCAAACAAAAATTGGTCATCCCACTCATCTCTGAACACTCCATTCCAAGAATCAACAGAAATTACAAGCAGTCGTTACTATTGATCTGTTGATAGTCGATGACTCGAGTTTTGGAGTTAATAATATAAAATTTATCAATGCATTCAAAGCAAAATATCGATGAAAATTTAAAAAAATTGAATTACCATAATAATTTGAAAATATTAAAAATTAATATTCATAGGTAAAATATCATATCATTCAAATCACGACATTATCAATAGTTGTTGTCACTAAATCAACTTGGGAACACGATTGCAAGTAGAACGGCAACGGGACTTAATTATCTACGCCCATGGAACCTCCTGCACGTTATCAGTGTCCCGTTGCGGAAAAATGCAAAATTCTTATCAATTCCATTAATGTACAACTCATTATACAATATAAATCGTAATTGTAATTTATCGAGTAACTACGTTGAGAATATACCATTAATTAATATTTTTTCTACTGTGCACCGTCAATCAATAGCCATTAGCCACTATTGTTGATTTAGTATTCCAGTTTTTAAACTATTTATATTTCCCCGATCCAACTTTTCATAGTTTATATTGTTATAGATTAATTTTCAGTATAATAAGAGTCATGGTCCATTTAAGCGGTAAGTTTTAGTTAAACATTTCTCGTGATTGATTATTAGTTAGTCTTGTTAACTTATTAATATAATTATATTTTTAGAAGCTCAAGAAAAACTTAAGAAATATAGAGAAGACAATGAACGTAAGAGTAAAGAAGTATTAGAATTATGGGATTCATCTATCAAACATAAAATTAAGCAATTAGGAAATGATCGTAAGTGTCTTTCTTGTAATATAAAAATAAAAATAAATAATTGAAATAGGTTATTTATGTTTTTTTTTTTTTATGGCAATTTAAATTATAAATATTTATAAGGTAATTCAAATTATTGTACACTAGCATAATATATGATAAAATAACATAGGCTTTTATATAAGATGTAAAAATAAATATTGATGAAAACTATCAAAAAATAATATAATGTATTATAAAAAGTTATTTATTTTTTATTTAAAGTTTAAAGATTTGAATATGTTTATTCAAAATAACATAGGACCCTTAATATTAAGTCAATTTATTGTAATATTAAAAATAACTGAGTAAAATGAATTCTACTGAATATTAAATATAGTTATAGTTATACATCAGTAGATAGAGTCAAGATAAAGGCGACATATGAGAGTACAAATATATGGTTTTATCAATGCATATTATATAGGCGCATGTAAAACTAAAATTCACTATGGTCATAATGAACCATTAATTTAGTTTAAAATGTAGAATTGAATAAAAAGAAATTTCTGTAAATGGTTTGTTAGTAGTTGCAAATATAATTATCTAATTATTTATTTAACTGGCTACCTTCATTTGTGTAGTCAGTTTTTATAATTATGTGTTTGGTAAGTACCTTGAAATATTTTATAACATTACTGTTTTTTCACATTTTTAAAATAACTTACCATAATTATTTTTTACAACAATCTTCATATCATACTTTTTTTTATTATCAGAAATTGAATTTTAAAATTGTAATAGATGAGTATTAAAATATTAACAAGTATAAAATCATTTAAAGTTTAAAGAAAAAAGTATTTTATCCTTTAGGCTGAAGCCCTGACCATTTTACTCAGCTATTTCAAACTTAAAATACTTATTAATAAAAATAATCTATACTTGATATGAATCCATCAAAAATGTAATCAAAGTATCCATATAGTAAATTTTATTTTTTTTAATATGATATAATGTTAGTGTAAAATTAATAGTATTATATATAATTTTATTTGATCAATCAAGAAAATCAATAAATTGAATATTACTCATCTAATGAAAAAATGTTAGCACCTGCTTAATTTTTGATTTTATTACTTTATATAACATGTATAAACAATTTATTTGTTTTGCTAATAATAATTAACTATGTTTTTATTATTTTTTTTTCAACATTACAGGTTACTTAGTTTTAGAACAAGTATTAATAGCAGCATGTGATTGTAACCGTATTGATGTTGCCAAAGTATGTTTACAAATGCTTCTTAATAAATTCCCAGATAGTCTTAGAGTACGTAGACTGGCAATAACAATACTAGAAGCAGAAGAAAAGTAAATAAACCAAATTTTTATAAAAATTTGCATTCAAACTTAAACAATATTATTACCTATTTTGTATTATATTTATATTAATGTCCCCAACTTATGTTCTACAAATTAGATATGATGAAGCATTAGAATCTCTTGACAAACTAATCAAGGCAGATGAAACCAATGCTCAAACCAGAAGACATAAAGTGGCAATATTAAAAGCTAAATGTCAGATAAGTGAAGCCATAAAAGAACTTGTTGAATACCTTAAAAAGTATGTAAATAATTAAAATTTAGTAGTAATTTATTTATTTCTGTATATTATATCATAATAATTTTAGGTTTATGGTAGATCAAGAAGGTTGGCAAGAATTAAGTAATTTATACTTGTTGGAAGGAGAGTATGCGAAATCTGCATATTGTATGGAAGAAATGATTCTACATAATTCTCAGAATCATTTATATCATCAACGAAATGCTGATATACGATACACACAAGTATTGAAACTTAAATTACAAACTTTTAAAATTATTGGATTATTTTAAATTTCTTTTATACTATGTAAACAATAAATTTTCTATAATTAATGTCTAATATAATATTTTATATTGTATAAAACTGTTAAATAGTGAAACTTTGAATAAAGTAAACAATTAAAAATCTTTCTTTTATTGTATGTATATGTTTAAAATTAAACATTGAATTTTATTTTTCAGGGAGGTACAGAAAATTTGGAATTAGCGCGTGCTCATTATTCATATGCTATTCTTCTTAATCCTAACAACATCCGAGCTTTGTATGGATTATACTTGGTAAGATTATATAATGTTTATTTTATACATTTAATATAGTTTTAATGTAATCATTAGTTATTATAAGTTTCAAAACATATGTAAAATATTACGACTTTAAAATATTCATAACTCGCTTTATTTTAAAATGATAATATCAGTAAAAGCATTATGACATTTTCTAGATAATATTCTTAGCTTTAAATTTGTTAATAGGTAAATTTACTCTTAATATTAAAGCTTACATCACAAAATGAATTCTGTTGAATGAAAAATGTCCATATTGTATGTATGTAAGATGTGGGTATAACGTCCTCTTAACATAATATGGTTACTTTTTATAAGACAAGTAAAATACTCATCACTGGTTACATTTATCTGTTATCAATTTTAGAAAAAATATATTATACACGATAAATCGTTGAGTTCTTTTATTTAAATTTTACAATGAGATACACTGATTTAAAGTATTTTAAAGTTATAGTAGTATTTTTATAGTTTTTATAAAGTAATTTGAAATGTAGCAACGGCCAGTTTAAAATGGTAATCGGCCTACGGGCCGCCAGTTGCACATCCCTCTACTAAACAATGATAAGTAATTTGTCTCCAGTACCATATCCCACACAAAGTAAATTTATCATAATAAATCAATATAAGATATCCTATAGACTTAAAAATACAACAAATTATATTTTCTAGACTGCTCGTAGTTTGATGTCATCACAAAAAAATAATCAAACAAAAAAAAATACGTTCAAAAAAATTGCTACATTGTCATTAAAACGAGTTGAACACATGTACAGGTAAATAGTATAACTCAACTTTTCAAATATTTTATATTAATTATAAAATTATTTATTTCTGTTTCAGTGAGAAAAAACAATTAAATAAAAAAAATCAGCTGTATGTTCTTGAAACATTAATGGGATCGTTGCATTTGAGCTTAAATTAAACTAGTCTTAGACATTTGATATAACTCTATATTTATTATATTTATTTCATAAAAATTTATTTGGCATTTATTAAGATGATATTATGCCTACACTTCTGTATGATAATGTAAACTTTATTTGATACACTGTAACGTGTTCAGCCAATATGTCTAAAAACATTTTCTGAATTTTGTTTGTTTTTTGTTTTTTTAAATTATCAGTATAGTATTAATATTGCTGTTTTTTTCTATGACCAAATTTATTGTTGTTTCTACAAATTGTATCTACCACTTTATATTATATTATTATTATTATTATTTAATTAACTACAACTATAATAAGAACAAATTAATTAATAAATCTGGATAGTAATAAATAGTTGACGATAAAATTCAAATAACTGCCACAAATGTGGCACCTACATTGCAACAACGATTACACTGCCTATTAGATAAGGTAATACTTTCATCAACATTTTGTTTCAAATGCTATATAATTTCTAGTAAATATTGAAATATGTTACATTTACTCCTAAGAAAGTAATATTGTATAATTTAATCAACTTACGTGTTTTTAAAGTTCTATTTATTGAAACATATTTAGTAAAATAAATAAAACTGATTTAAAATGGATTTAATTTTAATATAATACTGTTCTATTATTTACATTTTTTAAAACATGCAAGAACAAAACTACAGTAGTATCCTGATCATCATTGATATTACTTTATTTCTATTTTGTAATTGATTTAATGTGGATACTGAATAATTATCTAAACTTATTGTGCTTGATGAATCACTGTATATATTTGCGTTTTAATATATAATATGTTTATATATTATAATCAGAATCCAATGCCTGTTGGTCATTAAGTATTTGATGATTGTAATCTGTAATATTTTGTAACAGTACAAAACAATATTTTTTGTAACATCAACATGCAATATAATATTATATAAATACATAACATTTAAGTCAGTGGGGGGGGGCAATATTGTTTATATTCCTACTTTTTGAATGGTATAGATTTTAAGATTTATACTTATAAATATTTTTTTTTATCAATTGTACCTATACCTAACACATATACGATATACATTTTATGTATGTAAATATAACCACTAACAGCCAAAGGATGAAACATAATTAGATTATTATCTATTAATAAAAAATACAAGATCACAGAAATACTTTTTATTTTATAATGTTAAAATTAATTTCACTTATTAGTAGGGTTCAGAATTAAAAGTAATATAATTAATAAAAATTAAATAATTTTTATTAAAAATAGAATGCAGATTGACAAACAATTTTGAATCTATAATATCAACGCATTATGAACATATTTTAATAATTTAATCTTTAAAAGATAGGTAGAATGGGTCCTTTTATAAACGTTTTTTTAACTGGTCATACCAAACTCAATAAAATATTTAGCGATAATCGCCCTTAATAAAACCCATTAAAAATAATTGACAAATGACAATACACTGTCTTCTTCAGAAGATCTAATCGATTATTGAAGAACCATGTGAATAAAACTATCAAATCAATTGAAAATTAAATACAATAAAGGTAAAAAGGCAAAACAAATTACATTCATCGTCTTAAATATTAAATGACACATTTTTATATAAAATTTGGTTACTAAATGCAATACATAGTATAGTACAGTATATAC
The DNA here is from genome assembly GCF_003676215.2 of Rhopalosiphum maidis. Classification (NCBI taxonomy): domain Eukaryota; kingdom Metazoa; phylum Arthropoda; class Insecta; order Hemiptera; family Aphididae; genus Rhopalosiphum; species Rhopalosiphum maidis. The sequence continues at coordinate 26,587,806 of NC_040877.1, read as the reverse complement.
TACACATATTATAATAATAATTTTATGGAAGGGGTTAAGATTTCAAGAAATATTTTCACCCCTAAACACAATGACTTGAATGACTGGCTCCGCAAATAGATTATTGAGAATGTAAAATTATCTATGTTAACTATACGTTTGAAAGACTTGCTAACATTCGCTTAACAGAAAATTCTTAGTTTTTGATGTCTAGAATCGACAAACTATTTCGTAGAACATCAGGGCATGGCGCGAATGTGGGAATAGAATTGGTCTCCAAAAAATTTCTGGAAAGACTCTTCAATTTAAAATTCAGTAGGTATACTAAATTTTGAACATTTCATAGTATTCCCCCAAAAAAATTGTGCTATTTACATTAAAAAAAAAAATCACGGAACCACTCATGGCCGTATTAAAAGTCGTATAAGTATACACATTTGTTGTTCACTTTTGTGGATTTTTATATCTAAGCTGACTAAACTGCTTTGCTCATGAAGTTTTAGTTATTTCTTTTAAACTAAAATACATTGGTGTACTAACGGGGGTAATACTAAGAAAATAAAACGAAATCTATCAAGGTCAAACTCAGAATGTTCATCATATTAAGTACTAAAAAAATTTAAAAATGAAAATCCAACGATTTTGTAAACTTGAAAAAAAAGATACTTTTTACATAGTTGTACTTAAATAGAAATACTAATATAAATTCAAAAGGTATTTTAATTTTTAAGAGTATTCAAAATACTTTTGTCGAAGAGCATTTGCATTTTAGAACAAAATAAATATAAATACTATTATAATATGTGCCTAGAGACGAGAATAATTTAAAATAGTGTTTTAAATTTATTACACATTTAGAGGTTATTTACAAATATTGCATTTCTGAGTAGAAAACAAGGAATATTGATAATATTAACAAAGACAATGACAGATATACAGAATATTTAGATACAAATATTTGAATTTAAAATACAAATGTACTTATGTACTTTTGAAATTATAAATTAAATACTTAATTTAAATAGCGTTCTAAATAGTAAATTCTTCATAATTTATACTATAATAATTTAGCACTTAAATAGTTTTACTCAAATACTTGTCAAGATCACAACTCAGTTATCATTGACCTATGTGCCTGTTGATCATATAAACACTTTAAAATAGTATATTAATTAATATTTTATTAGTCAATTAATAATACATTTTATTTGCATTTCTTTCAATCATTATGTTCTGTTATTTTCTATTATCTAGTTATTTTATTTTAAGTAGTAGCCTGTTTTTAATGTCATTATTACGCAAATATAACTGTAGATTGTAGGTATCATATTAAAAATAAGTAAAATTATCATTGCGACGGTTAAACATTAATTATCCATTGACTGTTACGGAAATAATTTGATTTGAACAAGAAAGGCAAAACTCTTTATAAATTTTTCTTACAAAATTAATATGTTGTCAATCAGTCAATCCAATGAATTATAACTTATAAGTTATGATTTATAGTGAGTTACGTCAAAACCTATTAAAAAACAATTTAATTACATTTTTCTGAATTTATTGTGATTTATGGTAATTGTGTTTACTGTTTCTTAATATTTTTATTTATGAATGATAGGACGTATAATGTACAATGCATTAGTGTACATGTAGTATAGTACATACCTATAGGATTATATAGCCTACTATAATTGTTGTACAACGTTAGTAAAGTGGATTTTTGCTTTTGTGCGATCATTTTGAGTGTCATGCGACAACATATTTATCTCTAGGGACCAATTTATTTATACCTAGGTACCTAAGTCTTACATAAATTAAAATAATTAACTTAAAAACGGAGCTGTAAAGACGTCTTTTTCTAGTAACTCTGATTGTATATACGTTGTTGTGGACTCATGACTCATGAGACTCGTGAACATTAGACTAGGTACTAATCAATACAATTGTTGTGGAGTTAATAGTATGACGGTTTAGCTTAATTGGAGATGATTTTAAGGTTTGAATGGAATGTTATAGATTTAAAATATTATACATAAAGTCTTTAGGGGGAGTGTTAAAATAAATAAAACATTGTGTGTGGATACTAGATTATATCATATATTCATATGGCTGTGTCATCGGAAAAGGTGGTTAATAGTGTGTCGGAACTCGGAAGTTTGCTATGTTGAAGAGTATTTACTGTATTGATTTTGAAAAAGTTGGATGTTAGTTCATTACCTCGGGGGACCAAAGCAATGTTTCTATATGGGTGAGAAAGTTACCTTGCCAATCAATTTTTCGTTTTATGTGAAGAACTTTAGATGTTGACATTTTTTAATTATTTTGATTTGGAATTAGGAGGGTTTTAGGGTTTTGAATTTTGATGAACCTCAAATTTAGGAAACTAAGTCAATAGTGGTGTTAAAGTATCTATTGTGGAATATTATTGTAGTACATGTGTATTTGATGATTGAGTCTGAAGAAATGTAAAAGAGATGTAGATGTATAATATCTATTATCTCATAAAGAAACGTTTTATTTTTATACGCTTGACTTGTGGCTTTACCATTGAACATTGAACAATGAGTTCAAACGGCAAACGTGTACAAAACGTAATAAATTTTAAGGGTTTTATTTTTCTAATGAATTATATTTAATGATTTGGGAGTTGTGACAATGGTAAAGTTATTTTTGCATACGTTTCATTTAGCTATTTCTGGTGAATGATGATCAACGAATGTTGTTATAATGTCTTTCATCACTCACAATGTATAAAAGTGTGTTAGTTCTAAAGTTGCCTCAAATCCGGATTCAGCCAAGACAAAACCAGCTTAGAAATATAATGAATATATACAGACATACAGTGTAACGGTATCCGGTGAATTTATCGCGAGCATTGGTAGCTGGTGAATTGATCGCGAATACAATTGGTCACCAGGATAATTGATCACCGAACGAACATTTTTAGTTTTCTAGTTGTAAATGTAATAACAGACAGTTAAACGCTAATTTTAATTTAAAAAAATAATAAATAGATTATGTATAGTAAATAATAGTAATAACAATTTAATCACAGCCGTGTTGATATCACTTTAACACTAAAAGGGTTAATAATAATACAAGTTACAAAATTTATTTTATACTATTTTATATTATATTCATATATTATTATTAATAATACGGTAGTCAGTGAATTGAATAAATATTATTAACTTACAGAGATCGAAGCTAACTAATTACAGCGCGAGTGCTCAATTCCATATTTTGTGTATTGCGTAGTACCTAATATTTTTTATAAAATTAACGGCTTTGGCTGCTTCAATATTTCTACAATCGTCAATCTGGTACATGATTATGTGATATTTTTAAGTATTATTTGATCATTGTTAGAATGAATACTTTTTTACACTTCATTTTTTTATACTAGTCACATTTCCATGTAGACTTTTGTTCAGTTCCAAATTTTTCAAAAATATACATATAATCGTTTTATAAATTAATTAATTTATCTTTGCCTTTTTCACTCTTTATATAAATTCCATTATTATACAATAAAAAACAGTTGACATATATACAATATAGCACCAGCATCGACTAACAAACATAAGTATGTAGCCAAGTAGGTAATGAAAAATTGGTATGACCAACGGAATAGATGACGATAAGTCGATAACGGCCGTATAAGCTTATCGAAGTTATTATTACGCCAGTTCAATGATCTTGTGTGTATATCATTTAATGGTACCTTTCATATAGTATACCTATATATCAGGGGTGGCCAAACCGCGGCTGGTGTCATAGACTTTTGCGACTCACATCTTATTGTAACATTTTTACAAAAAAAATTTTTTAATCTGAATTTATGTATGAATTTTTTTTTTATATTTTGGCTCTTCCATATTTATTAATGTATTTGGTGACTTGCAAGTCTCTTCTCGCTGGCCACCCCTGCTATATATTATTATAGGTATCTGTTGACCGTATTGTAAATTGGAAAATTTATTTAAAAATAAATCAATAAGAATACTTGAATATTCTAAAATAATAAACATAAAACTCGGAAATATACCTATAGGGTAATAAAATAGGTAACTAAAAATTAAAAAAGTTCGTTTGGTGATCAATTATCCTGGCGACCAATTGTATTCTCGATCTATTCACCCACGTTAGGTTACACGATCCCAGTGTAACAGATAGACTTGCAGACTAAAAAAAAAAAAATTATGATACTTAAACGTATGACAAAAATTATTATTATTATATGACGAGTAAATATTTTAAGAAATATACTTATGTCAGTAAATTCTTAAAAATCATATTTTTTAAAAAATTATTACATTCCAAATTAATTTAATCAAAAAATATTGATATTTTAGAAAAATTCTAAAAAAAAAACTACTTGACTTAGATAAATTTTTTACCATCAAAGTTGTTCTTATAATCAGATTCATAAATTGGCTATTTTAAATTTATCCAAAAATATTTTAATCAAATTTAATTTTTTTTATTTTCAGTACTAAAATTAATCATAAAAAAAAATTAATTTATACACGTATAGTTAGGGCTAGGATCTCTTAAATATAAATAAAATAAAAAAATTGAAAATATTAATTAGAACAAAAGTTATTCCAAAAGTCAGTTCTATCTGCAGTTACACTCGGTATATTATAATGGTGTTATGTAAATGCTCATTTTATCAAAAAGTGTTGAGGTTTTAGAAATTATTTTTCAATAATCCACTCATCTAAATATTAAATAAGTACTAATATAGTTATAAAGTTATATCAAATTAATAATATATATAGGTACTCATTTTAAATTCGATTTATAGAGATATATTTAAATTAACAAAAATATATAGTACTTAAGAATAAAATTATTTGGAATTAAAAATGTATGATATCATTAAAAAAACTTAAAAAATTATAATTACTTTAAAAATAAAAAATCATTTAGTAAATAACACGAAGTTTTAAAATTCAAATACTATCACTACCATATAATGCGGAGTAAAACTAAATATAAGCATACGTTAATGTAATTACTTTGATTAATAATAAATAATAAATGTATAAAAGTAGGTAATTGATTTATAACTTGTAATATATTAGTTACTAAAAATTTTATTTCTTAAATATTGAATTAGTAAACCTTACGCATTTACCATTTATATTACTTAAGAATAGTATCATTGATAAAATTACAAATAATTAAGTTTAATGACCTCGTGGCTCGTGAAATATAAAACTAATGATTTTAATAATTGTCATGAAAAAAATATTTCTACTTTAGTAGTATACTAGCATAGCCTTATCTATTGATGAATTCATATTATACCTAACGCCAGAACATAAAAATAATAATCTTATTATTAGGACAACAGTCATTGTTTAAAAATATTAAACGATACCGGGTAATAAAAAGTTAATATTTTTTTATCAAAACGTGTCTTGTTAGGTATAACTGTTGTGCATCGTAAATTTAATAACAATCCTAAATCCTAATCTTATATGTGCATACGTATAGATAGGAAAAGGACTAAAATCATTAAAACGAATACCTTATAATAATAATTTTTTTATAATACAATATATGGATATCCTGTTTGAGCTATTCGAATTTCGAGTAAATAAAATAGGTATAACACTAAATATATTATAGTGGCACCAAAATTAATTTTTTCCTAATAAATATTTTTAAATTATAAATAAATACTTTATATTATAAATTAGGGAGGTTAGATTTCAATCAATACATCGAATTTTTTGTTTTAATTCATTATATAAATATTATCAATGTAATAAATAAAGTTTGATTTTTAAAGAAATGCATATTTCTTTACACCTCATTAGTCATTAAATAATACCTAACTGAATTTGAATTGTCGATGTTTCGTGCAAAGTTTTAGCAGGATTTCATTTTTTTTTGCATATTCATATAAAAATGCATATAAATTATTAAAAATTAAAATTGCATACATTTTGCATATCCATTAAAAAGTCAACATTTAGTTAAAATTGCATTTCATTTGCGATTGCTATTTTATTATTTCCTAGGTTAGGTACCTAAATTAAAACTATCGGGTCTTTGAATAAAACATCTTTTTTATTAATTTTTATCAGCTTATTACATATTATTATATTTACGATCAATATTAGTAGTTGAAAATAGTTGATATAGGTAATATCACTAATATTTGCTATGTATATTACATTATTACGTAGTAACGTACTAACGTACACGGATATTTTCAATGGTGATGGCCGATGCGGAGGAGGGATTATATTAAAAAAATATGTTATATAATATTTTTCTCCTTTTTAAGACTTCTTTTAGTTCTGTTTGTTAATTATTTTTTCGATTTTAGAAATTATAATCAATAAAAAAGTATCAGAAATTTAAACATCAAATGATAGTTTCCTAAATCCAATTAAAAATAGCTTGATAATTATTTAAAAGTACATAATATATATTGTATATAGATATAATACAGATCTAAAAGTATCCATCGGTCATAGGTCTTTCATTTATTAAATTAAATACAATAAACATTTTTAAAGAATATTTTATTCAGATATTTTTGGTATGAGATACTTGGTATTTGACTGAAAATATTATTTTGATGATATAAATACATGGACACATGGTATCTTCAAACGATACGCGCATGTATCGTTATATGTAAATATATGTTAAGATAGGGATTAGACAGTATTTATTTAAATTGCGCAACTTATTGTAATTTTGTATTGGATATCTATAAACTCATTGGTAGATTGGACAAAAAATGATAATTCAAGATGTTCAGAATAACTCAGATATTTGGAATACTTACTAGTCTATCATAATTTTTAAATAGTGTATCCTAGTATTCGAGTTATATTACCGAGTAACAAAATTATAATCTAAGGTTTTAAGCGACTCCGGGCCATGCAAATATTGTTACTTGTTAGGTGTAAGGTGTTTAATTAATAAATTATAATATATTATATTATGAATTTATGATCAGATTGAATTTTGCACCTACACCGCGGTGCAGCAAAAGTGCATTATTTTATTTGTTTTATAATAACAATCATTATTATTTTGATTAGCCGGTGACGGGGGTTGTTGCAGTAGCTGATAAAAATATAGTAAAAACAATGCTGCCGGAAAAGGGAATTTCACGTGCTTCTACCATAGGACACACTGCACACAGCTCGGCCCGCTGCCATTGGTCCGTTAGCGTATGCACCGCATAATAAATCGCCGTGACGCACGGTTTGACGAGTAAAAACAATTTTTATTCCCTCGTGGTTTTTTGTTTTCCCCTCACCCCCCCCGAGCATACTGCATTAGTGCATTACACCAACGATTGCACCCAGCACGCAAATACGATAACTCGATAAACACTAACACACAGCCATGACAACTTGGAAGTTGACTACATCGTTTAATATTTGATATTTTTCACCTTAACAGATTATTATACGCAACACAAACCACGCACGTTATGACAGCTTATAGCAATAAACTCGAGTACATAGTATAAAAATACATAATTCTACATTGGCCCTGGCCCTGCGTGTTTTCCCCACAGGGCAATGGGCACGGAAACGAACTGACAGCAGCCGCGGAGAACACGACTGCCGATTGGTTTCCTTTTTGTCATTACTTCGTGAGTGTCGGTGTAATGTAAATAGATCGACTAGACTGGTCATCGGTCGCTGAAAACGATTGGCGGCCGAAGGGCGAAGAACAGCAACGCACAATCGCAACACGTTACACGACAACGTAGACCACCGCCGGACCACTCGACGAACAGTCAGCAGTGTCAGCACTCGGCAGAAGAGTAGCAAATCTCCTTTATTTTTTTTCCCCCCATTCTCCGTCACTGACACCGCGCCGCCGTTGCGCGCGCGTCCCCGATAACACTCGTCGCGAACGCACGCACGCACGGACGCACGCGCCACTCACTCGCCGACAGAACGAAGAGCAGTGGATAATAATATTGTACAGTGTGAAAAACGCCGAAAATCCCCGCGTATCGTTATTATACACACGCACGCACGGAACGTATACGCGTTTTCGGTTAATTATATTATTAATTTTATACCTCTATTTGTATCGATAAATTGTTATTTTTTTTTTTTATTATTTTAATAATATTATTATTATTACTACTGTATACCGCGACGCCGCCGAAGCCGTATCGCACGCACGCACGGGCGCCGCCTTACCGCACGTACGTTTCGTAGTCGTGGTCACGTCGTTTGTCGTCACTCGCCGTATACGCGCACCGTCGAAACCGCCACCAACGGCACGCCGAGAACGCCTCATCGCCGCTCCGACACCGCCGCCGCCATAAACCGCGCACCACCCAGACACGCGACGACGAGTCATCAACACCGTCACACACCCGCACACACACCGTGCACAGCAATGGACGATCTTAAGGTCGAGGTGCTCTTCGAGAACGGCGCCTATTACGAAGTGAGTTAGCGTCGAGTTTGCGAAGGGACGGCTGTCGCCGTAGAGTCTGCCGTCGTCGCACCCGTGTGCGTTTTTAATAGGTTATGGTCGCCGACGCCACCGGTTTTCCCCGTTGAGTCGGCGGCGTGCAACTGACTCTTCGGTTGAAACACGCCCGTAACCTCCTCCAACCCTTTTCGTGGTCGAGTCTTTTTGTCCACTTTTCGAAAGTTCCATGTTTGAGGTTATTTCAGAATTATTATTATTTTTTATAAATTTTTCATCGCCCCTCACCCCCTCCCCCTTCTGATCGCGGCTCTCATCGCATGATACTACTTACCCCTCTAATTTCATTTGGTTGTTCACCGATTTCTTGTGCGTTGTCATCTTGCCAAAGCATATAATAACTGGTTGATTCCATTTCATTATACTACAAACTACAATGCACTGTTCTCAATGCTTTGTTGTGGTACCAACAATTTTGTCTCTTTAGCTAACTCTGAGATACCTCTATTTGAAGTTTGCTTAACTACCTATAAATCATATAAAAATAATGTTTAATGCATAATTGTTAGATATTCAAATAACTCGGTTCCATCATATGTTTAATCTACTTGAAGAATATCTACAAGCTATAATATAGCTTTGATCGAAATCATTTTTCAAATTTGGCTAGTTACATAGTCTTCAAATTTAATATCGCAACATAAATATAATTCATTATGGTTAATAGTGGCATACTCAATTTTTTTTGATGTACCTATCTATCAGAACTTTGTTTACAACTAATTTATGCAAATACCTTGATTAAGTTATCCATATTATTCATTAAAGCTTAATAAGACTACCTAACCTCTTGAAAGATTAAAAAATAATTTTTTTATTGTCCCTAAATATAGGAAATTTAGGATAAAAATCAATGTAAGTACCTACTTGTAATATATGTTACCACATAATATACTTGCTGATTGCTGATCAAAATTTCATGTTACAAGTATGGTAAGAATTTCTTAAGAATAGTTTTTGCCAAACATCTTTGCTACACACATTTCACAGTGATCTATACTGATATATTATATTTACCCTTTATTATTAAAATAGTTTAATATTCGTAGATTCCTACAGTTTATTAGCATGTAAATAGAAATATGGTAATCTATGTACTTAAAATTGTTGTTCTATGTCATGTATTATAGTACCTTATATGTACCTTATAATATGATATCTTGTCCTTTTTAGTTCTGAACTTTTTTTTTATTCCTTATATAGAATTTATTTGATATTGATATAGGTAGTTAATATTTACATTGATTAATTTCATAAATAAGTATTAAACATTAAAAAGTTAATTTTGTATAATCCTGCAGTATATTATGTCAGTTATAAGATTATTCTTAATTATTGAGATTGTTAACACATGTATATTTATATATTTTAGGGCTTTGTCACTGGTGTAATGGAAAATGAAGTTCTTGTTTCTTTTCCCAATGAGTAAGTATTGTTTTCTATTTATAATACCTAATACTACTTTAAACATTTTAATCAAAATTATGATTTGGTTTATTTCTGTTTACTATTTATTTAAACACCTATTTATTTATTTTACCGTGAATAATTTGAAAAGTAAAATATGAGTATTAAAAAAAACATGTATTGTTCAAATTCAGGTTTTATAATAAATTGTTCAATTAAATGTACTAAAATTATTCTATTAGACTATTGCTATGATAAAATACCTATTTTGTCCTGGTGAATAATATGGTTGATTTTTTTTAAAATTGTTATTATCTAAAATTTATGAAATCAGTGTTTTCTTACAATTTAATATTAACTCTAGAAAAATATATTCATATAACTACATATTATTTTTCTTCTGATAATCTAATAAAATAGCTAGTATTGTTAAGAAATATCTCTAATTCTAGTTTGTAGTAGATTTTAACTTTTGAGCAAATTTAATAACAATAAAACATTAATTTACCTTAAGTTTTTAATTTTAAATACATGTTATGTTCTATTATTTATGATTTGCATAAATAATTTATTATACAATTAAATAAAATTAAAAAAGACTAATCATGTGTAAAGGAATTATTGATTCATCAAACCTTGAGTAATTGTTTATGAAACTGTATAAATCTCATTAATTTTATTTGAATTTTCATTAATTTTTTTTTTTTTTAATCTAACAAAACATACAATATTCAATTTACAAACTCAATTAACCTCTCTCCTTTAAGCTTGACATTTTATAGGAAATGTTCAATAGCTCAGCTATCACTATATTATTAATTTTATAAACACAAATATAATTTTAGTACAGTCTAGTATCTAGTTAATAACCAATTAATAAATTAAAATGTGAATAAATAGTTTAAAAGTATCTCTTATTTCAAAGATTTATCTAAGTTAATCTAAACTTTTGAATACTGTATTAAAATATGATAACTTAATAAAAATGTAGTTAATTGGAAGTTATTTTTAAATTGGAGATTTTTATTCTATGTATCGTGAATAAACAAAACAAGTATATACTAGACAGCAAGATGTTTTTCAAAAAAATTGGTGTGCTGTCACATTTAAGGGATATCAGTAGTTAAGGTTTAATAATTATACTAAATTTATACTTAATTTTTATATTCTATTCATACCTAAATTTAATATTTTATGTTAACTGAAAAATGTACTAGGCATGCAGTTGTTATTAGTACTGAGTAATTTTGTTCTAAAATCATTTTCAATTTAACAATTTTTTTGATCGCTTCTTAATTGTTGAATTAAATTATTGGTTATCAGTTATAAACAAATAATAAATATTGAATTTTTTTTTTAAATTACATGTAATTCAGGTAAAGAATATATTCTGTAATTAACATTAAGACTAATACAATGGATTATACTTAAGTTAATATTTTATACCTTCCCTATAGATATTTCCATGATTAGGTAGTGAAAAAATAAACTAATGTTATACTAAAAGTAATAAATTAAAAAATAATTTATTTTTAATAATTTTTAGTTGGTATCCTGAAACTAAATTCAACTGTGACAATGTTCGTCTCCCCTTGTCAGATGAACAATGTAGTACAGAATTTAGTGATAATCAAGAAATAGAAGTAAAATCAGTCAGGGAACCTCATCCTTGTTATGGATGGGTAAAAGCCGTGATAAAAATTATCAGTGGTAACCCACCATCTCAGTTTGTTGTCCAATATTTCAACTCAACAGTTACAGAAATAGTCTCTCCTGATCGAGTTAGATGCAGTAACATAAATTCTCACATCAATGGAGATACATTTTATAAGTTCGATATTGATGTACCAGAAGATGTTAGAGAGTCGTATGTATCATCAGTTTTATTAACACGTTCGCTGCGTATCATATTTTAGGAGCATCTACCGTGGTGCGTACGCAATCTTCAAAATAAATTTTACGCCATTTGGCGTTGTTAGCACTATTGAATGAATGCACACAATCAATATCAATGGATACTAAGTACAATATGTCTACATTTAACATACAAAAATAATAATTGTGCTATGACGATTACAGATCGTCATCGGCTGGTTGTGCATAATAATAATATAATAACATGATAAAAGTAGGTAATAGGGAAGTACGTAAATAGAAAAAAAAATAGTTATTTTAAAATACGGTTTTCAAAATTATGTTTAATAATTTTTGTAGATAATGCTGCTGACCATAAATTAGTGCACAGGTTCTAACGCTGACCGAAATATAAGCCCATAATAATCGGTATATCAAATGACGCCAATTGGCGTTGTACGCAGCGAACGTGTTAACTAGCATTTAACAACGCTACAAAAATATTTTTAATAATAATCATATATCTTTTAGTGCTAAGATTGATGGTATCCACAAAGATCTGCAGAAAGCAATTGGTGCATCTCTAGTGTTATATAATCCTGATCAATCAGTATTGAGTGTTATATCTCGATCGCCGTTGACCAGTAAAAGGGCATTGATGTTAGCTGACATGCATTTCAGAAACCTGAATCAAAAGGTTATGTTGCTTAAGAAGACTGAAGAGTTAGCAAGGCAACTAGAAAGTTCCAAGCTACAGATTACATCATCATCATATACTGATGAATTTAATGTTCGTGATGATCTTATGGGTTTAGCTATTGGTGCTCATGGCACTAACATCCAACAAGCTCGCAGGGTTGATGGTATTACAAATATTGAATTAGATGAACATACTGGTGTTTTCAAAATTTATGGAGAAGTAAGTTAGTTGTATTGTATTTTAGTAAAAATATCTAATAATATTGCTTTCAGAATAAAGATGCAGTAATGAAAGCTCGAGGAATTTTAGAGTATAGGGAAGAGTTTCTTCAAGTTCCAAGAGATTTTATAGGGAAAGTAATTGGTAAAAATGGTCGAAACATCCAAGATATTGTCGACAAGAGTGGAGTGGTAAGTTATTATTTTTAGTATTGCTAATTTATAAGGCCTTAAAATTATTGAATTTAATTTTTTCATGAACACAATGCTCTCGTATAAAAAAAAAATTAGATTTTAAGACTGTGGTAACATTATGCATTTTAGAAAATTGTAGCAAAATATTACTTATTTCTGGAAAATACTGTAATTTTATTTTTAGTATTCATTATTTCCCTTATCATTGATATTGGTTTGGTGTAATAAAAAATAACTAATATTATTCAGTAAATTATATTATAGTGTATCATACATATGTATGATGATTTATGGTTTTATTGTCGGTTGGTATATCACTACTACTAAGTATAATATTATTTATTGTAACCAGTTTTTGTAATATGATATTTAAACAAAATATATATATGTCATTTTTGAATAGTATTAGTTTATTTTTAGAGATTTAGTTATTTTTATTAGTATCAGTTATATAAATATATATATATTTTTTGTTATTGTAGATCAGAGTAAAAATTGAAGGTGATAATGAGCCACAACCTACCATTCCTCGCGAAGAGGGTCAAGTTCCTTTTGTGTTTGTTGGCACAGTAGAAAGCATATCTAATGCTAAAGTTCTACTAGAATATCATTTAGAACACCTTAAAGTACTAATTTAATCTCTTAATATATGAATATTTTTTAATTAAATTGAAATGTTTATATTTAGGAACTTGAACAAATTAGGCAAGAAAAAATGGGAATGGAACAAGAGTTACGTAGTATTCACAGTACTGGACCAGCTTATCCACATACCATGATTCCCAATTATACGATGCAAAGGCGAAATGACCGGTAAATTGTTCAAGTATTTATATTGTTGCAGAAAATGTTATTTTTTTAAAGTTTATTTAAGCACAGAAACCACCCTAATTATAATTTACTATTTCTTTGTATTTAATAAACTATTCAGTGTGAATTTTGGAATAAGTAAGAACAAAAATGCTTCATTCCATGGTCTAACATCCATGTACATTCTCTGTTTAATTGTATAAGAATTGGTATATACTGTTACACGTAAATTACATCAGTGCAATAGGTGCTGCTTTTGTACTTAGCTGTACTTATCAAAAATTAGGAGAGATTCCACTCTTCACTTTTTAATCTGTTATCCAATTGTATTAGCTTTAAATACATCCTAACTCTTGTGGGTTCTATATATTGCAGAAATTATAATGTTACATTTTCTTTATACACATATTTGTTAATTTGTAATTAAATTAATGTTACCAAAAGATTTTTTTTTTTAATAGCTTGAGAAGATGCCAGTGTAGTATTTGTTATCTCTCTCTAACCCACGCGCAACATAGCAAATTTTACGTTCATATAATTGACTATAACCATATTTATTTATCAAGTTAAGATTGAAATGACCTATTATAAAATTTAAAGTAAAGAACATTATCTAGGGCACCTCTTAAGTGTTTTATTATATTTTTATTTTAAAGTGAGTTATGAGTATTTTAAAATTGTAAATTGTTTATACATCTTAAAAAATTCATAACTCGCTTTAAAATAAAAGTATAATTAAACGCTTATGAGATGCCCTAAATAATATTCTTAACTTTAAATTCTATAATAAGTCATTTCACTCTAATTTGAGAAATTAATATGGTTATAGTCATTTTTGTGAACATAAAATTTGCTATGTTGCGCGTGTGGGTTAGAGACAGATAACAAATACTACACTGGCATTCTTTTAAAATATTCATAAACTAATATAAAAACTGGTCATTATTAAAATGTATTTTGCACACAATATAAATATAATTGATATAAAATATCGGGGCTAACATTTTTTTTTACATACATTTATGAACTCTTTCAAATTAACATTAATTAAATATAATATGTTCTAGCAAGTATACCTTATATACAATTTAAACATTCATTAAAAATAAGAATTGTATTTTCAAATATTAAGTTTTCCATAATTAGAATTCGGCAAATTTTTTAAAAGGAAAGCCAATTGACAAAACATTTCAGTGTATACTTTTTATGTAAGTTGTAATATTAGGTAGAATTAAAAGTATATATAATTTTAAAATAAGTTATTAGTTATAATATCTATCATGTATGTTTCAGTTTTCAGCTTAGGTTTGTAATTATGAGTTAGGTAATAAATATTATTAAATCACTTGTCTTTTAGAAATATAATGTGTTGTCACAATTTTTGTTCCCGTAAAACTACTTTCCCTTTGATTTACATCTGACCAAATAAATACAAAATATTGCAATTTAGATATTTGATTGAAAAGCTGATGGTTTACCTACATTATTTCTTCATAACAAATCTCTTAATATCAGACTTAATAAATAAATTAGTAAATAGAACAACCTTTTTTTCTGTATTCGTAATTTGTATGAATTTAATAAACATCAAATAATAAATACAAAAAATGTTGAGAAATTGTCACAAAACTGAAATTTGTTGTGTTAAGTTTGTAACTAAGAGCATTGAATATTTTTTATTATAATTATTCTTTATTTGTTATAGTAACTTTAACGCTGACAGCGAAAACATGAATAATGGCTTGGGTAACTCTATGGGAAGAGGAAGTAATAGGCCCAGAGGTACCTCAGGTCGTGGTCGAGGTTCAAGGCATGATTTTTATACCAATAGTATGTATTTGTTTTTGTAGACTAAAAAAAATACAATTTTTATTTATGAACATGAATTTTTTTTTAGGTGGTAGTAGAAATCAACATCCAGATGGAGTTGATGATAGACTTCCACCACCTCCTCAACGTTCTAATCAATACCAGTACAACCGATCAGTTGGTCAAGGAAACAACTTGTCCAGAGAACGTCGTGGTGGTAGTAGTAATTCAGCTCCCAGAGGTTCCAGAGGTGGTGGAAACAGGCGAATGGACGATAGAAGAAGAACAGCTGATGATGAGCATACAATTCTTGATAATGCTCAAGACAGTGGTGATAGAGGTAAAAATTAAGTTGTTAATCAATTGTTGTGCTTTTGTTTGTTTGTTTGTTTTATTTTTTTTTGTTTTTGAATGTTTTTAAAGTGTTGCTTGATCAATTCAAAAAATAATAATGATAATGAGTATAGTATATTATTAGAATAAGGCTTTGAGGAAAGGTAGATTTAGATTGCTTTTTTATTATTTTGCACTTTTTGGCAATATATTATTAATACACATACCTACATACATAAACTAGGTATAAATCCAGTGCAACACAATTCATTTTTTAATTAATTTGTTGAATACATTTTAAAATAACCATATTATGCAATTGAAAATATTTAGGATAAAAGCTTTGAAACGGTTTAAATTATTGTAAACCTAAAAATAGATGTATTATAATTAAAAAAATATGTTTAAACTACGATTTTAAAGATTAAACCTAAATTTCGAGTTCTCAATCGATCTGAAATTTATAATTTAACAACACTGAATTTGAATTAGAATTTTACCACAAATAATGATCTGAGGCAATTCTATTATAAATATAATACCATATAATATATCATATTTAGTTAACATTGCAAATTTTTTATTATGGCTAATCAAAAAAATATTGTTATTTTTATTGATTTCATATTAAAAGTATTTTAAGAATTTAAAGTTATAATCAAACAGTTGAATCGATCTGCATGCCAAGTAAATAAATAAAACAAAATAATTATTTAAACCAGTGGTTTCCACCCATGGACTGTGGTCAGCGTAGAATTGGGCTGTATACCATATAATATTAACATTACTAATGTATATATTTAAAATAATATTATAATGTATTTTTATTATATACTTCCTAATAATATAAATATTATTAACATATGTATATTGGTGTGCTATTATTCTATTAGTCATTAGTGGGCCTTAAATATTTTTTTACAAAATTGGAAACTGCTTATTTTAACTTTTTTTCTCTCGTTTAATAATTTGTATACAATAAATTATCTCAAGAGGATGGGATGCTACACCTGCATTTGTTGTCTCTATCTTTTTAATGTTAAATATATTAAAAACTATTTTGTACAGAAAAGAATTTCTAAGAATTAAGGTTATAGTTATAACTAAGAAACAACATTTTCACCACATAAAAAGGAGAATTTTGACAGTGAAATTTGTTTTTATTTTTTCAATATGGATATTATATTCAAGTTCAAAAATAATAAATTTTGTAACAATAAGTATTTTTGTTGTATAAGTGTTATCAAAAAAAATAAAACAGTATTTCACACATATTGTTGTCAACTATATTGTATAATATCAATTTGGAGTCTTCTATCACTTCAGCCCAAGTGGTACTAACTTCCGAGGAAAACAGTTTTTGCTGTGTTTTACATGTATAAGATGGAGACTACACATGTAGGTGTAGCGTCTTAATGTTATTTAAATTATCATCTTCATAATGTTTTAACATTTTTTTTTCTTATGACATGTATGTTATATGTTAAAGTAGTTAGCAGTAAAATCTGACACCTCTTTCATATATGTTATAAAGTATAAATACCTTAAAGATTTTATTTTATTTTAATAATATATTTTAAAGAATATCTAAAAGTAGTCATTATTGATTGGTTTCATGGTGCTATTTTTGCTTAACATTTTATGTACTGTTCATTTAATACCATAGTTCTGTAATCCATTAACTGTAAAACTGTCCATAATGTAGTTAGCACTTTTTTATAAATAGGTTACTAATGTGATTAGTTTTTAAGAAGTTGGGTCATTTTTGTGATAATGTAAATTCTAAGATTAACACTGGTATTATAATTTAACTTATATAAGTATAATACTGAGTATGGGGTAGGGTCCTAAATAAAAATAAATAATATTTCTTTTTCTAAAATGGGTTTTGAATTAATATTTTTGTTTATTATTATTATTTTTCTTATCTTTCTTTTTCTATTATTTTATTTTATTTTGCGCTAGAGTCTGTATCTAGTGTGGACGCGCAAGTACCGAAGTCCAAAAGCAGTCAAAAACGAAGAAATCGCGCCATAGCTGCTGCTCAAGGTGAACCATCAATCAATTCTAATCCCATTGGTAGTAATAGTGATAACTGTAAGTAATGCATTACTAAAAAAAAGCTTGTAAATAATAAAAGCACGGATAGAAGTTTGTGTTGCAAGGATAAAATAAAAGTTTTTTTGGGAAGACCCAATGTCTCAATGTCTATGATTCACAGGAGTACCATGTTAAATTTGTTATTATTAGATAGATATGAGCTACATATTAATATTTGTATAGTATTTATATGTTTATTTATTATCCAATATAATATGATAATTGCGTTGTTAGAGAAGTACTTATATTAGTTGCATGGTTTTCATTTGTTTATTAACATTAAACATAAATTGTATTTAATATTTTTACAATATTATTTAGATAACCAAACTTATGAACAAAAGCACATGTAATCATAATATAGTAAAATTAAACATTAATTTGCTTGCTCATAGATACTTTTGTATATTATCTATTTTCTTAGGAATTTAATTACACTAACATTTATATTTATACACATCGCTAAATTAACTACTGCAGTTATTTTAAACTATACTTTGTATAGAATAAGAGTACAGTTCTATTGTGCACATGATCATAAACAATATTATGTCCTTGATCTGAACCTACGCGATATAAATTCTTCAAATAGGTTGATAATAAAACTTAAAGATTTTCCTCTAGTGTACTCTTATTCTAAATTGAGTATAGGTATAGTAGATTATAAACATACATCTGAGCTAATGATGTTTTGATTATTTAGGGGTGTATGACTTCACTAATGACATTAAAAGTGAAACAATCACCACGTCTCAGACTACCAACAATGGAACTACTAATAATGGTAATGCTAACAACGGGAACTCCAAACCAGCTAAAACTCAAAAGTCCAAAGGTCAACAGAACAAGTCTCCTGCAAAGAACAAGTCTAACAACACCACAACATCAGCTGCTAATGGACAGCAAGTCATAGTAAATGGCACGTCTTCTGCCCCTGATGCTGATTCTGCCTAAAGTTTAAAACCTACTATTATAACATCCAAAAGAAACATAAAATTAATTTTCTGTTTCTAAAAAAAAAAAAACATTTTTTGTGGTGTAAAGATTTCAAACCACAAATATTTAAAAAAAAAAAAAAATAATTAACAACAAAAGATAGCATCTTAAAAATGTGTGGGAATTAATGTAATTGTATTAGAATTCTTTTCTGCACTTATAGATATTTATATTTTTTATTTTCTCAATGTATAAATAGTCATGTTAAATACAAAAAAAAAGATATATTTGAAATCTGCTTTCTTAATGCATGACACAATATATACATATTTATATACAAATATATAAATATAACAACAAATTAGGTTTTTTTCCCTAGAAGACCTTGATATTGAGATTTATTAAGTGTTAGCAAAAATTTAAATATCTATTTATCATGTTTATTGGCGAGTAAACGGGCTTAACAGATTATTTCTAACAAATTAAAATTAAAAAAAAAAAAATCATTATTTATTTATATATAATTTTTTTATATTAACAGTGTGTTCTATATGATTTTGTTTGAAATTTTAATTTCGAATAAAAATTTTCACAAAACAATTTTTAAAAAATATATTCATTACTATATCCTTGATATTCGTAGACATTTTATAAAAAAAAAATTCTTAAATAATAATTTAAAAAATATAATATTATTTTGAGAAATAAATCAATATAAACTTTTATTGATAAATATTATATAATATCATAATACAACAATATTAATAATTATCATAATGAATTTATTTATACTTAAAACAAAAATATAGTAAATTAGATTTGTTACGTGCTGTAATTGACAGTCATAATGTCAAAATCCTGTATGTAAAACAAAAGAAAAAGAAAAAAGGAAAAATAAAACATTAAATGTAAACAATAAAAACATCCAATAAAATGATCTTTAAATAAATAGTTTTTTTCACTTGTATTATGCAAATATGCATTTATTTTTTGCGTACACTATTAAACAAATCCAACATATTTGGTTTTGTTTATTATTATAGGTACTTATTTATTTATTATTTTTTAAAAACTAATATTAGTAGTTCTATAATGATTTAATTAATAATTATGTTAATAGCATTTTTTTTAATGCATGAACTAATAGGGTGTGCAGTCCATATAAAATTGTTCATTAGGCTACAATTTATTCAATCGTAGTACACGATTAACGTCATATCTGTACTAAATTTTGTCTAAGTCGTTGTAACGAAAGGACAACAATTTGATCGTGTCTTATTAATAAGTAAAACTTATCTGCGAGTAGAAGATCACTCATTATGTCTTAAATGTCTAATTATTATGTCTCACTAAGTGAATGATTCGAGTAATTTTGGCACCTTGTTTAGTGGATTCTGCTGCAATTGTCCAGCATTATTATATATTGTGACTTTTTCATTGATGTATACATATATATTATAATATACTATTATATTATGTAATGTATATATATATTATATTACGATCATTATAAATTATACATGCCTATCTCTTATATATATGTTTATAAATGTATTAATATATTATACGTGTATACTATATATTATATACATAAATTATATAAGATAAAAGGTAATACATCCTCATATACTATTAGTTATATAGTATAATCTACTGAAATACATTATTATAATTTTTTTTTTTTGCATAATAAATAAATTGTACATTTTTGAAATAATTTATACAATATTTTGTTTTTATTGTTTCATTTTGTTATTATCCCTTTGTACCTACTGACACTATATTAGATTATCTGATGTGAACTTAATTGAGCAATGATTAACTTTGGTTAGTTTTAACATGTTTGTCTTGGGTCACTGACGTATTTATGGGGAGGATATGGAAAATAGATCCTCTCACTTATCTATTCTTTTTTTTAATCAGGTATAAGTAGTGCAGTTATTGTTATTAATCGTCTTACATGGAGTAACTGATGTTAGTTTTTAAATAAAATTATTTCATATCCTCAAGAGAATCCTTTAATGCCTCTATCTTGGGTCAAGTACAAAAAAAAAAATTATAACCTACCTACTAATTTCCGTTTTCAAGAAATCCACAAGAATTAAACTGTATCTAATAAAAACATTTACTTTTTGAATGGCTGTATTATAGTTGCATCCCAAATATATTTAGGAAAAAAGTAATTGTGGCTCGATTAATTTTTGTTCACATGATCACATCCAAATGTTATCGTTTCCTGTTCGATATTTTTATATTCATCGATGTCCTAAAAGATATACAACAGGAAACTTATATAAGACTAAGAGGTACTCATATAAATAATCGATAATTCAAAGAACAAATATATTAGAAAAAGAAACATTTATTAGAAATACTATGAAACAGTTGAAAAAAAACCAAATTGACAAACTTGGATATATAAATAAATAATATAGATAGGTTAAACTGTAAGTTTTTACCAGTGTCATAATAATTAAAAATAACATAAATAATATATTATGAAATAAAAATAAAATTTTTATCCTACCTACAGGCTACAATAATATTGATGCATTCCTAAGTCTACAAAACTGGGAAGGAAATAGAAGTTAATATAAAGTAAATATAAAATTTTTTATTTAAAAAATTTAGCCCGTAATATCGCTAAAAATATCTGGGCCGCAATTCGGAAGTCATTTTTACTGAAGGATGCAACTAGTCATATTTAGGGGAGCGAATGAAGGCAATCGCCCTGGGCGCCAAATTGTAAGTCTCTTATAAGGCGCCGCCTTGAAGTTAAATTTGTAAGGTTTAAGTTTTTTTTTTGGAGAGGCGAGAGCGCCAAAATCCTAAATACACCTCTACAACTAGTTGGACGTTCCTTACTGTTAATTACAGTGCACCAATATTCCTGTCGTTAAAATGCCGCTTTTTTATCAAGAGAAAGATATAGGCAATTTTTTGTAATTGATATTTCTTCACACTGGATTTTTATCCAACATTGACACCAAATAATAAATTCCTCTAAAATATTTTTTATTTGATAACATTCACTTAAAATTATTTTTTTTTTTACATCAATTATGGTGTAGTTTTTAGTATTTGTAGGAAATCTATTGAAAATGCTGGTTGAGTGGCACTTTAAAATCGTCGTGAAAGAGACAATGTAGGTAAGTGAATAGTAAGTATCTACCTATGGAATAAAGAGAGAAAGTCCTTAATAAAATTTAAAAGAATCTGTTTCATAATTTGATCGATTTATTGTCTCCATGTAATGTTTCTGCAGATACACACAATAAGGAGACAAGAAGTTATTAAACATACCTACCATTAAAAATTATATCTGATCGTTCTCTATATTATTATTAAATATACCTACTACCTAGTCAATAAATCTGGAATATGATTTATTTATATATTTATGGTGGCCGGGGGGAAGGGCGAATACCATGTACGTACCGTATTTGATCGTCTGCCGAAAACAGACATCCTAGATTAATTCACCTGCGTGGCAGAATCTACGGGGGGAGCTATCTCCTCTTGGATCCACACCTGGCTGGGCAATTTATATACGGCAGATTATACTTCCTGATGTCGAAAGTCTTATACCTACTAGTTATACTGTAGGAGAAAAAGTTAAAGTCGAATGCCGCGCGTGTTAACTCAATGCATGATGAACAAACGTTTAAGTTGAAAATTAAAAATTAAAAGATTTGTGAAAAAAAAAAAAATAGAAAACAAAATTCAGAAAAAAAATTTTAAGAGAAAATGTCACCTATGACCACCTATAATTGCGGAAAATTAAATTTTGGAAATCGTAAATCAGATGAATATGAAGATAGGTAGTTTGGATGATATTTCGAAGTAGAAAATCAAGATTTTACCAGTTAAACTTAGGGTTTATTGATATCCTTACTTTTACTATAATACATAATATTTAGGTATATGATGCACTAGCAGGCATAATGATGACGATTTACGAACACACTAGCTGCGTGCAATTTTTCGCGTCCATAATAACGACGACCGCAGCTCTGAAAATGAGATTTCTTTTTTGCGGTCGTGTGCCTCGCCTATAATATATTATAATAAAATATTACATTTGACGTGCTTTTTTCCGGAGCGTACCTACTTATATTGTTTCATTTGCATCTAATATACGACAGCGTTTTTGAAGCTCTGAAGTAGAGAGAGTAGGTACTAGGTATGGTAGATATAGCCGTCTGGGTGGTAATGGTGGTTAACTGGTAACTATATACGAATGCACAGTCTTCAGAAGATCTAATCGATTTGTACTGTTAAATATTGAAAATTTAACACAAAAAATGAAAAAAGGCATTTATAAGTAAAAAAGGAAATAAATTCATGGCGGAAATTACAAGCATCATCTTAAATATTAATATCACATATTTTTGTATAAAAATTATTTTTCTATTATTATTAAAAAAAGGATTTTGCTTTCAAATCCGAACCCTAATTATTATTACACAGGTTGGATGAATAACAGAACATCCCATGACGTTTGAAACGCTTTAGTTATTTCAGTATTTTTTATATTAAACACAAAACAAAAAGTATTGTAACCTTATTGTAGGTATACCTCGAAATGTCTATTCATAAAAACGTATTTCTACAGAATGTTCCTCTCCTCTATATGACAATATATATCTTTTATATATAGTATCAACCAATGGTACTTATTATGACGGGTACCAGTGTAATTTCCAGAAAATTGATATCAGTTTACCGTTCTGTGTGCGCTACAGTGGCGTACTAACGGGGGGGGGGGGGATAACTCCCTCCCTCGACATTTTTGGTTTTAATTTATTATTAGAAAACTAAAATGTCTAGTACCTGTAACCCCTTAACCGCCCCCTCCCAAATACAGGTCTAAGTATGCTACTGGTGCGCTATATTATAGGAATCTACTTTAAACCCGCACAGTTAAACATAAATATATCCATACTTGCTGTTGCTTTCAAAGAGTTCACGAGGATCAGGATGGTATAATTTATTCGAACAATATAGTTTTAAAATCTCTAAAATAGAATATGTTTCACGTCATATAAATCTGCAAGTAAAATAACTAATTATTTTTTGATTCATGTATTATATGAAAAAAATGTACAAAAATAATAAAGTGAAAAATATGTTTCATTTACATTATTAAAATATGAAATTCGATTTTTTTTACGTAGATAAGTATTGCTTATTATAATTTTAGGGAATACTACTAGAATGAATATAGACACATTTGTATTATGTAAAATAAATAAATACTTATCATCAAAAAATAAATAAATAAATAAAATAATAAAAATGAAGAGACCATTGAAATAGTAGTCCACCACTTTGGAAAGATTATAAATACATTTGGTATTGTGATACCTGTGTTGAGTGTTTATTTTCGAAATTGATTACGCAAATTCACAATAACTCATCCGTGCTGATATTCATGGAAAAAACGTGAAATCGTGTTGTTATGCCATTTTTAGGTAGGTGGAAAAATGGAAATGAAAATCACGGAAATACGTGTGTGATACTTATCTACGGTGTTAAGTGATAACTAATAGAAAAGCACAACATTTTTAATTAGATAAATTTATGATTTCATAACACTTACATCAAAGAATCCGTATAGTTAAAATTAGGGGTTGCTAAAAATACAAACTCATACCAACTCACGTAACATAAACAAATGGCGCAATCAAAAGTTGAAAATTTAGTACTCGCTTAATTTAGCGAGTACTTACCTAAGATAACTTAAGAATAAATATTGCCAAAAACAGATTCCAGTAGGTTCAATAGTTGTATTTTTAATTAAATTAATATATCTAAACGATTCAGTTCATTCTTTATATACCTTCATTATACTTATCCTATCTATATGATTTATTCTAATTATTCTTAATATATATTAAACCATTTAAGTAGGTACTATAGTATACAATAATATGATAAAATGTGCTGTGAGAATATAATACATATATTATATTATGTATGTATAGAACGATCGTGGGTTTGTTTACCGCTGTCTTATGTTGAATATATATTACCTGTACATAGTATATAAACATATATTTGATATAAACATACATACTACATATGTGTATGTACTGCACGCAAAGTATAATAATACGTGTGTATAATAGTTGCAGTGGGTGGGTATTTAAAAGTGAAATTCGTATGTGTTTTGTGTACGTTTATTATTAATATTGTTAACGTCGAAACAATGGTTAAGATAATAGAATGCGTTTTTGTGATATGCGATGATAATGGGCACTAACTCAAATATAATATAATAATAGGTGCAATAATATATGTGAGAATTGGAACTCTTGTGTATATATCATATCCACGTGTAACCATATATAATATTATATCGTATAAAACGTATATATATTTATAAATGTATAATGTATATATATATATATATATGTGTGTGTGTGTGTGTGTGTATTATGTTTATTTTACATATTGGGCACTTTCGAGCACACGTTGTGCCGCCGAGTCAAGCTAGCTGCCGCGAAGACGTATGGTGTGAAAATTTATATACATAATATAATATATTATACTACATGTGGCCGCGCGTATTAAAAATAACTTGTTTCAGAGAGATTTTTTTTTTTTTTAGAAAGAAAACGAACGGCGGAGGAAAAATTTAACAGGAAACGCGTATACCTACCTACCTACCTATATCCGTGTCAACTCGTCGGGTCTTATTAATATGTTTTCTGTCATTACATTAATACGGCCATATACGCGGTGACTGTTAGCTATATTTGGTTGTGAACTTGTGTAGTAGTAGTAGTAGTAGTAGTAGTAGTGCAGTACCCGCCAGTGTGAGTACATGAAGGTAGGTCAGAACGTATATAGGTAATATAATATAATTTTTATATAGTGAACCAATAATATAATATAATATATGTGTGCACAGCAGACTTCGATTACTTAACGATATTGTTTGGATGTAACTAGTTACGATACGATCGATATAGTTATGTGAACGGCGTCGATCGATACATAACATTTTGTACTCGTATATTGTAAATATTTCATGTGGACTTTTCCGGTCGCATCTATTGACACGATGGAGACGGCGCGCGAATCGTTTTATTTATAGGTAGGATTACGGCTTAGTTCTCTGAAATATTAAATAACATAATTTTTCGCACATTGGCGGAGATCTGTGATAAAGCTTAGCCTAAAAAGTCTTTCAAGCCCCTCTAAATATAAAATAAAGTTGACCAAAATATTAATGAAAAATCATCTATGTACATTTACTATATGTATGTGTACTCATATAGAATATTTTCTTATCTAGTAATATTTTGACAAAAAAATCTTTATTTTTCTCTAAGCGCTGTGTGAACGACAACCGATTGTCATTGTTTTAAAAACAAATAATTATTAAAATACGATTTTTAATAGTTATTCCTTCTCCTCCACTCAATAATAGTAACCGATTTATACTTTCAGCCCAGTTCTTTCGGTGGACACCGATTTGTCGGTGATTGATATAATATTATCGTTTTTTACAGCTAACTACAATTTACTAGCCGATTGACACTTGAACATAAATTTACGATTATATTATAATAATTATGCCTATTGAAATTGGATGCTAACATCGCATAAATCAATCGTGAAGGTGTATACGTTTTTAATTATGAATTTATAATAATAATCACGTTATATCGAGTTTCATCACTATAATTGTTATACATACGTAGAATATTATTTTTCTTTTAAATGCTTTTAGGTAAAGATAAATATATCGTCGTACAAAAAATATTTTTAAGAATTGATGATAATTTATACTATGTTAGTATAATGGACAATGTAAGGCACACAACAAAACTTGAATTTAATTTTAGTTATACAATTTGTCAATAGAATGTATTGCTTAAAAACTACAGGTACCTATACCGGCTATACCTAGCTACGTCATACGTATTTATGTATATGTATAATATTGTGTATATTGTATATATAATAAACATTTTACAGACGTACAAATCTTGTGAACTTTGTTGAATGATGTTACTGTATGGTAATTGATGATAGGGCCGGTACGCGGTGTGGGCAGGAACCGCCAGGAACAGACATACGCATAATAAAATAATAGGCTAATTAATGCAATAATAGCAGGGAAATATTCACAGTGGGCCATTCAGTGTATTATCAAAATATTCACATTGTTTATAAAAAATTAAAAACCACTAATATTGCCAAATAACAACAAAAAATTAGGTGTTTGTCATAAATTAAGGTCGTCACTTTTCGTGAAATTCATTCAAAAACGTGAATTTTTAATAACGATTTTCGCTTCTCTAAAGCAATAAATGCTGTGGTGTCCTGCAATTTGAATTTCTTAATTGACGATAATATGTTTTTTTTTCGACTACATATATTTTTCGTATCTGAGTACCGAATTCTTAACTGACACAGTTTAATTTATCTCGAACAAATAATCTTCACGCACAATAATATACCTATGTATTTATATGACACCGACGAGCTCCACATTGCAAGTATACTATAGTAATGTATCTCGCCATTTCGGAATTATTTTTATTAAATTTGGTAAGTATAATAAAATCACGGTCAACATTATATTATACATGTATAGTGCGTGCACGTATACGAATTACAAGATACGCAATGTACGCGTATCTATATATTATTCTATAGCTGCTGATATAAACCGCGATCATTGCGGTTAGGTTATTACTTATTTATGCGTACTTATATATATACCTTGTGCTGTAGGTTATATGATGCTGTGTATGATACATCATTATCTGTTTAATGACTGGAAAGCAATTTACCGTCGCTTTCGTATGCGGATAAAAATTACTCGCAAAATCAATTTCCTTAAACACGATAAAAAAAAAAAATCTTCTGTCTACGTATAGGTAGGTACATCATTATACGAATAATACCATTACTAATATAGTTAGTACTATTGGTAGTAACTATATAGCAGATAATTTAATCTACACTGTTATTTATTTATTATTTTTATTATTAGGTATTATTATTATTGTTGTTATTATAATCATTTTTTTTTTTAAGCATAGAATCATGATAATATAAACTTATATATTATGCGCGTATACATCATTGAATAGACATTTTCGTGGTAAATTATGCGTATTATAAAAAAAATATACATACAGAGAAATTAATTTTCGCACAACGACGAGTAAATGATTAAAACGGAATAATAGTACTAAGTATATTATGGTCATAATGCATAAAATATATAATATGGTATAAAGTATAATATGCATCATAAATGCATAGGTATAGTGCAGATTACCATTGTATATTATATAGGTATAGGGTTATTCATCGAGTATGCTCACCCGTCCCAGCACCACTAATTTTTCTCAAAAACTACTAGTTCGAATTATGATTTTGATACGTCAAAATGTTTAGAAAAATTAACAGTTTAAAAATGTACAATAGAAAAAGGGGTTTTCATTTGGAAAATACTTCTGGGAATGGGAATGAAACTTAATGGTGCAAAAAAAATCTCAAGAATTTAAAAATGTGACCTTTTAGTAAAATATTTAAAAATTTAAAAAATCAGATTTTTAATAACTATATTATTGAAGAAAAAAGGTTATGAGTATGATTGGTGTATCCTGTATATCATTATAACATATTAACTCGGTTAATTTTTGTACTTTTACGTTTAATTTCGAGTACTAAAATGAACCAATAATACAAATTCATCATAAAAAATATTGTAAAAAATTAAAATATAGGGGGAGGGGGTTACCTGTCTAATGCTATTATCGATTGATATAACAGTTTTTGAAACTATCTGTAAAAACATTTGAAAAAAAGGATTCCAATTTACCGAGTTTACTATAAGGTAGGTATAGTACTATTCGTGATAAATATACACGATATCATAGAATTATTATATAGTTTACCACATTGGTACAAAATAAACAAGTACAATATATCCATATACTTCTACGAATACCTTTATATAGATGAGGTACACGACCGACTTGCAATTAAACATAATATCACATAGTTATAATATGGCACGCGTATGAAAAACTTATTATTTGTATTGAACCTATATATAGTTGTAACTTGTAAGGTATTACTCGTAATAATATCTCGATTTGATGAAATAATAATAAACATTATGCGCTATAAATTACTACATTAAAATGTTTTTTTTTAAATTAAAAAATCATGTAATTTTATGGTTTAGGTTTATAATACACATGTGAATACATATAATATGCTTTAGGTACGGTGATGACTGATGACTATTTACATTTTAACGAACCGTTCTTGTTCAATGCCTGCAATGCATTAGTCATTTTAGGAATGAATAATTGTATTAGCCAGGTATAGGTATAATAAAAACATATTACTTATGAATATACTTTTGTGAACTATGAACAGTTATAGCCTTATGGGGCTCGCGATAACGAACTGATAATTATTCATAACTTGACCTCCAAACAATAATAACAATATTATATACCATTGGTATTATTTACAAGAATGTAAAATTAAAATGTCACACATAAACGTTAAAAAAAAATTTAAAAAAAAATCAATCAACCTATTTATGATTTTTTATACTTAACGTGATAAAAATATATAGGTATGCAATTATTCCTCGTAGCGAGAAAATAAACGATCTGCGAGGATTTGGCTTGATTCCAACAATAATAATATACCTACAAAAAGATTCACTTGAAAGTACACAGTCTCACACAATTTTTTTTTCTTTAATAATGAGTTTATTAAAAACCAAATTTTTAAAAATTTTTAGTACGTTTAAAATGTTATATTTTCAAATACTTATATTTTTTATATCATTTGAGGACGAGCGTCCTGTTGGGAAAACCAAGATTATTTTCAAAAATGAATCTCCTTTTTTAAATTATTAATCGAATACATTAAGATTTTGAGTGGAGCGTATCTATTGATTTTATAATAATGCTCTTTTTTTCAAATTTATTTTTGTGCCTGAATTATTAACTAAAGAATTTAAAAAAAATATTTTCCGTATATATAAGTTGATAACGACACAGTGCTACTTGATATTTTGCAAAATCTATGAGTTATAAATATATTTTTGGGATGGAAAAACTATAAACTATAAATTTGTTTATTTTTTATCTTTTTTTTACTATAGTAACGAAAACATATATTATAGTGTTATTAAAATCGGCCCCACAAAAATCGGTCAGAAAAAAAGTAATATCCATTCTAAAAACATATTTATGTTAAAATTTTAATATTATTATTAAATAATTGTTTGGTAACCTCGGTTAACAAAAAGTTGAACCATCTACATTTTTCATCGTATACAATGATTTATCATTGAATTAAAATTATAACACATTCATTACAGTGGGTGTCGGCATTCTTTGATACTTCGCATACCTATTCGAAATCTACTGTACAGTAAAGTGATTACCTATAATTGACGGTTTTTAAAAAAAAAAATGATGATGTATCTACATTGAACTTTGAATGTGTAGTTTTTGAGTAACTTTATATTGTAAGGAGAATAAGTCTATGATGATTTTAAAATGTTAGAACTCAATTAATATTAATCTATCGAAATTTAATAATTTGTAAATAATAATTAGTTAGAATATAATATCTATATTATATATTTTTTAAACTATTTTTAAAAACTATTATTCTAAGTATCAAGGCCGTAAATGGGGGTAGGGTCCAGGGTCTCAGGGGATCAGACCCCCTCCCTTACCCCAAAATATTTAAAAGTAGAAATATTTTAGTGGTGAATATATTTATTGATTATAAATAATTGTCAGCATTTATATTTAAAAAAAATGTTGGATCCCTCCCCGAAATTTTTTTCAGTTACGGCCTTGTTAAGTTTTAATGTATTATTCCGTTTTAATAATTTAGAAATGCTCGTTTGAATTTTAATTTATAAGTACACTATTTTTTATTTTTTTACTGTCTGCTTAACGATTTACAGTAAAAATGTTGGATTTTCTTTGAAAAAAGAAGTATATACCTATGAATAAACTTAAACATTTTAAAAATTAGAATTTTAATAAATTTACTAATAATAGAAAAATTTGGGTAATTTGTAAAGCAGCCTGCATAATGTTATAGGTAGTTAGTTACATTATTATTAATTCGATTTGTGACGAAATAGCTTACATTAATTTATTTAGCGTGCGTTAAAAATATACAGAAACTCACGTATTAGAACTTAGTACCTTTAACATTTAATAATATTATTATAAAAGATTGTAGAGCGTAGACGTTACATAATATTTATTTATTGCAATCACAGGGCAACGAACTGTTGTAGACACAATAAATAAAATGTAATATTATTTAATTAATATAATTGTACATATGCGATGATAAAAATTAAAAATATTTAAATTTGGCAAAGAAAAAATTAATAAAAATAAAATATTAAAAGTTTTGAAAGCGGAATAGAACACGGGAGATTTGACAAATATTATTATAGTAGGTACATGCTAGAGCAAGATAATTTATTTAGTTCGGCAGAGTGGTTTTAAGTCAACTGTATAATATAAAGTGAAAGTATCTGCAGCAGTCTGCACTGTAGTAAAATAAATAGCAAGCAATTATAATTTTATAAAAAAAAATATCTTTTTAATACTGATTAATATAATATATCAGTGAAGAAGCATTTCGTAAGTCAAAAAAGTCCACTTTCAAGATATATATATATATTATATACGAATAGGGTGAAAACAGGTAAAAATTGTTATAACAATATATCATTAGTATAATTGAAAATTATCACTTTAAGAAAACGTGATATTATTGTCAAAACATTGATACACGATTCGCGTAGTATTTTATATTATGCGAGTATGCGATGATAAGTGATATTCTTGTAAATATGTTGATTAAAATGGATTTACCTACTTTAAGTCTATATTACCTTTGGAAATAATCCGATGGTTATAATATTACTATAAAATATTCTAGATTTTTTTCTAAATTTGTATTGTCTAAAATTTTAAAATCAATTTTTTTTACTCGCAAGGTTGCTTACCGAAATCGAAAAGTGCATATTATTATTATACACACTGAGATTATATGTGCATCTGTTACGATGAAATTGTGCGTTGTAAGTTTGTATTCCATCATCACAAATGTTTTCGAAATAAAATGTAACATAATAATATTTTGTTTGGGTCATTCGGCGTATGCCTACACACGCGTATGACCTTAGTGTACGACGTACCTATATATTATAATATTATCTATATATTCCGGTGAACATCAGAAAATGTTTTTCTTATTCAGTTGAGTATAATTTTGAAATAATATATATTCATTTATTGTAATTTTGCCTTGTATTACTGTTCAATAGTTATTAGATATACCTTACATACTTTTTACATGAATATTATTATGATACATTTAAAAAGCTATAATGTGAGATAAGTTATTGTATATTATTGTGTTGTTTGTAGATATTATAAATATATTTATAAGATGGACACCTATAATAGGTTATTATAAATAAGTAGATATTTGAGATGCCTAGTGAAGCTTCCTCAAAAACAGTTGTTGTTTATTTATAGTTTATATGGATATAAATTGGAAGTCTTATGATTTATGAAATTATGACGATATTGGTTTAAAAGTAATTCAGATTTTGAGTTATATTTTCACTGGTACAGAACTTTTCAATATCGTCGAAATTCGATGCCGTTTACAGTAAGACAGAATAGTAAATGCATACTCGTTTATATGTTTGAAACAAACATGTAGGTTGTAGAGCCAATGAAATTTATTGCGATAACCTGTTTCACATCAAAGTTCATGTGTTAAAAATCGAAATTTTAACCATATTTTATAATGACAGTGAGAAATTCAGCAACAATACTACATCCATTATAATATATTAAATTATATTTGAGAAATTTGTTGGATATTAATACACTTTAATACTATGGCTTATATAACACGTAGCAACTATAATGCGGATTTAAATGATAAAAGGTATTAAAATACTATACTAAATTATATTATTACATATTATATAGAAAATAGATAAAAATATTATATTTTTTTTTTAAATAAAAACTATTAAAACCATTAAAATATATTAATACATTTGACTATTAATAAATTAATTTTTGTTTTCCAAATGATTTTTTTTTTTGGTACATATCACGAAATGTATCTCATAACTCATAAGTAATAAATATATTTTATTATTTTTAAAAAGTTATGATTGCATAGTTGTTTTATTTAAAAATAATATCGCTGTGCCTATCTTAATTTATAAAGAGTCAAACATCATCCTAATTGTATACAAGTAGTTGACATATTATTATAATAGGTGCCTATATTGTTTGAATTTATAATTTCATGAATCATAAATTATATAACCACGCATAATATATATGCACGATTTTTAAAATAAGCATTTGAAGTTCAAATTGGAAATTTGGCGAACCCCAATTCATATAATTTTGAATAATAATTAATAGTTATCCCGTTATTGGTGTTTGTAGTTCAAACACAGCGTAGACAGTATGTTGATGATGTACAATGGATTAATATGCATTTCTAGACAATCAGACCAACAGATTTCCAGAGGTATGCGATTATAAATATACATAGGTAACATAATTATAATATGTTTTATGTAGATTGTAGGTACATTAATAAATGTACACACTCCAATTTGTTGAAACTGTATCGAAAATTAATAGTGTCGAATATTATTCCTACAACGACACGTTATATGTAGGTATACCAATTGTACCTATACATATACATAAAATATATATGTATATAAAGAACGATTATTCAATGTTGATTGAGACGACTACCAATTAATTGTTGTTATTGTATATATTTTGTTATTTAAGAGGCGTATTTACTTCGAAGTACAACATTATTAAAATACTTAATACCTTTGCCATCGGGGATGGAAAATCCACGGCACGCGTGTTGTGGCTCAGGTCTCGCATAGCGCATGCACGGATAAGCAAAAAGTCGTTGGTAGGCTATATACAGCTTTGTTTTAACTAAACATTAGTTGTTCTAATTTTATTAACTGCAATGATTATGCATATGATCGATATAAATAAGTGAATCAATCTATCATAATGTGTTTATTTCATTATTATACTTAATTTTTAGCGATATGTAGAAAAGAGTGATTTTCAAAGATTAATAAATTTAAAATTTGTTACCACAACACCGCAGTCACCATTTATACCCGATTCTTTGTAGGAGTAGAGATGTCTCGGCATGTTTTTTCTTTTTTTTATATAATTTCAATATTTGATTAACAGCGATTTTAAAATTGTATAGCTTATTTTCTAAAATAAATGTATACTATTTATTTTATTATTCCATTAAACAGATATGGAAAGTTTCAAATATTCAATACAACTTACACACTATATTTTTGTCGAGAATGCTTAAGTTTAAGCACGCAAAATATTAACGTGTGACCAGATGATAAAAATACGACGATAAAAAAGTTAATAAAAAAAACTATTGGTGAGGACAAAATAATGCTCTGTGTATGTAAAGTATTTACTAGCTTTTTATCACTGTAAAGGATATACGTGATTGAACACATGAACATCTTGAAGTTTGAATAACTATAAATATTATCATTGACTATAAATATTATTAATGAATAATATTACATATGCATGTGATGTATTATCACTTGTTTATTTAAATTTAGTATTATTTTATCGGCCTTTTATATTTTGTCTATGAACAATTATGACCTATTTACGTCATTTTTTAACGTGAAAATTATAGTGTACGTAATACGTATACGGTGTGCGATGTGTGCAGCTGTACCGAAAGATTATTTGATCTGTGTCCGAAAAAAAAATCATTTTTGACATTTGTGAAAATTTTCAATTTTGGAAATTAACAATGGTACTGTGATGATTTAATAGGTCACCACCACCTGGTAAGTGTTTTTAATTTATATATATCTATAGTAACCGGTTGGTGAAGAAATTAATTTTTGAACATAATATTTTTGGGTAATGAATCTCTGTCTGTTTTTGATTTAAATACACGTTTTTATTTTGTTTAGGAATACGGCTTCTTTTATTATTAGACAAACCTTGAATTGCATTTTAATTGGTCTTCCGGATGTCGGTCTCTCACGTAACTCAAAAAAAAAAAATTTACTGTTTTTAAGAGACGCTCATCGTAAGGTATCATTATATTATTACCTATATGCATTGTAGTCGGTCTAAAAGATATTTGTCCTAAATAGGTATGTTTGTGTTTATATAAACGTTTGCCACGAGAACCTATTTAGACAGATTTGTGAGTTTTTCAGCTTATTTCGGAGGTCTATTTATACACGTAAAGTGCATCCAAACAGGTTCAATCATTTGCTGTCTTCATACACATACCTGTAGCTACTACAATATAAATTATATATAGATAGCTTATATCGTATACGCGTTTTATCATGACCTTTTGGTATTTTTTTCTGGTAGATTGTTGTTTGGCCTTAATCAATATGTCGGACAGATATTATATTTTTGAATGAAACAAATAAGTGAAAACAATTTAAGACTAACCGACGAGGTATAAAATCGCAGTTGTATAGTAGAACTGTAAGCCAGTGTTTGAGATGTCATCATATTATATTTTATATCAACAACGACTATAGCCGTCTTAGTGACTGCAAGTGCAGAAGTCGGGATATCATTACTACTATATTACTTATACCTAATACCTATCTGTAATAAGTGGAATAACGTTGTTAAAGCTAATTCATAGGCGGAATACGGTGGGCGGGACTTAATATAGAGGCTAAGTTATATTTTATGTATCTCCTCATTCCAAAATGCTGTCCTGTAAGCTGTAGTTGTAAATATGTTTTGCATTTTATATATATAAAAAAAATAGAATAGTTGTATTCACAACAAGTTTAATGTTAATCTTTTTTGTTTTAGTTGGATCCTCTGTTCAAGCTATGAATACAACTTATAACATTTATTTAAAAAAATAGAAACTTATAAACCAAATAGTCTATACAAAAGGGGCAACCGATATGGAGCTACACGGATAAATACGATGACATCAAGTGCTACAACGTTGATAAATACATTATACATAATTGGGTAAATTTTTATTAATGTATACCAAAATAAAAAATTCAAAATCATAGTAATAAATAGTAATGAGGACATTTTGATTTTATAAATAAGACGCGAGCTACTTTTGACTTTGACAAGAGCTACAAGTTGACCACCCCTGCTATATGACCTGGACTATAAGTGATTGAGGATGTGCGTAATACTTTACACGTTTTTAATCAATATTATTAATATTATAATATTAGATCTACCTGAAAATTAAACGGATTTCCGTCACGTGTCATGATGTCGATGTTGGATTTTTCGTGAGAATCGAGAATGTTTTTTTCGTTCCAGTTCTGGTATTAAAATATATTGGCACCGCCACTAATAATTTGACCCGATTCCCGCCTACGGATAAGCTGTGCTGCTGTAGATACGAGCGCGTACCTATGTATAATATTTTAATATTATATTGGTATGCAATAAAAATAATTGATAATGGGTTTAAATGGTTCAATTATTTGGTGTTCAAATTGCCACACATCTGACTAGTTCGTATACATTTTTCGTTTCGAATCAATAACACGAGTGCGCGACTACAGCCGCGTGGAATAATATATCGCCGACGTTTGATGTGGATAAGTAAACTCTCCGAGTCGATCCGACGGATATTCTGTTGCGCGGTTACAGTATAATATTATACACTATACGAAAGAAACAATATTAAATAAACGTTGATATATATATATATATATATGTGTGTGTGTGTGTGTGTGTGAGTATGTACGCGAATATAATAATAATAATAATAATAATAATAATATTATTATATAGACGTTAACTTGATGGCATTCGTATATGTGGCAATATGGGAACTGGTTTTATTTATTTAATAAGCCTATACTGTACAATATATGAGTATAAGATACCTACCTAGGACTGCGTCCGATGTGCGTATGACCATCGTCGTGTCTTATAATAATAATAATAATAACAAAATCATAGTCGTAGTTATCTCCGTCGATGTCCATATCCTTCGAAAATACGAAATATTCTATTTTCGAACGTCTCTGTAAATTATATGTGAAATATATATTTAAATATGCAAATAAGTATGGTATATAATATTATATATAAATATATGTATATATTATTACCTGCAGTTAATCGGCATTTAGAGCTTTAGAGCTACATACTGCGCGGTAGCTATATATTATACACCTAATATATATAATATAGTATAATATAATACTATAGTAGGTACCCATAATGTAATATGATTTAGGAAAACTCGAGTTGGATTTCGAGAAATTTTGGATTATAATTGGGTTCGTGTAGTAATTTGATAATACCGGGCTCTTATTCTGCACTCGGTAGTCTCGACAAATGATTGTCGTTATATTTAATTTTAATAGAGTTATAATGTTGTTGATAACGACATGACTGCCATAGTGTGGCTATTTAATAAAAATATTATTCTTGGGCGTGATAATAACTTGATAATAATTCTATAAGTAATAACTTTATACACCATGATAGTAAAACATTGAACCTGGAGACTTCCCTGCAAATCTCCGGGGAAGCGGAAGGGTATCTTCTGAGTAACGCCAATAGGCTAATTCAAAGTAATTTTCCTGTGAATAAATAGGGTTGTGATCCGACACGAGATTATATATCAAGAGTGGCGAACCTACGGCACGCGTGCCAAAGGTGGCACGTTGATTAAATTTCAATGGCACACGTGAAAAAATTGAAATTATTAAAAATTATGCTATTTATAAAATTTTGATTGTAACTGTTATAAGAAATTCAAAGAAACAAATTATATACATTTTAAAAATTATAATTAAAAAAAAAAAAGGTGTGCTAACCTAATAAAATAATATATAATAAATCAGTAACTTTATTTTTATCCTTAGAAAATTGAATTTCTTTTGGGCACGTGAAAAATCTTCAAAACCTTGATTGGGAAAATTTAGCACTTGACACCAAAAAGGTTCGCCACCCCTGTTATATATAATAATTTCACTATACAACGGTATTGACCCCGGAATTGTGCAGTGCTGCAGCAGATTCGTGTCGACGACTCGATGACGATCAGTGATAAATATCGTGTAAATGTATATAATGTGTATCGGACATCGGTACATAATACTATATTTATAACACCTATGTATATGTACTCGTATATAATATATATATGTGTGTATTTTACACATAGTTGACGTTCGATCGAATAGTTTGGAACAACCGGTTATATTACAGTCGGCTGATCGCGGTTCCTGGTAAAAAGTTGAAAATAAATAATGTTGTCTCCGCCGACAAGCCGCGGTCTATTGGCGAATATTTGGTCGAACGTGTGTGTGTATCTGATGATTGTTTTTTTTTTTTGTATTGTTATATACACCATCTGTACCTCATAGGTACAATAAGTGTATTAGCTATAATACAAAAAACTGAATACATGAATAATTCTGATAAAAGTAACCATCACTCAGTGATAACAATTTTAAGTGATTGTTTTAAATTAATTTATAGATATTTTTTTTTCTCAGATTAGGTTAAAAGATCTCTACATTAATTTCATTTTAAGCGCTTTGGAGAATTACCAGGAATAACATTTGTCGAAAGAGCTTTAATTAGGAGGGGAGTTGGAATGAGATGCTAGACGATTTTAGAATCTTTTATAATATGATATTGCTTATTCTTTTACAGTTTCAATTTTCAAATCGTGTGGAGAGTATGATTTGATACATATAAGGGGGAGTTCGATAACTTTCTTAATGCAATATTTTCAAAGGTTTGAATTCGATTTATATTTGATTTTTTAGCATTTCCCCAAGGTTGGAGATCATAAGTCCAAATTGGATTGATGAGAGATTTATACATTAGTACTTTCATATTTAGATTTGTGTGTTTATTATTAACTAGTTAAGTTTTCAGTTTTCGTTTTTGCAAGCGTATTATGAGCACAGATTAATCGTCAATCTAGGGTTAAGTCAAAATATTTTACAGTCAGAGTTGATGGAATTTGAGTACCGTAGAGAGTGACGTGCAGACAATGTCCAAGCTTAAAAGTAAAAGTTGTGTGATTTTGAAGGTTGTGCGATGCGACAGTACAGGATCTTCGTTTCGTGACGATTGTTATGACATTTTTATCTATTATTTAAATTAAGCAGGATTCAGTCTTCAATTTACTGACTAAATTTTAGCCACCAAACACAACTTATCGGTGTGAATAAAAATAAAATGTAAATAAAATAAATAATGCAAATATGGATGACGTAATATATATATCAGACGATCCATTTAATGTAACACTATTTCAAAAACTATTAAAGTTTTCGAAAATATTATTTTCATAATTTTAAGTCGTGAAAAACTAAATTTTCCTTAATGAATATTTTTATTACTTTTTATTCATAAAGTATTAAGACATTCCGGTGTTTAACTCTCTGCCCAATATCTATGGGTTAGGCTATCGATTGGGCAAGAGCGTCAAGTCTAAGCGCGTGTACGCACTGTGTTCTGTATGTCCGAATTCGACGAGAAACTTAAATAGAATTAACTAAATACATAAATACACGAATGAATGAATAAATCAACTAAACATAATTTTTTGTAGAATATTGGATTATGTATTAACTAGTACCTGTCTGTTATTTATATATAATGTACGCGTTTTGGGAAAAATTCGATATTTTAACATTATTTTATTTTTATTATATATGGGCGTACCTATCTACACCACGCGACAACATATGTGTAAAACATTGCCAATATTATAATACGACGTATTAGAGCTTAAAAGATTTTTATCAACTTGATTTATCGAAAAAAAAATTTAAAAAATCTTATTACTTATCAGTACTTATGTATTTTAAAGTCCCCGTCAGTAATTGTGGGCTAAAACTTCGACCTGCTATCTGTCAGCAGCAGTCTTAAAATTTAAATTAGAAACCTCGTAAAAAATTATCATTAATTATAAATTAAAAATTTAAGTATTAAATCGTTCAATTTATACACGTTTATATTATACATAATGTATATGTGTTTTATACAGAGATTAGAGTTACCTAAAATTAACGTCGTATTTAAAACGAAAAAAAAATCTTTTCGTATGCGCATATACGCGCAGTCCAGATTGAAGGTCATTCCAGAAAAGATATTTAGTGCAACCATTAATTTCGTACACACAGCATATCGAGTACATACACACATTATTATAATATACATACACAATATTATATATTATTATACCATCATCGCGAATACCCGGACCGATGAGCCTCATTATTTAAAATTCGAAGATATTATTTTCAAATACAATTACGGCGTGTAGGTAATTAATAAGTGTACCGTTTACATAGAACGCCGTACCGTATACACAAACCGCATATATATATATATATATATATAATATTCGTTATATGTTATGTGAATATGCGTGCACATATTGCGGCAAATAACACGCGCATAGATAGGTGTATGCACGACGTGCATTGTTTCTCATCTCGTCGCGTTGTAATTATATTATACATAGCTGTTCTGTATACCTATTAGAGCTATTATAGGTATATGTATACTATTTTTCGTGAAAGAGAAATATTAAATAGTTCAAAAATAATAACATCGTTATTATGCTACATACGACTTTCGTCTGTGGTTTTAATTTAGCATCGTATTTAAATGAGGCGTACGTACACATATACAGGATGATCCCCTAAGCATGTTAACATCCCCATTTTTGCTTTGATAATGCAAAGATAATCAAACTTTAATTTTTTGAATATACTTAAAGACTAGGTATATAATATTTTCGAATTCTTCAGAATTCTTGTTATTTTTAAGAAAGTAGGGTCTTGTGATGATATAATCTTCTATTTTTTTTTTTTTAAATGAGTCACACCTTTTTTTATTATAATTTTTTTTATAAATTTTGAAGTAGGTGCCCAATTCCAAGTTCAAATTAGTAGTCTCTTAAAATATTTATATTAAGGATAATAATCTTAAAAATGTCTTTATAATAATATGATATACATGTAATATAGGATCTAGTATGAATCATAGTTTGACAATTCTTCCAAATGATAAATTTGAAAAAGAGAAGTTTTTATCTCCACAGGACACTCCTTAAGCAGGCGCTACATGCAATTTGAAGTATTTGAATAGGTATAAGTGTTTTTGAGAATTCTGAAAAACACGTTTTGAATAATTTAATTCTTGTAGAAGAAATGGGTTATAATCATGCTTGTGAATCATTCTGTATATGCATATAAGTATAGTTGCAAGTTACAACAAGATAATAGCAATGTCCATGAGGAAAGGCCTAGAAAATCTGCTCGTGTTGAATTCGGCGTACATAGCGATGCATGTTTTTTATTTTCACTCTTGCGGATAGTATATAATAATATATGAATTTATGTGGATAAAGAGTTTTTTATGTATATATTAAATAAGTTTACTCTAAAAGCAATTTAATTTAATATAGTAGTACTTTTAAATGCATTAATATTGCAGCATTTAATACAATATAATCTTGCCGTAAGTCTTAGATCAGCAGTTCACAAACTTTTTGATACTATTAATAATAAATTAGCTTAGATATTATATAGTAAACAACCTCTCAAAAATTTTAGTTTAAAAAACAAAAAAAAAAAATAATTTTAATAAATTAAAATTATTTATGAATTAATTAGTTTAAAACAAAAGAATTGTTTTTACAATCAATAAGATGGTAATCGAAAAATTAATCTTATTTTTACCCCTCTTAAAATCCAGTTTTACTCCTTGGGGGTAATTATTCTCAAGTTGAGAACCTCTGTATTTAGACGGATGCCGGTAAAATATAACTGCAGCCTGCAGGGGATGAAATAAAAGTTGTTCACATATTAATATACTTGTGGACAATCAGATATCCATTTTCAATTTAAGATTTAAAATTAGAAATGCATTGATTTACCGCTGCAAATAATATTAAAAGCTTATGATTTACGCGTAAAAGATCATTAAAATACATATAACAACGTCGCAAGCATTGTTATTAGTTATAAAATAAATACTTTTACATTTTACTGTTTAAAACTTTCTAAAAAAATAAATAAAAATTGAAATTGCTCATAATTTTGGAAACTATTTTCACGTACTGAATACTGAATAGAATATTACAATATGTATAATTCACCATTTAAACTAAATAGATACGCCAAGCAAATAAAAAATATTTATAAATTAAGTATAACATTGTGCGATCGTAATTTCTTAAGTACCTATAGTATACGCATAAAATCGTATTTTACAGCTTATGAAAATCGACTGACACAAATTAAAACAATACAAAATATTATTAGTCATTTTCGGTTTATGCAAAAAAGTAGAAATGCACATACGTACTTAAATTAATATTGTTTCGAAATGCACATTTTGTATAATATAGGTGTATAAAAGTGCATATTAGGTATTAGCACGATGCCTGGTCATGAATTATATAATGCTTGACATTGATATTACTGTAAAAAATAGCGCGGCCCGTAAGCACGTGCATAATTAGTAATAATTTAACTGTCTATTGTTTGATGAATTTTACTATAATTATAAGAACAGATTTTTTTAAAAAACGTTTAAACTAGTATGGACGAAAACAAATATGGATAATATAATTATCACTTGTAGAAAATATGTTCGAATGTAGATTAAACACTAAGTGACGTAGTAAAACTGTTATAACTTGTTATAATGTAAATTTATTCTCAATGTTATAAATTATAAATAATAAAAATGGTTTATTTTTTTATTTTTTTATTAAGAGATCAGTTATGGTTATAAGGTTAAACATTTTTAAAAAATGTATAGGTTAAGTTGAATTATATTATTCATTTATATTTTTCTTTTATCGTATCCGGAAACTTTAACGATCGCTTAGAAAGATACTTAGATTCCGTCACCCGATTAATAAGTTTTAAAATTGTTTTGTTATCATATTCATTAACGTGTTTTATAATTTTCTTTTACATAAATAAATAAAAACTAGTTAGTTTTTAAAATATTAATTTTTTTTTTTTTATTACCGTTTAAATTTTATTAAAACGAAAATACGTGTAAATAAGTATCTTTGACATGAATTTTATTTAGTATTGATACAAGTAAAACGTTCAATCGATAAGAATTTTACTCGATATCACTAAGATGTTTATAGTTTTGTAGGTTACTAATACTTTAAAATGACTACCTAATAATTAGTTGAATTCATGTATTTCGGTAGTGGCTGTAGTGCGTGTATAGTATAATAATGTATAGGTATTCATTATTCGTGTAACTTTTCTATAGAATTTTCAATGCATTAGTGTATGTCACTCAGTGTTTTGACAAGTTGGTATAGTATATTAAATGCACTCTACATACAATCTCATCTTTGTTATGAATAAACTAGAAACTTGAGTATTTGTATATTTTATACATATATTATAGTAATACGTATGTATAAATAATTTTTTCGAATTTAATTTGTCCCACACATATTAAGTATATTTTAACGTTTATAATATAATATTATTTTAAACGTAAAAAAATCCAATTTAAATTAAAAATTCGTTATGGATTCGCACAATAAAATCGTTTACTTACATCACGTCTACCGCCTACAGTTGATAATGGTCTATAATATGTGATGAATTCTGCGCATGTACGTGAGATATAATTATAATAATTTAATTTCAACACTTTTTTTTTTCATACGATCGGCTTTCGTTTTACGATCGATTTTTAAAGCAAATAAATTATCATTGTATATAGGTATTGATAAAATATCTGATATTATAAATTATAATATATATATGTGTATGTAATATAATACAATTATATAATATAATATATATTATGATATCGTTTGCGCAAATTTCTTCGCTATTATAATTTACTCTTTGATATAATATTATAATGTAAATAGCAGCAGAAATGTGCAGTAGAATTGAAAATGTAAAAGAATAATAATACCTATATAAGAATGAGAAAATAAAACGCCACGCGTAATCAGACTATATAAAAGTCGATTGTTTCAAAACTGTTTTAGTGTATTATAATAAATATAATAAAGGCCGACGGTGAAAGCGTTTTTCGGTCGAAAGTGTACATGACGAATGCCACAAAAGTGTATA
Source organism: Rhopalosiphum maidis (assembly GCF_003676215.2). NCBI lineage: Eukaryota > Metazoa > Arthropoda > Insecta > Hemiptera > Aphididae > Rhopalosiphum > Rhopalosiphum maidis. The sequence continues at coordinate 26,543,738 of NC_040877.1, read as the reverse complement.
GTAGTAATAATACATATAAGTACACACACACACATACACACACATATATACATACACACGTTATGGCGGACTTTCGTGTAGTATCATCGTCGTAAATCATATTCACCGAAATCGCCATTAGGTCACTATACACATTATATTATATTACACATATAATAATATATACCTACCATATATTTTGTATTGTACCACAGTCAAGCATCATTATATCGATCTTCGTGAGACTTTTATTTATTATTTTACAGAATGCTATCGCCGCTTCCGTCGTGTATAGGTTATGACAATTATTTCCGCTGGCAGGTAAGTGTATTAAAGTCTACGTACGCGAAGTTGGTGGCAAATTAATGGTTTTTATTTTTTTTCCAACTCGTTTATGATACGCTCACTCTAAAGTAGATAAACCCATCTATGAGATATCAAAATAATACGTTTTCAGATTTTCGCGGTTAAAGTCTTGGCTGTATTCATTATATCTCATGTTTTTCTTGAATAAAAGTAATTTATCATTACAATGGTTTAATTTTATTGTATCAATAAATTTAAAGAGACGTCACAATTAAACAAAACGTACACACAGTAAACTTGTGTACACCAAAACCAAATTCGTGTATAGTTTGCGTTATTGTAACAATTAACAGTAAATTTAATCTATTATCAAATTTAAAGGTAAGAATAAAAAGGTATTAACTGTGTTGTATGTTGAATTATAAGATGTTTCAATTTTTAAACGAATTATGAGTACCTTGATTAGTAAGTAAAACATTTTTTTTTTTTTAAACACTTATAACAAATCATTTGAAAATTAAAAAATCATATAAACCTTATACCCATATTATACCTTATAATATAAGGTAAGAACTTTCGAATTTGATAATAATAAGTATAAAGATGGTAAGCTCACTCTTATATATTCCTAACAACACGAAGTCGGTTCTGCTGTGCGCACATTTACTATTGTTTAACTTTTATCGGAGGCACCACATGCGGGTATTTGGTTCTTATTATACTTCTGTGTAAAATAACTTGAAGCTAATACGTTATATGTGTTAAAAAATAACTTGTTATGTTAAAACTTAAAAGCCATTTTAAAAATAAGTAACGAGTTAATTAACTTAGTTAAAATTAACTTGACGTTTTAACATACTTTTAATTATTCACTCGTTAATGCTCAGTCTTGTATGGTATACTTATACCTGCAGCCGTCACAAAAACCGGTGCAGTGCGTATTTAAAAATTTGATTAGGTGTATGATTGATGTGCTATATAACACACTTTTTTAGGTTTAATTACGATTATTACTTTAATTTAGCTTTCGAGTGAAATATATTTATATCTAGTGGTTTAATAGTTACATTTGTTATTCATAAGATCGTAAGTTTATCAAGTCCGAATAGTACTTAATTCAAAAGACGACTTCCTAGTATTGATTGACATTGACTTAGCATCTTTAGCCCAGATCTCGCGACATATCTTGTGATAGCGTGGTAACTTGTTATACTACTACTAATTGTTACTTATTAATAACTATAGGTTGCAGAGGATAAATTTATTCAAAAAAACTATTTAATATATATATATTATTACCTATATGATGCATCTTCACCAATATTATGATATATTATGAAAAATACAATAAATATAGATGTGAAAGCTTTTTTAATATATGTTAGCGTGTCTTTAGGTGGTGTCCATCAGATATTCGTAAAACGTTATTTTGTTATCATTGGTTACTTATATTCTCATCAGGAAGAATGTGTAAATAATTTATTTTATAATCATAAATTCCTTCACACTTGATGATGATATCTGCATTTGCTGTATAAACTATAGTTATTTTCTCGTAATTCAAAAGACATGTTCATTATTCGATGTTGTTCCCAACGAGAGGGTATTTGTCTTTGGTTTATTTTTTTGTAATCGTTTTTTCCTCGGAATAAAATATTATCAAGCAATTATATTATTTACCAACATAAAAATTAATTGTATCTATATCTACGTGTTTCTTATGAAAAAATTGTAATAGCCCGATGACCTAACTTTAAATTACCGTAATACGTGTTTAGTCAAAATCGTATATAAAAAAAATATATATATCAGAAAAAATTTCTAGAATCTAATTTCAATATTATTTTTTTTTTTATAACTTATAACGTTGTAAAATGCACGTAGAAAATGTATTATAATAATATTGTAATTTGGCCCGCCACGTTTTGTTCAAATATAACATTATTATACTGCAGCATAATAATATAATATATTATGGTGCACAACAAATGCACGTGCGTGCAGCCGACGGGGACACTCTTGCGGGGGAGTGCCTCGCCGTGGCGTCGGCTCGTTTGACGATAATATATTACTGCAGTTTGGCTTATAATATATGTACATATTACATTTATTATACGATCGTATATAATAAATAATTAATAATAATAGTTTCCTCCTAGGTAGAATCGGTCTACTACGCGCGTGGTATCATGTATGGGTATATGATAAACGCTTATACGACGGGTATAATATTATATTTTAGCATCATAACAAAAAAATTATGTATACAGGAAGATTCACCAAGTATGTTCATTGCCAAATTTTCTTTTCTATTTCTTGGAATTTTTAAGTATATTTAAAGATCATATTTTCAATTTTTAGAAATTTTTTCGCTACTTAACGAGTATTCTACAGTGGTGATACAAATAGAACCTTTTTAAATGAGACCCCCTTATCAGTAAATTATTTAACGAATAATTCTTTTAAAAAAATGTTGCTGCATAGGTGAAAATTGAAAATTCGATTTTTTTTAAATTCAAACGAATAGTTTTTCAGTTATTAAAATCGAGGATAATATAAACCTCCTAAATGGTTTTACAAAACTATAGAATACATCGAGTACATATTTTATTGTATTTCAAAAAAAATTACTTAGTCCAAAAAATTTGAAGAACTTGGAAATATATTGTCCATTATAGTGTATTTAAAAATTTCCAAAATAAGGTTTTAGATATGACCGCGGTATTATCGATGCAAAGAGAGGGTAGCGGTGATGAGTATGGTTGGCAAATCGTCCTGTATACATATACGCAGCACTTTATCGTATAATATACTACTCTCAGCAGACCCGGTGGCGACTGATTGAAAGACGCGAAAAAAATTTCTTCTCTCCGTCGCACCGCGTCTCGTACACTCGTATAGTATGGTACATTCGTATAATATATACCTTTATCGTCCGTCGCGGAGATACAAAACCCGATACTACACACACACACACACACACACACACACACACACACATACGCACACTAGTAAATTATTATTATTATATATTACATATATAGCTACAGATATACACACACACACATACATATGTATATATATATATATATATATATATATAGTACATATATATGATGTGTTCGAGCGATCGGATCGAAAGTGTGCCATTCACCTACTTCCCGCGGGAGACTGGTTTTCGCCGGTGGCCGATCGACCCGTTGGTATTTTACGCGCGCGAGACCGTACGACGATATCCGTCATACGTCCGTACTTGCCATACTACGTCTGTGTGTTTGTGTGTGTGTGTGTGTGTGTGAGTTTGTAAGTATATTCGAATCGACGTCCGCATTTTCAAAGATAGACCGTCGCCGCCGACTGTGATTTACCACGCGCGCGCGAGAGTGCGCGCACACACACACACACACACACACACACACACGAGCTTTACGCACTTAGTGTGTCCTGCCGGCGGCGGAAATGCACACGATTACCGCCGTCGTTATTATATTATACGCACACTGCACACAGAGCCAATTAACGACGTCCAGCCGCGCAACAATAATAATAATAATTAAATCGTTTTCTTCGGGAATTTTTTTTTTCTATTATATTATGACTTTAACATATATATGTTTTATTTTGTTTCGTTTTTCTATAGACATTTTTACGTGCATGTACACTGCAGATATATACACTGTACCGACTATATACAAGTCGTTAAACAAAATCAACCACGTGCTCACGATTTTGTTATTACAATATAAATTATAAATGCTTGTCCGAATGACATACGGTAAAAAAAAAAAAATGAATAAAAATATTATAACGATTGAGTATTCGTTTTCATATATGGCATTCGACTACGGCGATTGGCTAACCCAAACACTTCAGTCCGACAAAATGTGATTCTATCAAATAAGTAATAACCAAAGCACGTGTATGTGTTTCGATTAATATCTATCGTTCCAGCAGTATCAAAGACGTCAGTCACCAAACGCCTCCACTCAAACAAAACACCGTAATTCTCTAATATCCAACTTACCCGTTCGTAGTATCCCGGGCGATCACGATGACATTTAAAACGGAAACGGTGTCGTGACCTTCTAAGTGACTAAAGTCAACCACAAAGTTCCGTCATAAAGGACGGAAAGTCTTCGTTCGAGACTATATACTGTTGTAGTGTTGTGTGTAAGTCTATCATTTTTGCTTGTTATTGTAAAATAATTATTTACACTTTGTGTAATGTATATATTAAACAAAAAACAAAAAATAAAAATAATATTTGTTTGACATGATAATAAATATTTATATATAATGAAATCACATTTTATAATAAAAACGCAGCTTAAAATAAAATAAATTAATAAATAAATTAATAATACATAAATAAATAAATAAATAAATAATTAAGTATACATACGTAATATATATAATATATTATAAGTTATACATATACATATAGGCACAATGTACATCGTACACGCTTATACCATAGTCAACAACTAATGTGCATGTGCTAATTTTGTTCCTCTTCTATCGGTAAGTACATACAATAATAATAAATAATAATATTATATCTTATAGATCCGGATCATCACGGGGAGAATTAACGATATTAATATTTTGATCGTAATGTTTATGTTTTTTTGAATATTATTTTTATGTGTTTTTAGTGTATTATATAAGTCGTAAAAAGCAAACGCACAAAAGTTGTTGGAAATGCCTCGTTAGAAACTAATTAGGCATTAGTATGTATACAATAATAATAACGACTAATTAATCGACTATATAAAAATGAAGTACAACGTAATAATAGTAATAATAATAATAATAATAATATTTAAGTAATATCTATTACTACTAAAATAATTTATAGTATTATTATGTATAAATGTAATAGACGATATTTACCTATCGAAAATAAATAACATAATATATATGGCTCGTTTTCTTAAGTCTATAAATTGTAATAATATTCGATACAAGTGCGTTATGTATTTTGTAAGACGTATTTTGTTACTATCAAATAGATATTTCACCGTGGATATAACATCGTAAACGTAAACTATACAGTGCTGGGTGGGGATGAGGACGTGGACACCAGTAGTCGCGATAGTGAATGCCATTATTTCCTCTCTCTCAAATTCTCTCACTATATATATATATATATATCTAATATATTTATAAATAATATAATATTAAAAAGCTCAAGAAATAGCATACGACACATAATATTATATTGCAGGCCGTCGACGTATGTTTATTTTGTTTTGAACGTGTTTAATATTAGTCTAGAGCGATGCGCGTTTGGATTAAATCGAGACGAAAACAGACTTACATTAACCTGCCTATACAATTAATAAAGTAATAATATAAAATGTTACGCGCGGTGGGCATACCTATTATATACCTATGCGATATTATATGCTTGGGGTTATTGTTTAGCGATAAAAGCGTTTGTTGTGGTGGGCGGGGACGTGTGGATTTTAAACAAATTAAAAAAATCATCTAAATAATCGGATTAAAATATATACCCGGTAGATGATTAGCATAACGTTTTAAAAATTTAAGAAAATAATATTTCTCATTACACCCTTGCGATGACGGTTTTTTGGCACTCTTTCAATATTTACGTGATACGTTTTAGAAAAAAAGCGTGCGAACGGGATGCACATTTTTTGAGGTCGGAGTTTTATTTTTCAACGTGTGACGACGACGCTCTCGAATTACCGAATACTATATTATATTATAACGTATATATAGTGTGTTGTAGCGTCGACAGTCCGGCGCAAATGATAAGTTGTAATAATTCTATGATAATGGAACTAAAAACGAACGACGTGGCGACTCGTAAGTCGATACGTTCCCCCGGGTGTAAATTACGATGTCTGACAAAGAATGGAAAGGAAAGGATAACGAAAGAAAAATAATAATAAATAATGCACGTACCTATTATAATACCGATTATTATGTATAGGTATCGCGACGTTATATAATAAGTATGTTACATTGGATATTGTATGATGTGATACGACGGCGATGATGAATAGCGTCGGACCCGAAGATGGAAAAATCGAAACGAGAGACGACGATCGTCATAAAGCGAGCATCGGGTTGAGGCGCGTAGGTTGTTCGCGGGCGATGTTTAACCGCCTTTAACACGGTTTAACGCCCGTTGCGTCCGACTAAAAACGTTTATATACCTATCTAATGTGTTATTTGGGGGGGGGAGGGGGTTGCTTTGGCTTACTATATAATATAATATTTACGTCTATTAAGTAAAATATAATTATAATTATGGCTTTTCGTTTGTGCGACGGTCGTGACTTTTATTTTTTTGTGATTTTGGTTTTTTTTCCTATTTGTGTTTCAATTCTCACCCGCCGTGATGCCCACCATTGACTCGACTGCGGAAGTGAGCCGGAAACGGCGTCGATGATCACGACGTGTATGCCTGGTGCATGACGGCCGATTTGTGCGCCGTCTGCGGCTGAAGTTTGGGATTGGTGCAAGCCACCTGCGCGTTTTTTCGGCGTTGCGGCATGGATCTAATGCGCAGGCACAGGTACGCGGACACCAGACACGACACCAGCAGGATGCCGAGCAGGACAATCAGCGTGGCGGAGAACCCGACCGTTGTCATACAGATCATTGACGCACCCGGTTCGATGGTTCTGACGGGGAACACCATAGTGTTGGTGGCGGAGCTGTTTGTCGAGTCGTCGAGGGCGAACGTCAGGTCACCCGTGGACACGACCTTGATGACTCGGTTCACGCCCACGGCTTCCTGTTCGGCGTCGGCAGTAGTGGTGCTGGCGGTGGTGCTGGTGGCGGCCGACCTACGGTGAAGTCGGGGTCGGACGCGTCTCTCGTCTCTCGGATGGGCCGAACCGATGCGGGCGTACACGTCTAGGGGCGCGGGCGGTGGACCGTATTCTGCGGGTCCTTGTACCGCTGGATGGTGGGCGGATAGCAGATTACCATGTTGAGCGTTGAGTATGGCGTTGCTGTCCGAACATTGATCTGGGCACTGGTACCGGCATATCTGTATGGTGCACTGGAAGTGTACTTCCATCGAGTCTGGGAACTTGAACGCCTGGAAGTGCGCGTACGACAGTACGGATGCGCTGGCACCGAAGTTCTTGATCTTGGTAAACCGGGACATGAGCTTGCCGCGTGTGACGCAACCCTTCTGGTCCACAAGTTGGATGGGTGCCCGTTTGCCGTCGTGCGCCATACAGTTCCGTACGAGCATGTCGAACTTGGAGTCGTCGTCCTTGATTGCCAGCACCATGGTCATTGTTTGTCCAATTTTCACCAATCCGGAGACTTCGGAAGCCCAAGGTCCCTTGCCGACCTTGTTTTAACAGAAAGAGAAAAATAAATAGTGAAAATCGAATATTGTTATTAATATCTACAAATAGGACAAGTCATAATGGAATCCAAATTTGGGGGCGATAATGATATATGATAAAATGGATAAATGAGCCAAAAGGTTAAAGATGACTTTAAGAGGACGTCACACCGCATTTATTTTCAACTTCATCATACAAATGTTACGCTACGCACATTTAGTTTCGTTAGTTTTAATATTACAATGAATTGACATATTATTAAAACTAAAAGTTAACAACATTGACAGTGGACCGTTGGATTTAATATTTTTTTATTTTGAAATATTAAAATAACTGACTTCAAAACTACAAATTTAAAATAAAAATGCTTTCAACGATATTATAAAAAATAAGGTTAAACAAGGTTCTGATATTAAAATTAAAAAAATTATGGACCTACTGACCATATTAACTTGTTGTGTTACAGTACATTTACACGTGTTTATAAGAAGTAGACGACGCGGGAGAGACGTATTTTTAAGAGAACACTCAAGAGTTGCACTCATACATTTATAATATATAATCGATGTCCGTCGGTTGGTTAAAAATTGAATTATCAAAAGGGAGAAAATTGAAATGAATTGAAATTCGTCTGCGGTGCTGTCTCGTGCGTTTTCTTCGAAAGTTCTACTATAATGCTAGTTGTACAAATGTACAATGTATAATTTAATACCGAAAAACTAGATCAACGAAAAAGATAGTAGTCAAAATCTCAGTTGAAACGCAGTAGATGTATAACGCATATAATAATATATTATAATATAGTATCTTTGGTGTAAATGCGAAACTGATGTGGTATATATTATTATCATGCGTTTTCGATTACGATTATTTGCAATATTGATGTTTAAATATTATAACTGTAAACGGCCGTATACTATTGACTGCACGATATATATAATTATATTTTTCCGCGTTCGAAGTAGTGCAAAATTGAAAATTTATATTTATGCGGCCGTATATTATAATTATTGGTGTGTAGATTGTGGTTGATACCTACGTTTAGAATTTGTATAATAAAACTAGTATTTGATTTTAGAAATTCGAGCGTAAGGAGATAAAAATTATCACCTAATTTAAACACAAATGATAGCACGTCGTTGACGATCGAATTATTTTCGTAACCAACTAAATGCACGTCGTTTGGTATTATTTACATACTACTTTCGTATAATCGACTTGTGTGTGTGCAAAATTAATTTGTATTCATTGAGCTGAATCGTTGCAATAAATAACCAGCAATAATAATGCAAAATTGTGAATTTCATTTTGGCGACATAAAAAAAAAAAAATTCCCATTTGAATAACGCTATTGCGGATATCCGCATTAAATAGACCGTGTACTAATAAATTATTATAAATTATTTGCAAAATTGAAATGTCTACAGTGGCGGCACGGGTGATCATTTTGTTTTTAAGCAATTTCTTTACGTCTGAAACAGGTAAGTGGAGGCACACGATCACCTAAATCTGATAAAATATTATTATTGCAAAGGATTTTTTTTTCGTTCGTGCTCGAGGTTACAATGGTCGTATTGAAATATTATGTTTCTATAGGTAGCGTAATAAATTACTTGTATCTGCATCCAACATCCAACGTTGTCGCCGGCGAAGTCAGCCCTGACTACATCCAGCATGTCAACCGGGAACGGCCTGAACGTGACGGACTTCTCAGTACTGGTCGTGCCACGTGCACCGGAGCTTCCGGGCCTGGTCCCAAACCTCTTGCACTTGCGGGTCATACTGGATGACGACGATGTTCTCGAAATAGGTGCCGGACCCGGAGTCAGCCCCGTACCCGTATAGACCGTTCTCGGTGTTGCCGGAAGTGCCGCAAGCGTGCACGCCGATCTCGAAGTTGACGGACGTCCGGCCTAGACCGGCGGGCAGGTGCACGCAATTTCCGTTGCTGTAGTGGCCCTTACTGAACACGATTCCATAGAACGGCTTGTCGAAACTCAGGAACACCTTCATTGAGTTCTTCTCGCACTTGACGTCCAGTGACACGATTTTCGGCATGTCGGCAGACGCGCTGCTCGGCCATGGGTCTCCGAGCGCGTTTCCTACCGGACCGGCCGAGTACACCTTGTCCATGGCCTCGGATTGTTGGGCGACCAATTGTTGTTGCTGTTGCTGTTGCTGTTGCTGTTGCTGCAATGACGGTGGCGGCGGTGGTGGTCCGTGATAAGCCACGTTGTGGTGGTGATACTTGGCGGACTGCTGTTGGGGAGGTTGAGACTGCTGCTGAGGTGGTGGCGGACCTCGGTTCAGCGGTGGATGGCCGCGAACAGGTGCCGACTGCGGTTTCAAGTAGTTATGCTTGGCTATGGAACCGGACGCGTCCTGATCGTCCACGTCGTCACCTGTCTCCATGGCCAGCTGGTCAGGGTTGTGCGCTTCCATCGCGTCATCACGCTTCTGCGCCGGCGATTGCATCGGCCCGTGCTGCAGCTGCATTTGCTGTTGGTCGGACTGTTGCAGCAGATCGTCGATCGATTGCGACGTCCCGGAAACAGCTTCGACCACGTCCACTTCTTCCGTCATCTGTACACAGTTCACATGTACCATTGAAATTAGAAAAATATGAAACAGTAAGAATGATGACGACAGGAAAGAAAAACAAATTTAAAAAAATATTATATAGTATAGTTATTATAGTACACATAGTAGGGTGATTTACTAAGGACGCTTAACGTAAATAATTATATTATTAAACAAAATAAAACAATGGTGATTATGCTTGGTAAATCACCCTGTTTATTATATTCCAAAATTATAAGTAAGCTTTTTATAGAATATGTAGCGTTCAAAGACTTCAAAGTTGTGTGGGAAACTTTTTTTTTTGTCGTAACCGGGCGAATGTATTTTCGATTATATGATAAAATACTAATATTTAATATAAATTTGTATCAGCTCTACGTGTCACGTCCACAATATCAATGTATAAGTATTAAGTATATATATGTAGATATTAATGTTTTATACTTTAGGGCACTACAGTTGTCGGGTTGTCCGTTTTTCCACGAAAAGTAATAGAAATTTAAGCAGGCTACTCATGATTTGTCGTGTTGAGTAAGTTTAAAAATTATATCATAATATGATATTATTCTAATTATTTATATGCTATGTATCGATGAGATTTATATAAAATCTTCGAGGCTATAGTGGTGGAATTAAATAGCTTTGAACCATAAAAATATAATATATGTCACGTCTATCGAAACGTTATCTATTCAAGGATCTTTAAAAATGAGTTCCGTCGATTGAAAATAAAATAGTTTTCTAATCAATATCAGACAAATACAACGAACATATTGTTAAGATATAATTAAATAATCTGTTTCAGTTCCGTCGTGTATCACAGGGAATGTCAATAATGAAATGACTCGGAACATTATTCGAGGGTACGTTTCCGGGACATATTTGCGAAATTTAAATTTCCCCGCGATACGTGTACTATTGTATACTGTATTACTATAGCCATGTATAGATACTTATTACTAATAAGTTATTATTCGTCGGCAACTACTGCCGCGGCGGTAAACCTAGTACTATAATATAGATCGCGGAGAACTACTTTCGAAAAACTCGAAAGTCGTAAAGGATATATAACCACGCGTGCACACACACCATATTGTATTATATTGTTGTACATATTTTTGTACACACATTGTTGTACCTATTATAGATACCCATGTATCTAAATCTAATATACGCTCTGTGCGCCGTAGATATCAATCGGAGAACGGAAAATCAACGAAATGATCGTATTTTTCGGACTCGTAAAGTGTACTTTATACGCATGAGTAAAATATCGTCTTATTTGCATATGTGTATGATACTCGTATGATACACGCGCGTTTAGTTTTAATAATAATAATAATATTATTACCAATATGACGCGTGCACGAGGAAATGTGTTTATTGTTTGCGCGCGTAAATGATACTCGGTATTATGCTGCTTAACGGTACCACAAAGGTTACCTAACCATAACGAGCAGACAGCAGTGCGTATATATATATATATATATATAATATACCTATATCTAAGTATAATATAAGATCTATATTCCGCAGAGTGAGTACGGTATACCTATATACAACAGTAATACGGTATAATTGTCCATAACGTTGTATCTATATATATTATTATTGTATACACACATATATATATATATATATACACCGCGTATCCCGTATCAATTAAATAGACCAATGGTATTAATGACTGCGTCGTGTATGATACGCGTAGTTATATATTTGTATGTCGCCGTTGCGACGACGCCGACGACGACGTACTCCAAGTGTCCAACCTCTATACAGACATCAACGATATTGCCCGCGGTCAATCGTCATCAATGTTTTTAACGTTTTATTCAAAACAACGAATTACTTATACGTCGTGTATAATTCGCATATATATAGTTATAACATGCAATATTATTGTTTGGGGGCAAGTACTCACACTGCACGCCAGAAAGCAAAACATCAGTGACAGTCTAAGGATCATTTTTAGTCCGTGCGGTCTTATTGAACGATCTGAAAAAAAAAAATAAATAGATTTAATAATAATATTATATAATATAAAGATACGAGTAAATAATATAATATTATAATATAAACGAGCAGATCAGAGTATAGGTATAAATGCGTCATGATCACAACAACATCCCCGTGCGGTCATTACCGCGATGTTCGACTGGGGTGTGACGACCGAAAGGGAAAGTTAAAATGTGAAATCGATTCAATATGAGATAGAAAAAAATTCGTCTTTCGAAAGGCTGCGTGCGTGCGCGCGCGTGTGATATGGACTGCCGTAGTGTGTAGCTTCAGCAGTACCTATACGCAGTGTATACACAGGTCGTTTGACCGCTTTGAATTAAAAAAAAAAAATAATAATAATAATAATAAATAAAAGAATGATTTCCTTCCAGTCCCGGGCCGTGCTGCCTACTTTTGTGCACTAGAGCTGCAGTTCGCGTATTCCGTACATAGATGGGTAAGGAAAAAAACCGTCAGACAGATGATTCCGGTTTTCGCGCTCGTCTCTGCGTTCCGCGGTGGCACATCCTGTTCACCGGGAAACCTGGAGAGAAACACTAGTGACACACTAGGACATATTTGTGTGTAAATCGTCCGTTTTTACCAGTACGTGATCGTTAACAATGCCGGTCATCGATATACGGCAGACACACACACACACACACACACACATATTATACACACAAACTGCATCTCGCGTCAACAAGAAAAATAATCAATATATGTATTATTTAATGACCATATAAGTTATAGGGCTTACAGATCGAAAAGAAAAATATGAAATGAACTTTCTCAAACGTCTTTGAGCTGGATAACCTTTCAAAAACGTGGACCGCGCGCAGCGGTGTTACAACAATCGTATATCATACGTACTGTATTATAATATCAACCTATGCGCGTACGAGTTCTGCTAACTTCTGTAAACTGTTATGGTTATTATTGCGATCACGAACATTATTTAGATCATCGAGAGGGAATATATATAATATTATAATTATATTTAAATAGGAATAACGTGTTTCATAATTCGATAATAATTAAGAACGAATACGCTGCTCAACTTCCGAAATCCGGTTTTATGGTCACAGCCGGTGTGCGGCCCGTGAGTGGGTCAGTGTTCTTCTTAAAATAAATAAATAAATAAATAAAATGGGATAAAAGTCTTAGCAGTCTCTCCCGACTAGGTTACAGTGCTACTACGCATTATGTATGTCGAACATTTTTATGGTAATATATTATATTATACGTTTAGGTCAAGTACCCGAGAGAAAACGCCGGCAGCTGCGGCAGCCGAGCCCGGGCTGCTGCCTATGCCTGGTCGCCCGCTCCCAGCGTCGATCAGTGAACGTGATTTTCAATAGCCGCGATCACGTTTTGTTTCTACGAAACTATTATAATGTATACGTACCACCCCGCCTATTCTCTTCTCTACGCCAATCGATCGGTTTGCGCATGATGACGATAATAATATGGTAAAAATTGGCGGATGTAAACCTTAATATATAATACCTATGGCTAGTTGGCCCGGGCGCCAGGTGCTCCCCTCGGGGTTTTCTGGGTCAGATTTCTGATCGATTTATCACCCCATTTCCTCATGATTGACCCACAAACATGGCGCGATGTGTATCAAAAAACACAAGACCGTTTAACAGCGAAATAGTATCGCAATGTGACGAAAAAATGTACACCGCAATATCACATTGTGACGTTCGTCGTCGTAACATAAAACAAAACCAACACGAAAAGTACAACGTTAATAATGCGTACTCGACCTGATTCGTGGTCCGGTGTTGTTATAGAAACAGAATAAGTGTACGAATAATTCAATAATAACGAAATAAAGAAATGAAAAAAAAAAATGATCGTTCGTCCAAGCGCATACGTCTTAATGTTATGCGCAGCAGACGTGAGGTGTATCGATGCCAAGACAATATTATATCGTCCGTTGCAAAGTATATATTATTATACCGTTTGTATCGAGCCACGTGCGATTCCCTATATATTATTACCTATAGATACAAACCGACGGTGTACGGACGTTTGATTTATGTTCGACCTGCTGCGTGCTATACATTACGATATGCATATGTCATTTGCGAAATTGGCATCCCCCAAGTCGTCCTACTGTACACGTTATTAAGTAGTACTGCCGCCGCAGCATCGGTTGTAATCCGTTCACGCGTATGTTATTGTTATGTTATACACACTCATCGGTCACCGCGACGAGGTTTTTCGACAAATCTGTCGTCATACACTTATTATATTATTGTCCGTGCACAACCGAGTATATCGTTACGTTTTCGGTATACCCGGGTAACTTTGGTATTCGGTATATTGTGATCGCGGTATACCTATAGACTTTGCGGTGTTCTGCAGTGTTCTGCGGTCCCCGTGCCGGCGCTATGGGACTATGACTCAATCGCACAACCGTACACGAAACGAGACGATCGGCATCGTCGTCCGGCCCGTGTTAATAACGATACGCACAAAATAATAATATATAATATATTTCAATAATATATGCTCTCTGCCGGTTTACGTGACTGTGCATACGTTATGCATATAACCGCGCGGATTAGTCTGTACGACAAACGGTTTTTGTTCGACACGTGCATTGTCTTCCGAGTTTAGTAGCTTTCTATTTTCGCCAGACGCGTGTCGCCGCAGCATCCCGTGACGCGCGGACCCCTATGGGCCGCCGAAACGCCCTTCTGCGAGTTCCGCCGTCCCGACACGGGAGTTTAATTTCACTTTTATACGCGACAAGGAAATTAAAATTACAAATATTGTCCCGCAAGTAGATCATTCGAATATAACAATAATTACATTAATATTATCGTCGCAAATGTGTGTGCCTGCTGCTACATTATATTAGATCGCGGTCGTTGCACGTATATCGTTATTAATTAAGTTGATTAATATCGCCGCGCTCTAAGCCGGTTACAGAAACGATACTTTATGATCATATTATTGGACCTATTTTCATATAATATGGTTACGATTTAATTATTTTGCCGTTCGAGTCGGTGAACAGCAGTGTATAATATCACAATATATATTCCCTAGAATATTATGGTTTCCCGTGTATTATAATATAATAAATTTTTAATCACAAAATTACACAGTTATTAACTCTTAAATCGCGTCGGTGCATCCATTATTTGCTCTACATATTCACTCCAAATCACTATAAGTATATTACTATCTCGTATAATTATGTTATTTTTTTATCGTATAATAAATGATAAGCACTATTAATCTAAACATAACGCAGTTCGAACTTACGACGAAAAATGTATAAAGCTATATTCAATTAACTACATCCCAATCAATAATCAAAACTATATTGGTTTTGATACTTATTATTATATACCTAGATACATGCGGTTTCATGATATTTGTCGAAATACCTATGCCGTTTACGAAATATGTTTTTCCAAAACTATGTTTAAACGTTTAAACTATAAATCTACTTTGCTGCGATCGTTCAATGATATATATTATTCGTTTTTTTCTCTACTACTGTATTACCTATATTTACTTTATTATCTACCATCAACTACAGAAATAATATTATAACTAATAAGCTACTAAATAAGAATTTAATATTTTAAAGCACGTTTAAATAAAAACAAATTTATACGAAATCGTTGTGATAATAACCATCGTCACAAGTAATATTTTTGTGTATAGTATTCGACCTATGTAATTAAAAAAAAAAACGTTTACAGTTTATTAATTAAATACAAATTTAAAGATTCAGTAATGTTTTACATTATATTTGTGGCTTAGCTGTTCTTAAGTGTTCACCGTAATGTTTTATTTAAAAATAATCAATAGAGACAGTTGGTGTAAACTAAAATAATTAATATAATAATAAAAGTTTTATACAATGTAATATTATTATTTAAAGTGTAATTTATAATAATTGTTTTATAGTTTTAGAAACGACATAGATAACATCTGTTTAATGTTTAATTATTTATCACATATTAACAATTTAATGCATACTAACATATTCCACAACAATTAACCACTGCTAAGCCGACGTTAAAAAACGATTTGATTGGTATTGCCCACGCGTAAACAGGTTTTAACATTTAAAGTGTAAGTACCTGTTTATTTATTATAATCGTTTTTTTGATCATTTAGACGGAGTTCATTCATGCTCTAAGTTGCCCGCGGATCTGTTGGTTTCAAAATTTATAGGTCGTGTCAAAACTATTAATAATATTTAGATAAAATAAGATATTGTTGAAAACGATTTTCGCTTTTAGCCGACCGCTGTTCTTAGTTTATGAGATGTTGTATATAAACATTCGGAAATATATTTCTTACAAAAAACACTAATATTTACTAAAATTAAACGGTGTGAATAGAACTTTTGACATTATTCATATTTTTAAAATGCTTCACCCAAAATAATTCACAAATGATCAAGTCGAAATAAATTCTTATTAAACCAAATGGTACATATTATTATATTTAATATTTATGTAGTGTGAAGTTGATTATTTTCTAAGATACTTTAAAAAATATCTTTACATTATAGTACATATGTGTGTATATAACCATTAAAGCGAAAAATATCTAATTAACAATACTTATTTGTAAGCTACTATTAGGTTCGTAACCTATATGCAATTCGTATAAGTCTGTTATAAATCGATAAGTTGCTCAATAACGCAGTAGACTTGAAATTGCGCGTTTATAGAGATAGATGTATAGTGAATATCAGTGTTTAAAAAAACGTATTATTCGTTCGTATCAGATAATATAATATAAGACATTAAGATATTTTAAATATACGAGAATTCGAAATCTTACCTCAAAACTAGAAATCTGGTCTCACTGACGCGTAATTAGACAGCAACTCGTAGTATTACGAAAACAAAACAACAGCACTATTGTAACACACTATTAACAGAAAAAAAAAATGTGTTAAAAGTTTTCGGAAACTACAAAAAGTTCTAATGATTTAGGCCCGAACGAGCAGTTGACGCGACGGTTTCAAGACGATTAGTGATCGAGAACTCTTGGCCGGCAAGAAGAAAGGATCAATGAGATCCATCCATCTCTTAGTCGTGGTTAGCTTTACAGGGGTCCGATGATGATATTGAAACGGCGACAACGTGTTTCCGTGTCCCCTTCCTCCTTCACGGCCACTCACGATAGATACCAGCCACTTGGTCATGACCTAGACCTCAACAGGAACAAGTCGGATGGTCTGGTTTCATCAAAGCCCGCATAGCAATTAGTCTGCGTGTGTGTGTGTGTGTGTGTGTGTGTACACTGTTCCTCTCTCTTCCCGTCTGCGCATGAGTATTTACTACACGTCTTTCTCGCTGTTTTGCTCTCTCTCTCTCTCTCTCTCTCACACACACACACACACACTTATTCTCTCTCGCTTGCACTCTTTCACTTCCCATAGGCCCCTCGCTCTGTCTCTATCCATTTCTCCGCTGTTTCACTACGATTTTGTGCTTCATTGAAACTATTTGTACGGATATGGCTCGATAATGCTATTCTAAGATAATAATATAACGTAGGCACTCCACGAAAGTAGTATACATGCGCCAAAACGCATACAGAAGAGAGAAAAGTCCTACTGTCTAATTACACAATTGTGTAAACGCGCAGCCTTTATTTATTTTTAGTTGTGAAATTTTAACATTAAAATCATATAACCTAATTTTGAACAAAATCTTTCGCAAATTATAACATATTAATGTAAAACGTAGCTAGATAAATTTATTTAAAATTCTACGATTATACCTATATCTAAGTTATTATCACACGTTGATAATGTATAGTATTATAAACATATTCTAAGAAAATATATTTTGTACTATTTCATGGCTATTGCTCATCATTAATAATTATCTTCTAATTAGGAATAACGTTTTTTTATCTGTAGTAATGTAAATGTACTGTACATTATAATACTTATATAATTGTATTCGTTTATATATAAGTAAATGTATTATCTATTATATTCTATATCCTTACCTAATATCAACCATATTCTTGGTATCACACACATAATTGGTTAAAGTCAAGTTAATTTTCCACCACATTAAATATATTATAAAATTTCAAAACAGAATGACGAACTTACGAAATTTTAGAGCCAACCATGAACAACTTTTTATCGATTCATCCTACAATATTTTGCAAACGGCTTACTTGAAAATTGTCGTAAATAATTTGGCATGATTTGTTACTAATTTTAAAGTTATAGGTCAACATATATGGACCAATTTCACGATTAAAAAGTGAGTTTTATGGGTAAAGCAACTACACGCATTTTATTGCAAATCTCGATGCTTTTTTTGGTAAATATATATTTCGAATTCGAAAAATTAACTTGCAAATTATAGATGATGATTTTGAGTCACTACGCCAAAGTAGGTGGGTCATTAGACATTTATAATAATTTTTGTTCCTTGTACATTCTTAGTATTAATAATCATGTTATAAAATGCAACATTTAATTAAACATTTTTCATATAGTCACGTCACAATTGTATTTATTTGTGATGTATTTATTTTTAGTAAAATTATGCTGTAGCACAAGTCACAATGCCAAGTATTAATTTTTTCGGCACCGAACTTGAATTATTTTTATATTCTATGTAAGTGCTAATGGTACTTTGTATATTACATATATTTTTATACGAATAATTTTTTTTTGTCATGAATTAAATTTTTATACTTAAAATAATAGTAATTAATTAATTCAACTGTTGCATAAAATGAAAAAAATATTAATACACAATATTATTAAATATTTTTAAGACTATTACATTAGTAATTATCTAATTTTATTAAAATATTTATCTTTTTTTATTATTTATGTAAATAATAATAATGTGAC
Organism: Rhopalosiphum maidis; assembly: GCF_003676215.2. Lineage (NCBI taxonomy): Eukaryota > Metazoa > Arthropoda > Insecta > Hemiptera > Aphididae > Rhopalosiphum > Rhopalosiphum maidis. The sequence goes on along the minus strand of NC_040877.1, from coordinate 26,524,658 downwards.
ACAAGTATTGTACAATAATAAAGTACGAACTGCTATTGAATTCCATGTATTCTATATTATACATATTAATATGAAGAATTCATTTTTTCTATTTTATTAATGTAATATTATAATTCTAATCAATAAATAAACAAATATTTATATTGCTAACCAAATTATATTTTTTTACCAGTAAAAGATATAATGAAGCGTGATGTGTCTTTGATACCAATCAAAAGAAAATTGAGTTTCTAGTATTTAGTATAGTAAATTATAGTATCTAGTATAAAACAATAAAAAATGTATGAATATTTGCTGACAAAAAATCAGTATATTTAAAAGTATCGGTATGTGCGTATCGTTTTTGATGATAACAATTATTGCTTATTTCAATAATTATGTTACTATAATAACTATTAAGTTAGTTAATCTAACATAATTAAAAACAAAATCTAAATAGTAAGTATTAAAAATGATTTAGTTTGTATTTAAGTGTTAATTTTTACTTTTAAGTATCAAGATTTTAGTAATATACATAGTAATTATGTATATATATATATGTATGTATATATTATACATCGTTAAAATTAATTAAATTCACTCTAAGTAAAACAATCGACAAGATGACAGCGTACATATACAAAAAAAATATTTAGTAAAAGAAGAATAATGCAATTATTAATATGCCCTATTTAAAAAATTATTATCTGTTAATAATAAAAAAAAAAAAATTATAAAAGTTTGAAATAAATATTTGTACACCTATTTTTTGCATAGAATTGCTTTGTAAATGTGATTTTTTACCGTATATTCTTTCATAGGTCTATGTAGTTGATAAGGTTATTAGCCGTTAGGATTATCTAGTTATTAGATAAATACTAGAAAGTTTATTAAAACTATATAAGTGCATAAAAAGTAATTACAGTAAATGTGTAAAAAAACTTTTTTCAAAAGTAAAATTGCTCTAAAATGTTCGAGTGTAATAGGTATATAATTAAAGATTAAAAACAAATTGTACAAGTATGTATTAAAGTTATGAGATTCTCGTTTTATGGAATACCATAAAAAAAACTCTAAAAATGGTTCATTTTAGAATGTGATAAGAATCGCTTAGAAATTTAATGTGACAACACATTGGTGGTCTCTCTAAAAAACTAATTTACTAAATTTATTTTGTGAAATGTGTGAATATAATATATAATATTATTCAATTATTGTAAATAGTAACCTGTTATACTTAAAAGTATGTCACGTTTAGTAATTGTAGACGGTTAGGTTTTTAGTTTTAATTTCAGGCATTGTAAAAATAGATTAAATAAAATACTTTACTAAACACCTGTTAATAAAAATGTATAGCCATTAAAATAATTTATTTTTTGAGACAGCAATACTAGCAATAACTCAAAATAACATATTTTAATTTTTTAACAATTAGCTAGGTAATAGGTATTCATTATTTTGATTGTATTATTTAATATGTATAAAAAAATTATTAATGTATATTTTCCAATGAATTTCAAATTAATATTATGTATTAACTTTATTTTTTTTTAATTAGGTAGGTACCTAGATATAAAATAATGCTACAATATATTTTTCATTTACTTCACTTAACTTCATTTTTTTACTTAACTACCTACTTAATTCATTATTTAAGTGGTACAGTTATTTTAAAGTTATTTGTAGTCATAATATTAAACTATAATATGATAAACTATTCATTTAATTTAAAATATAAGTAAATATCATGTTTTATTACAATATACAGACATACAGTAGTTAGTAATATGTTTTATTAATTCAATATAATTATGTTAATCAATTGATGTATTTACATTATATACATAAATACGTCTTATTAACATTACAAATTTCAAAAAGTACCTATGACTTTTTTTTTTTAATTTAATGATTTTATTACTTTCGTGGTTTTCAGAATAAATAAATACATTTAATGATATTTAATATGAAATTAAATATTTTCAAAGTCAATTTTCGTAAAATTATGTGGCACATGTAAATTCCACCGGAAAAGACGGGCCATAAAAATGTTGTATCAACTCCACCCGAGAATTTATTTCCATAGAAAAGGTCAGTAGTAAATTCCACATCTGATATTCATGTAATCGACAGTAATTATTAGTAGTTTCGGCTTTCATCTTCGCTCCGCTTTCTATACAATAACCCTCGATTTGTAATAAAACACCCGACGAGTAGGTCAACTATTTAAAAAAGAATTTGGTTTTGAAAATGAATCATGTTATCAATGAATGCAGTTTATCATTTGATAGTATTTTTACTAAACATTGAGTAATACAATATTTTAAGTTTAAACTATCTATTAAATTAAATAACAAAAGTTTAAAAAGCAATATATTATACTTATAGTAAATACATTTTTTCGGAGAAAATAACTATTTTAATAATTTATTCGATTTGTATGATTTTATTTTTTGCTACAAAATAATTTTATAACAAAATATAAATTTTTATCATATTATGATATATCTACTATATTAATAATAAAACAATTTCCGTAATATAATAATAATATAGGTACTGTATAATTATTATGTAAAACATAATTAAATATAAAATTGTTTAAAGGTTAAAATGTCGTATAGTTTACGAAATTCTATGTACAATAATTAATATTTTTCACAGAGTATATAGTTTACGCCTGTTATATTACCAAGACCTAAATCATAGTTAATTCTGTACCTAACTCTTTGCATCGCTCTTTTCAACTATCATAGTCTATACTCTATACCATTATATAATTGTTATAAATAATAATTATGTGAGATTTACTTAGACAAATCTATTTATAAAGGGTAGGGAATATAATTAATTGATTTCAGACAAAGATTATGGAAAGAGAACATTGTTCTTAGATCAAACAACATTGATGTGAGGTACGTGTGAACTGTCGAGTTTACACAATCTATAATGAAAAGGAACTACGATTAAAACTAACCTCATAATGTTATGTTGCCGAATATCTCCTTCACGATTCTTGAAATATGTTTTACAACGTAGAAATCGTTATAAACATTTTGGAAGAGGAATAATTGAATTGATAATAAAATACGTGAATATGTAGTAATGAACAATTAATTTAATCAATTACCATTGATGATTTTACACGAATGTGCAGTGTAAAGATTATCAGACATCAGATTAAAGCAAAATTATTCGTTTTTCCATTATTATCAAATAATATTCAACAGGTTTTTGACACGATGTGTATAGTCATTATTGATCACGATTCACGGCAATATAGTTTTGTTACAGTTTAAATTTATATTTATTTATTTAAAATATGTTTTTTCTATAAACTACTTAATTTTATTGAAATAACGTTTGAAAACAGTTCCGTTTTGCTAAAGAAACGATACTTAATTTTTCTTGGTGACATAAAGACATACTTATTCAACAATTTTTTAAGGTTAGTTTTATTACTTTATGATTTTTATTATATTACTCAGGTAAATTCAACTGATCGCGCGTAGGTAATATAAAAAAATTCAATAACAAACATTTATTACGACAATGAATATAATTTGATTTCTCATTAATTATTATATATTAGGGATGGGCAACTGGCAAACCGCATACATTTTTACCTAGCCTGTGCTACATTTTAAAATTACTTTACACAGTTTTAGCGTTTATTTGTATACTATTGTAGTATGTTTTTTTAACATTTAAACATGTTATAAATATAAAAAGTAAATGATAACTTTTTTTTTTTGATTTCTTTACTCTATGCAGACAGATTTAAAGGTTCTAAAAATTGACTCTCTAATAACTTTGAATTCCCCGTGCCTGTTATATATCATAATATATTATACACGTAATAAATACCTACAATCAACTTAAACGATTTTAACAACAAAATGAGTTGTTTAGGTTCAGTTCATTGAAATGCAAAACAGGTAACTCATGTGACTACCAAACAATTATGTAAAAAATATAATAAGTTTTAGGCATACCTAATAATAGTATATAAATAAATAAATTAAAAAAATATTAATGGAAAATATCGATTTAAATCTCATAATCAATGCTAAAAATATAAGATGTTTATTCATTTTTTAGGTAGGTATATATGCATTTAAAATTTAATTTGATATAAATTTAACTAAATACTCAAATTGCAAATTATAAAATAATGTAGCATATCGTCTAAATTTAAATATTATTGTATTCAAAGGTTTTAATAAACCAAAGAAAAAAGTTGTAAGTATTAAACAAATAACATTTTAAAATAACTTAGAGCCTTATTTTTTTATTTTTACTATGTGTACGTATTTCATATTTATATTAAAATTGTATTGAAAAATATTTTTGTAAAAAAATGTTTTGTGTATATTTCATTGTTTTTTCAAAGTTCTTATTCATAATAAATAATTAATTACTATTGTCTTAAACTGTTACGCAATTAAAATTAAAGTTCACAACTTACATATATATATATATTACACACAGTAAATTATGCAAAATTCCAGGGTCGTATTTAGGAGGGGATGAAAACATGAAGTAATAGCTTAGGTTATAAATAATTAAAAAGATTGCGCAATAATTGATATGACCAAAGTACAATATCAACTTAATTATTGTAAAATAGGATGAGCGGGAAGAAAATTTTTTATATATTATGAAGTACCTAAAAGAGTACCTATCTAAAACACTGAAGTTCTAAGTACGACTTTGAAAAATGTTTAAAGTAAGTAGGATCCTGGTAATCCTAGTAAAACCGCGAATTATTGTATGTCACGTGCTGTATAATTCTATGTTTTTATGGCGCAGTACACACACACACACACATATATATATAGTACTTAAGGGCTAATTTTATCCAAAAATTATTTGATTTCACAAATTATTTTATATTACTTTACCAAAAATAAAGTGGACCATACCTCCGCACGAATAAAAATATTTAGTGAATCCGTACTTCTGCACGTTCGAAAAAGCTAACGCACTGTAGCTACACATTCTAAAAATATTTTAAATACCAAAAGTCCGCATGCCATAAAACTGATATAATTGATAACATCATAAATTTATAACCAGTATATTTATTTTCCCTGGGTGTAATGTTTACAGGACAAATTCAGATCTCTGAACATTCTCAGACATTCTTTAACTATTAGTTGCTTAAAATATTATTCTTTAAGATTATGAAATTATTACACATCTATTTAATTAAGTTTTATTGAAATATGGCAAGCAAGATAAGTGCTGTATACAGTCAACGAAAAAATGTGCTATCAATAAAGAGTAATTATAAATATTTAAAGTATAGGGAATTAAAATCCGAAGAAATTGAACGGAAATGCATATTTACAAAAAAACGCGTTAAGTAAATTATACACTATTGGCGTTGATATTAATTCTTCGCAAATCAGGTACACATTCACATGCAAATATCATCAATATTATCGACAAACGATTAGTAACGGGATAAAATGAGACTTGATTTTATTATAAGTTGTCGTCCCTCCAAAGTCCAAGTAAATACAACTTTAAATGGCAACCTACTAATGTAGTAGCAGCATCAAAACGATGCAAAATTTCCACCCATTATTTGGGACAAAAAAGAAGCAGAAATGGAGAGATCAACAAATAACTGTAACTCTTTTCATGCCAAATTAGGTAATTTATTTAATTCAGACTTCAGTACAACCAAATATTGATGTTTTCATTAAAGATGTATAAGTTACGAAGACGGGTTCTTGCAATTATTCTGTCAACAATAATGAAAGTAGGAGAATTAGACCATAACAAAAACATAATATACAATTTATAAATAAAAATAAATAATTATATAATTACAACTTAATTGATAGGTATAATTTTGTAAGAATTTATTCAATCAAATTAAATTTAAATTTATATTTGATATAATTTTATACGGATGGCGACGATGTTTGTAGTAAATTTACTTCATTATTATTATTTTGATACTACTTAGTACTTAGATCTATTTTATATAATAATTGATATAAACCTTAGCAGTAGTGGATTTGAGGCACTTCTTTACAGTTATATTGTATTTATAAGGCCTATAACATCAAATCTTAAATATTGTGTTTACAAAATTCTATCATATTATGTAATATATGCCCCCTCAAAAAAAAAATAAAATCCACCTACTGAATGTTAAATGATGTGGTTTTCGGTACTACCTATCTAATATTATTTTTATTTAACTTTAATAACATGTATTGTAGGTATTTAAACAATAAATTAATTAATACCCATTATGTGTATTATATTACCTATATTGTGATGTGCGAAGTTAAAACAAACTTTTAAGCGGAATTAAAGCGATATATTAAAATAAATAGCCACAATGCGTGTGCAGTTACGGTACGGAAAAAAATTAAAATGAAGCATAAAATTGTGAAAATATTAAGCGGTCAAAAAATATGTTTTCACAAACGTATGATTGCGAGAAAAATAAAGTTTATATGTAATGATATTCGTTATTTTTCGTATGTGGGTACTTAAAAATAATTTTATATATACAAGTATAAGAATATAATATTTTTCAGAAACCTATTAATGGATAACAATCGTGTATTTATAACATAATATATGGTTCCCACATACAACTCTGAATTAAAAATAGTCAATCTATTAATATTCTTCAAAGTTCAAAATATGGTGATATATTATATTTTCAACAACATTTTTCGAGCTTCTATACAAAATTTTATTTTTATGCTATATTTAATCGTATTTTATAATAGCTGTCGATCGATACCTATAATGGTTTTAACAAAATTGTACATCCATATTGTTTTGAATTAAAACATGAAATACTATAGCTGGTATAATAATAGTATAATATGAGAAATCAGTTTAACGATCACCTATGCTCTTTTGTAGTTTTACAATTCAATGTTATAGAAGAAAACTGTTTCGAAGATTAACCTTATTATAAGTATATTATTGGTATATTGTTATACCTATTAAAACTTAAAATAAATAATAAGTTGACAAAACCATAAAAATTTAATACAATATGTATGGTTAGTTTCAATGGACAATATATTTTATCCTTGTATTAGTAACTTTATAATTTGCGTGTATACAACGACGCAAGTTAATATATAATTGTAATAGACGTTTGCTTAGAAAACGACTAGAAACGTCTCGATATCGTTAAATTATTCGAAACTATGTAAGACTGGAAGTAAATGGTATATATTATATAAATCGAAGTAATAATATAAATTGATTTTCCGTTGATTTTATTAAATCTCATTGAATATGTGTAATTCATTGCAGATCGCCACTGTCCATTCTTCTGCAGCTGCCGATAGTTCTCAAAACGAATTCGTTGCGATCGCTACAATCGTAAAATATTATCATTTGGTTACATACATCGTAATAATGATGGTTAATCATAAATTCGTAACACAATAGGTACACTACAGTTATATGCATGTGTGCAATCTAGCCGGGTATGGTTTCTCTTTAGTATTTTATAGAAGAGATGGTAATGATATAGTTTTATCCTTGTTTTTAAGCTCTAATTTATTGTACATTACAAGAAGTTAAATTTTTTTATTTTAAAGTATAATGCATGAGTTTGATTATATTTCTGTGAGCGTTTTATGGATTTACCTATAATCACTAACAAGTTATTAAGACACTTATATTGTATAGGTTATCAATACAGCTATACTTAAAGTAATATAGTCGATATAATAACGCTACTAGTTTAATATTTTTTTCATTAAATTTAACAATTTTATACAACTTGAAGTACCTACTGCTCTGTATTATATACCCAGTGTTGACGTATGCGCATTGATTTATTATTGATAAATTATTTGAAAGGTAGAAAGATTGTATTCACTTCTTTCCCACTATGTTTTCGACATAATAGGTACGTACAAAATATTTATCGTAGAGATGTGAATTTTATATTAAAATATGTTGACGGATTATCAAATAATTTTACCGGTAGACTTCTATTATAAATTGATTAATGTCTATGAAATGTTGTCACAATTTTTTATAATTAATATGATTTTTTAATTTGCAAATAAATTTAATAACTTGATTTTATTGTTCCATTAAAGTATTTTGTGTTCAATATATATATATAAATAATAAAATATAATTACGATAAACTAAAATTAATAGCCTGTTTAGTGTAACTATATAATATAAGACATTAGACTATTTTTTTTTTAAATAATAGAATACACAATCATTTATTAAAAAATATTTAAATAATAATAATAATCATAAATTAAAAATAACAGTTTATTATATCTGATCCGGTACATCACATAGCGTAGCCTGTGACAAATTAAATGCCAACTGATTTATTGTTTCTTATTCTTCGTTAAGAGAATGCAACAATCATATATGTTGTCTCCGTCTTACAATCATACTATATAGTAAATTTGCGTTCAAAGAACCCACTATATGTATTGTTAGATTTATTACGTAAAATATTACGAATTTAAAATGCTCATCTCCAGCGTAACAATTAAAATATCGAATAAATCCAATGTTTAGTCACTGATAATGTTCTAACCTTTAACTTTGATAATAGTTCAATTCATTTTAATATTAAAGATAACAACACCTATAATGGATTCTACTGAACGCAAATTCGCTATGTTGAAGTTTTTATGGAGACGACACAAGCGGATGTGGTGTCCTCTCAAGAGGGCCTGTACGTGACCTGTTTTTGCTTTAAAACACGCCTTATAAGAAAATTTATCACGCCTCGTGAAGTGATCCAATTTTGATAATTTTGTTTTTTGGGTTAAAGTAATGGGCGTCACCGTTTTTCGCCAAAATCGACCTTTCCATTTACCGCCAGTATAATAATATATATTTCCATTTTCAATCACCACAAATTTCAGTTTTTATATTTTGGTAACCCCTTATTGTAAAAATTGAAATATTTTATTATATAATATAGATCACGTAGACAATATTTTTAGAATCATATTTTTTCTCCAGTAATTCTGACATTATACAATAGTTTAAGTATTACTTGAATGTGTGTGTGGTTTCTTAAAATATTTTACAACATCCTATTTATACAATAAAAGAGTATTTATTTAATGTTTTTTTTTTTTTTAAATGTATTTAATTAATAACCGATTACCTACCTACTTATTTTTTTATTTTAAAAATCATTGCCAATTAACAATAACTTCACATGTTTTCATAGTAAGGGGTTACCAAAATATAAAAACTGAAAATTTTGGTGGCGAAAACGGAAATATATGTACTAATGTTAAACGGAAAAGCGGATCACCCAGAGTAATACCTCTTACGCTTTAGACTTTGATTTTCCAAATGATATCTATTGTTACCCCTTACAGTTGATTAAATTATAGTTGATCTTGTACCGCGGCGCTGTCCATGACAGTACTAGCGGACTTATCTTGTCTCTTAAACTTTATTAAATGTAAGCTACACATATTGTTATTAACACATTCGTGTGTATAGTTTTGACCTAACTAAATGTTATCATGTCTCCCACTCCAAAACAAAAGTTACGCCACCGGTTACACGTTATCATTATCATTGACGTGTCCGTGTGTGTATCATTATTTTATTACATTATATTATTGTTTCCTCTCGCGAATATAGTTATTATCGGTCACGACAACGAAGACGACGACGTGCGCGCGTGTGTGAAAAAAATCACGACTTGTACAGCGGTATAGTGCCCATATAATATAATAATAATAATAAAAATGATATGTAATATTATACACGCGCAGCATCGCGCCGTACCGTTGTATTAAATATTCTTACGTTAACGTCGATCGACTGCGAGGGCTTGCTGTATAGCGCGTACGATCGTTTTTATTTTCCCCTTATTAATTAATTAACGTATCCGGCAACGGAACGGATACGAGTGCGATGAATGACGATAATAATATTATTATACACAACAACACCGAAAATAATAATAATAATAATAACACGCAGTCGTGTAGCGATATAATTATTATCATCGTTATAATAATAATAATAATAATAATAATAATAATAACACCAACGTAGTATGTAGGTAGGTGTACCCGTGTAAAAGTACGAAAAATAAAACGTTTTTAATTATTGCGAGTTCGCCTTCTCTCCCGCACTGGCGGCGGCAATAATAATGTTCGTATGATGATAAATAATAATATAACAATATATATGATACACGGGTATGCATTTCTACGCTATACGTACATATACGGCGATCGCACGCGTTATTATATTGTTATTAGGTGCATGCAGTAGTTATATACGCGCAACGTGGACTCGTGCGTAACGCACCTTCTTCCGAGTATAATAATATATAGAGGTACGTATCGACGATCAAATGGACCGCGTACAGCCTCGGTCGAGTCGTCTCCCTCGTTTGACGCCGCCGCCGCCGCCGCCGCTTATGTCGCAGTTCCGGTCTAGGACGTAGAGCGTACCTATATTAAATTATATATATATATATAATATATTGAGCACCGCCGAATCGATACCTAAATATTTTGTATATATGCCGATATTTTTATTGAAACCTTTAAATTCCGAAGACTCTCGTTCGTTGAAATATATTGACCGCTATTCGGAGGTGTTAGTTGTTCAGTGTTGATATCACTTATGCATATAATATAATTTTATATGCCGAATGGTCGCCATCGTGTACGTCTTTACCGTCGATTGTATATTTTTTCATAAGTTTAGTTTCCTATTATTGTAATCTTTGATTTTGCAGACCGTTTACAGTACGCCGAAATACAATATTAATCGGAGTTCTCCGATGTATTTAAAATGCAAATGAGTGGAGTAGTGGAGCGATACAGCAGCGAGGTACCCCGCACAACGTTACGTCTGTGATCGTTATACAAAAGTCTTATTACTACGTTAAATGATCATTCAGCATAACTACACTGTTATAAACTTCAAAAGATTTAATATATATATACATAATTTTCATTTTTCTGCATCGGATTAATGACGGAAGATCTCGTGTAGGACGGGGGGGGGGAGGAAAGAGTCGTCGGCTACAGGGCCATTGTGCATATCATGCGCAGGCACTGCGATATAACGCATAAATATATACGTCCGTGCGTCGTGCGCGAGTGTATATATATGTATATCTGACGTGTAATGACAAAACGAAAGGGATAATAAGCAGGATTAATGCGATTTTGGCAATGGACTCGCGGGCTGGTTCCCACGTGTCCCCGTCGGCCGTCTACGCGGCGGGTCGCTTGGCGGATGAGCGACGGGTGTTCGGAGAGGGGGTGCGGGGAGCGAGGGAAAGCACCTTGGGCAGGAGGGGCGGTCAGTCTGCATTCCAACGGGCAGGTCGGCCCCGTAACCTACTTATTATCTTCTTCTCGCATATCTATGTGTGTGTATATACGTGTGTGTGTGTGTGTGTGTGTGTATACTTGTAGTTGTACATAAGTACCTGTAGCAGCAGCAGCAGCAGCAGCGGCGGCAGCGGCAGCGGCAGCAACAGCTATATAATGTATATACCCGCGCGCGCGCATTATACGCGCTCCGGGCTTAATCGCCTCCCCTCTGTGTACTTTTTATTTCTCCGTGGCACACACACACACACACACTCATAAGTCATCGCCGTAAGTGGAACCCCGTTTTATGGGAACTGGATAGACGTATAATACGTGTGAGTGAGCGTGTACGCGAGCCGCCACTCGCAGTGGTGTCGGAAGCGAAAGGAAGCCACCGCCGACAGGGGCTAACCGAATAACTACTTCCTCCTCTTCGTCCTATCGCGCGTGGTGTGTGCGCGTATGTATAACAACACGCCATTTGCGTACGAAAAAATGTTATGGAAAGTAAAAAAAAAAAAAAAAAACCTAGTATTAATGATCCATTGATATTATTATACGCACACAGACACACGCGCGCGCGCTTGTCGGGACCACACGTAATGTATATACATATATGTGTTGTATATATAAACAGGTAGGTACAAGTATATAAGTTTATAATACGCACTGGTTCAGTTCACTTTGCGCGTACGTTATTAGCATGCCATTGATTAGCGTTCTGTGTGTGTGTGTGTGTGTGTGTATTATATATATAAAATATAATGTGTACAGATCAAACAAACGAGATCGCCGCGCGCGTTCGTGGCCCTCGCCTCTTCGGTGTAAAATAATTACTATCATTATAATAATATCGTACGGGTACATCCGTCGTTTTTTCGATAAAACCGTCGACCAGATTTCTCATTATTCTACAATTTATATGAGATATTGTTATCGGAACGTTTCGATCGGAAACGCCGAAAAAAGTCATTTCATCATATTGTCATACATTATCGACTTCAAACATTATATGACACTATATCGTTATAAATAATACATTATTATGTGTTACGTGTCATTACAAACAATACAATATTATAAGTAAGTCAAAATACTCAGTCGCGAGAAGGAAAAGCGCAAGCGACTATTTTATTCGTTCAGATTGTATTCATAATAAAATATTATATTGTTTGTATTGCTATGACAAGAGTCCATTGTTATTAAAAGCGAATAAACGAAATGTATATATTAAATTTTAATATTCAAATAGTTTGTACTTATGTATATAAGTAATGTTTCAAACGGTCTAATTATTTTCATTACAATAAAAAGACGCACGTCATAAATAATTCAAATTTTTGGGCTAGTAAGTGAAAACTAAAAGTAATAATGTGTTTGCATTTGAAAGAATGTATAATTGCACGTTGAGGTTAGCCTAACCTATATACCTACCTACCTACCTACCTACCTACCTACCTCATATTATTAATAAAATATGCAACTATACCTATTATACAGCAGTATACTACTGAGGCCGTAAAAAATATTCTCGTCGCGGAGAAACGAAGAGTTTGAAAAGTATAAGTTTTCGACCGCTGTAAATTATAACATTGTTATTATGCCGACGCGGTTAACTGTAAAAAATATCAACAAAACGCAAGTTTTTGAATATAAATAAATAATATGCAAATGTCTAGACATAATAATTATGTGTATCGATCACGTTTTATGTATACTTAATTTTACTAAAATATGTTAAAGCAAATCGATATTAATGCGTTTACAATATACAGTATCAGTAATTATTGGTTATTGGTATCGATTTCGGTTTGCTGCTTATTGCTTCGGTCGTTGTGCAACATAGGATGCTTGAAAATGTTACTCCCAGACCCGGTCTTCTTGTCGCCGGCCGTTTTCGTACCGTAGTACAACGGGATGACGGCAGGACTGCAATCGTCCTGAACCATAGGGAATGTGTACTCGAGCTGGACGCCGTACTTGGGCAATTTATCGTGCACGTAACTGCGCACGTTTACCGGCACCGTCCTGTCCCTGGACAACAGGATGCTAGACAAGTATCGCGGGCTGGACGGTTTCTCGGCGCAGTGCAAAAGCACCGCCCACGTGTCCTTACAGTCCAGCACGAACGTGTTGTAAACGCCTTCGTCTAAAAAATCACAAAACGGTCGCGTTTAAGTTAATTTTTATCACTACGAAAACTCGATTCGTCTGCAATTGAGTACAACAAAAGTATACTTAGACGTAAACATGTATAGCAGTTTAATAGTTTATTATTCAAGTTCATAATATTGATTATAAGCACAATTGTAGCGCAATTAAGATATTTAGTCATCACAAACATGTATTATTTATTTTTAATAATTAAATACAAATACGAGATTTCATCTATGATATTTGAAGTAACATATTATTATGTTAAAACGTAATTAACAGTTTATAGTGAATATGATAAGATTTTACAATATTACAAATTTAATTTTAATATGAAAGCATATAGGAAAGATGCAGGTTGCTTAATTACTTAGGTGTTTTTAGGCGATTTGTGGTGGCTGAACTCAAGTCTATTGGAACATATGAGTAGATAATCGTATTAAAACACGCAGAACTGTAGAATGAGAAAATGTTTTAAAATTGACCAAATATTATAATGTGGGAGATTAGGTAGAAACAATTCGGTTCTGAAAAAATTCATCAAGAAATTTCATTATATCATTATGTCAAGCGTACGCCTACACTAAGCAAGGGTTTTCAGTTCAAACGCTTCAGCAATTAGATAATAGTCATGAAGTGTTTGATATTATATTCCTTGAACGAATCCAACAAACTTTGAAAATGTACGATATACGTATTACAATTCGATTGGGGTAACAACTGTATAACTTACATACAAAATAAAAAATAATTATGAATTAATGCAAATTAATTCTCATAATTATTGGCTATTGCTGTTCTTACGACATTTCCGATTAGAATCAATTAAAACAATTAATAATTGCTTCTCGGTATCTATTACGTAACATAAATTAAATTAAATATAACTTAAAGTTTCAACTAAATTTTAACTTTGCAAAGTTATGCAACTCATGACTAGGCATAACTGTAGTGTATATACTATTATTATGTAACACTATAATATGTTATAGACGGGCGCACGTATTTTAAAACAAACTATTATGATATCATATAATATTGTGTTATGTGATATCACAATGTGCCATACATGGTGTTTCCATGTGAACCCAATGACCGGGATGCTCGAAGCTTGGTATATTCCACGTGATGTTGCCGGTCAGCATCTCGTTGTCTGGGTCGTCCGCATAGCTGTACGTAAAGTCCATGGAAATCTCCGGCGTGTCCGGCGATAGATTGAACGTCGATCTCATGCATCTATAGATCTCCACCTCTTCCGAACTTGCGTAGTACTCTATCACGTTCCACGCGCCTTTAATCTGAAAATCACATTTCGTTTCGCTTATTATAGGTGTATTATCATTAATTTATCATGAACATTTTGACATAGCATGCGGTACCATCAATGTAACGATGTTTATTTTCTGATTATTTTAGACCACCTATAATACTTGTACATAGACGTTCAATAATAATAATCGTATCATAGATACCTACGCATGTATGTATGTATGCCTTTTAAAGGTAGTGTTTAAGTCATTTAAGGTCTGAGATATTTCATAAGAACGCGCAACTTTGAATTTTTTATCACAAATATCGATTATAATAAATATTAATAAATAATAATAATAATGCATTGAGTGTTGTTGTCGGCATATTTAAATATAAAAGTGTATAATGTGTTACTGTAATGTAATTACTCTGTATTTACATATGTATAATATTGTATTATTTAAAGTATTTTTTATATTTTTTATCGATGTAAAATAATTTTAAATACTTTTACAATATCAAAGAAAACAATCACGCATGACTTTGAGGTAACATTCGCGTGTTTATTTTACACTATCGCAAAAAAGACCGACTAAATACAAATTTATTTCATGATACAACAAATTCAAATTTGTAATATTTAGATTCCTTTTTGTTTTTTGAGGCATATTTCTTTATTTTTGGACTTTTGTGCTCATTTTTTTTTTTAAACAATATTAATTATTAAAAAAATATTATTATATAATTTGAATTTTAAAGGCACTTATACAATGCACATTGCCGCGTGTATCTACACAAGAACGCCGCGTACAAAATTAATTGAAATCAATTAAATTCAGTAATCGATCAATATAATTGACTATTATCTAATTAAAATGTAAGTTAGTTTCATTTAGATAAAATATTTATTTGTTTTTTTTTTTTTGAGAATATCTAATACGAAATATATCTAAATTAGATAATTATATAATCTTATTTTAAATGCTATTAATTATATTAATATTTATGGATTAAAGTTTTTTACAAAAAGGTAAGTGTATATTTTAGCTCTACCTGTAAAGTTGTAACAAACGTCCGAAAAAATAAAGCTTATTTAAAAAAACAAAATATTATTAAAACATAGAAATATTTCACGAAACATTTCAAGCACTAATTATATAGGTAATGGTAGTATGGTACATGTAGTTTTTTCCATATGCGGTAACTGAATTGGCGAAGTATATATAAGAGTGTAAGCATTTGCGTAAAATAATAAGATCATCGACTAAGACGTTATTTTAAGTGAAATTTAAGCTTCCTACTCTTTCTAGATTGAAATACCTAGTTAAGCCTATGAGTGTATGATGTCTATGTGTGTGTACCTATATAGTAAGAGTGGGGTGGGGGGGTACTACAATTATTTCGAAATTTCTTACTTAGGTATCTCTAAACGGTTTTTCAATCAATGTTGAATTAAGAATATTGCAGTTCATATGAAAACTATACACCTATAAATAACTTACATGCACATTTATTATTATTATTTAACACCACAATTTGTTAGAGCGGATTGAGGAAAAAATAAGAAGAGGGTTGAAAGATGTAAGTATATTAAAATATGTAGTGGTCAGTGGAATGATTTCCCACAGTCCCATTTTGACCCATGTGTACTATATGTATACGATGATAACATTTGACTGCACAGTGCACACGCCATATAATCAGTAACAGCTGTATGAACATTTGAATATCGAATTACGTATTAAACTGGTACACACACACACACACACACACACACACAAACGTTCATCAAATGTGATATATATTTTGAATTCACTTACATAATATTATATCGTACATTTGTTTTAAATAATTGTCTAATACGATTTTTTAATATAACACAAACCACATGTGCGGAAACATATTTAAAACCTATAAATTATACCATATTATTATTATCTATTTTTTTTTCCTTATTATTTATAATACTTTAAAATTTTAATAAATTGATAAATGGTGACTGATAACTAAAGTCCGTATTTAAAGACCCTGTGAAATTCCTCTTCAATACAATAATGACCTTAAAAAATTGTTCAAATTTATTTTTATAGGCACGCAACTGCGTAAGTGTTAGAGAAACTTGTGGTTTAGCTTTCAGCATTTTGACCCTTCTTTATCTTAGCTAAAGTAACAATAAAACATAAAATAAATACCAAACTTATAGGCACGCACAATAAATGAACTGTATAGGAATACTGGAAATATATGCGATCGCGATGTATTTACCAACTAAAAAATTAGTTGTAATTTTATTCGAGTCTCAGTAAAATATCTGTTAAACGATACGAATTTTGTACTTGGAATGCATTATTCTAGAACACCCAAAAATAATACGATTTGCATAATAATCCGGGCTTGACTGATAACACTATCATACATTATTTAATATTTATATTTGTGGTGCTATTTTATCATTTATTAGCCTTATTAATCTCTTATTGTATAATTATTATACATATACGATATACCCAATACAAATTATATAGATATACACAGTGATTATTTTAACAATAAACACTCAAAGCTTCAAAAATTATTTAAGTTTTGTGTACTAATATAAATTAGTCATTACAAAATAATACTTTATCATTTTTTGTATTTTGATAGTACATATTTTTAATTCTATATTTATATTGTGTTCTGAGAATATAAAATGGAAGAATTATGTTTGTAGTTTTAACTTTCGCATATAATAATAGTTTTAAAATAAGTAGAGAGCATAATAAATGTTAGGTATATTGTTAAAATTGCGTGTCTATATTTTTAAAAACTGTTTCCAATTGTTCCATTTTTAAGTGTATAATTTTCTTATATTATTATTATTATTAATATATAATTAATAAGTTCGTTATTGTATTTTATATACATAATAGTTAACATTTTATCATTTTCGTTAATATTCATTAAATTTAAAAAAAAAGTTTTTTAGATTATAAGCAGAGCGATAAATGTATTGATATACATTGATGTGTGTGTATGTGTGTGTGTGCTTTTATGTATGTGTAATTCATATAGTTATACTACTTAGTATAAGTAATTTATAATATTTACATGTAGTTGATAAAATGCTTCAATGTTCAACACTTCAACACTGAGGTTAATTTTAGTAAAAAATTAAATGTTGTTTCTACCTTAAAGAGTACAAAATTAAAAATGCCTAGTACTTTTTTTTATAGGTAATTTGAAAAAATAAACAAAAAATTAAATAAAAACAAACGAGAATTTCTGCTCTAAGATCATTTCTTTATTTTGTTATAATTCAAAAATGAATAACCGTAGAAACTTTAAAATGTTACCAACTTTTTATATGATCATTTTTTATTATGTACGATATATGGTATAATTTTTGATTTTTTTTATAAATGTTGATTAAAAATTATTTGCTTGGTAGAAATATTTATAAACTTACTACAAAACTCCTCATAAATTGTTAAATTCAATTTAAAATTATCAAATATTTATTTTTATAGTATTTTTTAGTTACTATTTTATAGTTAGAAATTCATAAAAAATGTTGTATTTATACCTAACATTTGAAAAATGAACACAAAATTCTTAACATTTTTAAATCTGTAATTGGAAAAATTTTCCATCGGTAAGTCAAATAAATTTTTGATGACCGTTTGAATTTGAAATTTTTATGACAATAGATACTTACCCTTATAAGTACTATTTCTTTCCTTACGATTTTTGTTTTATTTTATTATTAAACAAATAATCCTAAATATTTGAATATTTAACCAAATGTTCATTTAGTATAATTTTCTAAACATGTCGACACTTTTTAAGCATTTAATGGCATGAGTATTCATTGATTTTTTAGTTTTTTTTTTCTATAGATTTCAATAAAAAAAAAATGTTTGATGGTTAAAATGTCTTAAGCATTTAATACTAGATCTTACATAAATTATATTATTAAAAATACAAAACACAATTTTTTTTTATACATGAGTATTTGAAGTTCAAATTTTTACAACATTTATTAACTACAAAACTTATAATCTACAAGTATTTTGTAGTAAAGAGTTTATGAAATCTTTAATTTTTATAGCTAAGGTTTGAAACTTTGAAAGTTTAATATAATATTTCTCATTAGTATTTTATTATACTGGAGCTAAAAATTATTTTTTATATGCAATTGAAGAAATTTAATTTTGAATAAAATTTCTTGTTTTAATAATGATTAACAATGTTAATTATTTCGTCATAAATAAAAAACATTATTCACGGGAAATTACAGCTTTGATGTATATTATATTATTATGAATTTTACTATGCGCTATGAAATTTTCGATTTATTTTAAGATATTATCTATTCATACTATGAATTTACTTTTACTATTTAACGGTATTTACAAAAATATATTATTACATTTTGAGTTATTTAAGCTGATATGATGTTGTTTAAATACATATTATGGTAATATTAAGTATTAATAATATAATAAATACAATATCTTCGGAAAATATTATATCAACCTACAGTAATACTAAAAGTAATATAAATACCTATTTAATATCATATCAAATATAGATCTTATATTAATAGCTATATCAAAAAAACATATTATTATAAAATATATTAGTGACATAGGTTGACACTTTAGTCTTAAAAGACCACAACTCCACTTAGAATCGTTTTTCAAACAACATCATTCAATTCAAATGTAACAATAAACCATTTGACGCCTAATGTACAGAGCGATACTTGCTTACCTTTTTTTATTTGTTTTTTATACTGTAACAACAGTCTATAGTTTTAATCAAATAAAATATTTTAAAGTCCTCTTCACTATGTCACTGATATAATAATATTAAACCTAATTAAAAGTTAATATCGAATTAAATCTTGCAAGCAATAATATATTATTCTAAAATATGCATATGAATATATTATGTAATTTGTAGTAAGAAAAATATATCATGAAACAATGTTTTTATTTTTAATAAATAGGCACTATAAGACAGACTTACTATATTATTTAATGTTGAAAATGTTCAAAGAATATTATTATCATTGGATAATACTTACTGTACTTGGATACATTTTATTTTATATTATAATATTATATTTATTAATGATGAATGGGAATACTATATCATTTATCATATATTATATAGTTCTCACTGCGTCTAGATCACAATTGCTCCTGGCCCTGACTTCTGGACACTTCATCTCGTCATTTTTCAACAGCTTATAACACAACGTCGAGCGGCTAAAACCGATAATAATATAGAATAAAACTTTTACCACTTTAAAACACGCCATAATAATATTATACAGCGATGAATAAAATGCACTTATTAAATTGTATAATTCGTGAATAAACTGGTTCAACAACGGAGAACGTGTCGCTTTGGTGGTACATATTTTTTATCAGTTATCTCCTGATATCCGGTATTCAAATGCGTATAATAATAGTAAATAATAACGTCGGGTCGATAAAAACAAATATTTATCACTATGTCCACATAAAAATGTCGACATTTCGTGTAGGTAAGCGATCAAAGTTTTCAGTCGCACAGATTGTAATATGTCATAATTTTTCAACAACACTTCTGAAAACGTATAGGTACGTGTTGACCTAGTTTTCGCGGTGCCTTAAAATAAGAACTGGAAACGAACAGGATGAAATTAATGGTATTTGTCTATGAATATTATTGGTGTGTATGTGTATGTTATTTTTTCGGGAGGCCTCTTTAAAAAAAACTGGTTCTGCGTTGATCATTAATTGGAATACTCGTTTAGAGCACGGGGACGGCTGTGATATATTTTTTTTATTTAAAGTTTATTCCAGCTCATTGATATCGTAGTCGCAGGCAACAGGTTAGGTTAAATGTCCATTAATATTAATATCTTGCTATTATTTAGTATATTATTATTACTTGCCAGTAATGCACGCTACATCCATATTGCTGCGATTCGTGGTACAAATAAAATAATATCTAATATCGTAATATTATATACGTTTAAGTACAGATGTTTGACGATAAGCTGCGCTGATTTAGGCTCAAAGAATAACTACAGTCAACGCACCAGAATATGTGCGTGACTCGGAGAAAGCTCAGGAACGTTTTAAACATGTGTGTGTGTGTGTGTGTGTGTGTGTGTGTGTGTGTGTGTGTGTGTGTGTGTGTGTGTGTGTGTGTGTGTGTGTGTGCGTGCGTGTGTGTGTGTGTGCGTGTGTGCACGAGAAGTTTTATTATGTGAAGGCAGTCCCCGAATAATATAATGTAATATATGTATATGAACATAGTATAGTAGACAAGAGGTCACCACTGAGATGTAGACAAATAGTCTCATCAATTCGAGATTGTTACGGAATAATAAATATAATAATTAATGTTGGTGGTTACGACGACGGTTCGATAATTTATTAATATTATTATTGTAAAATTATAATAATATATATTTTTATAGTTATATTAATCATTTCATATTTTTATGAATTAGGGAAATGTATACTGATCACTTCCGGAAATAAATTTTAATGATTTAAACCTCATAATATTAAGTTGAGCGTCAATGTATATTTTTTTTTATCACCAAGACGACAATAACATAAATGTTTTAATTGAAATTAATTTTTAGATATCTAATTATTGTCATACGATAACACTATTATTTAAGATAATGGGATTAATCAGTAATTCTAAAATGCTAAAAAATATACTATGTCGATTTTTAAAAAACAGTTGATTTAGATGTGAAAAATGTTTAAAAGTTTATACCTATACAACATTCTATGACATTAAAATTCACATAAATAGGCAATTATAGTAATTATAGTATATTATCACTGGTTTTAATTGCATGGATGCAAATTGAACTGACATTAATGAGATAAGCATAAACTATGGATTTTGTATTCTGAAGTAAGTTCCTATGGTACTTAGTAGATAGGTACGAATTAATATCTACCTAATATTATATCTAAAATAGTATGTAATTAATAATGATTAAGTCAGTAGATACTAAGGTTGCCTCATGTTGTTTCAACAGTTTTTTTAATTATATTACGAAAATCAAAAGTAACAATGTTTGTATTAGCTTGTAAATTTTTTACACGAAATGTAAATAATACCTTAAATACCTATGTACAATACATATGTTTTACTTAAAAAGATTTTTTTGCAACTTATAAAATTTAAATCAATAATATACTATATTTTACATATTATTGTTTACTTGGCATCGACATATCAGATTAATTTCTTAAATTAATATTAATAGATATTGTCAATACGTTTGTCTGTTTAGTGTTTATAAAGCTAAACAAAAATATTTTTTAATCTATAAATATAAAATGTAAACATTTTCGTTAGGTAGGTAATACTAGGGAAACAATGCATTCATTTAATATCATATAAGTCTCATTAATGAGCCCATTTGAACTTGCTCGTACTTCAAAAAAAATTATTATTATTATTATTTTAAAAATCAATCAGTGTAATGTCTTGTTTCTGTTATGACTTGTTAATGTGGAAACTATATAAAAAATGAAGTAAAAATAGTTTCAATAAGAATTATATTTAAATATTTTTATAATTTTTTGGTTTATTTTATTTTAAAGAAAACAAACTTAATTTTATTTATATTAATTCAGTACTCTATTTTAGTGGATGGATTCTTTTGTGCATTCTTTATAATATTAAATATTTTAAAAAATATTTTATTTTATTATTTAATTAACTAATATCTGTATAAAAAGAGCCATACAACAATACATTGTAATATCAGATTCATGCTTTCTAAATAATTCTTGCCATTTTTAATAATAAATGAAAAATAAAAATAAAGAACTTTTTAAAAGTACGGCTATACTTAGACTCGATACTAACCTAGCAATAAAAGTATAACATGAAAACTTCTAAGCATATTTCTATCCGAAAAAGAGTTCATAGAAAAAAGAAATTAAGTTTTTTAATATTTTTGTAATTTATCTATAAAAAGAAAGGTTTTAAAATATATTTGTTTAATTATTGAATTTTATATTATTATCATGTTGATAACAAAGTCAATTTTGTATAAATTAAGCAACCATATTATAATATATAGTAATATTTATTATAAATATTAAATGAGTATAAAAACTACAAAACTATTAATTTATCGTAATACATCAATACCATATATATTATATTAAATATAAATATTTTTTCATTTAAGTTGCCAAGACGTATTTTAAGGGAAGTGGCCAAACTACTACAATTATGTCCTACTTTCTCAATGATTCTACTAAGGATGCAAGAATGTTCCGAGTAATTTATCCTCTTTCTTTTTTACTAAAATTGTATTTCAACTAAATTGCATGTTAACAACAATTAGATTAAATTATTTTTTTTAATAAGATCACTTTAATTAATTACTACAGTTGCTTAATGTGTTTCACAGTACTCCTTATTTGTTTATTAAAATTTAACTGCTTGTCGCTTATGTTGTTATTTATTCTAAAATGTATCACTAAAAATCACAGTCGTATTTTTATAAAAAAAATAAGACATTTATTTTGATTATAATAAAGGTCATTAAGAATATTTAGGTATCAATAAAAAAATTCTCATAGCATTATCGTAATAATATCTATATTTATATATCTATTATTCATTTAAAGGATACAATAATATTGGTAAGTTAGTAATAAATTAATATTTAGAATAAAATAGTTAATGAAATAAAATATAAATACATGATACTATGATAGATATAATAAAAATTGTAGAAAATATTCTTATACAGTTTTAATTTAAAATTCAAAAGGATTATTTTGGTTTAGTATTTTACACGCGTGATTGCTAAATGATGCTTAAAATTTATCGAATTCTTCCAATAATCTGATTTCATGCACCTTATAAGAATAAAATTAGGATTATAAATAATACAAATATTATATATATATAAATATATGTGTGTGTGTGTGTGTGTGTGTGTGTGTGTGTGTGTGTGTGTGTGTGTGTGCATATGATATACTAGAATGGATAGATTAGGAACAAAAATTAAATTAATTAAAATTAATTTTGATATAAAATTGATCCACTAGGTACTGATAAATCAGGTCTTTTGTAAATTATTTATTAATATGCTAGTAGTTATTGTAACTAAAATAAATATAACTATAGTTGCAAACTAAAAGCGATGTAAATTTGACGTGAGTAAGTTCTATACGTTTATAGGTAAAAACGATTTTATTAAAAAATAATGGACCTACAAATTTAAAAATAACTGTTGCAAGCAAATTGAGAAATTATAGTTTAATTTTTAATATGTATTTTGTTTAAAATGTAAATAATAAAAAGACTTGGTAAAATCGCGTTTTCTTTAAATTACCCACAGGCCACAATAATTTAAAAATTAATTTTTTGACTTGTCGGTGTTCCACGATATTTATAGTTCTGAGTGGTAACTAATTGCGTTCGGTGGTAAAAATTTCTTCCGAATTGCAGCCCAGATTTTTTTTAGCTTATATACAAGTTTCAGCCCAAATTTTATTAATCACACATTGTTTAAATATACAATTTTATATTACAAATTTTAATTTTTCCCATTTTCAGCAATAATTTTTTTTAACATTTGTGGAAACGAAATGTATATATCCATCGATAACATATAAACTACGATTTTCCGCACTATACATTTCGTTTTCGTTTCATTAGCCATTAGAAAAAAAGTAAGACACAAACAATATTAGAACTGAAATCTGTAAGCGGTGAAACGTTCTCGGTGCTAGAAAAGCTACGACTAAGATGTTCTTGGCATTTTGGTATCTACGTTGTACTGTCGTTATTAAACAGTCAACAAGTTATCAGTTGAGATGAAATATCATCATATTATCTCGATATAATGTTATAAACCTATAATATTATGACTGCTGACTGTAGTTATTATAGAATGAGGAACGGTAATAATATATAGGATGAGCAGACGTGGACAAAAATTAATCGTACCGCAATTCCGATTAGACCTTTTTTCATATGTATTTTACGAATACAGGAATGCAACTAGTATGCAGTCAAAGTTCTAGACATGCCCCTCCCCCCCAAAAAAAAAAACGACAGCTATAGTAATATTATCATATATTTTACTATAATATATTTATTATGTCTATATAGTGATATCGATTTACAATTCTTCGAAGAATATTTATTTTTTATTATAAATATGTTTTAAAAGCGGCCAACAGATGTATACAATGATGTTTAGACATGTTTGTCGTATATTCATAGTCTACGATTATAATTTATGTACCTACGCAAATCCAAACATATTTTAGCCGATTATAACAAAAATTATTTAGGTATTTATTTTAGACTCATTAGGTGTGTACCATATACGAATAGAAACAATGTATAAGCGTTTCCATATAAATATCGAGTGATTTTCCTTAAATTGTTTCCGTTTTTTATATTAAATAAACGTTGAGTCTAAAATTGATTACTAATAGAAATATTACAATATTATAACTACCTACATTTTATGTTAAAGCACTAAAATATTCTAAGGAAAAGTGAATTCTTTTTAGTTCATCGTGATTATAGAAACATTCATAACATACATTTTTTATTCATGAATGTGGACCATAGGTAATAGTTATAGTATAAACATATATAATAATGTATACAGTGGCATGATTATCGAAGATAAACAACTCTGTTTAATTAATATTCTCTTTATCGATCGGTTTAAAATTGTTTATAATTTATAACTCCACATTATATTTTCTTTAATTTAAAAGAACATATTTTACAATGAATAAATATAAAAATATTCACATAAAATATTACACGATATACCTATAATATAAATTCGAATTTGGTTACCGTAGAGTTATTAGTTTTTATCGTCGGTTATAATAAAATACCATCTAAAAACTATATACCCTAATTATTTAGAAATTCAATTACACTAATACAAAACATTTTTAATCCCGTGTATTTCATACACACCTGCAACGCACTATTTTTCTAAACGTAAATAAATCGATCTTATAGCGCGATCATTTGGTTGTTATTAAATTTTTTAAAGTTTATGAAACTTACATAATAAATACGTATAACTTATACGTACTTACAAGAAAATAAAAATTAAAAACATTGACGGTTTAAAATAATAAAATGATATGAATTGTCGAGGTTACAAATCTATCATAACACTGCAGGTACCTGATTTAGATAAGCATCCAAATAGTAAATACAATGCCTTTACGTAAAAAAAATTATTTTTCATAACATCGGAAGAAAGCTAAGTTATTTAAAGGCTAATAAAACAATTATATTTAACTACTTATTTGAAAATCTTAAATTGTAGCCTTTTAGTCATTACTTAACTTATAGAAAATTAATCATGTAATTATTAAACTTATATCTTGTTTTTTTTTCTTTTACTTTATCTTATTTTATCTATTTTGTTCTCTTTTTATATATTTATTTTAAGTTGTAAGCAAGTAACTCATTTTACCCACCACAAGTTATGCTTAGTGGGGTAAATTAATTTAAATGTATTGTATTGTAAATTGTATTTTAATTTGTTCTGTTTTAATTTTATTTTCTTAATAAAAAAATAATAAAATTATGTTAACTTAATACAAACTCTATAGGAACCCATGAAGCCGTATTTGTAATCGTATGTCATAAAAATCACAACCTTTAGGTAAATCAATACATAGGGTTTTGTAAATTTATCTACAGTCTAATAACATATTATGTATACCATTTACGTTAACTTGATATTTAAAATAATATTAAAATACTGACATGTATCACGAATTCATGACTATTCCATGACCATTATTTACAACTATACAATTATAAGGTATACTATTTATTGAATATTTAAAATATTTTATGAAATGTTAATGATTATAGCTTTTGAGCGGAGCAATATAGCGTATATTACATAATATGAGTGTATTTTTTTTCCATATTGTTCATAAATCTTCAACTTTAAATGTGGTGTCTGGTAGGAAATTGGATCTACTTGGTACTTTGGGGGAGAGGTCAGAAATTATAATATGACTAAAGAAATTGATAATACTTTATAAAATAATCAAAACTAATTGAATCGTTGTGATATTGTGGTTCAAAAATATATAACAGTAGAGACCTTTACATTTTTACCAAATATTTATACTAGCATTTTCTAGATGAGATATGACTTTAAAAAAAGTTTGTATCTTCTGGTAAAAATACATTTTAAATTTTAGACATTTTATTTAGTTATTCTTCGCTTTATTATATATGATTATTATTATTTATTTATTTATTTTTTTTTTTTTGTAAATAAAATACTAAAGTAGCTTTATAATTTAATACAACATTCGTCATAGCTTACTCTTACAGAAATTAAAAAAAAAATATATTGTCATAATTTTTTTATAATCGTGTGTTCAAATATTGACAAAACTATCACGGAGATTTAAAAATTATTTTTTAGTTAAAAGTTCATACCTATTTTGATTTGATAATAAATCAAGAAAATCCACATGATTTTGTTTTTACTGGAATTAAAAAAAAACTTAACATGTAGCCTCGTATATTTTTGATGAATGATTAAAGTTAAAAATTTGCTGACATTGAATATTCACACGTAAAATAATAAATTAAAAGTATTTTTGTCATTTTGTTGTAGTTAAAAAAAAAATGATTGTACATTTAAAACAATACACCGACGTTTCTCCACCTTTTAAGTATCAAAATACCCTCAAAAATAAGTATAAAATATGATACTTATTACATATTTATTGTTATTATTATTAATTATAAACAATAATATTTTAATATATTAGGTAATGTAATCACTATAATCTATTTTACTAGAATTATAAATAGGAAAATATATAAAATATCTTTAGAAACTTATGACAGTGCATCTATGCTCAGAATCGTTTTTCATCTATAATAATAATATATCATTGCACTCAAATTTAAATTAGCCATTACCAAATTACGTGGAATAAAGTGAGTTGTTATTTTAATGAATACCTACCTACGTTGTGTTAGTATCTACATAATAATTACTATAATATTTTATTTAATATTTATAATAATTATCAATTTTCACGGAATATCTACCATCTACGTAGGCAATTATTAATAATTATCATATAAATATTAAGAACATTATAAAAAAGATCAGAGTTTAATTATTATTGTGATCAATAGTATTATGTAAACAAGCGTATAGCCTAAAGTACTTGAACCATTCGAAGGTTTCTTACGGAATAAAACGAAAATAATAATATCAATATTATTTTGCATAGTACGTAATTGCTCTCTAGTAGATAAATATCTAACTACAACATGAAACTTGTTTTATTTTCACTTTTTTATTACTAGGTTACAGCATGTATAGGATTACTAAAGTATTTGATTCAGTGACATATACATTTAATATTATACCTATATTTAAATACTAAAGCAGTCAATTATGACTAAAGTGGTGTTTAAGTTATTATGTTATTTTTTTTAGTTTACATTCAGAGCAAATTAGAGAGTAAGTAAAATTTCGGTACTTTTACAAGTTAATTGTTGAAGTTTTATTTGGAGAGTTTTCTAAACAATGATCAAAGTAAAAAAAAATATTGATCTTTTATGCAGTCGTTTTTACAAAAACGTAATCTTTGTTTTTGAGAACACATTTCTGCTTCTAAAAACCTCTAAAAATTTCAGCTTTAATTTCTTTTCACTAGCACAATACTATATACCTAATTATTTTCCTCTTATAAGAAAATGAACATGAATTAACGATCTTCGCAAATTATGAAATAAACAATAATAGCTATGTAACATTTAACAACCCAACTAACATATTATATTCTGATTGTGCTACAAAAATTATCTAGTTGTTTAAGTTATTATTGATGATGACACTCATACTTTTTAAAAATAAATTAAATTGCATATTTTTCACATTATATATATTTTTTTATTATTGTTTCTGTGTTTATGTTATAAAGTTTGTTTGAATATATCAGTAGTACACCAAGAATACAAATGTATAATAATTGAAACAACAAATATTTATAATATATAATATTTTGATTAAGGAAAAATTCCCTTAAAAAAAGTATTTAAAAAGAAAACAATTTTAATTTATTGCTACAATATTAAATTATATCATTTCGACATTATGATGATAGTTTTAGTAATTTGTAAAAAATAATATTATAATATTTCAAGGGATTTTTTTTAACTAGTGTGAATTGATTTGATTTGTGTTCAAATTTATACATATTGCGATTGAGTAAAAAATACTCAACGATATTAGTAATAATTATACATAATATACATTATACATACAAGGTACACGTAAATGTCTAGGTAAAAAATACAAATACAATAAAATAAACAAATTAACTTATAAAAAAACATAGTTGAACATAGTTACAAACAATTTACTGAGTACAAAATAAAATAAAATAGTTGATGGGATTATTGTCTTTGCAGTGCATTTAACTGGTAATTAGATCTTCAATTGTCAATATTGTCTCCCGTAGAATAAAATAAAATACGATTGAATTATTTTATTATTATTATATTTTGTGATTATCACAAAAACAAACGTCGTGTCTGCCAAAATCATACATTGTACATTGAAATTTTAAATAAAGAGTGACGTATACTTAAGAACTGTAGGTATTACATTAAATCATCTATTTACAGCCCCGCAAGTATAATTAAACCTTTGTAGTAGGAACCTAAACGTTCATTTAAATACAAATTAATGTTCAATGTACTACTACTAATACCTATATAGTATATAATATGTATTGATCGTAGTAGTTAAAAATAAAACAAAAAATTAAACAGTAGGTACCTACTGTAATAATAATAATAGGTAGGTAGTCTTAAAAATTTTCAAATATAATTTCACCAAAAGTATTAATTATATAATCTTTAAAATTTAAAACATTATTAATGATTAATGTTATATAATATATAATTATACGAGTTTCCACATGCAAGAATATAGCTAATTCAACGTTCTTATTTTTATAGAAAGTATAAATATAGTAACATTAAGTATTTCAATTTTTAAAGCTTCAATACAGTAGGTGTAAAATTAAATGAACCCACATATTTGGATCCATTGAATGTAGTTGAAACTATTATTACATATTCGCATTGTGGTTTTAATGAAAATAAATCAAAGTATGGTACCTAAAACAATATAATACGAAAATTAATTATTATAAATATAACCAATTAACATTTTATACTATTGTATTTCAAAATAAGAAATCATAAATAAAAATATATATTTCTACTACTTTCTATTACTGCGACAATTAATTTAATGGTAATTATACAATATTGCGCATTTATATAAATATGTCTTATTTGTAATTTTTATTAAAAAATAAATTCTTTATAATAACAATACAAATTAGATAATTATAATTATAAAGATAAAATAAATCTATTATACAAAAAATATATATTTGATGATAATTAATATACCTATATTGGCTATATATTTATATTAATAATTAATATCAGTAGCGTCTAACTTAAAAAAATAAATTACTTACCGGAGTTCTAACTCTTAACGGCTTACTCTCGTCATTGCAATCTTTTGAAGACCACGACAATGTGTAGTGGAATTTTTTTAGTGCCAAAGTAACTGGTCTCCAAGATAATCTAGCATTAATTAAATTGCGTTTGTCAGGATTTCCAATAACTACAATTTTAAGTCCTGTGATTTGTTTAGGATTTAATATTTTTTTTCCTGAAACAATAAATCAAAAAATGTTTGTTTTTATTCTTTAATTATAATATAATTTTTTAATTTTATTATACTTTATGTGTACATAATACATAATAATTATTTAGTTTAATTAAAGCCCAACTTCCTATTATGTGTATTAAGAACTTGATAAAAATTTAAAATATTCATTGAGAATTGAGAAATAAATAATATAATGTTATACAAAACTATTAGTTCCTAATTTTTAGTTGAAATTCGACAAATTATCACAAGCATATAAAAAATGATATATTTTTTTGAAATTTTAGCAGGAAAATATTCAAGATCTAATAAAATGCATTTTTGTTTTAAGTCATTGATGAATATTCTTAAATAAATGATTCTACCAATGTAGAAATGTTGTGCAAATGTAGGTACACAATAAAGTTCAAGTAGCTGTTATTAAAATAAACAGCATTTTTATTGTTAAACAAGAATGAATAAAAAATATAGGAATTATTAAAAATATTGTTTAGAAAATAGCTAGTATATTAGAGTTAATTGGTTTTAATAAACTGGGTAATATTTATGCTTTGTAAGACCTTAAATATGTATTAATTAGTAATAACGTAAGTTACAGGTGAATTCAACGAAAAAAAAATGCTTAATTAATGTCATCTTAATATTTTAATAATCATCAATTTAATGTTATTACATCAAATGTATATATTAATTATCAGTACTCTAATACGGATTTTAATTACGAGTTCTAGCGCATAATAAATTATGTTTTAATAACAAAGCTAATAATATAAAGAGTATAGTATAAAAATTCAATGAAGTATTGGACAATAAAGAATTATTCATAATATTATACCAATAAACCTTAAATATTATACAAACACATTTTATTTAAGTGTATAATATGGTTAAATAGGTACATATATTACGTTTTCATTCACCTTTGGTTTTCAGGGTTGTTGAAGCCTTTTGACCAGCGAATCTTTTTCTTCCGAATTCACTAATGGCTTGCACTTGAAGAAAATATTCGGAATTCGAGTTCAGCTTTTTGATTGTAAACCTCAAAATATCCTAGCCAGAGGGGGAAAAAAGTATATAATAATGTTTTTCATATACAGATAAATGACGTCATCGTGCGACAAAATAATAGTTGCGAAACACCTATCTTGTTACGTGGTCCATTAGGATAAGTCGAGGGTAGTTCTATTGTTATATATTGTTAAATGTAATACTGTTCTATTTATAGTGGAGGTATAGTTCGCAAGACTTCAGTACATTCATTTCATTCGAACGATGCATGTTGTCTTGGGCAGTATTTCGATTTGGACATTATACGTAAGTACTTAAATTTTTTTAGGTAAATTTATGTAGATTGATTTTTTAAATTTCTTCGCATTCAAAACTAAATTTCAACAATAATTAAGCTCTAATAGTAACAAAAATTAATCTCGAGCTAATTATCACAATATAAATAAGTTCCGTTTGTTAAATTTAAAATTGATCTTAAATTTATAAAATGTAATAATTTTTAAACAATAATTTAAAAACGAAATCTAAATACGAGTATGTGCATATTTTTTATAGGGAACAAAATATTGTATGAATTTCATGAATTTAAAAATATATTTGATATAATGATAAAGACTGTTCTATACTCCATGCTCTGTATTAATGATATATTCAAAATATGTATTTGAAATTTTGAATATTTAAAAAAACAATTTATAATTTATATATTTATAATTTTGATAAATACAATTAAGTAATTCTGGATTTAATTTAACATTGAAACTACCCTATGCAAATAATTAACAAACGAAAAAAAGAAAATTTCTATGATACAAAAACGAGAATTTTTACCGGCAAATAATTATACTTTCTGATCAACTATCGTCTATACTCTATAAAAGCGGTGACCAACCTTTTTTAACTAGGCCCATAAAAAAATTAAAAAATTCTCGGCAGGCTAAGAGTTTACACTTTGTCTTTGAATTGAATGTTATATTTTATTTTAGGCACATCTTAATATAGGTATATTAATAAATTTAATTATTTATTATATATTGCTTGTTATAAAATTAAATATAAATATACGTAATATTGACAATGATACGATAAAACATAGGAAATGTTTTACAAATGTTACATTTTTATATCAATAAATTATGTTTTGAATAAACGTAGAAAATAGACCTAAATATTATGCAATAACGAACATTTTTCCAAAAATTTCCTCGTTTCCCAATAAACAAACTTTATTTTTTACAATTAAACGTACGCAATAGTTTGAAACAAACAAATATCCATAATAAATATAAATGCTCAACCATTAATTTTCTATTTTTTATTTAATGGGTAGGTATAACTAAGTGTCTATCTAAAACAAAGTACTACACATCCCGCTCATTTGATGTATTATTTTATACCTAACTTCAACATTTTATTGAAAATCTATTCAATTATTTGTGTAATCAAGCCATGGACGAGAAATATAAAATATAAAAGTTAATGAGGTACCTACAGATTTTGTTATTTATTAAGAGAAATTAGCTAAATATATTTTTGGGGAGTTTTAATTAATTTTATATTTTAACACCATTTTTTTTTTTATAGTTTTGCTATATCACATCATTCACATCAAAAGTTGATAACAACAAATGAACGTATAAATAAGGTTATTTATTTTTCGTTTTTTCAATGAAATTTTCGGCCGTCTAACTCTGAAGACTAGTAGAGCGTTATATTAATATAATGTGTAGGATTGTATAATATAAGACGGTAGATACCTGTGGGTGGTAACGTCCTAATAAGACCCATCCCAATATAATGATCATATTTTCGATAATACTACCGAATACTCGTCTGTCGTCAGGCATGCATTAAATTCAATACGGTGAGATAATCCCTAAATCATTTATGATAGTTCCAAGTATCTTATGATTTATAAAAGGTTGAAAACAATTTAAAATCAAGACTTATATTTATTTCCCTTCACGCCCATTAAAGTTATTTTCTATTTAGGAACACAATTTGTACATTCGTATAATATTATAATATCATATAAGTACGTTTAATATTGTTATATTGCTTAATGCGTTTGATAAGAATAATTTGTAATCAAAATAATATTAAACACTGTAATAAATACTGTAATACAAAAACGAGAATTAATAACTTTTTTCATTGATATTTTAATCTTAGAAATCGAAAATTATTATAGTTTCTGTAAAGAATCATGTTTGACGATTCAGTAAATTGTATTATTTTTAATTTACGACATGCAGTAATTAGTTTATTAAATAATTATTATAAAAAAATTCTACCTCATTTAAATTAAGCTTGGTAATTACTGAAATCTCCATTTATCATTATGGTATAAGACAATAATAATGTTCTTTATTTTTTATACGCCAAAATCTAGTCAATCTCTAAACTTTTGCAAAATTGTTGACTTTTATATAACTATTATTATAATATATTATTATTATGTGAATGCAAATGAACAAAACATTCACTAAAACTACCGCTGCCAGTCAAAAACGCATCTACCCTACCGTGGTCATTATCTGATTTTCTTCTCTTCTTGACGGTCTTCAGATTCACTATTTCTTTCGCTTCCCAATTTGCAGCGATTTGTTATCGCTATATCTGAAATACGGGCTGTCGCCATAAAATCTTCCCTTTTTAAATTTATCTGCATCTTATTCCTCACCACTTTTGCTTTTATACTCCGTCCTTTTTTATTCCACATTTTTTCATACTACCATTTGTTCTTTCATTTTCTTTTCGAAATCTATTAAGTAATTTCCATTTCAACTATATGGCAGATGACTCTCAGGTGGTGAGCTTTCTTATTCGTGTCCTCCCTTAGCTCTGAATTATTTAATCCTTACCCCCTTTCCTTATCACAATATTAATGCAATGATATTTTTTGTCAGGCGTTGGTGTCATGCGTGTCAGTCTCATGTCTGTCGATGGCCAAAAAAGTGAGATGGGAATTGGTATACGACCCGATGCCGAACGACGAGTCGTTCGAACGCTTCTCCGCCGCCGACCACCACGCAACCGTAAATGTGATTCAGCAGCAGGACGACCAACAGCGGCAGCGGGACGAGCAGCAACAGCAGCAACAGTTGTGGCGTCACCGAGACGAGCAGCAGCAGCAGCAGCTATGGCGGCACAGGGACGAGCAGCAGAAACGGCATCACCACCGCCAGCTGCAGCAACAAAAGCGGGATGAATGGCAGCAGCGCCGCAGCAATAGCGGTGATTCGCGATACGTCGATAGCGTGTCAGTGGCGGCGTCCGAGGTTTGCAACTGCACGCAAAGAACAACGATCCACCGGCTAACCCAAAACCACTACCCCAAAGAACTCCTGTCGGTCACATGCAGCGGAAACTGGTGCAAGACGGCCTCGTATCTGGTGCCAGTGTTGTTGAAATCGAACACGCAGCCAGTCGAAAACCAAGAAGACTTGCCGGACGAGCTGCAGCAGAATGTCAATCACTGGAAGTTTGACCCCGTAAGCATCCCGGTTGCCTGTTATTGTTCAATTAAATGAATGATATTTTTGCCTTTGACCTATATTATACCTACATTATAATAGACCAAGACGTGTAATACGATATTTTTACCATTTCGTTTTATCCTGCATCACCTACCTCCTCGTACTAATTTAACCTCCGTCTGGTGCTCTATCAACATTTTACAATAGACAAAGGTGACCGAATAAATGAAAATAATTGATTCAAGTAATAAGTTAAGCGAATGCAAGGTTGTTAAATTAAAAGAAGTTAATGTTAACAAACAATACATTTTACTTAACTCAGTTTAAAAAAAGTTGTTCTACATTTTTAACAAGAGCGTGAATTATATGAAAATAGTAATGTATGTTATGTAGGGTTCTAAATTTAAAATATTTCACTTGAAATGTTTCAATTGAAATATTGAAAAATTAAAAATTTCACTCTTTTTGAAATATTTCAATGAAATATTGAAAAATATTTTTTCTTTTTTAAAACGTGTTCGGTTATAGTTGATTAGAAATAATATATTGATTATATACAGAAAATATTGATAGTAAATATGCAAAAATATGCACTATACATTTTTGATATTTATCACTTGTATTATTAATTGGGTCCTTATTGGGTATTATTATTATTATTTATTATTATACATATTTTCTTTATTTAAACTAACTTTTAAAAATTTTCACTTACAAGTTGACGTGATTATAAACTTTGAGATACAATAATAAATATTTTATTTTTCATTGCAATGAAATATTTCATGAAAATTTCATTGCAATGAAAAAAATTAAATTATAATATTTTATGCATAAATTACGATTTCAGCTTAATTTACAAGTTTTTTTTCAATCTTGTCAGTAGTAGTATCAACCACTGAAAGTTCGACTTCTTAAGAATCCCCAGAGGCTGCTTTTAATTTATTAAATAAAAACGATTTTTTGATTTGTTTGTTTGCCTTTGACCTATATTATACCCACCTTTGTTATAATATACCAAGATGTATAACACGATATTTACGTTGTTACGTTTTATTATGCATATATATATATATTTAGATGCATCTTAGATGGAGTGAATCAAGATGGTGGTTCCAACATGCACATCGTAGTGAAAATTTGAACCCCACACAGACGACATCTCTCTGAGCAGAGATAACTAAATAGTAACTGAGACTTCTCTCCCAAAACAAAGAAAATACCCTAAATATGACGAGAATGCCTAAATGGGTGCCAAACAAAATAGTCTGTCAAACAGAATATCAAATAAAGCCTTCGGGTAGCCTACTCCCTCTGATAAAAAGCCATAAAAAAAAAAAAACTGGAACTCGTGTCGTGTGTGACGTACCATATTAATGAATACCTATATGATCACATTTGAGTATATTTATGATAAAAAAAAAAAAGCGAGCAAGTAAGTGACCGCTCTGCTATACAGTGTAATGTTGAGTGTACCTCGTCATTGAGTAGGACACTGTAATGGATGTGTTAAATTTAGATTCATAAATAAATCGTTGCATACTAAAAACAATTTTGATCGGAGCTATTACTAAATATTATATTTTTTTTTTTGTACATTTATATTACTTCTATACATCTATATTGTTCAAATTTTTTTAAATATTTTTGAAATACCAATTGTGTATAGTATAATACAATAATATACGTAAAATGTAAATATTTCAAGTATGTGCATACTAATATACTCGCACACTGTACAGTCGTACAAGTCTATACGGGACGGATACGAACAATAATAGACCGTGTACCTGGTCTCGCGTAAATCTGTTTGTAGTTCACTCTGAGGTGGAGGGGTTTGCTGGTTTGATGAACTATATACGTGTGTAATGGATGTGTATGCCTGTGTACATATGTACTTAAACCAATAAATGAGATAGAACAACTTAACAACTAAATAAATGATAACAGTATTTTACTGTACATCGTTGTATAATATAAAAGGTTGAATTTCAAATAGTACACAATAATATGGAATAAATCACAGCAACACGTCAAGTAACGTAATATTGTCCCTATGTATTACGTAACAAATCAGAAAAGTTAATTCAGCGAGCGCGCTTAGTTCACGGTTACTAAACACATCTAGCAGATACAACGCACAGTAAACTATAATATCCCATGTATGATTTTAAAATAATTTGTTAAGCTTTACATTTTAAATACTCCAGCTTACTTCACCACCTCCTCTACCTGGCCACACGACTTAATTGTTAAAACCTTAGAAGTGTACCACGACAAGCCAGTGATATACGATGTACAATATCGCAATAATATTATATTTTGTGTTTGTGAACTCACTGCCGGGACCACATTCCGTTTGTGGTAAACGTGCGGTCCGTCTCGTACGCTGATGAACACTTTGTACTTTCGCACGGGTAGAACGGATTCGGCGGGCGGCTTCCACGAAAGCACACACTGCTGGTACTCCTTGTTGGTCCATTTCAACGATGACACCATCAAGTCCTGCGGCGGCCCGGGTGGATCGACGTCTGCACCGAAACGAATATAACGTATTATAATATGCAAATAATATCATCCCCGATAATATACGACACACATATTAGTACATCACGACAATAAACGAATAGCGAATAAGTAACATTGGTAACAATACAAGTATAATTATAGACGAACACAGTGGCATTGCCCTAGCTGAAAATACCTGGCCCGTAAACTGACCCGCACTGAAATTTTATGAAAATTGAAAATTTTAAAATGTACATCAAAATCTAGTTGTTATTAAATACTCTTCGTTGTATTTTATTAGTATGGATACGAGGAGAAATATAAATGCATAATATGCAAACACAATAAGTAATGTCATCGATGATTTACACGATGTGATTGTTAGAGTTATTAGGAGGATAACATTAAAGTAAATTAAATTTATATTTCAATGTTTAATGTAAGTTAAACTATAAAAGTTAACGTGTTCAAATGTGTACCTTACATTAAACATTGAAATATAAATTTAATTTACATTGATGTAACTATCATTTTATTTTATAGAGAAAGTTCTAAAGTGATAATCATATTTTTTTAAACTTTTTGAATGAATGAAATAATGTATTATTTATTAATCTAACAAAAATGTAGTTAGTGTCTAAAATCTAAAGCCCATAAATTTCTTCTCTGGGTACAATTTTGACAAGAAGTGTGAAGGAAAAATTGTACACCTTATTATTGATGTATATATAGTATATGTATTGTATTGGCCCTACACTAAAATTATGTGCTTCAAGTTGGCCCTACCAGGTATAAAATTCTGGCGCCGCCACTAGTCGAAAACGTTTAATAAATTCCAGTAAATAGCTTGGTTTTATTATAATATTATGTCCGTTCTATTATCGTGCGATTTATGACCTGAAAAATGTTACAGTATCTTAATAATTTAAAAAAAATATATATATTTCAATATATTTTTCTCTATAGTAATGTTATTTTATTCAAAGTTATTCAATGTAGACAACTCGGCAATGGAACTTATAGGTATTATAGTTTTTGATATCAATTTAATAGAAAATATTATTATATTATATTATTGTTGGTATAATTTATATGCTAACATTTTATTTTTAATAATATTTTTTTTAAGGCTGAATGCAAATTTTTTTTCTGTCACAGTTGCCATGGCAGCTAAATAATAACAGCTACAATAAATTAGGTATAGAACAATAAATACAATATAAAAAAATATGTGCCTAACATAGTATTACACATATTATAAAGTATTCTGCGCTGCAACACATAAAAAAAAATCTAACGAATCAATAATAAAACATTGGTATAGATTTTAAAATGTTACGGCGTTTAATCTATAATATTATTTTCACATTAATTTTAAAACGATAATAATTGTTATTGATATCGAATAATATAAGTTACATTAATACATTCTGTGAGACATGAGTAATATATTTTTTTAAACATAAAAGACATAATTTGTTTGTATATCACACCAATACAAACAAGAAAAAAATAAAATATACCAAGCCAAATTTTGCAATTCGGTATGATAACAATTAACAACATACAAATATATTATTTCAATACACGCGCATCGAGAATTTATGTCGATATAAGCATGTGAGTGCTGCACGTGTAAATGAAAAAAACTGTGCATTTTTTCCGGTTCTTTTTTTAGAAGGCGCACGTGTTTTCAATAAAGTTATATATAATAATATACTGTGGGTATAACACGCATTACAATTATTAGATGTAATAATATATTATATGAAAACCGTGATACAAAATGATGAAGTTTGGATATCACGTTAAATATTAATGATCGGCGTAATAGAGACTATAAGAAATGCACTTGGATCTAAAACCAAGTGTGAGTCGCTTAAACGGATCTTAATTGATGAATGTTTTGATTTTATTCATTCAGTATAATATCAATATGTTATAACTTGTAAACACTTATACAACACTACATTAGTAATATTAATATATTTTTCTATCTGCATGCATATTATTATTAATAAAAGTTGCAACTTAATCATTTGAAAACTTCAAATTTTTTGGAAATCAACAAAAATCTATCAGTTTTTAACTTCTCCAATGATGCTATACAGCTTAATCTTTGTCATTCTTTACTTTTAAATATGTATATTGTTTACGTTTAAGATAAGTGCCGTGCAAAAACGAAATAAATTAAAATCATTCCTAGGGACAGTCAGTCATTAACTTTTTTTTAACTCGAATTAAGAATTGGAACTCTGAGAAGCAGACAAAATTCTAACAACCGGCGTCCAGGATTTAGAAATTTCACCGAAAACTAAATTTACTTAGATTCCTTATCGGGATAAGATTACCTTATCTGTATCAAATCTAGACAAATTCCAAAAATGTTTTAAAGCTACCATTTAACATAAAAATAATAGCTATCCATACATAAATTTGCTTGATTATCCAAATTATTTGACATTTATAATTTATAAATTATTGTTATTATTATTATTTTTTTTTTTTTAGATAATTATTTTTAATAATACTTAATTTAAATTAAACTAATATTGGTAAAATTAATATGTTATCTTAACATAGCAAAATAAAATATAATATGTTATTAATACATTATTAAGTTATATTAAAACATTAAAAATAATGTTGTTTATTGTGTTTATCAAGAATAATTAGATGTAAAAACTAAAAATGAATGAAATTTCATTTCTATTTTTGTAATATATTTAATATTATTTCATTATTATCAACATCTAGATAATTTATGAATTTATATCTTATATAATTATATAATTATAATTATATCTTATTTATATCTCCCTGTTTGTAAATATAAAAAAAACTATCTGAGGCCAACACTGGGTTCACTATAATATAATTATCCTTATATATATAGCCGGGTAATTCAACTAGTAATAAATATGTGGTTATACCCACAATTGTACTTACGCGATCCGATGTCGATAAAAAACGGCTCGGAAGGTAGAGAGTAACCGCTGGTTCCGTTCTCATTGATAGCCGCCACGCGGAACTGGAACCATCGTCCCGGCAAGTGCAGCTGTCTGAACTGTTCACGTATTCTGTCGCTCCTGGTTACCATTGCCCACCTAGTCATACGTTCTGGTACGTACGTCACGCCCACGTGGTGCCGTTCCTGAATCAAATACGTAACGTGACCTATGGTTGTGTCCGGGGACTGCGCAGACCACTCGACCGCCAGCGCCTTACCATAGTCCGATACTGCAACGATTTTTGGCACATCTGGTAAACCTGCAGGCCATATAAATAGTGTGTGATTATGAAATTACATCAGGTACACGCTATATAGTTGCCTTCTAAAATATACGAATTACCTCCCATTCTTATCGTAAATAAAAAAGTTAATATAAACTAGCTACCGACGACGATCATGGAGATAGTTTAGTAATATATACTCTCAAACATATTCATACTAGATACCTCCAATATAGAATAAAGCAATAGTTCACTAACATCACTAAAATATACCACTTGAATAGATAAATGTATTTAAAAAAAACTCGAAAAATATTCTGCTTTAAAATATAGAATTAAATATGTACCTATGTTGTCACACAAAAAAGTAAAAATGTATTATAAACGTTAATATAGATATTTAAATAATGAGTTTGTTCGATAAATAAATCATTAATTATAGTTGATCAATAAAAAAAAATATTTTATAATCTAATATTAAAATGTTAAATATTAATCATAATTTAATATTCACTTATTTACAATATTTTATACATAGCTCTCTCTCTTTCAAAAGTATGTTGTTTGTGATGGGATTCTCTTATACATTTATTACCTGTTCATTTGGAGGTAACTATTTAGTACTAGACCATTTTTATTTACTATCAGTTTTAGTTTACCTTACGTCGGGATGCGATTCAAATACAAATTATCGACTATTTGGCTTTGAAAGAGGGTTAACAATGTATGTGCAATTTGGTTGCAAATTTCAATATGTTATTATTATATCAATATAGTTTAGCATCAAAACCATTGGGGTTTAATAATAAATTGATTAATAATATTTTATTACTATATAATTTAGGTCTACAGTTATTATTATGCACATTATTATCCATTGGTGAGATCACTGGGATTATTACCATTTACCAAACACCACTTTAGCGGGCAGATACTTCTATACCTAACCTTGCTTATAAACAATGATTATGAATTTATATTTTTATCACATGAATATTAAATTTTCTGTTGAACAATTTTTTTAAAATATTGATATTAGCTATACGAATGATGAAAATTAAATGTTATATAATATAGTCAATCGTAAAACAATATAAACTATTTGATGATAAACATATTAATTATATATTATAAATACAATTGATTAAAAACGACTAGATTGCAATATAGTTAAACCAAATTAAAAAAAAATGGATAAACATTTTATAATTTTCAAAAAAGAAATCCTGCATAATGATTAGCGAAATGTCAAAATAAAATATTGTTCGCCCTTAAATTTACTCTAAAATAATATGTACTTCTCTAATATTCAGATACTCGTGCCCGTTAAATCCTATAATATGTGTACGTATAGGAACCAGTCCTTTAAAAGAGGTCCTTAAATACATTGTAGTAAATCATGGTTAAATTGTTCGTGCAATACGCTCAAAATTCATTATATTTATCACCGTCCCAAAATACGATAATAAATTATTATGTACCTAATAATGTCATAGGAGTGACCGGTTTTTTTTTTTATTTTCGATGCACTTATACGACACGTTAACTTGAGTATAGAAGTAGATTATACATGTGCAAAATGCAAATACATCAAGACCGAAATCACCATGTCTGTAGCAAACCCGTAAAAATAAAAAACGAATAATCGTATTGGTGCCAAAAACGATATAATATTTACGATAAATTTTACGGCATATTATTATACTATATACAGGGTGGTTAAAATTTTTCCACACATGGATAGCATGCAACCATGAAGGTAAGATTAGGTTAGGTGGCCCTGTAGTTTGTACATAACGATAATAGAAAAAATGAGAATAATATTAAAAAAGTTTTGACTATTAGCCACTCAAAAGTTTTAGCAGAGGGGGGATTCTTGTTACTCAAAATTTCGAGGTATCAAAAACCTTAACATTTTAATACAATGGAACATTGACTGTGTTTTTGCATAATATGGGGTTTTCACGATATTTACATTTTTTAGCAAGTTATAAATATGTATAATATTAGGTACAATTGAAAGGGGCTAGGTAAATTGGGTCTGCGATAATATGTGT
This sequence comes from Rhopalosiphum maidis, assembly GCF_003676215.2. Lineage (NCBI taxonomy): Eukaryota > Metazoa > Arthropoda > Insecta > Hemiptera > Aphididae > Rhopalosiphum > Rhopalosiphum maidis. Next base: position 26,481,886 of record NC_040877.1, on the reverse strand, counting down.
ACATTTTTAAAGTAGTAAATCGAGTTTCGTTCCTACCTTCAATTAATATATATTATACCACCATATTATTAACTGGACAGTACACGAAGCGAATCTTACTTAATTTAATTTTGATATAACTCTAATAATAAAAATTAATCTTTTAATTAATAATTTATACAAATTATATTTTATACCATAGTTATAAAATATTATAATGACCTATTATTGTTTTGACTACTAATGAAGATTAATAATAGATATAAAAAATAAATAATTTGTTTTTCCGAACCTTTTATTTTCAGGACTCAATGAACCAAAATAAGGTAACTGGACCTAGTTTACCAATCACATATTTAAAAATTCTCATGATTTACTTAAAAATTAAAATACCTTAAAATCCCTATATAAAATCAAAGATAATATTTATACCTTCAATAATTTTGATAATAATCGATCATTCACTATATTATTCAAGTTTTCTATACAAAATCGGAAGTGTTGAACATAAATTTACTATGTTGTACATTCGTAAGACGGAGATAATACGTAAGAGTGTAGCGTACTAGCGCCCTCTTAATACCGTCAGTTGTTTTTTTTTTTTGAGCCGTTATAATGCATATAACACTAAAGACTGTCACACGATACCAACACGGATGAACTAACAAACGAATAGACAACAGACAGCAAATAACTATAACTATAGTAGGTACTGTAAATGGGGTTTAATTTAACGAATCAGATAACGTCTTGGTCATTTGCTATGCGACAAACTAAAATATAATGTAGCTAGGAAAATTCGAAACATCTACAATTTGACCGATTAATTTTCGAATCAACGAGACTTTATATTTTAAACTTTATCATACTATATCATAATATAGTGTTATGGCAATATTATTTGAAAAGAAATTTTATTTAATCGATATATCGATAATTTTCAGTCATCAAGGTTCGGGTTACCGAGAATCGACTGCAGAGTATTATTATAATAGCGTGTGGTGTATCATAAACATATAATAACATAGGTAGGTAACGTACCCGGACGGTGGTCAGCTAAGCCGATGGGCGGCTGGCATGTTATTCCGCAACTGTGCCGGCAGCACTTGTACTCGGCGTGACAAAAGTCGTCGGAACTGCATTGCTCCAGACACGGTCGGTCCAGTGAGGCGACGCTGTCAAGGTCGCCGACCGGACACTCGCCCGGCTTATTAATCCATCGTTCGTTCAGACAACCGCTATAACACTGCGAACAAAATCAAAACAATACAATACAAACAAAATATTTTAAACCACGATTATTATTGGATACCTACCACGCTTACCTATTGCGACACTCGTCAAATGTTATATGTAAGGTTAATATTATTATTGTTGAGTAAAGGTTAGGATGTATATAACATTACCTATACACATACGGAAAACGGCGCATTGTCAGCAATATATTATGCTTTAAAATGTAATTTAATATACATACAGGATGGGCCATACCACACCTCGCAGTATACACATTACTGATACCTTATTAATGTAACATACTTTTTCTGACTTGAAATTAAAATTTGAATTATTTGCTTAGTGTTCAGAGTTTTGAAAAAAAAAATGGACGCTATACTTCTTGTTCTTTGATTTTGACATTTTTTTTTTTATTATTTTAAATTATCACAATAATATGGTGAACGTAAAAATCGATACTAAAATTATGAAGATGATGCGCGCGTTGTCAGAGGTATTTTTAAGGAATCTAGAACCTATAAACTCGTAGACCATATAATACGCACGGGGTATGTCACGGTAATTTGCATCTACTCTTGTGGAGTCAAACTTTTAAATTTGTATTTATATTTTTTTTAGTATTGAATTATGGGCGACCCCTGTAGCAGTGTGTCAACTGAAACCGACTGACACCTATATACCTATATCCATATAGTCCACGTGGAAACCTAAAAATCAATCACTCTGTACACAAAGAGCATCATTGCGGTACATACATTAACACATACCACCTATATATATACACACACACACGTATTAATATATACAATATACATATTTTAATGGACACGACGGACGATGTAAAAACGACTCAGGGGCGTCAGCGGCTAATAATGCGGTTGTGGCGAAGCCCGTTCCGTTTTTTTTTTTTTTTATAACCCCGTCGTTGTAATCGCGAAGACTATTAACTATATATTATATACAATATACATATATTTATCATTATTTATTCGTATACTCTTTAATATACCAATAACACCAGACGCATATTTTACATGCCACCGCGATTTTTTTTCGTTGTTATTTCTACTTTTTTCCCCGTCAATATAATAACACGCGACAACATTATAATGTACGTTTATAAAAAATACCAATACATATAATGCCGCGTGCATAGACTAAAATGTACAATCAATCGATTTTATTTACTAAAAGATAGACACAAAAAAATTATGAAAAATATAACCACCATGGAAGTGTGTGCATATATATATAAAACATACGTGTTGTGCTAAGCATTATTATTTATTATACATGGGTACCTATATAATAATCATATATTATATATACTACAAAGTAATATACAGAGTGATTCAGCAAGCAGCTAACCCCTTTTTTCTTCTTCAATAACGCAGTTATTTAAAATATAATTTTTGAATTTTTTAAATAAATTTAAAGATGTCATATTTTAAAATTTTTGAGATTTTTTTACTAGTTAAGGTATACCTTTAGATATCCTCCCTCTTAAACAGAAATTATTTAGTAGATCACTTTCATAAAAATGTGAACGTATTAAAATCAAAATTTGAAGGAGTAATTTTTGATTCATTTAATTTTGTTTATTAAGGTTAATAGGTCTTTTTTTCTTTTGCTTTGTGATATCACAATTGAATTCCATGATACTTTGGAATAATAGTTCTATAATAATGAATTTGTATTAGAGCTATGGAAATTTTAAAATGTTAGTAATTTATAATAATCTATTAATATTTATCGTTAATAAAATTGGTCCTAATACAATAAATACTATATAGATCCAATATTAAATTTATTTTATATTTTTGTAAAATCATTTTTGAGGGATTTTGCGGTGATATAGACAAATGATATTATAACAAATTAAAAACATAAAATTGTTTAAAAAACTAACCACTAAATAATGCATAGTAAAAAAGGGGGATTCTCATTTAAAACCCATAAGTTTGTATTGCCTCAATACACTCATTAAAATATACAAAAATATTTCCAAATAATTGAATAAATTAATTATTAAATGAAAAATGAGGGTGAGTCTGTTTAGTGAATATCTCTGTATAGTTACATACATTGACGACGACGACGAATACTATATTATATTATAACGACAAACATATTGTGCTGACACAACATATTATTTTATATATATATATAAATACACGGGATAATTTTTTTTGTTATTATGAGCCAGCGATTTTGCTAAAGATTTTAATAGTGAATTGGTTTTTGGTTTTTTTAGCCTGTATTATTATTTTATATCTATTTAATATGCACATTAAATCGTTCAAGATTTCTGGTTACTCACCAAGCTTTCTTATTTATTGTCATTGTGATTTTTTTAAACGGCAACCTACGATTTTATATTGACGTACTGTACTATTTATAATAGTCCCTAATATAATAAAATATTTTAAACGGAATTCTATGTTTTACTAATAATATTATTCAAGTTAATTTTAGTTAAAATCCTGTTAACAAAACGATATAAATATATAGAAACATTTATGTAACTCTATATAATAGTTAAAATATAAGTACCTACAAATTGCCTTAGCAGCAATTATTAATTAAAATTTTAAACTAGGTACCGCAAATAAAATTAATTGTCAAATCTATATTTCTATGACGTTACACAATATCTCTTTAACGAACAATTTGTCAACTCTAATTTCTAAATGAAGATAATGTGTTATTGATGAGTGTTAACACTTTATCAATTGATAAAATAAATGAAATTTGACTATGAAAAAATTAAATTATTGTCAACCATGGTTATCATAAATACTTACGTATTATTAATTATATTTTTGTTTTTACTATATTATTCTATCAATTCTAGATATAATCCTCTAAACTTAAACTGAATCACAATCTGAATATTTTTAACTCTCATAAATTAAAAAATTAGCTATATTATTTTAATTACACAATTTTTCAATAATAAATTGTATTGTGTATGTGTTTTTAAATTTATTTGACCATTATCCGTCAACCCAAACTTTCACCAATCACATAAATTCAAAGATAAGTAATCATATAAAACGGCAACAACAATGTTGTTATTCTCTACAACTAATACAATATTTACAATTAAAAAATAATATCATAATTTATTTATAATAGACAAAAATTTAGTATAAACATTAGTTTATCGATGGCTTAATCCAATAAAAATAACTATTTCTGAATATTTTGAAAATATAAATAAACCCAATATAAACAGTACAAAGTTTACGAAATATACTTTTTTTTTACAAACACGAATCAGTGTTTTTTTTTTTATCTAATATAGTAATATACTTTTAAAAACAATTTAATTTGATTTTAGAATTTGTATTTTGTGAATAATTATAAACTTATTTTTCCTGAACTTTTTTTTATCAACTACCTACATCACATTTTTCAAATATTGTTTATAGTTCGTAACTAATTAAATTGATAAATAAATTATTTGATCAATAATTTACAATCAAATTGATCGATTCAATATTTTAAAATTATAAATGTAAATGGTTATCACTTATCAACAACTTTCATAGATCATTATATGCTAAACACTATTTAAATGTATGTTTGCATAACATATCATTATATTTAGACATAGAACTCAAATGTATACAATCCCACAAAACAACCTATTATAGTAATACACAAAACACAGATCACACCCTATTGTAAATAGCTTCTTTTTTTTTAATTTCAAATTACTGCACTTCATTTCACAACAATTATATTATGGTGCATGATCATTGCATATATTAATTGTCTCGTATAGCGTAGGTATAGCGTATTTTAATTCTGGGCAAGTTAACTAAATTTTCTAAATTATCTATTCTTTTAACACTAAGTTACGTTAATATTAAACAAAGTAAATTAAGTTTAGTGTTAAAATATAACTCTTTTTTCTAACACGTAAAAGTCACAAGTTAATTAGAATAAAAAACGTGACTTAAATGAAAATTAGTTACAGTATCGATGTATTGTTTTACCTATTAGTCTATACCAACTCTTTGTTAAGTGATAGCCAAACTTTTTTAATATTTTTTAAACTATAACAATTAAATTCATTATTAGAATATAATATTTAAATAAACCATTATTTTAATTAACTATATTAGTTAGCGGTATTATGATATATCAATAACAAGTAAAATAATATGAAGCTATTTTATATTCATACTTTAATTACTAGCAAAATAACCTAATCTAATCAGGTATAATAACATAATAATTATTTACCCAACATCGACTTTAATTTTAATGTACAATAAGTATACAAATCGCTTACACAGAAATAATTTTTTATTATATTATTAGAAAAATATAACAAGTAGATATTAATTAATAATGAGTAGGTATACAAAAATGTGGAAGTACCAGGTAAACTAGTTATATATTTTTTTTCCCGATAATTGTTACCCCTATAACTGTTCTGTTTATATTATTATATTCTAATATTCTATGGATTTTCAATTATTGTACTATTATTATAAATTATTATTTATTACTCTTGTACCACTATACAATATTCATTGTATCTGTTATAATTATTTACTTGTTACCTAAAAATTATTTTTATCATTATTATAGAAACCAGAAATAGTGCGAAACAGTGAAACTCTTCGACAGTACAATTTAGTTGGTTCTTATTTAAAAAACATAGATATACTAATCTTAATAAATTATTTTTCCTCTAAAAAAAATCAAATAAAAAGTGAACTTTACCCGGTAAAATTATAGATATCAACAGTTTAACTCAAAAATCACAATTACTATTTAACCTGACCAATTTCTTTTAAAAAATATAAAATTCTAATGATATTTTCTAAATCAAATTCAATATTAATATTTGCTTTTAATTATTGTTTTAGGTTATTTACTCAAAAAGCAAATACAGTTTTTAGTTAAAAATTATTGTTTACAATTATTAGAAGTATAATTATAATAATATAACATATATATTATACTTATTGCTATTTATATTAGGTTATAGTAGGTCATTCTAAATTTTGAAAAAAATAAATAAATTTGTATTTCGTTTTCCGAATAACAATTAAATTATAATTTATAATACCACTAGTAAACATTACATACTAAGGTTAGGTTAGGTTTCATTCAAAAACAGCACGATATATAAATACCTACGTGTGTTTATTTTCGTTGTGGTTTAATGCTAATGAACCAATTCCAAATAAATTCTTTTGTTATTCGAAATCCAAGAGGTATTGTATGTTATTTTACAAAAATGATACATTCCGCTGAAATTCCATGTTGTTATATTGTGTTCATACATCACTTTATACTGCAATGTTTTTGATGTTTTAGTATGCGGTATACATTTTTTTTCTAATAAAAACGGTATGTGTTTTACTATATTTCTCGTGTTGTCATTTTACATAAAATGATATAGTTTTTCTATAAAAATGTATAGATGTTTCGTTTTAAAGAAAAAAAATTATAGTCACGTTAAGTATACTTGATATAGATATCGGACTTCAGAGAAAGAGAGAGAGAGAAGACGTATTGTAATAGTATATTTTTTAATGCAGTAACTAGTAATGCAGTCCAGTCTACAAGTATTGCTCACAAATAAAATTTTGCGTAAAACCCAAATCTGTAATTATATGACGTAGTTACCTATCTTAAGTTTTGAATTTTTTTGACGTCACATCATAATATAATGGGTATATTATAAAATATACCTACTTTTATTATTCATTATACAGACTTGTTAATGCACAAATAATACCTCACATAGAATATAATATTTTGAACCGTTATGACAAGCAAGTAAGCAACAGAACCAATACGATAATACGACAGACAATTTATAAATTATTTAAATGTATCAAACTACAATCATAACTCATTAGAGATACTATAATAATTATTTTTGTCATGTGGTACACAAGTTAGTACTTAGTATTATAGTTAGCTACTTTACTATATCAAACAAGTGATATTAGTCTAAAAATAAACACAATTCTATACCCTTTTAAATGCCTACACATTTAAGATTATATATTATGTAAAGAAGTTTAATATATATTTCCAGTGACCTTTTTATTAATTTATTAATGCGTATACAGTAACTAATGAAACATTATTTTTATATCCAATTTATGTCAACTGATCAATGATAACAATATTTAAAAAAGAAACAAAGTTATTTATTTTTTTTAGGTTCACGTTTTACAACTTTTTATACATCGTGGCAAAATAAAATATAATATATATGGAGTATATGGACATAGTAATCAAATATAATGAATCAAAACATTCAAAACACAAATACATGATAATATTATTATTATTTCTTATTAATTTTCTATGTAATATTTGGAATATGCGTCAAATTTTCAAAACTAAAAATAAGACTCGAGAAGAGCAAAGATCAGCTGCGCACGAATTTCTTGTCAAGAAAAAAAACATTAAAACCTCTTTGGTAAAAACCCTGACAAGAGATAACCGCAAATATCCTTCATTTCATTAACATCGAATTCAATCGTTTGAATCGTATAAATCGTACATATTATATAGAATACAATAATATTATAATAAATCGACGAGTAAGACCGTGGATAGTGGATACATAGGTGCAGTTGTTTTGTTTTCTGAAATTTCTGTGATGTGTAATGAATAATTTAACTAAGTACTAAGTACAATTATTACACCGTTATGGATATATGTAAGCAGGCACACTAGAAACCGATAGTGTTTACGAGTCATTTCGATAAGTGTTATTCCATAGCAAGTGATGGGATGTTGCACTATGGGTGTTTGGTGTATTAAACAGCACAAAAAAGAAATAATATATATCTAATACAGTGCTGCAGGGTTGGCCATTGCTAAGTTTATTTTAATTAGTAATTAAATAATTTTACTCGTTATTCAAATGAAATTATAATGAAATTATTTTACTTATTAATCAGAAAAGTAACTACGTTAATTTTACGTTAAACAAAAAAATTATTAATAACCGTCATTCAATGAACGTTAGTGGAATTAGTATGTAAGTATAAATTCAAAAATATTTTTAAAAATAAATTAAACATCAATAAAATAAAATATAAATATAAAATGCCCAAGATGAAAATATCTTATCTTTAAAGTGCATAATAAATCAATAAATCCACTCTAGTTTTAAAAATAACAGGTTCAAATGGATTACTGTGAACTTAGAATTTGGAGTTGTACGTTTATAAGACGAAGACAACACGTCATGTGGGTCCCTTTAAGAGGATGCTACACCCGCATAAGTTGGCTCTGTCTTTCAAATATATAACACGGCAAATTTGCTTTCAGTATAGAACCGATTTTGTGTGATTTCATTGACGTGAATTTACTCATTATAAGATTTAAAGATAAGAAGATTATTTGTAATCTTTCGTCAATTTTTTTACGATATTTTAATTTTTAAGTGAATAATAAGTATAAACTATTACTAAAATATAAAAATGCTCACAAGTCATAACTAGCTTAAAAATTAAAATATCGTAAAAACCGATGACAGATAACAGATAATGTTCTTACCTTTAAATTTGTTAGTACGCTCTAATAGTTAAGGTAACAACACAAAATTTGTTCTACTGTGAGCAAATTTGCTATATTGTACGTTTATAAGATGGATACGATACATGCGGGTGTAACATACTCTTAATAAAGTAATTAATAAATACAAAACCATAATAATTTCACATGACACATTAATATAATTCCATTTATTTAATAAACTTTTTTCGTAATTTACAGCGCAACTCTAGGCCGTTGAAAACTTAATTATAATGTGTTAAAATTAAATATATTATTTATTTATGATGTAAACTCAATACCCGTATCATATTATATTACTATGGTCGAATAAAGCCATCCGGACGACACCAATAGTATAATGCATACCTATCGGCTATCAGTTATTCCGTACCCGTAACCGATGGTCGCTATACCCTTACCTATGAATGATCATATTTTTAATTTTAAATTTATTGATGAAATCAATGGTAATACTTATAAACGCTGCAAACCTAGCTTCACAGCCATGTCGTCTGTCGTGTCACGTCGCGTCCAAATGTCGAGTTTGGTCTGACTTGTGAAGTTTTCCGGGAGATGATGATTAGTGAATTGTATACACGGTATACTACGATTAAAATGACCAATCGCAGGATACGATAAAAGGCACACGGCATGACAGACGAAGTAGCTGTTAATCTGTCTTAATTGTACGCCTGCGTTGGTGTGTGTGTGTGTGTGTGTGTGTGTATACGTACTTTGGGCTGTTCGGCGGCGATCTGACGATAACATTTAGCAAAACAACGTGCGTCGCGCATAGGATCGCCAATGGATGCAGCTATTGCATCAGTGGCGGCTGCATAAGTGGCGACGGTAGTGGCAAAAATCGCGGTCGACAAGACAAGGTACCACTGCAACGAGACGGAAGACGATCGTGCGCGGCACTTCATGATGATGGCGTAGTCAAAGTTCAGGCGCTATAGTTCGATGCGTTTCTATCGCGGTCCAAACTGGTGTGCGCGTGCATCGGCGGTGTGCGATACACGGCGGCTGCAGCCTATAACCATTCGCGACGGCGACGGATGCGTTAGCGTGTGTCGTCGGCAGGTATTCCAGACAACAACACCACCACTACTGCCACCACCACCAACGCCGCCAACGCCGCCGATGCCGAAGACGGCCGACCGATCATCCAACCCACCCACCCACCAATCCGCATCGTTATTATATTTGCGTGCGTGTGCGAGTGCACTTGCTGAATACTGCTTCAAGCGCGGGTGGCGGTGTCGACTGCAGAGATTACGGCAATAATAGTATACAGGGTGAATCATTGAACGTGCTCAATTCCGTTTTTTCATTTAATGACGAAATTTTCTTAATTTTGAAATATTCCTATTTATAGACCACTTTTTTTTTAAATGAAAGCCCCTCGTTTTTTTGTAAATTATTTATTGGATAGTATTTAGACATTTTTAACGTTACTAATATTGAATCTAGAGATTATTATACATAGACCATCTTTACCAAAAGTTATAAATATTTATAGATTAAAATTAATTACTAACATTTTTAAATTACCATACCTCTAAATTACTATACCTCATATATATCCCTTTCAAACACATTATCATGGTCCTATTATCCTTGAATTTTGTGCTAGGTAAGTAGGTAGATACATAAAAAGTATCAAAAAAAAAAAAAAAAAATGATCCACTAAATATTTACAATAAAAGAGGGAAGGTACTTATTCGAAAAACAAAATTAGTTTGTATAACACACTCTTTAATTATTACAAAGAATCTCAAAAATTTAAAACATAGTCTTTAAGTGTGTTTAAAAACTCATACAATTAAAATTCGAATAAATTCATTATTAAATGAAAAATGGAGTTGACTGTTGAGAATGCTTATCGAATCACTCTGTATATTATGGTTACTTTTGTAGTTTATGGTACCGACGGCATTATAGTCTCGTGCCTGTTATTTATGTGAACGAGCATTTTTTTATTTTTTCAATATACCTCCTAATAATATATTATTGTATATTTCGTGTATAATAATATTAAATATAAATTAATGTATTGCACACGTAATATTATTATTACCTATGTATTACACACCACCACCGCCGCTGGCCGACCACATAATATTATTATCAAAATATTATATGGCGCGCCGCTGCTCCACAAAACATTTTATCGTGTAAACGGCGTCGTTTGGTTTGATTTTTTTTAAGTATTGGTTATCTATTTTAATAATTAATAATTTAACGTCGTAGGACATCGTCCATAAAACGATGAGAAACACGCAACGGCGGAGACACGACAAATGCGCAATAATAATGTGTTCGTGTTTTCTATAATAATAATGACCGTATATAATACATAGCGACTGTGTTTTGTTCGGTGCACCACAATAATGATTATTATATATTTAAGACCTACACATTATTATTTTTCTTATATATTATAGGTATATAGAAAGGTATAAAACACGTATTTTATCTCGAGCCAAATCTCGTGTGTGTTTTCGATGTATGTATAGGTTCGATTGCTGATGGCGAAAAAAAAAATGAAAAATAAATAGAGTTGTGTTGAAAATTATGTACACGACGCGCCTGAAGAAAAACTCAACGGTATATAACATATTATATAAATATAGGAGGCACGCACCCATAACACATAAGTACGTTATTTTTGTAGATCCACGCAAACTCAGTATCAAAATACATGATGCGTATTTAGAGCAATAGTAGACATATTATATACGTATATTATAATAAAAGGCCGGCTGCAATAATTATGAATTGGGTAAAAAATGTGTATAGGTTTACCAAAAAGTAAACGATTGAACATAAGTATAAGCATATGCGACCGTCAGAATTCAATGCAATAATATTTTAAGTATATATATAATATATAAACGTATTATATAATATATACCGATACACTGCCTACTACAGCAGCGGCGCCTCGAGGTATTTTATATCTACCTACCTAGTATGTATACTATTGAACGCCGCCACTCCCTCTCAAACTATAGAAAAACAAATTCGGAATTTTTAATAACGTACCTACAACACATACACAAAAAGAGATACGATATCGTGCCCCGAGAAGGGTATATGAACAGTTGCTCCATATTTGTATAATATAAGGTTCCTTTGTTTGCAATACCCTTAATTCGCATCCGATATATTTCCGTTTTTGAATGAATTGGATAGGAATATAACAGGACGAGACTCATTCATCTCGATTTTTTATGTACATGTACATAGGTGCACCCATGAAATTAACCAATCTATATCTATTCGTATACCTCCTTAAAAATATTATATTTATTGATTTTACTATAATTGTATACAGTGTGAATTACCAAGTATGCTCTGCTCTATTTTGTATTTATTTAAATTCTTCTTTTTTGAATTTTCAAATATACTCTGACATAAAGACCATATTTTCAAATTATTAAGATTTTTTTGCCTCTTAATAAGTGTTAAGTGGCGATACAAACTTTTATTTCTCAAATGAAAATCCTCTTTTTTACTGTAAATTGTTTAGTGATTTTATTTTAAAACGTTGATATACTCGATTTAAATTTCAAACGAGTAGTCAGCTATTAAAATTCTTATGTTGAAGATAAAGTTCTTAAAAATATAAAATAAAAATTTACAATTGGATCTAACGTTTATTATAATTTGATCATTTTTATTTTAATGTTAATAAATTAATATAAATTACTACAATTCATCATAGCACCTATATAACCTAATATTTTTAGTATACAAAGTTAAATAATACAAAATGTACTAGTTTAAATTTTAATTTCAATACGTCAAAATGTTCAGAAAAACTATCTGCTAAATTATTAACTGTAGAAAAACAAAGCTTTCATTTGAAAACAGAAGTTCGTATCTCTACAGAACACTTCTTAAGTAGTATAAAAAGTCTTGAAGTATAGTTGAAAATTCCAAAAATTAAATTTTGAATAACTGCATTGTCTGCATTAATGGAGAAAAAGGGTGAGCATAATTGGTGAACCAGCCCTGCACATCATTATGGAATAAGCTTAAATATTATTATTCTTAAAAAAAATTGAATCATACAGTACGTACTAAAAATAACTTGAGGGAAAATCAAACGGGACACGCGTATCAGGAACCTATAATCAATCTACTATAATAATATTAGTAAAATAAATGTATTTAATAGCTATATCAAAAAACATATTATGAAATATACTTAGTGATATAAGCTGACAAACGGTCTCCGTTTAGAATTGTTTTTCAAATACAATTATACATCATTGAATTCAAATTTAATACAGCCATTATAGTGATCAACTCAACACTTAATGTACATTAGAGTGGTATTTTAAATTGAATTGAATTTTTAATTAATATATTATATCATTAAATCTTATATTTTAAACATTAGTTTGGGTATGAAATTTGATAAGATAAGAGCTCTAGTAAAAATATATAGATTTGGATGACTGTAAAATTAATTTTTTAAATAATTATGTAGGATTCACAAACATTTGTAGTTCTATTTATATTTGCACATTGATTAGTCCACAAATAAGGCAGAAGCTGCATTTTCGCTAGTTTAATTTTCAACAGTTTAATTAAAAAACTTAATTATTCTGTTGTCGGATCGTATGATAAAATTATTTTAAATATTAATAAATGAATTGAAATGACACATTCAACTAGAATAGTAATTTTAGAAATTTTAACGGATGTCATCTTAACGATAATCTCAATGTATTTAATGTGAAAAGTCTTAAAATTGGCAGAATTTCCACTTATTTATCAAAAGTAACAAAATAAAACTAATGAAGTTTACATTTAACCTTTTCATTACCTTTTTATGTAACATCTGGCAGAGTTTACAATCACTCGTCAAACACACAACAATTATCTTTTTTATCGAAAAATTAAATGAAAATAAAGAACAAAAATAATAAATATAATTTTTAGTAATTGGTACCTTCTACCTAATGTGGTCTTAAAATTATACAAAAAAAGTTGTATAAAATGTTTTTTTTTAAGTTTTTCAAACATCTCACATATAGTACTCTATTCAATATTTTCAGTTGAATTAATACTTTTAGTTTGACATATCTGCTGTTTAACATAAGATATTATAGATAAGTACATAATATTTTGTTTGAATTATTTTGTTCAAACACATAAAAATTTAAATATCTGTAGAACATATAATAACATACATTTTCATATAATATTATGAACAAAATATTTTTTTATATTTATAGGTATAGTTAACCAATAATAATAAAATTATTTATATTAAGAGTACTTATGCTATACTCCCATTTATTGTTTCCGTTTTACGATGCGTAACATAGCAAATCTATGTTCTGCAGCAGTTCACGTTTAACTTCGCTAACTTTAATATTATAGTGAATTGACCTTCTATAAAACTTAATGATGTTAGTATGTTGGTTTTTACTAAAACTCTATTTTGCATTTACTCTTGCCTAAAAAAAAAGTGTAGTTTAAAAATGCTCATAACTCACTTAAAATTTAAATTATCGTAACCTACATATGAATACATATAAAGTTTTTACCATTAAGTGTTATACTAGGTTATAAGACGAGAACTGCTTAGCGTAGATTTGCTATGTTACACAGACGGAGACAATAAATACGGGTATAGCGTTCTCTTAAGATGAACAATTCACGTATGAACAACTTGAATTATATATTATTTAAACGCCCTGTTTTTCCCGTATACGACAAGTTAAATAAATCATTAATAATCTAAATAGGTATATTTTTATCTTTTATATAATCCAGGTCAATAGGAAATAATTAATAAGTCATCTAAGATAAATAATTAAATCATCTTGATAAAATTTAAAATTTAAATATTTATATTATTCATGATATTGTAGTGCATAAGGTAAATAGGTTCAACTGTTCAAGTACTTAAAACCGGTGTCCGGTGGTACAAAATAATAGTAACTTTCAGGATGACGTTAGAAATAGAATTATAATATGTAGATGAAAAGAAGTGTCAGGTATTTTGTGTGACAATAGAGAATGCCGTCGAGATTAAAAGGTAGATTCTATAAAAGAGTTGTAAGGCTGGCCGTGTTGCGCGGATCGGAATTTTGGTGAATGAACAATAAAACAGGCGATTGTAGCAGAGATGAGAATGCAATATGATGGATCTGTGAAGTGACACTAAGGGATTGTGGCTGTAACACCAACTGTAGACAAAATGGTTCGGTCATCTTATAAGAAGTTCCTCTTCTCATAATGGTATATATATATAAAAATTAATGGGTGAAATAAGAAAAACGTAATAATATATACATTTATAAACTAAATCCCTTCAACAAAACAAAAAGATTTTTTTGTTATATTTACTCTTCAAGAAGATACTGTTATATTGTTTAAGTTCAAAAATCATTTGGTTTTTATTTATGACACATGTGAAAAACAAACCTTGGTAAGACGTCATTGTATAATATATTTTATTTTAGACCCAAAGAATTTTAAACATACAAAATGAATAGTATATAATTCTTATAAATGAAGTCACTTAAAAGAAACCATTAACATTTTTTCGTAATTTTAAGGTATAAAATATGACAAAATAATGTTATATACTTTAAGATTTTACTTTTAAATCATAGCATACATTTCTTATTTCATATTCCTATGAAAAATATTTTTTGGTGTAACTAATTCAATTTACCTATAAAATTCATAATTTGAACAAGTAGTCTTAATTGGATATAACTTAAAAATATATACATTTAAATAAATTATAGCTGATTAACTACTTGTTCAAAATTTAGTTTTATATATTATATCTTCTTCTTTAGTCACAGCCTTTAAGACTATACTGCTAAAGATAAACTTTGCCACCTATCTCCCTGTTTTCTGCTGCTTCTCTCCAATTGGTATCAGGCTCCATTCTTTTAACTTCTCTCTTCACAGCATCTTCCCATCTCAGCTTAGGTCTACCTAAGCTTAAGAGTCATTTTCCCGTAGGATTTTCTTCAATCGCCCGTTTGCCTAAAATACTCTGTTTGCGACAAGCATGGCTTGCCCAACTTAATCTTCGTTTTGCAACCTCTCTAACTATATCCGGCCTCTGGAAAAGTCTTTGGAGTTCCTCATCCTCATTATATAGTTTTCTCCATTCATTGGTTTGGCTGTTTAAGACTGGGCCGTAAATTTTCCGTAGAACTTTTCTTTCGAATACCATAAGTCTCGATTCTTCTGTTTTTCTCAATGCCCACGTTTCTGAGCCGTATAGAACAATTCGTCTTAATAGTGTCATATACATATTTATTTTTAAGTTTTTAGATAGGGCTTTCGATTTCAACACTTTTTCTAATCCATAATATCCTTTATTAGCTTGTTAATACTAAAAATAAAATACTCTTCTTCATAAATATAAAAACTAGTATGCTGACATTTAAAAAAATAAAAGGAGGGAATTATGCTTTACTGTAGTCTGTAAGTACCTACAGTAGATATTGAGTTGAGTGTATCTCGTCATAAAGTAATTTACTGTAATGTACAGGAGCGGCTTCAGAGACTTGGTTGTGGGAGGAGCTAAATTATAATCATAGTATCATACCATAGTATATTTATGTTATATTATAGATTATTTATATTTCCTAGTATAGACAATAGATCTACTACACTTCTAAAAGGTTCTATAGTAGTCGATCGTATAATATGTTTTTTTTTTTATGATTTTATTTTTAACAACACATAATTCTTTTAGAAATATGGTATTGGTAAGGGGGCAAAAAATAAAAATTTTGAATACCTACGGTTATATGTTTTTAAATTACAACGAAATAACCAAAAATTGTTTATTTTACGTAATTCTTTCAGTTTTTCCCGGTTATTAAAAAAAATAGTTATTTTTAATTTTTAATTTTGACAACCCAAAAATATCTAGTTAATTTCATCTAAGTTGAAAATTGAAACATTGCTTCTACTAAAAACCATATATAGTATATACATACACAAAAAAACACACATCATTGTAAAAGCAATACATTCATTGGGGTCTAAAAATTAAAAAAAATGATAGAAATAATGAAACCGATTTTTTTAAATATTATCTTTATATCTTAAAATTTGATAAAAAACCATTTTAAAAATGTTGATAAGTTTACTAAATAATAAATGTCTTGAATTAAAAAAATCTTCTTATATAGGTAATATAATACTATATGGAAATACAAACATTTTACAATAATGAATTGCGTTTAAAAATTCAAAAATATTTATTAGTAATTATCTACTAAAATTAATAATATTTATATACTAACTATATCCTATGCATATATAATGCATGTAGGTAAATATTATTTTTTAGTATTCACATTAATATATAGTATACTCGTATATATACACATTTATAAATATTTTTATATCTACAATGCATTATATAATTAAAAAAACTAGTTATTTAATATTTTTTCGTTAAAATGCATAATTATATATATATATATATTTATAATATATATTATAATTTATTATACATACATATTTTAGCCACTTATATAAGTATACAAACAATAAATATCAAATACATTTATAAATATAATACGTAATACACGCATACACTTATAACATGTAAATAATAAATAAAAAGTTTAAATGCATAATCACTCATTATAAAACTCTTATAATACTAATAAATAAAAACAATTTCAATAATTTCAATAATAAATTTATTATTATGTAAATAATCTATATTTGTTTAAATACTTTTTATATTTTAAGCCGTTAAGTATGAATATTTATTAACTACCGATTGAATTTATATGCTATAAATTATATCTATTAACTACTACCTACACTTACTATAAGAACTAACATATATAGTACAAGTACATTAGTACCTACTTAATTACAAAATAACCTTTTTAAATAAGCAAGTATAATCATATAATTTCAAAATATTTCATAAACTAAATGGTAATACAAAAATAAATTAAAGACTTTATTTGTCAATTTTAATTTTAATTAAATATAGGTGGTATTTTGGATAAGCTTTAAAATTAATATCCCTGCCTATTATTAATGCTCTTTATATTATTATATTATTATGTATTGACTATGCATTATTGTAAAAAATATGTTAATAGTTAATTAACCATTCCAAAAGTCGTCTTGAAAAAAAATTTAAAAAAAAAAAAACAAACTATTTTGCCTTATAAATCGCATAAATTATAAACAAAGAAATTTAAAAACTTGAATTATATATTTTATTAGTAATACCATACTTCATATTATATTTATTTACATTACTCCTAAAACTAATATAGATATGTAACTTAATTTACACAACATTTATTTTGGTATCAATAAGGCGTAACTAAATTTCTTTAAGTATACATTTAATGAAGCAATGCTAATAATATAAAATGATAAATCTTTTACTCATTTTTAAATTGAAAAGTATTATAATATATTAGAACTATTAAAGTAGATTAATAATCTAAGTAAACATAACTAGGTAAATTTTAATAATAATAATAATAATAATATATATTTGCAAACAAATGTCAAAACAAAACAAACATATGGAAAAAGAAAAGTTTCATTTAACAATACATGAAATAAGTTTGTTTGTTTACCTCCTATATAAGCACAGCTTGTGGTGGTGAGATGTTTTTAAATTAGTCGTTACATTTAAATACTAATAATATGTAGTAGGTAGCGATGAAAATCATGTGAGATTTATCATTACAAAATAAAGTTAAACTAAATTTAATACAATAATAAACATAATTATGATATGATGATTATGCATTTCTAGGTGGTAATTGCATGACATCTAATATCTTTACAATGTGAAAAGGAAAACAAATAAATTAAAAGTATACTTAAATAAATAGATAAAATAATAATTTAAAATATGGATAATATTATATAACGCTTAAAATGAATAAAGTTAGGAAAATTATTAATATTCATTTGTAAGTTTCTACAAAGAGTTATCGCACGATTTAGACAACTCTTGGTACCAAAATGTTTATTACAAATTGGTGCATTTATATTAATATTTTTTTTTTGAGCCTAGTATTATAGTTATGACAACAATTTGTAAAATATTTTTTATGCTAATAGTAGGGTACATTTGTTAAAAAATTTATCAAAACTGAGTACATTAAATTCTTTATACAAAAATGCAGTGTTAGTAAAATTAGACAAACTTAAAATAAATTTAATTATTTTATTTAATTAAAATAAATAACATATATAATATATTACATAACACCATTTTAAACATATCTAAGTACTAAAATTATTCAAAATTAAAAAATTCTTTTTCTTAAATAATTATTAATGATTTATTTCATAATTTGTATTCAATAACTATTTAACTGAATGACTTTTATAATAATAAAAGTCTATATACTGGTGCACAATTTGGTAAATGGATTGTAAACATTTTTAATAAAAAAAAGGTTCATCGATATATTTATCACTAAGACTTACGTAGTTACGTCGTATACTACAAATACATTTCAAATGTTATATTTATTTATTTTAGCCCTTTTTCATTACCTATAGTTTTATGATACTCAATTCATAAACAATAATAAACAAGTAAAAACCAACAATTAGAGTATTATTTTTCAAAAACTCAAAACTAACTGACAGGAATCATATGAAAAGGTTGAGGTACTATACTTAGTACCTCAATATCCTTATTACCTCAAGTATCTAGTAATAGGTCTTACTTCACAACCAAAATATTAATAAAAACTTCCTGGATAATAATCTTACATTTGAATGTTATAATTGATCAGTCAATTCAATCTAATTTTGAAAAACTAGATAATTAATAATAAAACTTAAAGTTTTACAAAGAAACAAGCATAATATATTTAATACTTTAAAGTTTTCAAGTAATCATATTGTTTCAATTTAAAAAATGTAGTACCTATAATTTAAACTGTTTAATAATAATAATAAAAATAATGATAATTAATAGCAAATTAATATGCTATCGTTGTTTTGTGTAAATAAATTATTTTTTTTTTAACAAAAACAACCTACGGTTATTTATGGTAATTATTTAAATATATATTCCATTTTTTCCATCATACACAAATATGTATAGTGTTCAAACACTTATATTCAATATTTTCCCTCATTAATAATATAGATAATTTAGCATTAACACCTATTCATTTTTAAACGGAGATATTCATACACTCCACTAATGATTATCATTTGTAACATTAAAATAATTAGTTGAATACAAATTAAAGTAATTCTCTGTATATTATCCACATTCGTAAGTCATAGCTATGAATGCAAATATTAAAAATGTTAGTGTATTTAGAATAACATGCCTACCATTTAACAAATATAGTATGCGCCATTAGTTAAATTCCTATAAATATTTATATATTAGTAAATTAAATTTAGCATAAATAATTCGAATAATATTTGTTACGACTTTTAAAATAAATTCTGATATCAATATACTCATATTATATATTTACATGCCGATTTTTCAAATTAAGAAACTGTAAGTATTAGTGTATAATAGACTAATAGTTATGTTGTAGTAATATAAATCGTATAACATAATACAATAAAAAAAAGATACACAGATGCATCTATATTTGAACATGGAATAGGTTTCGTAGTGATTAAAGATGACATAATCTTTCAACACAAACTTCCAAAAGTAATTATCATAATTTCCGCCAAAAAATACGACATCTATGAAAAGGTAAAACTTACTAATTCTCTAAAAGAGTAGAATCAAACGATTTAATATTAATCAGTGATTTCCTAAGTGCCCTATAAACACTTAAAAACTAATCCTCAAACAATGTACTAATCCTTTAAAATTTAAGCATACACATCTAAACAAAAAAAAATTGAATTGATGTGGGTACCATTCCACAGTGGTATCGGAAGAAACGAAAAAATTTTCATAATACCTATGCCGATTACGCAACAAAACCTATTATAAATTCTACAATAATAGATACCCACTAAACACATTAAAAATCTGTTTAGTAAAAAAATTTTCTCATCTTGACAAAATCACTAAAATTAAATACCTACATTAACTCAAAAATATTATAAAAAAAAAAAATAAATAAAAAAATGTCATACTCCTACCAATTTATACCGACGACAAAACATTGAATACATCGCAATCACACATTCACACGCATCAGAATCAAACACCATACTTCCTCACACACTCATATTTAATTAGCAAAGAGTCTCAACCAATATACGACACATGCCACAAAACATTAATCATCAAACATAATATATAGTAGCACTGGCACAGTATACAATATACTGTATATACTAATATATGTATTATATGTACTGTATATACAATATACTCCAATACGAGCTGACATGACTGTACTACTCAACATAGTATAAGCCAAACCAATAAAATAACAGCATTTTTAAGTTCCACAAAAATTATAAATTTGTTAATATTTCCAAAAATAGTTTTTGAATAATTTAACTAAAACTTCAAGAATAATGATTTATATTTATTTAATTATTAAGAGGCAAATAATTGTATACCTACATAAATTACAAGTTTTTTGAAAAATATCATACGATAGATTAGATATAGATGGTAGTTATTGTATGAAATTAATCTTCTTCCTTAACGAACAATATTTACTTATTCATTAGTATACTAGTAACAGAAAACGATATAGGAAATAAAAGAGAAAAACAAAATTAATAACAAACTAATTAAATAATAAATATATGTATAATAAACTAACAAACTAGGTATAGTCCCGTATAGATATCCAATGTTTTTGTAAATAACAATTAAATAATTAATAACATACTACAGAAAACATACGATACTATACTATACATAAAAATATACAATATCGTTCAAATCATTACACGATATTATTCAAATAATTCATTAGTAGAGATTTTAATTATAAGACCTTAATTCCACAACTTTTATAATAAACAATTCTAATGCCCTTGTACCTAGCTAAACCTTACAACTAGCTATTTAAATCACAATTACCATATTAATAATATATCTACTAAATACATATCTACCTACTACAATCTTGGATTACAATTACTAAATTACCTATGACTTGCAGAAAACTACTATACTTACATGTAACTAGCAAATTCTGAAATTACTTAACTTTTATTCACAACTACTGTAATTAATTTATCAACAACTGTAACTTATTATAAAAACACACATAAGACATATCTAATATATTTATGATATATATATATATATGTGTGTATATACATACACTGGGGATAAATTCACATGGATAAAAAAACAACACAATAGTGCAACTCAAATTTAATAATTATTGTTTGTAATCATTTAAGTGCATAATTGTATATTATTTACTATAAAGTGTACCTATTTTTGTGCACGTAGCATATTATGGCTTTACTACGAATGCGACAAGTTTACTGTTTTATCTGCAAAATACGTAACGCGATTACGTTCCATGAAATATACGTGTTGTCCTTTTAACAATTTTCCAATGTATTATTTAAAAAGTATTAATACATGGCAAAATAAATATTTGTGTTTTCCCAATATGTAAAAAATAAAGGTATACAATTTTCAAAACCGATAATCCTATAATAAGCTATAACACAATAATAACTATAAGGGCGTCTTAGCTAGGTATTTAAAATACAGTACGTATATCACGGGGCATAATCATGTTGCATTTTCTTGATGGAAAAAAGTTAACGGGGGCACAATGTAACGAATTTACATTCAACAGTTTTTAAATATACTACGTTTTATACAGTAAAGTTAATACCTACTCGCATCAACACATAAAATCATTAAAAATACAGATAATTTTTTTACTTGTAAATTGTATTATAGCCTATAGGTCAATTTACTGTGTAATATTATTTATTAAAGTTAACAAATAAAAATTAGTTCTACTGAACGAAGTTTCTGATGTACAGTTCGTTTGTATAGCGGCGACAATACATTTGTATTGTACTACAATACATTGCAGGTGACGAATTAATTTACTCTTGATGCACTTTTAATATAACATTTTTATGAATTTTATCTTTTATGCCAAATACTTTGGTTAATCTTTTGTGGATTGTTTAAGGATAACCTTTTCAATTCTATGATTTTTAAATTGAAAAAAAATCGTTGTAGATGAAAATTTACTTTTAAATCCTTAGTATATAAATTTGTATTTATGAAATTACTAAATAATATGCATTAATAATAACTAATTTGATGTAATGTTTTCCCTACTTAATTAATACAAATATTTTGTGAATCCGCAACTCTGTATGTACCGTATTTTTGTACGGTCATTCAGTTCTTTGAACATTCTCCAACTAGTATTTGCTTAAAATATTATTCTTTAAAACTATTAAATGAAGTTTTATTTAAATATGACAAGTTAAATAAGTATTGTATATAGTATCTAATGTTCGGAGTTAAAGTGTTGAAAAAAATCGTATATGCAGAGTTAAGGTGATATATTATAAAATAACCACGATGTGGGCGCCGTGCGGTGTACTGGTTTATTCATCATTAATTACTAATATTATATTTAAATTTATTTATGTGTATAATTGAATTGTATAGACATAACTTAATTTTTAAATATTTCAACTCTTTTTGATCTATGAATTTACCTACATAAATTTTCAATTTTAAGTTTTCTTCTGTATGTAAATAAAATAGACTTCTTTATAAGTTGATGAAAAATATTATGCTAGGTTAAAAATTTTAAAAATTCACTGCGAGGTTTCTCGTTTAAACATTTTTTTTATAGTTTTCAACTTCATATTTTTCCAAAATTTAAAATTCAAATAAGAAATAATAATTTTAATTAATTTGTTAAAGTTTGAAAAATATTATTCCAAGTAATTTTTCATCATCATATTATATGCTTTTTTTAGAATATTTGGAATTATTTTAAGCTAATTTTTATTATTATACCACTTTCCCACAAACTGATTTACATTGTTGTATAGGTTTATCCGGTACTAATAATAATAACTAGGTAATAATTTTTATGAAATTATATCATAATAATATTATTAGATCACATATTATACATAGGTAAATCGTTTTAGTAAAAATTAATTCAATCTAAAATATTACTAATAAAATAAATTATACTAATACAAAAACAAATAATATGTAATAAAAAGTAATCAAGAGAAATGTAGGCCGACAGACAGGACATCGACGCACAGAATATTGTTTTTCGTATAAAATCATTGAAATTTAATTTAAACTTTAAACATGCATAACTATGACGAGCAAAACTCAACACCCCAGCAGACCGACTTTCGCAATTTTTGTTTTCAAATGATTTTGTTTTAATAGGTAATAGGTATCTAAAATATTTATGGCATATTAATTATATTTTCAGATTATTGTAATTGATATATTATTATTTATTAACGTTTTACCATTCAATAATTTTTACAATATGATTTTTATTACCATGCAATATTCAATATCTTTATCTACAGGTTTATATATTATGGTTTATGGGCAAGGGTTGTATCTTGTATATTCCATATTCATATTATATATTATATAATATATGTAGTGTATTATTATGTTTATGTGGTATAATATAAAAGGAAAAATAATAAATGTATCAGCCTACTTATATAGAATAGGTAAGTATTTATAGAATTATTATTTTTTATTTTACGATATAAAATAAAAAATAAAATATATGGTTAATATATCTATCTATATTAATAATCATCGCATTATAACTTATGGAAAGCTAGAAGAATAATGTGTAGGTATAATATGAGAACAAAATATTGTTTTAGTTAATCAATTATATAGTTAAAACACTATAATTTTATGTATGAATCAATGTATTAAAAAAAATATTATTTATAACACGATAACCAGCAATGGTATCGGTATGTTCATTTTAAAAAAAGCTATATAATATATTATATGGTATGCGGTGTAAAAAATATGTCACATACCAACATTGTACACCAGCAGTCCTGTTCCACATTTAAACATATTTCTTTAAAAATGAACTAAAATCAATTTAAATTAACTAAAACTTTATGAACATAATTTATTATAAATAAACTTTGAGTGGATAAATACCTAATATAAATAATATAATATATAATTTCGAGCAAACTAAATGTTATAAAACAATATAATTCCGTCCAATCACTACCATATCATATATTTATACCTTTCGTATTGTTTAACCAGTTTTTGTATTATTCAACGATGTTTAGTTCGTATTTATCAACGAGTATTATAACTATTTACGTATATAATTTTTATAAATAAATTTACCATTTTCCTATTTATAAAATAAAACACATAAGATAGATGTGCAAAATAATATGATCTTATACAATTTTTATTTTAGCTACCTATTTAATTTTATTACTTAAAATTTTCAAATAATGAAGATTAATACTAACTTTAAGCTGTTCATCGATTATATAATTTATTAATTTTATATATATATACCGTTAAATAATAATAATGCAAAGCAGGAGCAATTGGGCTTCAGTTAAGCCAATGTACAATGTACTTACCTATAAATAGGATATGGGCAATATGATATACATGTACCACTCAGGACCGGAAATTTTTAAGACGTACGTATAACAGTATAATAGTAAGCACTTATGAAATCGTGATATTACCAACATTAAGAAAAATAAACAATTATAATACACTACATAACTTCATTAAAAAAAAAAATGTTTTAATTATTATTATCATTTACTAAAATGTAACGGGACTAAACTACATAACTGCACTAATAGTTCCTATGCACTAAAAATAATAATTAATTATGATATCACAGAGCTCAATGCTCATTAAATAACACATTTAGTTAATTTTATTTACCCACATAAATACATATAGTTGAGATCATTAACTAGGTTTTATTTTGGCAAAGGAGGCTATATGTGTATAATGTAAAGATTGTATATTACTGCACTTTGCAGTATACAGAATATACATTTATGGTATTTTATAATAGTATATGACTTTATAGTTATGGGTTTGCGGAAACTATATGCACGAAGACTAGAAATCAACTATTGGTTCTAACCTACAATACCTGCAGAAGCGATAACTAGTCAGACAATGCATTAACTGATTTACAAAGATTTTTTATTTAAACAATCACAATATAATGTATATTGTGGCTTATAATTTTATTATATAGACATAATACTTTCATTGGAATATTTTAAAAATGTATCTACGTACAGTTTTTAGTTTTATAACACGTTTGATAACTATTCGTCTATTCATTCACTACATTATAATGTATATAAACAATTTAACTAAAAAAATATTTTATTATTTATACATGTTACACCCAGGGCCTCCAAAAGAGGTGGGTTTGTACTGGGGTCCGGACTTTATAGAGGCCCAACGTTTGTGTAAATAATTACTTCAAAATATATTAGGAAAATATTTTAAATAGGTAGGTACTTAAATTTTTTTAAGATTCAAATATTATTTTAGGATTTTTTTTAATCAACTCAAAAATTATATGCGAAATTTATGACTTATGATTACATCTTAAATATTATAATATCACACCAATATTAATAACTTGAAAACAATCGATCGTCTATGAAATATTTCCCTCTCTTTCCCAAACTAAAAACCAAAGTTGGTTTATTTATAAAATATATACAGCTGTATACTAGTATACACGTGATATTTTTTCGAAATAATTTAGTTATGTAATATTAATGGAAGAATATTATTCTAGTCATAAGTTAGTTTTTATTTATATATTATATCGTAATATAATTATAATATATTTATTTTGTGTAAACGTGCATTTCTATACTTAAACATATTAATACATTTGTTAATTTATTACTATGTCTATGGTTCTACACTGTCAGTGGCAGTCTATTACACTAAAAGAAGTGATATTGTCTACAGGCTTCATAATAATAACTAACCTATCAATAACTATGGTACGAACAAAATAGAGAATCTAAAATATAAGTAATATTCATATTTATACAATAACTGATAAAAAAATTAGTTGATAAAGAAATTTGAATTCAAGTGATAATGTGTATCAATAGTATTATGATTTATAACATTACCAGAACTATACATACCTACATACATTCAAATATAATACAGTATAAGTTATAACAATCATACTATTTTGTTTTTACCTAATAAATGACTAACTTTTTCAAGATTTTAACTATTAACATACATTTTTAGTGTACAAGTTTAGTTACTATGATTGATTATAAATACTATATACTATATAATATTTGTAATCAATGGTGTTTATATATAATATTACATTATTACACTATGTTTTCAATTTTTAAAGGATACCTATAAATTTGTTAATATTTTATACCTACTTTTATCAATTATAAAAGCTAATATAAAGCTAATATTGAAGGTATGTATAATATACGTATATTCATGTAAAAAATTAATTGTTATTTAAGAGAGGCCTGAATTTAGTTCTGTACCAGGGCCCTAGGGCCAACAATTGTGATGTGGAGGGCATGGTAACACCATTACATCAAAGCATTCAGAGCAGCATATCATTATTGTTTTATACTATTGTTCTTTTAATTTATGGTCACACAAAATATTTACATTTAAACACCTCTCGATATGAAATTATTATGATATTGAATTTTAATTAACCAAAAATAATATATTATTGAATTTATTATACATTATTATAACATAACTTTATTAGTATACCTATTACTTATTTCATCGCCAAAAAAGGTATATTAAATAGGTGGTAAATTTAATAACAAATAATGGGTATTGCATAATATGATATAAATTAGCAAAATTAATAGTTGTATAACATATTTATATGTTTTTTAAAAAACAAAAAAAAATGAGGTTAAACCGGAATTTTCACACTAAACCAGTTTTTCACAAAATTTATCCTTGTTTTTTATAATTAAAAATCGAATAATTATAGAAACTTGATATTTTGAACAAGTGTTATACAATTAATTTCTATACGTAATATTATAATTTTCTAAATATTTTTAAAATTTAGAAATTATCAATTTTATTTTTCTATAAATGTTGATAGAAATTTTGGTACGTTATTATTAAAAGATATAAAAAAATAAGTCCAAAAAAAGTTTTTATAAATCAATTAATAAATATTACACCAAATTTTTATTTTATCACTTTCATTATACGACAAAATTTTCAACTCTTTTTAGTGATTTATAGACATGAGAAATTTTTAATTTTGGTTTTATTTCTAGGTATATATTAAATATAAATAAAAATTATTCACTGGGTCAAATTTCTTGAAAATTTAGCACCCACAATATTTTACATAAATTATATATCTGCATAAAAATATTAAAAATACATACCTAGGCAAATTTTTTTTTAATATTTATTTGAAGTTCCGATTATCATAGATAATGCAAGTCATACGAGAGATAATACGATAAAACAATCAATCTTATCTTTATTATATTATATTATAAAGATATAACTGCATGCCTACGTGTCGATCATTTTGTTTATCGTTTGTCGCTATGTAACCATCACCGCATCTCCCAGGTACATAAGTAATGATAATTATTCAAGCCGCAACTCGCCTACAGCTAAAATATTATTAGTCCGAAATTCACCGGTCTCTACATCGTAAACGACATATTTAACAACAACTCACCCTCAGGTCACAACCAAATAAATATATATCACTTAATGATATAGGGATATAGGCAATAGACCATTTCCCTTCAGAACCATTCATCGTATACACCAATGATACATCGTTGAATTCAAATTAACACACCTATAATAGTAACCTACTCGACAAACCGATGTACAGAAGAGTGGTACTCAACCACATTTTTATTTATATCGTCTGCGGCATCTGCGTTTAAGTCTCCAAAATAGGAACACCTATACCTAAGGTATTGGTAATAAGCTGTGTAATTAACATATTATGATGAAGCGAAAGACGTAATAAGCCTATAAGTTTAGTTATTGTGTTAATGTGCAAGTCTGAATAAAAAGTTGCATAACTATGTTATTTTTGAAAAATTAAAGATTGAAAAGCTTAGATTTTTTAATTAGATAGTTTTACATCTCTTCAAATTTGTTACTCTAAACCTAGGTTTATAAATCTAGATTAACATTAGTTATTAGTAAGGTTTTATAAAGTAACATTTTTGTTCGAATGTTGAGTTTGAAGAATTTATCCAGAAGAGGATATAAAGAGCTTTGCGGTGGTTATTGCACATAGTATTACGCGTTTTGAATGTTTGGATAAAATATATTGAAACTCAATTAATCAATAGTCCAGGGCAATATTAAGATAACGAACATTGTTATTAATTAGAAATATAAATTTTATAAGTACAAGCATTTTTGAGAATCAAATGGATTGTTTTAAAAAAAAATTGTCAACTTTAAAGATTTGATTCTATTATTTATTTTAAATCCATCCTAAATATTTTTTCTAGCTAGTATAATATATTTTTTGACAATTTAATTATAATTATTATGATGATTGTTTAATTAAGTTATCATTATATTTATCTATTTAAGTTATAATTAAAAATTTAAAAAATAAGTAGGTAACCATAATGTATTTATATATAAGGAATAACATAGTGGATTACATACATTTTTTTATGACAATTAATATGTTATAAGTATTTTAATTATTTTCTTGTGTTTTTTTTTAAATTATAGTAAAAAAATAAACAAACTATGATTAATATCATTCTGTTTGTTATATTTCACCAATTTTAAAAATTGTCATTCACTAAGATTATAGTTATATAAAATAACGAAGATTAATCAGTTGGTTGTTAGTTCACGTATTATTATAATTCAATTAATTATTGTATTTTGTATGTACATATAATAACATTCAATAGTTATAGGGATACAACTAGATTTTTAAAAATGCACGCTGCAAGCGATATGCAAGTTATACGTATGACCTTTCTGAACCTTTTTTTATTCAAACACAACTTACCTAAATGTTATAATTTTTGGTGCAAGTATAATATACAGTTTACCTACACACAAATAAATGTTGTATCACTTAGTGTTTAGTTTAATAAAATTATCAGAATCTCTGAGATATTGTACATATACCGACCGCAACTTACTATACAAAATACAATTAATGTTATGCAAATTGTCAGAGAAATGCACACGGAGGTAAAATAAAAATGTACAATATTCATACACAAAAGTGACCAAACCACTTAACACGATGACATGTTGATCGAATACGCGATACACGAACAAAACGTATTCAAATTTCAGGAAACATCCGAATTGGATATTATTCATATTTCTTGTACACCTTTATATATATATATATATACCTTATAATATGTACCTTATAATGACGACATTCCGTTGTAATAAATTATGAAAAAAATTACTATCTTTCTCTCTGAGTGAGAGACAGAGAAGAAAAAAGATATGATGGTGTTATTGTGTCAACCACCGTTGTAGTAGTTTATACCGTATTTCGCAAATTTCGGCAAGGTCGCAATGTTTAGTTGTGTGTCCGAAAAACAAACAAATAACGACCTCCCAATAATGTGTCATATCCAAAAGACAACTTGATCATAATTTTTATAGTTTAATACGAAACACCTGAATTATAAGATTTAAAATTTAAATTATATATATAGTATATGACCAATACGACACACTTTGTGTCTTAGTATACCTAATACAAGATATTAATTATTCAGTAACCTGCGTTCTATAGTGGCTGTTTTATGAAAACTTGTTATTATTCTTTATTTTTTTTTTTTAATTTTAAATTTTTTTGATTTGTGTACACGCTATTTTAAGTGTTAATCAAAATATTATTTATTTTAAATTTCAATCGTACATTATTGATAGTTATCTGCAAGTATCAACATATAACATAATATATTGGTTAGTATTGGAACAATATATTTTTTGCACTGTTTTACAGCTGAAAGCTAGATAACAATTGGCTTATGTAGAATTTAACTAAATTAACAAAATAATTCAATTCAAAAAGAGTTCAAATTTATTAGCTTTTTTATAAGTTTAGTAAAAATTTTTTTTGATATTTTAATTTTAATAATAATAAATTTTATGCTAATATCTAAAATCTTATATATTTATTTTGATAAATTCTAAAAATAAATTTTAACTTTATAATAAAAACCTACTATCATAATAACGTAGAAAAAAAGCTCGACAAATTAAAACTTATTCCCACCACATCATTTTCGATTTAATGCTGTAGCACCAAACAATGAACCTATTATGAAGTCCAAGTATACCTATTTACTGTTACAGTTCCATACATACACTCAAAATTATGGTTGGATGGCAGTTGTGTGTGTATACAGATATACAGTATATAGTAATCTTTGAGCATCGCTACCTCACTGTAATATTGCAAGACTTAATACATGAATGGACTAGTATGAATTATGAATATATATTTTATGTTCTAGGTGGGTGTGGCACTTATCGGGAACATAATTTAATGTGAGTACTATTAATAAAGTTTACTTTTAAGTTATAAGTTATAAAATTGGTTTTATAATAATATATTATATACTATTTAAGTATACTGTTATAGAAATCTATCATATTGTATTACTGGCATCATCATTTTAAATACTGATACATTACTTATTTAATGAGATTCATAACATAAATGATGTATAGATACGAATAACTTTTAATAAACCATATACTATTTTATTGTATATTAATGTATTATAAATATAAGACGTGATGGGGATTGGGAACTATGTTCAATAATATGCTTTCAATGTAGGTTTTTAACAGATATCCTGCACCTGCACTTATATCATATCCTACTTATCAATAATTATTCAATACATAATTATATACAGTTTACTTTTATCTTACATTCACCATAGCCATTTTCATTTTCATGCTCTCCTCAAATATTTGCTTTGTGCTTATTTTATTATATTATTAATTATTATATATCAATATTCAATACATGTACCTATATTGATTTTAAAACTCGTAGAAATAATTTTTAGAATTGATCGACCACTCTTCTTATTATATATGTAATATTGCCACATATGTAATACTGTCACATTATTGATATCTTAATAATTGAATTGTTCTTGTTTCCTCTAACCTTTATTTACATTTTTCATGCAGGTTGTAATCATATTTAATTTTTTTGAATATGATAAATATAAGAGCTTTATTAAATGTTTTTATGGTACAATAAAAATTTCATTTTATCTTAAAAAATTATGATGTTAATCATCACAAATATAGGATCAAATAAAACAGTGTTCGTATCGCTATCTATATTTATGGATAGAGTTGGTCAGTTGGATCGTTACCAGTGTACACATTTATAAATACTGCAGCATAACATATTAACATTCACACACATATATTTACATTCCGAAAATTATAAATATTCAAAATAATTTTTAGTAGGCAATATCAGTTTACTGTTAGGTAGCATATATTAGACGATTAAGTACCGCAGTATATTACATAGGAACATTAATTTGTAACCATCACGTGACTTATTATACAGGTTAGAAGTCTATTTTTTGGAATTAGTCGATATATTATACCTATAGGTAGGTACTTAATGTATTAAACATTTTATTTGTAGGTGGATCCATTACATTAATTGTGGGACGGATGTTCTTCTGTGTGTTTCGACAAATACTTCGGTAGGTACCTCCAATCGTTTCGACGATCCCACATACTTTGATATATTCATATATCATAATAATAAATCATCTAAGAATCGCGCACGCGATTTAATATAAATTAAGTTATTGGAATCCGATAAATAATAGATCAAAGAGCTATATAGTATGTAGACCGGACGATACTCCAGCAAAGACATACATATATATATAATATATTATACGTATAGGTACTTGCGTGTGTATGTCGCGAGATAAATACTGCTCAAAACGGATGAGTTAAAAAAATAAGATAAATAAAAGAACGAAGGGGAAAAATGCAGTCGTCCGGGCTGCGTGTGCAGACATGCTATTATCAAAGGTGCCGCTATATTCCCGTGAATTGCGGTTGGTAGCGGTTCCAGTTTCCCGCGAGGACCGGTTCCCCTACCCGTCGTCCGTTAACTGGTGGCTGCGACGACGGACGTACGCGCCGCCGCCCGTGGTCGCGGTCCCGGTCTCCCGGCAGCGTCGCGTCGGCCGGTCGGTTACGCCAAAGAACAGGCCGCCGGTAGTAAGTAGTGTGTCTCCGCGGGTCTACGAAATACGTGCGCCGCACAGGTGTCCGCGCTGCTACCACAGTAATATTATATTGTACGTACGCGTAAATACTGCACTGACGTATTGTATATTATCATAAATATATAACTATCGATTTTCCGTCTACGAAAAACGATCCGCACTATCAATTTATTACATAATATTAGGTATATAGGAAATTCTGCGCAGTGTACGAGAAATTTTTTCTGTTGGGATTCCGATTTTTCGTCATCGACATCCACCGCGTCGGGCGCGCGATTTTGGGATCGTTTCGATTTTTTCCCTCCTGCGGTCTTCCGGGGCGCTTTCCGTGTGATTGTCATCGCAGCCGCAGCCCACACACGCGCCAGTAATGTGCGACCGGCGACGTGCGGAAAACCACTAAACGAAAAGCCGATACACTGCACACGTGACACGAGGAATATGATCGTTTTCGGCGGCCGAATAAACGTTTGATCGAGGCACAGCAATCAGCTTCGTTAGAGTTAGTCGCCGCTTATACCGCTTACACACCGGATACGATATCACCGACGTCAACACCGTCGTCGTAACTGTATTACCGGCTTGAATCGTAAGTTGACAAATAGTCGGTGTTGCCGAAAACACATTATATAATAAATTGTATATTATCGTAAACCTATATTATTATGATAAGTAAAACGAACCCTGCAATAGATAATATATAGATAGGTAATTCATTGGCTACGAGTGAAACAATAGTTAGAAAAAATAAAATAAAAATCATTGATTGCGGCGGCGAAGCTACGTCATCAATTATCGCGGCCGCCGGGCACATATCGTTTATAATATATAGTATATGTTTATTATAGATGTGTACAGATCTATAGATATTAAATACTGCAGAGAGAGAGAGAGAGAGAGAGTGAGAGAGTGAGTTGTATAGAGTACCCCCTCATCCACCGCCGCCGCCGCCGTTAAATGGGGGTGTCCTCGAGTCCGGCACAAAAGTACGGTTTTTTGAGGCCTCTGGCTCACGATGATAAATCTATAATCTAACATACGTTTGATGATGACGATGATGATAATAATAATATATATTTGCACACGTCCAAAAGAAGGGCGATGTGCTCCTATAGATGTTATACAGGTATACGAAACGTAAGCTGAGCCCGACGGGTCGGACTACTGCGCAAACACGACATTATAAATAATATGAACTAGGTACGCGCGGTAAACCACGGTTAACATTATTATAATATGTTATTATCGCACGCCGATTTTCGTCTTCTCGTTTGACGTTGTTTTCGATTCATTCTGCCCGACTGTAACGTTCGTGACCTCGTTCCGTCTATATATTTTTCTTGGCTCTCAATGCTTCATACGTTGACGCCGCGCGGTGCGTATACCGCAGATACCGATAATTTTCAACTGCTGTATAACACCACGTGACGATTGTCTGTTTGGGGGTACCGACGAAGGACCACTGTTTAATCAACTTACAATATGATTTTCAGAAATTTCCCAATCTCGTTTCGCATCAATCTCCGCGACGTTGACCGCGGTCAACTCCCCCGACAGCGGAGCCACAGCAATCGGGGGCCAATTTTTGTCACTCTCTATTTTTGGATAAATACCGCACACGATTTCAAGAAGACCGGACAAACTTTGCAGTTCCGTTATATTTAATAATTATTTTATTATCATTACAATACTCCCATACCTATGTATACTAGATACATATATTGTACGCCTACCGTGTGTGGATCGCGAGGTTTCACTCAGCAGCATACGTTTCGTTCGCCGCGGGACAATAAATTGTTAATATTTTCTTTCCAATTGCATTATAATAATATCATTACAGTACTGTATAAAATCGCAAAATAACGTGTGCTCTTCTCCGAACTACATTGGATACCCACTAGTAAAACTGTTGCATCGGTATCATAATATCATATTTTATATTAAATTATATTATATACACAACGATATACTGGCCACTAATAGACACACGACTAATTGGCGTGTTACTTTTATTGTATACGCATTCCGTTACACGTTTGTAATCTCTGTACTCTGAAGTAACGCGTTGCCGGATATCAACTACAGCGATTCGAATAACACGGATATATTTTTTTATTATTATTATTAGAACACGACCTAAAGTTATAGTGTGATTTTATGATTTATGTGATTTACGCTGTATAGCAATACTGGTTAATTGACTGCGGTTTCAATGATCATAAATGCATTTCCATTACCACCCACATAATATTATGTATTATGTTTATAAACTCTCACGGTATTACTTATCGGTGTATACTTATATCCAAAATTAAAATGAAATCAAAAATATGAAACTTTATTTCACAATAATAAATAATATTCGAACTCGCACAACAATATCGGTTTCGTGTATTATATAAATTATCCAGTTATTTGAATACTGCTGCAGCAACGTCGAAACTCGTTAAAATATACTATCGATCGATATCAAAGCGTATCATCGAAAATAAACGGATTAACGAGGAAATAATGTAGTTTACACGCTACAGCGCTTTTAAACTTAAATTTCAGCAAACCTCGAACGACAAACCATTATGTTATATTATAGTTAATCCTTCTAAATTGACCATTGCGGTTAACCACACATATACGATCCAACCCACTTTGTGTACCAGAGTATATACGGTCATTACACTTAATATTTTATTTACAAATTACAAGTCAATTGCGTGAACCTCGTTAGTAGTAGTAGTAGTAGTAGTAGTAGTAGTAGTAGTAGTAGTAGTAGTAGTAGTAGTAGTAGTGGTATAGTAGTAGTACTCTGTACACTATTGAAACGTCATATAGAATTATACACACGATTTCTTTCGGATAAAATGACGTCCCACGAGTGCATTAGAGGACCTCCCCCCCCTAATGCAAAGCATTTAAGTTGTATATACATATTCGACGATTGCAAGCAATTGTAATTTTTATATTTTCCATTCCTACAAGATAAAGCAATCAACCGGATTTCGAAAAAACACTTTTTTTACCACCTTGCACCCGAAAAAATGGGTTTAAATAGATATAATTAACAACAACCATAACCTCAGCAAGTAAAGGGCTTATAATATCAGTACCCAATATTATATTATCGCTGTTGCTTATTTGGCATCACGCGTGTGCATTTGATAATATGGAAAATAATGAATAACAACAATAGCCGTAATATTTTGTCGCTTTGCAATAATAACGGCGGAATTCATAAGAAAAGAAAAACGAGTTTTTAATAGTTTGCCAAACTCATAATATCTCCCACCATGTACACCTGTATAGCAGCTGTGGCGCAGATATATCATGCTTCACGTCTTCTTGAAGGGTGCGCCGCGCCGTGGGAAAACTCTATATAGCGTATGTATCGTCAGCATTGTGTGTGTGAGCGTGTGTGTTTGCGCGTGTGTGTATTTGTGTGTGTGTATGTGTGTGTGCGTGCAGAGAGTCGATGCCCTGTCTGTGGTCACCTCTCTTCCGGCCCAGGCCGGCTCACGGGTTGTAGAATGCCGTTGGGTCAAGGCTATAGATGCTCCCGCCGCGGTGATCGCCATACAGACTCGCGCGCCCCGCGACGCTTTCGTAGGCCAATAATTCTCCCACTGCCGTCGCACTCGTTGCCGCTGCCGCTCCTCACCATCTCAATCGCCACTGTACGTGTGTATGTTTGTGTGTGTGCCACCTGACCTAAATCAACTTACCTGATCCGCCTGAGGCGTATAGGTGCACGCCGACGAAAAATATACGAAAGAAAAAATCGACCATGTATTATGTACGTTTGCTATAATACCTACGACCAGCCAGCGGTAACCCGTACGCACAAAACTTTCTGCCAGTCTTGTAATCATTTCCGAGTCCACTTATTAGTCATACATATGCGCGCGCTTACTTACACTCGCAGACACGCACACACGTGTCCGGTGAGATGTTTTCAGAGCATAAAGCGCGTAATTTCTATAATATTTAATACGCTTCGACTAATTATTTCCGACAATATATACATGTAGTATAATCTAATATTATATGGTTCTGTGAGTTCAATACGTAAAATGAATGAATAAAACTCATACCTCACTCGACGTGAACGATTTTCATTGTTGCTGTTGTTGTTGTTGTTGTCAATATTATAGGTGCATGGCTAGAAAAATAAGGCGTAGAAGACTATTGAATGTGTGGTGTGTTGAGTGGAAAAAAAAGTGATCATGGAGAGATTGTACCTTAGCATTAAATTGTCCAATTGAATTTGTATATAAACATGTATGTAGTATGTATATGTATTATATTCGACGGTGACGACGAAATATACACGAGAGAAGAAAATAAGTATTATCCGTCTATTAATAAGAGTTCCGGTGGGGAGTTTAGGTATTTTCGGATTCGGTAAAAAAAAAATAAATAAAAAAAATGCTGTCTCCTATAATCCGGTTAGGACATCAGACAGGTTTGATAATGTCAGCCCCGGGGCCCCCTTCCCGTACGCAATGTGCCCCACGCACACCACCACATTATAATATTATGTGCAGCACACGCCCGGTGCTGCATATAGCTCATGGGCGCGCAAGAACGCACGCGTAAGAACTGTAGACGGTCCACAGCCGCCAGTTAATTTGAAATTCATAACAGGTCCGATACTGATTTTAAGAATGTCCGGAATTTGACCGACTGATGGGCACGCTTTCCAAATAATATTATAATATGTATGTGTCTAGTGTTACAAACACGCGTGCTGTTGGGATGACGTCACCTGCAGCCGCACAGTTAAACCATTATACGCCACTGCCGGAAGCACAACTTTACCACGATGCGCGGCCAGAAATTTAACTTGTCTCGCGACGTAGATATATCCGGATATTGGAAAGGGAGATCATAACTATTGTTCTAACCATTCATCAATCAACTTTCGGGCGATGAACATTATATAATATTATTATGCGTCGTAAACTGGACCGTCTTTTCGACAGTTGTTACGTAGCAAAATCATAAAATAGAGTACAACGATCTACTCACTGTGTTTCGTTGTATACCAAAAACAAAGGTGGACGGTAAGCACGTCGAGGTTAAAAATTATCTACTCAAATCACTGTAAAACTAATTCATTACCTATAATCATATTAATATCATTCCAATCACAAAATTTAAAATCGAACGAGAGCCCTTCCAAAAACATAATCTCGGCCGTGCCGTGCTCATTCTCGCACCGATTTTATTCGTGTTCATGTGTACATTTACATGAACGTAACACGCGTGTTTTCATTATAATATATAGTGTAGGTTAGTGTATAGATATATAAGTTATGTGTCTACATACGTACTTTTCGTGTGCCGACTCCGCGCCTGACGGTCTCGCAGCACGATTCTACGTCCGGCTGGATCAAACTCGTGTATATACATTTATACATATATATAAGCCATACTAGGTACTATGTATTATTGTTATTATTAAACAGGCGCATTGTCGCGACGTGACAGCAATGTTAAAATCCATTAAATCCAGGACGGATCTGACAATGAGCCCACGGGCGAACAATGGGGACCCGCCGCTGCTGTGCGCGATTTGTGCGGCCGACTACGGACCGACCGACCGATACCGACCGACGGGAGCTCTATACGCGTACATCATACACATCATGTACAGCGTATACATACGACCACTGAAAGTAGGTCGATACGCCGCACAAATGAAAAACGAAACGAAATAAACAATGCTTATGTATACGTATATTATATATATATATATATATATACATAGAAGACGGGTATATCCGATATCGCGTATTGATGTGTCAGTATACGTATAATCCGATTAAAATGAATGACAAAATAAAAATATTATCGTCGAAGAAAACCATAATTTGTCGACGGAAAAAAAATAAAGTCCTCATATTATATTATCTGGATATATACCTTATCTACCTATAAGTATTATATCCTATACACGCGCACATATGTATCGTTTTCTTTTTTTGCAGGATAAACGCTTCTCATTGATGCCGCGCACTGCATTATCGCGCGACACGCCTTGTGAAGAGCGACTCGTTTCCGCACGCACATCGTTTTTTTTCCGAGAATCTTTAGCGGATTTAATAATTTATCCGACGTGCTTAAAACGGAGGCTGCGCGAAAACCCGTTCCTCGTTTCCTCAGTTCTTCTCGTACTATATAATATGTCTTCGTCCTTATCATACACGAGTTCCTTCGTCGCTGCACAGACGTATTATTATTATTGGTCTTCTCTTTTTTTCTGGCCGAACCATTAATTTAATTTTTCACGGCAGACATCAGCGGTCAACGAAAGTAAATCACATGACAGAAAGATTGTTGTAGGTACACACGATGACGGACATAAAAACAATAATAATAATACGCCCATATGTCTCCTGCACCACGTCAGCGATGCACATATTATTATACATTGCAGGTACCTACATAATAGCAGTTATTCGCGACACGGCATATACCGGATATACGGCCGATCCATTGACTGCAAGTTGCAGACCGTGCGCGCGTTATCGAGTTATTTCCGCGAATGAGGTTCCGACAAGGTACGTTGTTATATTGCAATAAAATAAAATAATATTAGACGATCTCAAAACTACCGCAGCCCACAGTTGTAAAAGACTAAAAATAACCTGACGACCTCCTATCCCGGCGGTATTATAATGATAATTGATAAATGTGGTTTTATGGCCAACCGTTTTATTTCTTCCTCCGTTTTCGAGTTATAACACGCTGTTTGTCTGTTTGCAGATCATACACGCTCGTATAATATCATAATATAATACTACGTTTCCGTGTGATCAATCACCTACATAATGTATGCTACCCACGTGATGAGTAAACAATTTCGCTACCCGCCGAATGTCAGCCAAGGCGATCGAAAAGTTATAATATTGACTTCTGACACTTGTAATATATGTGTGTGTGGTTCACACACATTGTTACGACGGAGTATCGATGTTAGATTAATTATATCGACGCTTCTTGCAACGTCTTAACTAGGCCCGTTATAAACATATATCCGCGGAACGGACACATGTTGTAAAAATCAAATTATCGACAATTGTTTCTACTGCGGAATCAATAAGGTGTGCAGTGATTCCTAAACGCAGATACTTGTCTGACATACGTAATACGTATTATTGTGCTTGGTGGCCTACGTCATGTCGTTTTGTGCACAGAAAAAAATCAAACTGATTAATTATTAGGTTTTCGTATTGTATAATAACGCCGAGATGAGCGTGGGCAGATTTGTTGGCCTAGAATATACTCTATATATGGATTATATGGACAATACGGAATAATATAAACATTTATGCTCTAAAAATCACTCATAGACATTGGTATACGCTCATTCAAAGTGTACTTTGATATATTATTCTCACATTTTTTTATTCACACAAATTCCGACACGGCCGCACAAAGTTAACCTACTCTAATCTGTATAAACGTGAAAAAGGTTTTTTAAAAATAAAAAAAAATTAATGTTTAATAACATTTATAGGTAGGTACATTGTATATTACATTCAAATCATATAATATTGATTATATAATACATATTTTTTTTAAATATATCTTGTTAAAAACTATATTCCTAATTTGCAGTCCTCAATTAAACAATATTAAACATTTTATTCAAATTTTCATTAGATAAGTAGTAATTTGATCGAAATCTCGTTTTCAGTATTCAGGGGATATTTAACAGAATTATTTTTTTACGATATTTTATTTCTAAAAAAAATTCATATATTTTCATGTTAACATTAATGAAAATTGTATAAGCAAAAATACTTACCTTAATACAAACATAGATGTATGAAAGAATTAGTTTTATAGATTTATAACTGCAATGATATTCAATAATAATTTATCACTTAATCAATGAGCAATATAATAATGATTAATGATTTTTATAAACTTATTAGGTAATTATTATAGTAGTATGAAAATTATGGGTGATTAATTCGATTTATTCAAAAAATCCATTGTCGTATTATATACGTATTAAACACAAATTAAGTATTATTTATAGTTTACACGCCTATATCCGTAGAATACAGTATAAAAACATAAAATTAATTAATAATATACGTTTGTTCCTTACTTAATCTATAATATAATATTGCCAGTAGTTTTCTGGACAAGTCGCTTTGAGTCGCTTTCTATTAGAATTATAATGCTGCGTATATTAGCGCAAAATCATTCGTGACAAATTCGATGTATTAGTATGATACATTGATACATATTAGATTATACAAACTGTTTAAACGAAAATTCTTGGAATAAATTAACATCGGTATATAATATTAACGGTCGTAAAACCTGATTACAAATCTATAGAGAAAAAATTGGCACTGATCCGTAGTAAAAATGTACAAAGTGCTAGACGACTGCGGGTTGTCGACTGTTGTATACACCCATATACACAAGTTATGATATATAGCTCATGTGGACACCATAAATATCCGACGATGTTCAACGTCCGTTTGGTTGGTTAATACTTAATTTATATTAATTACCTATGGGTATATCTAATGTGTGCGTCCGTGGTATGTTAGGTTATTTAATAAACATATATTGGTTGGAGCGATCGTCAACGAGTATAAATTATGTATAATATATTAATATATACCGCGTCCCATAACAATAATATATGCATTTATGCGTGTAACAGTGCAGAGAGTGAGCACAATATTATATAAATACGTATATAATATACCTAGGTAGTAGGTACCTATGTGTATTTTGTAATTTGTAAATGACTTTGGCCGGACGTGGTTTTCCACGCGTGGTTCTATCTCGATATAATATATCTCTTGACGCATATTATTAAATTTTACGATAGAACGGTGAATAGATTCGTATTATAACCTAGCCCAACTTGGCCACCTAACCTAGCCTAACCTACCTACATATGTATAGAATATATAATACGTGCGTATATTGTATGTATTTTAGAAGTATACATAAAAATAGGGAAAATAAATAGTTCTCAACCAATAGGGTTTGTCAGTAGTTTTTTTAAATATATATTATTATATTATGAACGTTGTTATATAGAAATGAAAAAAAAAATAATTATATATAAAAAAAAAAAAATGGGAAAAAAAACCGCGAGCTCGTGGTTATAATATCGTCGTACAAACGATTCCGGGAACGAGCGGTGTATATGCAGCACTGCAGACGGGCTGGACACGGACTTAATTACGTACTGATGGCACGTATTACGGCTGTCGCCATCCCCGCCGGCCCCGTCCCCCGCGCTCGAGCACCGTACGCGCGCAGGTGTCAGTGTCGTGTGAATACCCTCCGCCACCGCCGCAACTTCCGACCCATAACGTCTACGCGATTTTTTTCTATATATATATATACATTTATTATTATTATTTTTTTATTTCTTTTATCTCTTTTACAGTTAAAAACGTCTCGCGCGCCATATCCGCCGTTGCCGCCGCCGTCGTCTAACCCGTACGGCTCGCGCGGCTGTACCTCATAATATGTTTATAGGTAATAATAATAATATATACTCGGCACGGCGACCGACCGACCGACCACGGCGTGGCGGACTGTCACGGGACGAGGGGAAACAATCGTCGTCGTCGCCGTCACTGTCGCGGCCGTCGAAATGACCGGCCGCGCGAGCTCACGGTTTTTACGATTATCTGTTTTTAACGAGTGCAACAAATCCGCGCGCGACGGTACGGCCGCGTATTATATTATTATTATTACTTTTATTGTGGACACGTCGTATTGTATTGTATACACTGTTATAATATTTGTAAGTGAGTGCGAGCGAATGACGATGGAACGCAATAAATATATTTAGGGACTAGAATTTGATATATTTCGAAATTGTAAATGTCAATTATACCGATGAACGTTTTTTTTTCAAACTTAATCTGATATAGATGATTATAGTTATTACAAATAGTAAACATTGTTAATGAATGATTTATGTCAACGTCGTGATTTGGAAATTAGCTATGTTATAAGTTGTAAATTATAGTAATTAGTTATCTCATCCATCAATTGGGTCTTTAACTCTACTTTTTGTTAGTTTAATTTTTGAATCAAAACAAGGCTTTAAGGATTGTAATTTATATAAATGTATTTCAGTTCCTACTATTGAGTTTTTGCATATTAGTATAAAGTATAATTACCCACATTATAAAAACTGATAATAACACTATTATAATTTTTTTACATATATTATAATTTAAAATAATTATCAAACAAAAATACGTTACATATGTCAAATAATATATACATAAAATCAAACATCAACCATTTTTTATTTTAGTCTTAAAATAGTTAAATTATATAACGACATTATGAGTTTGTGACTTAACGTTATGAATTTATGTAATTGTATTTAAATTTTTTATTATAAATGTATATAGAATACTTCTAGATCATTAACGGTCTATCTTTATTTCGTACAATAAATATATTTTTAATAATATTCTATATTTTTCTAAGTATAATTAAAATATGATCAATATTCAAACATTATTTGGTGTTTTTTTTTTTTAATTTACATTTTTTTAATTTTTCAAATTAACTATATATTTCATAAACATAAAATTCTTAAAATGTAATAACCCTAAAATCTAAATGTATGTAACACGTAATATCATATTATAATATAAAACAATTTATTTTATATTATTCACTCGCGTAGATTTACCAGTATGATAACCACAGTATACGTGGATATTACTAGGTATATTATGTGCGCGCACGTGTATCTATAATACATTAATACCATCGCCGCCGCCTCGTGCAGCACTCGCGCTCAGCTGTCCGTTTGACGGTTGTGCCATTTAAAAAAAGAAAAATATAATAGCGATAATATATTATCACGATGATTATACCTATGCCGCTGTTTTTAAACGTTATTCTTAATTTTCGTTATTTTTATTTTGTTTGCAGAATGATGCTAGAGATGGGCGACAAGACTGCCGCCGCATGGACCGCTTGGTGGATCCTCACATTTTCTGTAAGTACCCATATGATGTGATATATATTATATTATTAAACTATAATATCATCGTGTGTGCATTAATATCGATGTCATACTTATCATCAACCGTTACCTTCAAGTGCACGATTTATTATTATTTCGTTGTCGTTGTTGTTGTTGTTATTGTTTTAAATGCGACAATATTATATTATTATATATACATTATTATCAAACTGAAACGTCGCACGACTGCAGCGCGTCATATGTATAAAGGTACCTTACATCGCAGTACTACAGGAAATATACTAAGAATCTCGAGGCTTTTACAACATATTATTGTTGTAAACATGTAAAATAAACCAAAGATATGTGTTTTCGAGAAATGTAATACAACGAAATAGGACTTGGGTTGAAGGGTAGAATGATGAACCTTCAAGATATATCACATGGACTATCAATAGGGTCTTTAGATTTTTACATCACCGAATACCTTGGAAGCTTCAAAATATTAATATTAATACTAAAATAAATAATATATTATGAAATGAAACTTTTTTTATGAATCTAGGTCAATTAACAACCGGAAATTATTAAGGATAGTGGACAATTATTGTTGACACCCATAGTTTATTAAAATGTGCATTTCTTTTTTTTTAATTTCTGTAGTATCAACTTATGAAAAATATTATATTACATTTTTAATATTTAGGCACAAAAATTAAGCTGTTAAATTCATGAATTTTTATAATGTATTGAAATCGGATTGAACGTTTAAACACTTACAAAAAAAAATCATACAAACAACTTTTTTCATTT
The DNA here is from genome assembly GCF_003676215.2 of Rhopalosiphum maidis. Taxonomy (NCBI): domain Eukaryota; kingdom Metazoa; phylum Arthropoda; class Insecta; order Hemiptera; family Aphididae; genus Rhopalosiphum; species Rhopalosiphum maidis. The sequence goes on along the minus strand of NC_040877.1, from coordinate 26,437,068 downwards.
ATTTATCTGAAAATGTTTGATTAGTAGTTGAATATATAAAAATGACAAAATTTAACTACCAACAATAAATTGTTAAAACGTCCATTTTCAACAAATTGAATTTAAACAGTTGAAAAAATTTGTTTAAAATTTTATAAGGATTTAAATAAAATAAGTTAAGAAACTCAAACTTGTTTTCAATATTTTTATCACGTAATAAATTTGATCGATCAGTATTTAGTTCGTTAAAATAAAAATAGTTTTAGCATGAAAAACAGTCTGTTTTGAATCTCTTCAAGTGTATTGTCTGGGTGGAAATTTTTGGCCAAATACTCATTTTTATTGTTTTCATCAAATATATATTTTAAAAATCATCTTTTGATCAGTATCAGACGAGGTGAAGATCGAGAGAGCCCAGACTTACGGGGACTTATCCACCATCAAAACAATATTTTTTAAGTTAATTTAACATAATTATTATTTGAATAATATTTTACGTACAACTTTAATTCATAAAATTATACTTACTAAGTATAATAAATAATAATAAGATCATATACAAATAATGAATAGACTGTTTGAGCAAATCGAAGAGGCTAGTCCACCTGCAACTTAATGATAGTATAACAGAAACCTTTTACTAAAAAAAATATATAGATAAAATAATTTTTACTTTTTAAAGTGAATAATATATAGATATACATAAATAATTTATTCAGAAAAATCAAATAGGTATTGTTATAAATTTACTTCTAATACGCATACTAAAATTCGTTGTGTTAAAAAAACTTTTAGCTTTTAGTTTATTAGCCTTTTTTAGCTGATTGTGAAAAATAAGTCACGTATAATACGTTTAGAGATGGATCTAATATAATATTGTACTCTGTATAGTATAGGTACACTATATATAATATGTTCCTACATAGGTATTTATTATCTAGTCATCTAGATTCTATAGTTGGTGTACACGCCACATGCATTACACATACATACATCTTACCCGGACATATAATGTATATACGGAGTGATCCATTTGACATAAAACACTCATTATTTTAGAAAACACAGTTTTTGAAAATAAAAATATAATATTTTAAATTGTTACAAAATAACATATTTTTTTTTTTAATTATATCTTTAACTATTTTTTTTTTAATATTACCTAACTTAAGTTAATAATTTTTAAAGTATTTTACTTTTTTGAATGATAACATACATTTTTTATTCTATATTTAAAAACAGAATTTTATTCGGAGTATTTTGTTCTATAACAATCAATTATATATATATATGGATAGGTGTACTTGAACGGGATTTATATATATATATATATATATATATATATATATAGATATATATATATATATATATATAGATATAAGGTATACGACCTGTTAATGTATATTTTATATATCTACTTTCATATTATAGTGAATGAATATAATATAGTCATATGCGTTTTCGGGACGGATTTTTTTTTACCGTAAGTACGTATTTTGGGTATGGTATAAAAACGGGTCTATCACTATATTATATTAAAATATAACATTTCCGGGCAAAATATTAACCGAAATCGCCCGTTATAATAATTATTATACGATGTTTTGTGTAAACAACGGTGCGCCACCGTCGAGCGCGACCCGGCGATGTTTTCCGTGAGTAGGTAGGTCTTGTAGGTCTTGCGCCAAATAGTCGAAATGTCACGCCGGGTCAAAGACACACACGCCACTGACACGCCAACCGAAGGACCCTAACACGCGCGTATATACATAATATTTGTGTGTGGACGAGCTCATCTGCGCATACACGCACTTAATAACTTTTGAAACTGGTAGGTATGTCCGTGAAACGAGACGCGTCCCATTAAAATAGCGTAATAATATTGTTTTATAAAACAGCAGTGGTAGGTAGGAAAAAACAGGTGGACGACGTTTAACATAAATACATAATATCTAAATTTACATAAATATTTTTTTTTTTATATTACTGGTTTTTTTTTTCAAGTTCTAGGACACGGCGAGTTTTAATAATATAATTACACTATATCATTCGGCAGGTTATATACGCCCAGGCGTTATTGTTCGCTCGGCACTCGTTTCCTCTTCGCCGTTGCTTTTCTATGATACATATAGTAATACTAATAGTAATAATATAATAAGATGATATCTGATTTCGAACAACCGATTACGCCGCGATATTCAATACTTCTACGGTTTGATGGTAGGTATAGGTAATAATAATATATAGATATCTATATGAACTATTATAGGTCTTACCACCAACCGTACGCTAAATAATATATAGTATGATGCGTGCCTATTCGTAAAGTCATCAGCGTAGTACATAATATTGAATTATATTATTATTTTCGTGCCCGCTTGTCTTGATCGTCCGTCGTATCATACCGTTATAAATGTATACACAAATAAAATGTATTCAAACATAAACATAACATACAAAAGTAGTTAACAGAAAGGAAGGCTTTTTATGTTGACTCTTTTAACAGAAGTCATACTAGAAAAAATTAACTTGATAAATATAAAATGAATCAACTGATTCCCACATAGCAATTTGAAAAAATTAATATTAATATTTGAGTAAGGTTTTTTGTAAAATATTTAATTGAAAATATTGTTGAGTTATCTTCAAAATATTTAATTACCATATATTTGAAATAAAATCTAACTAAAACATTTTAAAATATTGTGATGATGAACAAAATAAAATATTTTAATTTTGTTTTTATATATATTTAAAAAATTTTATTTTGCTATGTGGGTTAGTTATAACTGTACATCATGGAACAAATTTTAAATAATTATTAATATTTGAAGTCACTAAAACAAAGTAACTCGTTTTATAAAGTTAAAGTACCTCACCTTTAACTTTTTAACTTGATAATGCCCATATATATATCCATTATCATAGTTATAGGTCGTCTCTCTGCCATCCTCCCCCCCAACCAATCAACGGCGAATAACGTATTAAAACAATAATAATTGCGCTCGACTGTATATTTCGTGCGTACCATATTATGTAGTACACACGCGCAATTTTCTGTCTTTTGTTTCGCAAAACGGTTATTGGGACGGTTTCACGATAAAATAATATCTCGACAAAAATCGTCTGTAGTCGTTCACTGAAGTAGTCACACGCAGACGATGACAATTACATTCAATTATATAATATATATATAATTTATATAAGTATTACTATATATTGTAGAGACAACGGTAATAATTTTCAACAATCATATTATTATAAAATTACGTTATTTTAATATAGCCATTTTGAGATATTATCGGCCACTGCGAATCACGTAATATCCTGATAATCGCAACAATAACGGACACATAGAAACATAATATACCAGATACGACGATACGTTCCATCAGTGTACGTTGATAATTAAATTTTGTGACCATTGTCTTCAGTTAGGTTAGTCAATGGACATAGGGTTGATCTCCTCCTTCTTGTGAGGTCATAAGCAGGCGGTTCAAGTCACGTGCTTTACTGGTTACCTAAACTGGTGTACCGTTGGTTTTGAATGAAACACACACAACTGGTTTTCGTGTGCTCCCTATATTGAGCAATGACTGTAATATACGTATATTCTGTATTATGTTTTTTTTCTTCTTTTTTTTTCTCTTCACTATATGTATAAGATATTATACCTATTATAAAAATACATTTGTTCCGTACAAGTTGTGGCCGTCAATACCGTGCGCGTTAAGCTTCCACTTATATGATTCACACACCACGGAGAGAATAAACTATACGACTTTATTAGGTTGAAATATTTTTTCGGTACCTACGACAAACACTGTAGTTATACGTACAGATATACTTATATAATGCCCCGGCGGAAAAACGATATGCCCATCTGCTATATGCAAGTTGTTACATATACGCTGTTCCGGCCGTTCGAGATAGACTTTTTAACGGTCGCATTTTAAAAAATATTTCTCGATCGATTCGTTCGTAAACGAATCTTACACGATAATACCAATATACAATGATTATTGTATACACGTTTAATACGCACACTTGTTGCACATTCCAAACGAATACAAATTGTCAGCTTTCTTTTCCAGTTATTAATAATTAACGTTTGCCAATTATATGAACTCGCTAAGTATACGAAGAATGCAAGCTGCACACGCGCGATGTATTATTTAGCATTCAATTGGTATATATTTATGTATATACATATTATACACAATATATAAATGTATATATAGTATTAATGATTTAATACGCTTGAAACCAAGACACCGACTACTGGTTTTTTTTTATGGGCTAATTTTCCAATAATGATATACTTAAACTGCGTATAATAGTCAAAGAAATTCAATAACCTACAGTGTTAGTACATATGCGTGTTTCTAGAAAATGTTATGAACGCGATTTATTCAAATATTTTCATTAGAAAACCGATTTGATAATTTTATTATTGAAATGATAATAATAGTATATATTTGAATATTTTTAAAAATAATTATTAATATATTATGTATTATTATAATATTATGATATGTCTACAAAATATTATAGATGATATTATTATCTCTATAATCTCTCTAAATTATAAATGTGAATAGGATATAATAGTATAATATGTATACTGTATAGTATATTAAAGGTATATAATAGTATATAGAAATAATATATAATACCTAATAAAATTGTATTCGACACGCTGTGCAATATAAAATATCTAATATTTATAATTATACACAATTTTTTCGTACTTTAAAACGTCATTATGTATTAACTCACCGGAACGAATATATATCAGTCAAATGTATAAATCGAAACAAGATTATACATTTAGTATTTTACTAAAGACTAGAATCAAAATCATAGTGCTTAAAAAACCGTATTTCGTTTTTAATTCATAAAGAAATTTATAATGAGGTAGTAATAATAGTATAATATATTAAGTATTTAATTTTAAACTGTATGGTTAATGATATTGTTTTCTATATACATATACTAGAAGACCGTTAATTTTGTACAGGATATATTCAGTACCTAATAAACACAAAAACCATGTTTATAATATGTGTACACATCATTGATATTTTTCTACCTAGACATACAGGTTAAAAGAGATAAGTACCATCGATAAACGTGTAAAATCGAATTTTTCAATATTTATAATTGACGTACTTTTCTCGTAGTTATAAATAATTATACATTTTTTTACTATCATTTTTTAAATTACACAAATTTACGGGTAAAATACGATTTTGTACGGTGTTTATTGACGGTAAAATTGTATTATTGTGCATTATTACCAAATCGTACGAATTTCACAGTTGTATTTAACAAAATAAAATAAATTTATTGGACGACGAACGGCGATGTGCCGATGTAGTCGATGTACATATCTTTCTATCCATACATTACATTTTACATACATACATTTCTATATACATTTTAGAGATGAAGACACTGTGACCTAAGCTAAAACAATAACAAAAATGTGTTCAATCCAGTGGTGGATTTAACAACCGTATAGTCTGCAAATACCGACAAGGCCCCTCCTAAATTACGCCACCCTAAATTATAAAGTTAATTTTGACTAAAAAATAATAATATAATACATATTATGTATATTGAAAACTGGAATATTAATTTACTATTGTTTTAATAATAAAATAATTTAAATATATAGGAATTCTTCAAAAGTAGAAAAGATTGAACTAATAAAGTAATAACTTATATATGTAAATCCAAGTTATTCTACATTATAACTACCATATTGATCAAATAACATTATTTATAATTATAGTATAATCGACACTACTGCGTACTAATTTTGTAGATTCAAAAGGATCAGGAAGCACAGATGATATATTAAGTTATTTGGCATTTATTATTAAACATTTATTGTCTGATATATTGCCCCTAATGGAAACTCTTTAAAAAATATTTTTAACATTGCCCATTAGAAGTGTGAATGCTAAAGAACAATGACTTATGACTTTATGAGTATACTAAGAAAATTAAAAAAATATCTTCGTTCAACTATAATTCAAAATCGAACAATCAAATCAATTTAGCCTTACTTTCAATTGAGTATGAAGTGGTATAATAACACATTGATATGATCTTATCAATAAGTTTTCTAAGGCTAAATCTCGTAGAGGTTCTCAAATATAATTTTTTATTTAATTGTATAAACTTATTATTAATTTTGTTTTATTTTTTAATTTAAAGATTTGTTACTATAAAAATGATATTGGTTATTCATTATTTCTCGCGATCGAAGCAAACGATTTTGTAAAATGAGTGCAAGTTTGTTACTGATAATATTGTACGCCCCTCTTATGGATTTGTCGACTTTATTTGAACATTTTGAACCTTTAAATCTGCCACTGGTTCAATCTCAAGAAGTATCCATAAAATAATGGCTCTATCCGATTTAAAACATAATCAAAATGAACAATAAACTAAATAATAGATATTACAAACATTACAAAATCACTAATGTATTTACCTTTAATTGGATATAAACTCCATAGAAAATATTTATTTTAAATTAAACAATGATTTTTTACAACGAGTTTAGTTTGTAAACTAACCATATTATTATACACCTGCTTAACACTTCACAATTTTATATATTTTATTAGATTTTTAAATTATTTTAATGGTGATGTTTTGTATAGTTGTGTGACTTTTTTTAAATTTCATAATGTCGAAGTTTTATTTAATTACAAGCGTATTGTATTTCAAAATGCCATGCTCATATAAAGGTTAATATTACCTATACGTAATAAAGTTCTTATCAGCGAATTTAATAACAAAAAAAAATCATTACATTTAGAAATACTATAAATTAATTAGAGTTACCTGTATTTTAAAATCGACCTAAGTACCTATCAAACAATTAACACATATTTAAATTAATTTAAATTACTTACATTTAATACTTTAATATTATAATAAAAATAAAAAATAAATACATTTTATTATATACCTTACTCATTTTTGTAGACTATATATAGATGCATTTAATATACTTTAGTTGTCAGTGAATCTAGAAGTTGAGGTTAATGAACGATTAAATGTAATTGAGTATGAGTAACTTATTTTTATAAATCATATACGCATTGTAATAAAAACATAAAAATGTTTGGACATTTTTATTTATCTACTTGAGTAAGTACTATTACTAGCAACTACTTATAATTAATGGAAATATGATGATGATATTTGATCACAGCTATAGTTATATACAATATAATATATTGCATGTACTTTTAGTATCTAAATATCAGTTCAAACCCAATAATAATAATATATATGAGAGTAAAATGAAAAAAAAATTAATTTAAACGTCATCTTAAACCGCACTATAATATTGATCTTAAGATGATTAATAACTATTATAAATATCTCTAATTAAATTATGCATTAAATATATTATTCTTTTTTTATTTAACACTTAATTTCTTTTTAAATTGTAAAGTTTAAAATAGAAAATATTAAAAAATGTTGACAATTTAACATAAAAAGAAATAAGGTACCTACTATATTGTAAAAAATGTTAAAACATTTCTTTCACTTATCACTTATGAAGATTAATATGTATATTATATAGGTAAATGTTTAACGCGTGGACATGGTTTTACAATATTATTTATATCTAAGTGAAATTTTATTTCGATCAATGATCTATTTTGTACATTCCATTATCGCCAACATAAAATTGAATTGTATTACGATTATAGGTACTTTTTAAAATTCAAATCACACATTTTCATCGATCACATACTCGTATATTATTCGTTTTCCCTTTACAAAACAATCCTGTTCTACTTTATGTATAATCAAATCTATTCATCATATTCTTTTATATTGGTACGTGAAACGTATACGTACCTAATATATTATGTAGGTATACCCGTAGCTAATACTAACATGAATCAGATGATACAAATTACTAATTGTTATACGCTATAATAGTCACTTAAATCTTTTCTTCGTATTTCATGAGAACTAAAATTAATTTGCTTACATTAAAACAATAACAACTAATGCATAAACTATTTAAAATTTATCAATATTAACATACAAACTTTTCATGGTAATAGAAAACAAAAATGCTCATTTTAATAATAAAATTTTTATTTCACTTGAAATAGTGAACACTAAAAGTAATTCAGAAGCGTAAGAGTTTTTAAATAAATTATAGCTGGTACTTCATATGTAAAATATGCTAATACTTGCTGTACCTATAGGGTACAAAACATATGAAATTATTTTATTCCACCAATAATACTATAAAAGTTAATTATTCTTTGTTTTTATATTAAATTAGACTATATCAGAGTTTCTTATCCATTAACATCCTTGTTTTTTTGTATACAGCAGTTTATTAATGAGTTATTTTTTGTTTTTTAAATGTATGTTATAGTATAAATAATTAAACGCAGTGTTGAATTAATAATTTTTTAAAAATACTGACAACGATGTTCTATATTTTTTATCACTTTTGATACAAGTGGGATGTGCAAAAATAATATAAACAACCGAATATTAATAAAAGAGAATTTTTAATGTATAAAACTGTATATAATAATTCATATAATTATTATTTGGTATTTAATTGTCACTCACAATTAATTTATAGTATACTAATTTCGATAATTATAATTAAACAGAGCATAACATGACGTATTTTATAATGTAATTATTTTTTATTGCCGCATACGTAGCATAATTTGACAGTAATTTTATATTTTTTAAAGCACTTAAAAACTAAAATATGCAATCTTCAAGTTTTATTTAACCTAGATTATTTTATTATTCATATTTAATAAATTGTATAAAATATTCTTTAATCAAATTAGTGTCTACTTTGTACCCCAGTTGCGTTAATTAGTTTAATAAAAATATAGACAGCGTTTATTTAATAATATGTTGTAGTATAATACGGAGCAATACAAAATATTAGAATGTACCTTTTACTTGTATTTATTATTTTAGTATTAATACGCTAATAACTTTGTTTTTATTACAAATTATTTGAATTACCAGATATAGTAGTTGTATTGTTTGTATATAGAATCCCTCTGATATGATAACTACAATTGCATATATTAAATAAATTACCACATTGGGCACAAATTTCTAATAATTATCCCTACAAATTTTTAATAATGATCAAATTAAATATGTTGAATCCGATTAAAAAAATATATAAAAATTATGTTTTAAAGGGAAAAATGTAAAGATAAAAAAAGCAAGAACAGTTTTACTATATAATAATTAATCTACCTATAATGTATTTTATTAACAAATGACACTTACATTGGCTTAATCTTGATACTAAACTTAATTTGATTAAAAACGATTTAATTTAAAATTAGAACTTTGTAGAAAAGAAGAAACAGTGATTAACCGACTTCGAATAGATCACACTCACCTAACACACAGTTTTCTGATAACTAAAATTTCACATCTCCGAACAAATCAGTCTAGCCTTAGATCAAACCTACGAGATACAGGAAACTTATTTTTATTTTTTAAAACATCTGAATTATATAATTTAATATAAATGTAAATACATACTAACTAATAAGGGCCTTAGTCACTTATGATGTATCTTTAAGACCAATAATATATATTATATTAACAAATTTCAAACAATTCATATGTAGTTCAGTGATTAAGACTTTAAATTATAATTATTATTTTATTTTATATAACTTGTGTTGTGGGGAAAGCGTCTAAACGCTCCATAATTGTTGACGAATAGGGGTCACATTTTTTATTACAATTTAAGTCTCAAAATACTTAAATCTGGTCATTCATCCACTGATGAAATTATATTTTGTTTTCCAGTTGGTGCAAAACGCTGTAAGCGTAGGTGGAGGTGGAGGTGGTGGCGGTACCAGTGATATTTGGCCATTGGAGCGGCCCGATGGCATGCCGGTGATCCAGTCCTTAGAGGTGATGTGTGGCAAGGATCACATGGACGTGCACTTGCAGTTCACTCAACCCTTCGAAGGAATCGTGTCGTCTAAGGGCCAATACGCAGACCCGCGTTGCGTGTACGTGCCACCGTCCACCGGAAAGACATTTTTCACGTTCCGCATAGCGTACGCGCGGTGCGGTACCAAGCCTGACCTCAACGGTCAGTTCTATGAGAATACTGTGGTCGTCCAGTACGATAAGGACTTGCTGGAAGTTTGGGACGAGGCCAAGAGGTTGCGGTGCGAGTGGTACAATGATTACGAAAAGACCGCGTCCAAACCACCCATGGTCATTGCCGACTTGGATGTTATACAGTTGGACTTCAGAGGTGAGGGACAGCGATAAAATTAAGAAAATATTAGTGTGTAGTATTTATCTGTAAGCAAGAATGATTTTATCTTTATTTTTATAAACGTTGTGTAAATTTAACTTCACTCAGAACCGTTTTTGGAAATTATTTAAAATTAAATCACTCAGATTCGTGATCGTGATTAATGGATCATGCTATGTGTTTTTCGCATTATTAATCTTCTATTATATATCTAAAGTGACGTGATAAAAGAAAGGGGATTGTGATGCCTAGGTATCATGGTGGGAAATAAAAAAAATATGGTAAATTGTAAATTTTGTTAAACCAAATCAATTTTAACATAAAATAAGAAAAAGTCTCTTATAATTTAGTATTCCCAGGTAAAAGTTAGTAAAATATAAGTAAGTATAGGTATTATATTTAATTTCCTTTAATTTTTTTCCGAACAAATTTCATGGATGTGTCCTTGAGAAAGGGGGAAGGAGTAGACACTTAAATATATATGTTATACATCATGGTTCATAAATGTTCACCACGCTACTGTTTATCTGTAAATAAAATAGATACTAGCATAATTATAATAATTCCTAATACAATTTTATAAATTTTGTTTGAAATACCAGGTGATAACGTCGACTGTTGGATGGAAATACAACATGGAAAAGGCCCGTGGGCTCCACCAGTTAGCGGTATAGTTCCTTTGGGTTCTACGTTAACGTTAGTGGTTGCCATCAATGATTATAGAGGTAATAAATAATACTAAAAAAGTATAAACAGTATATAATTTTTAAATAAATAAATAAAATATAGTATAGTAGATTACTAAACTGTGGAAGACGTATTATTATAATCAGAAAACATTGAAGGGTAGATATCACCTCTCTCCGAATGTATAGTGTCAATACCTTCGATATAATTTACGAAGAATTTTAGAAATTGCCGATTTATTTAAAATTTAAACATTATAATACAATAAATGTATGAATTAAAGTAGTTATAAAATTGGACTAATTGGAGTACCGATGTTTTCAAACATTATCAAAACTATTCAAAAGCATTAAACTCTAAAAAGAAAACATTTTTTTTTTTATATATCTTCTTAAGGCTAGATATATTCGGCCTTAATAATAATGAATCTATGTTTATTTATGTATTATTTTTTTAAATAAAAAATAATGAAATCAAAATCTACAATATAGTGCTGTCCAAAAATAAAATAAGTTTTTCAGTCCTAAGTGCGTTCCGTGTATATATATAGTTAAGTGTCTTAAAATATAAATATTACGGCCGTAGAGCATACAAGATACAACCACATAAACATATTATAGTATTATTAGTAGTTTAACAATAGAAAAAAATAAAAACTCTTTAATGGTGTTATAAACTTTTGTATTGTTATGCCTCCACAGGCGAGTTCGACATGAGAGTGAAATCTTGCGCAGCGTCCGACGGTGGCGGTCACGTCATACAGCTGACAGACGACCAGGGGTGTGTGTTAAGGCCAAAAATGATCAGCGGGTTCCTGAAAGCTAGGACTTCAGATGAAAGAGCATCCGTCATCACTTATGCATTCTTCCACGCCTTCAAATTCCCGGATGCACTTAGCGTGCATATCCGGTGCAAGGTAGAGATCTGTCGACATGGTTGCCTGGACCACTGTCAAACGGACGAACGGATATTGGCCGGACATTTACTTCACCAGCAGCAGCAGCACCAACAACACCAACTCCAGTACGGACCAGTAGATAGGAAGGACCAACAGAACGATCGTTTGGACTACGTCCAAACAGTCGTAGTTAACACGGATCAGCCGAATGCCCAAGCGCAAATCCACACGCCATTCGATACCACCGGTCACAACAAGCCATTACCAGGTCAAAACAAGGTACGGTATCAAAATTAATATTTTCTTTATTTTACCAATAATTATGTTTATTGTAAAATAACCATTTGAGTTTTACATTGAGAACACCAAAGTATAAGCAGGTGACTTTATTTGAATAAATATACCTATATATTTTTATACATGTATGTTGCGTCGTGTGTGTATGAGGTTTAAAGGTTCTATATGATACAATTCTATATTGTATTTTTAATATTCGCATATTTCGAAATTTTTGAGCATATTGTGCATGTTATCACATTTAAAGAGTATTTAAAATCATCTTAGTTATTCACTTATTGTTTATGGTTTTTATGAAAGTAGCTACCAATTTAAAAAAAAAAAAAATACATTTTATACAAATTTGCAATAAAAAATATTAACATATGAGATCAAACGTTAATTATAAATTTAAAAAAAAATTTAATCGACGCAATTTCAAATGAAAACGATTTTTTTCAGGATACAATGAATCGAGATGGTTTCCCGCACGGGCCGCGGAACCTGGACGACGGCGTGGTCGAGCCGTCGGCGGACGGCGACAACGACGACAACAACAACAATCAGCCGCCGGCCGCGACACCGACGTCTGCCAACAACGGGACCGCGGGCGAACAGACGGCCGCGGGAGTAGCGCAGCTGCAGAGGCGCCGGCGCCGGCGTTCGATGAACGTGTCGGACGCGGGCAACGCGGACGTGGGCGTCAGTGGGCTGTACGACGTCATATCGCAGTCGGACTTGGCGTTCACGCCGGACACCAAGACGGACAGCGAGGCGGTGACCATATTCCAGGGACGGATCCGCGAGGACGTGGTGTACGGCATATGCATGCCAGTGCACGGGTTCGGCGCGCTGTTCGTCATGTTCGCCGGTTCGGCGATCGTGTCCGTCGTAGTGGCCGGTTTCCAGTTGCACAAGTACCAGGTGAGGCGGGAGACGCAAAAGATGATGTCCGTCCAGGCACACCAGCACAGCGTGGCCGCGGCCGCCGTGGCCGCCGGTGGCGGTTACATCCACAACTCGCTGGCCGGCATCGTGGCGCTGAACAAGCTGATCGCGTCCAAAACGGCAGCCGCCACCACCACCGCGCAGACCAGACGAAACAGCTAATCGACTACTATTAATAATAATAATATTATTTACTATCTATATTATATTAGGTATATATATACATACATATACACACTACTACGACGTCGTTGACGGCCGTCACGATTTTTAGTACATAAATCACTCGATCGTCGTCATCATTATTTTCAATTATCATTATCATCGGCATCATCAGTATCGTTGGTGCGTGTTTATTATAACGTTAGCGAGGCAAAATTTTGATGGAGGTGGAATATAGTTGAAAAACATTTTTCTTTTTACTTACCCGTGTCACCAGATTGGAGAGAGAAATATTATATGTTTATTGATCTTTGTTACTAACGGGGTTATTATGCCGGGGTACAAAATGTTTAGGGATGGAATTTTTTCGTTAAATCATCATTTTTTTTAATCCAGTAAGCATGATCCCGTTCACCGATTTCCTATAGTAAATATTATACTTTTTTTTGTATTTTGATATTTGTTACCGTAATTTATGATAATATTATCAGTAATAGTACGTATAAAGCACGAGAGTAAATCAACTAATCAAAATATGAAATTTTAATTAAACAATTTTCTGCGTCACAAACATCAAGAAGAAAATTTCTTTTTCTTTTTCGTTTATTAAGCGATTGTTTTTGTTACAGCTGTATGGACAATTCGTAAATACAGCCTTGAATCGTAATCAATCAATGTAATAGTAACGCTCTAATTTATAGTAGCCCAACATGAACAAAAATATACAATATAACTAAGTTTAATATACCTAGTCAATCGTCGTAAATTGATGTTCTATATATATATTATCATAATTTATTTAGATTATTAAACATAAAGCTACCTAGGGCAACCCACCACGACACTACATCCATCTCTGAACATCATATTATCGCCTCGCGCCAAAAAATTCTTTGACTTAATTCTGATGTAACATATAATATCCCGGTTGATGCTGATAACAATTAATGTTTAAAAAGATATAAATTTTCATTTTTACACGTTTAAGAATATTATATGTAGTATACATAATATAATTGACTATTATTATTATTATTTTCTCGTATTGCGTTTGAATTAAGAAAATAGTTTTATTTTTTTAATTGGTGCTAAATTAATCTAAAATCAGCAATGGAAAAAACTTGGATACAACATGCATACATATTTTTCATTTAAATATTTATTAATGGTTTGTAAGAGTTATTTATATACAAATTACTGTTATATTGACAAATCTGTAAAAAAAAACTTATTAGACAATTTATTATTTTATTCCACTTTTAAATCGTATGATGTTAAGTTTAATTATAATTGTGTAAATATATATCTAAATACTGAATGATAGCAATCAAAACTAGATAATTTTGTTATTATTTAATATATTTTAATATTTTAGTTTAATGTTACGTAGTCATGAAACTGGCCAGTTCTTCGTAATAACGGTTGAAGTTTTATTTACAAATTTAGCAAATTATATTATCTAGTAAAACCAAAATTTTTTGTGACCTAAAAATTAAATTCTTAATGTTCGTTCGAGTTGTATTTATGACACGGCGTTTCGTATAGGCGAAACATGTACTTTCATGTAAACGAACACCTTATTTTAAATGAATACATCAATACATGCTCAAGTCAATAATAATATGTAGTATATTATACTATTTTCATCTGATTTACAACACCCGTTGGCATTTTTACTTAGTAATTAAGTGCTTGTAAATATTTTATTATTATTATTGTGTATTTATTATTTTTTATATTTAGCGTAAAATTGTTTTGCTCAGCATTTTGAGGGGTGAACAGAATGAAAATGGAATTTTTTTTTATCATAATGTAAATTGTACATTATTTATCTGAATTTAATTTACTGAAACTAAATTAGTCATACTATTTTATATTTTTTCAATCGTTTATAAATAGTGTTTAAAAATACATAAAAAAAATCAAAATTTACATTGATATACCTATAATAGTTCTTTATTTCTTAAAAAATACTTTCATTCAATTCTTTTAATTTAAATAATTCTAAATAAAAAATGAATATATTGAGTTATTTATAAAATAATGCAACTTTAGTGTCTATAATTATCTAATCCATTTTTACTCTGAGCCTCACATAATATTATAATCATAATATATTTATGGTATAATTTTTACTGTGTTAATTATTTTTTTTTTATATATTTATAAATATTTTGTTATTATCATAAAGTTAATAACTATAATATGTAAATAAATTTTAAACAAGTTTTAGAATTGTATTTTATTTATTATTATTATATCTGAACCAAATACACTGTTAATACGTATAACAATGCATTTTAACATATAATATGTACCCATAACCCATGTATTATTAGTCCTAAAATGAGGAATCTGTGAAAAAATGTATATGTTATTTTGTATTATTACATTGACGATGATGGACAATTATTATTTGCAGCATTTGCGCACATTGCATCAAATATTTATATGGGCGCATGTAAATTCCATTGATTATTTCTTACTACCTGTAAAAAATTGTAAATTCTACCGGTACCTACGTTTCTTTACCCGAAAAATTTTAATTCCACCGTTTTTACACAAATTAATAAAAATCAATAATGACCAATAATGATCACTAGTTATTAGTTAGTTGAAAAATTATAAAAATACAATTAATAATATATATATACATAATTACCAATAACAAACAGCTAGTTATTATTAAAAAAATTAAATAACTCAATTACAATTTTCAATTGGATTGATAATGATTAGATGCAGATGAAAAAATAGTTTCCGCGCAATCGTATCGTGCCCGATTTATAAATAGTCGATTTAAAACATAAATTTCACCGATACTTTTATTTTGACCTGTAAAACATGTTAACTCCGCCGATGGTAAAATCCACAGAATAGGTACATCGGTAAAATTTACAATCGCCCATTTATGTTCCTATTAGTACCTAAGTACCCGGTGCACACGAATTGCATACCAAAACAGGTAGACGAACCTTTTTGAACAAATTGCGTCCCGGATTCAATTCGTGTTACCTTTTCACTTAACATTATTTTTAAGTTTACCATGGTTTTCAAATTTATTTTTAATTTTGATATTTTTTTAAAAATAATAATTATTGAATATTTTCATTAAGATAATATTATGTGATGTGAAAACTTGTTTTTAGTAATTTTTACTTTTAGGCCGGAGCTATACGCGGCGTATTCCACAGCGTTTTTCATCGAATTAAAAATAAACCAATGCATTTCTAGTTCGACGAACAACGCAGCGGAATACGCCGTGTATAGTTCAGGCCTTATAAATATTTTCGATAAAAATATTGGTGGAGAAAAAAACAAGAAGTAGGCTTGGCTTCAGACTATATCCTAAATAATGAAATAGGCAAGTAGGTACTTAAAAATTATGTTTGAATTATCTTTCCTAGAACCAGAGTTTGATAAGTGCCAACTATTTAGTAATTAGTATAGATACATACATTAATGAAAATTCAATATTTCCTCCGGGATTATGAGCAGAAAAAAGTTCTAACTCACAAAGAACAACTAACTAATGTGATTGATTATGACTTATAATTAATTTTATTATAACATTATTATATTTTTACAATTCAATTTCAATTTTTTTTATATAACCTGGCATATCTTTATTAAGGCAATATCACTTTAAGAGCTACTTACAATAATTAACTGTAGATAAAAAAGTAACGCAAATTGCGTCCGGGACACAATTCATTCAAAAAAGTTCATCTACCTATTTTGGTACGCAATTCGTGTGTACCCTAAGTAAAAACCTACCTAATAGCCGGCTGATTTTTCTGCACACTATATAGAATCATTTTAAATTTCTTACCCAATTAAAATATTTTGTTAAACAATTATCAACATTGTCTACCTGCACTCTGCTGCAGTAGTATGGTTTCAAATCTATAAATGTAGGAAATTATAGTATAAACATTTGGTTAGAATTTCAAGTACTACGATCATTCGATTTTGAATTACTACGAAATAAAAAAGTATCTATTGACAAGAAATTGGTATTTAACACGTGAATATGTGTTTTCATCAAATTTTAAATTTCAGATGCTTGTTAAAAATGTGTTCATTTTTAAATTAATTTTACCATAGTAATGATTGGAAGTCAAGACTTAATGTTTTATTTAAAATTTGTTTCATGTTATTATAACATGTTGTACGTCTTCATTATTTTAATGTGTAGCTAATAATGACATAACAATGTAAAATACAAATATAATCTTAAAATAAGATTATATATTATAAAAAATATTTAAACAAAATGATTGGGAAAAATTTCTAAAACATTAAAAAAACATCAATACAATTGTATATTATAAAAAAATCAAACTTCACTTCCGAGACATTTTGCCTTATTGTTTATAGATTTTCCGAGGGATTTTCTGAAAAAAACTAGAAAAACTGGCCAAAAAAAGCAAAAATAATCATTAAAATTGGAAAAAAGCATCTTTTTAAAAAATTACAAAAGAGCACTTTCAAATGTCATAATTGAATGTGTTGTAACATAACATACACTTCCACAGCACTCTGCTACATTTTAAGTCAATCCATAAAAATAAGCAAATGCTTTATAAGTCTCGAGTTCTAATAATACTAATAATATCAATAATTTTAATATTATTAATTTATGATAGAATTTTATTATACAAATATATAGATTGTATATTTTTATTCTCTGTATAAAGTTAATTTAAAATTCACAAAGCATGTTTATAAAATATACTATTTTTAACCATTTTTAACCTTAAACACAAACTTACACATATTTTTAGTTTATTTTTATTATATTATTTAAAATGTTCCATTTTTAATTGCTGTTTTCAAATCTTTAAAGACACAATTTACGTGAATCTAAGTACATTGATTGAATAAAAAGGTATATTCAAAAACTTAAAGACCATTCAATAAAAGTTAAGTTTAAAATAAGTAATCAAGATTCATTTAATATAATGCCCAAAAAATTCTAAATTTATTTCATTATAAATTAACTATTTAAAATTATACATATTATTCAGTTATTTATCAAATCAATCAATATTACAAACTAAAAATCAGTAAAATTTACTAGGTACTAATATATATAGGTAACAAAAAAAAAAAAAAAAAATCAACAATTCCAAAATAAAATGACAAGCTAGCTTGATGCATCGTTGTATAAATAAGTATTTAAACATTTTAATTCAGACATAGACCAAAATTTAACAATATAGTAGTCCATTTCAACAAAAATAAATATTTATTAATAATATTGTGTTAAATGGAATACCCAAGTATAATTAAAATTCTATGTATTCTAATAATCTATAACTTAATGAATAAATAATAATATAATAAACTAAATAAATATATCACATGTGTGTATTACTTATAATTTAAACATAAATTAATTATAAAAATTCAGAACTTAAATGAAAGGTTGATTAACCAAGATCATTAAAGCAAATGCAGTTTTTTTAAAAAGCAAGATAGGTAACTATACATTCACATCCCCCACAATTCAACTACTGACTATCTAATTATTTCAATCAATTTCCTAACTAATGGCTCTTCAGCATAACATAGATGCCAGGGGTCCAAGAATTTGAAGATTTTATTCCATTTTCAAATTTTTTGAAATTATAGTATTCATTAATACTTTATATAGATAATTTATTTAAGAAGTTATGTTTAAAGTCGATGGTAATATATTGTTGTGGCAAGCAAATAACAATAAGTATTATAGTAACCATTTGTAATAATCATGTCTTGTTTACCATTGATATATTGCTATTGAATATTGATAGCACCATAGGTGCTATTTGGGTGCAAGGGTGGAAGGCTTGACCCCTCAGTTTTTAAATGTATTTTAGCATATTAAATTTATTTAGAAAACTATTTACTTGTCTACATTTTATCAATAAAATGTAACTTCTCCCCATCATTAATGCAGCTCTAGTTGTGCCTATGCAAATATAAGACCTGGTATTTTTATTTATTCTAAAATATATGTGTGGAAAATGTAATTTGCTTACAAACAAAAAATTAAAAAAGTTGGGAAACAGCGGTTTACATTATTTGATTATTAATCTAATAATAACAAAAAGTGTAAACAAATTAGATAAATGATTTATACTAGTAGAATCATTTCCTATAAGATATATTTTATCACTTCCAGTTCCAAATCAAATTTAAATAGTATTACATTTTTTGTTTTAACTTAGCTGAATAATAAATAAACTTTAATTTAATTAGGTAACTCAAAAAAAATAATACTACCACAATAAAATAATAGTAAAAATAGATAAATAATTTAATTTTGAATTGGTACCTAAATGCTATATTAGTTTTATTTAATTTTTAATAAAATATATACAAAGGTAAAAAGTATATAACAAAAAATAATACTTGTTTACTATGGACTTATATTAAAAAATTAATAACTTTTTGTAGTTTTTTGCCAACGTATACTAAAATACATATTCTCAGGTAAAAGTAGATTTGACAGTTTATATTTTTTATGGTAATCATATGTGCTGTGAATACTGAAATGAAAATAATTAAGGAATCAAATCAATCTAAATTATAAATAAAACATATTAAAAATAATTACCAAAATAGAACTTGAATATAAACTCCATATCCTGCAAATATATGCCACCAGGCATGCATTTGAGTGAATGGTTGTAGGAACATTGGAATCTGTTCTCTTAAGATCCTGTACAGTTAAAAGTAAATAAATAATTACTTAATTTAATATACCTAGTAGATCTCTAAAAAATTTGTTTAATTATGTATATTATATCACATCCACTTAATAAAATTATTCATTTTATTAAATGGATTTCTCCTTTTTTTTATATACAATAAGGATAACATTTCATGAAATATTATAAACTTTTAAATAATATAATAACATATCAATATGGAAACTTATTTTTAGATAAAACATAAATATTTTAGATGATATGTCAAAAATAATGATCATTTACACAATATGAACATTGAACATTTATATAAGAAAAAATTTTCACATCAAAAATGTCTCTTATTTAAGAAATGTTTTCAATATTGAGACCTTTGTGTTAACATAATGAAAACAATCAAGTTATCAAAAATAAATTAGTAAGAATTTTGTTGTATGTCTACTCTTAAAGTATATACAAAAAATAACTATATAACCATGGGTGTCTTTCCAGTGAGGTACCCTACAAAAAAATATATTATCATATTTTTAGTTAAATTACTTAATATAAATAACAATCATAAGGTTTTTAGTTTTAGAAGAGAAAATAGAGTTAATCTCTTGAAATAATGGAAATATTATAATTCTGGTTTTTTAATAAAACTCACAGGGCAAAAAATACAAATATTTCATGTTTTAATTTATTTTAATGTTTTTGATAAAAAAAACTGGAAAATATATTTTTTTAAGATAGCCATTTTAAAGAATTAATTTTTCTGAAAATATTGACAATATTTTAATTTCATTAATCTCCTGATTTTTTATATTTTTAATTTTCTAGTTTCGAGAAAAACTGTGAATTATTTAAAACTATAATGGTGATATTGATTATAAATATTAGGTATAACAAATATGTACATATTAGCATTTTGTACAATAGTTATTTATTTTTATTTAAAATCTAAACAATGTTGAAGAAATAAAATATGTTTATTTGTAGCCACATTGAAATCGTTCACCGGCTGTAAAAGAATGTCGACTACATGTTTGCTACAATGATACCTCTATTGTATTAAATAATTTGGTTTTTTTAATATTAAATTTTTTATGTTAAATGATAAATATTAAAAATCAGGAGATTAATGAAATTAAAATGTTAAAATGTCAATAATTCCAAAAAATCAACTTTACAAAATGGTTATCTTTAAATTTTTGAAAATAATTAAATAAAAAATATTTATTTTAACTTTTTTACCAAATTATTAAAATAAATTATAACATGAAATATGTGTAGTTCTTGTCCCTGTGAATTTTATTAAAAAACTAGAATTATATTTCCATTATTTCAGGAGATATTGTAATGGATAAATCCTCACGGGGCATCCTGTATATATCGATATTCATTCAAATCACAGAACAATAAAAAATATACAAAAAAAACTTACGTGATATTTTTGCAAAATATATTATCAATATTCCACAAAAAGAACCCAAACAGGTATAATGCTATTGCAACAATAAACATGTGTTTACAAACAGCGCATTTAAATTCTAATATTAGTTTGATTTCTTGTGCTAATGATATAGCAACTAGTATACCATAACAAACATGTTGCAATAATGGTTGAGGCCAAGCAAGATAAATTATTGCAAATCCAATACTTATAATTATTAATATTAATAATAATAATTTATTCGGAATAATTTTAGATTTCATATCATGTTTAACTATTGATCTGTAAAAAAAAAAATAAACATATAATTAAAATTCTAAATTAAAAATAGATTTTAAACAAACTTACAAACAATAAACACAATAACATGTTCCCCAAACCATTGGTAATTCATCAAATAACTGCATTTCATATAGAAGTGTCATGTGAAATGCCAAACTGCCAAAACCAACCACTAAAAATTTATTTATTTTATATTAACAAAATATTTTGCTTTAATAATTTGTATTGTAGACTCTACATACCCAAAATGAATGCATAACAAAAAAAAAATCTTCGAGCAAATTTTTGTTTTTTCATATCCCAAATACCCCATAATGGAGGTATTATCATCATCAAATTACTGATAGTATTCCCTTTAATAAATTTAAAATTATACTTAAAGATTTTATTACTGCTTAGCCTTTACTACTTACACATTTCAGCAACATAGTAATTAACTTCATAGTTTTTCTCACACCAATCAATGGTAGCTGTAGGTTTACCCCAATAACCTGTGCTATTGAATTCTTGAAAAGCCATTGGTATCTACATTAAAACACAAATATAAATGTTAAAATAAGCTCTAAGTAATTAAAAAGTAAATTAGATACCTTAAACAGATATATTGTATATATGTATCTAGTCCTGAATATTAGTTTTGGCTAATATTATTTTAAATTAGAATATTTAAAGGTTTTTTAAAAAAATCCTACAAACATCTAAAGTTACCTATATAAAATTGTACAACTGTTTTGGACGTTTTAATTAAAAAAACTAAAATACAAATAACAATGCATGACTATAAAAAATATAAGAAACACAGTGACCAATAAATATAATCTTTAATGAAGACTTTCTACTTTCTAGTTTTAAATATTTTATATCTACATTGGTTAGTTATAATTTATATTTTAAACACATATTAAAACATATCACGTATTTAAAGCGTGATATGTTTTAATTATAAATTATAATGATAAATGTAGTTTCATTTATTGTATTGTACATACAGACAGACATGTAGGTATTTATTTTCTATTGAATGTTTAAATTTACATTTAAATAGGGTAGACTTTAAGAACATGTTAATCACAAATTACAAGAAGGCACTAGAATATAATATTCAGAAATATTCTCGCATAATGAATTACATAATAACTAGTAACTATAACTAATAACTAATTCAATGCAAATACTTATATATTTCCAAGAAATAAATAAATCAATGAAATGTCAAATTACTATAAACCACTTCACAATTTACTTGTTGAGATTTTAACATAAATAAGATTTTGAGAAGTATATTAAATATTTTAATCTTTGAAATTTATAGTGAACGCTATTTAAAATATTTAAAATTAAATAATGATAAAAGCTCTAAAATGAATTGAATTTATTAATACTTCATAATTGCATTTATTTAGGTAAGTATAAATAAATAATCCAATAAATATAATTTTCAAATGTTTAAACATTAAAAAAATTGGCCAAGGAATATTATTTAGAAATATTTAATCAATAATTTAAAATAAATTCCCATAATATAAATAATATATATAAATACTAAAAACCTATAAAATTATAAGTTTTCTATAAGATAAAAATTTAAATACTTAGGAATACTAAGTATTATACAAATATTTAATTGGATAAGATAATTAAATCTGTTGGATTTTAAAATTTTGATAAATAAATACTTAATACTTAATATAATACATTAGTAGTAACCACAATTTTAGTTTTAATTTAATATATATATATATATAAATACATCACTTATTTATAGAATATACTACAACCCAGTACCTGGATAATATGTTAAGCTTGAAATTTAAATATTATTAATTATTAAATTGTAAACCATCTATACATTTTAAAATTAGTCAGATAAAACTTATATACAATACTTAGTAATCACTAAAAAAAACTACATAAAAAATAACTATTTAATTATAATATTATATAATATATTACATATTATATGGTGTACAAATTATATTTTGTCTAACAAAAATAGTGATTATTAGAAATACCAAAATACTTACATATTATGTTTAAATGTTTATTAGTTAAAGCTTATAGGTACCAACTGATTACTACCTAATTGTATTTAAATATATTACAGATTATCGATGTCAAGTCATAGAATGGCAATTTCAGTGAGAAAATGCACCTTACTACAACTATTATTGAGAACGATAGCACCGTACATTACTAACATTGTCACGAACACGAATAGGACTTGAGATCGACGTTAAACTACCTAAACTATAAGCGGTGTGTGGACAATTTAAGATTCTAAAAAAAAAAAAACATAGCATATAGGGACGACGGCACTAGGCGAAACAACTGTACCGACGACCATCACCATCGAGTCGCAACGGTGACTGCCGACTGGTGCAGCGGTTCGAACCGCGGTCTGCAGGATGCAAGTAAGGGGCGACCAACGGAAGGTCGGCAACGGCACCGACTTGTCGTCAGCCCGACGTCCGACGCTTCGGTTAGTATTTTTCTACTGTACGCGGACACGGACGGCAGACCGTTTTCCCCCGGGAGATAATATGTATCTATTTTACACCATGTTCGGGAACGTTTCCCGACGATGTCATGTCATTGACTCATACAGTGCAACCACCACGACGGACGAGATATCGGTCGATAAACGCGTGTAAAAAATCGTTTCGACTATAAGGACGATTTCAAGGATTTTATTTTTTTCCAAACGAGGAATATTAAATAATAGTACTGATTCTTCGTGCTAGGGCGACCATGTCTGATGACTAAAGACCAAACAATTCGTCAGACAACAAACCGGTCGACTGCACGATTTACAGGATAACAAATCCGGTCGAACCGATAATAATATGGTCACCGTGCGATCGTTATTCGTCGCGAGCAACATGATAAATATTTTATAGACGAATAACTAAATTATCCATCTATCTTATATTATTTATATGGTCGCGTGTGTCGCAAGTCGCTGGTAAATTGTCGCCGAGCCGTTCGTCGGTCGGTTCGAACTTTGAAACGTTGTCACTCGTCAATTTAACCCTCCCACCGACCCGCATGGCCATGCGGTGAGCACACAAAAACTGCACAGTACTACTACAACAGTAGTTAGTACTTAGTAGTGCACACCCAAAACCCGCAACACCCGCAACGCTATCCGCACCAATTTTGTTGATTTCCCGCAGCAGTGGTCGAACGGGTTACGCGCCGCCGAGGCAGCGCGCTCTCGCGGAATCGAGGTACCTCTCTCGGCGAGCTCATTTAGTCATTTCCGACAACGACGCAATGGTATAAGTCTATTGCTGTGTGACGGTTTGTACTCGCTCTATTTGCAGTTTTCCGAACACACAAGCACCTAATTCCCCCAGACGACAGTCAAAAATGGCCGTCACCGTTCACGTATGATTTCGCCCGCTCCGCACTACGTTTGTGTCGGTTGCGATAACGTCGTCGCGTTTATCCGTCGCGCTTCGCGCCTGTTTCAATTTCAAAATATGCATAACTCCGGCGGTGTACATCACTTCTGCCGTCTTTAAATTCCGTTGTGCAATCCCGCCGCTCTTAAGGCATGACTATCATAGTGTTCCTCATCGACACCTCGGCGTCCATGTGTCAGCGGACCTACATGGGTGGCCGGCCGACACTCTTAGACATCGCCAAAGGGGCCGTCGAATCCTTTGTCAAGGTCTGCGCCTCGCGTCACCCTTTTCGTCGGTTCATTTGCCGCCTCGGCGCGTCGCGATGAACCGAAAGCACAAGTGGTTGTTTTAATTACAATTTTTTTTTTTCTGATAATATAGGTAAGACAGCGATCTTCAGAGAGCCGAGGTGATAGATATATGTTGTTGACATTCGAAGAACCACCAGCCAACATTAAGGTATTTATAAGATACCTACCTTGACGGTCTTAATGTCTCATTGTTATAGGTGTAATCTGTAAAAAATTCGTAAACAATGGGTAACAAACTGGCTAGGATAGGTTGCTTAAGCATTCATGTACATTTCTAAGAGCTGTATTAAATCATTTATAATTATTAAAAACTTTTAATGTTATGAATGTATCTTGAATTGAATTAATAATTGATAATACCAAATTAAATTGTCATTATCCAATATTAATTTTACATAACACATATATCTGGTAATTTTTTAATTTAATTTCAATGCTGATTTAAACGAGCCATTGTTGGGTAGCTTCTTTAAATGTTAATCAAGACTACTTGATAAATTATAATTTTCTGTTATCACTTGCTAAAAGATTGTATGATTTTCAAAAAAAAAAGTTATGAGTAATATAAAAACTTATAATTATGTTGTTTATTTATTTTTTTAGGCTGGTTGGAAAGAAAACATTGGTGCATTCATGAACCAATTGAAAAATTTACGCTGTGCTGAAATGACCACTTTGGGCCTAGCACTTAAAAATGTATTCGATATACTAAATATAAATCGTATGCAAAGTGGTATTGACACTTATGGTCAGGGTCGTTCTCCATTTTTTTTGGAACCTTGCATCATTGTAGTTATAACAGACGGTGGGCGTTTATCAAATGCATCAAATGTAGTTGATGAATTTAACCTACCCATGACAAACCCCATTCCTGGATGGGAAATGACTAGAGAACCATTTCGTTGGGATCAAAGATTATTTTCTTTAGTATTACGAATGTCTGGCACTCCAACAGTAGATCGCGATACTGGACTAGTTGCCAATGATACATCTCCTATTGACGCTATGTGTGAAGTCACTGGAGGTATCATATTTATTTTTTAATTCATTATTATATTTAATACTATAATTTAAATTTAAAGCAGAAAAATATTTATGTTAATATATATATTTTTTTTTATAGGTAGATCGTATTGTATAACTTCACAAAGGGTATTAATGCAATGCATTGATAGTTTAGTGCAAAAAATACAAAGTGGTGTTGTAATAAATTTTGAAAAAATTGGTCCAGAACCTTTACCAATCACTGACAAAGAAAATGGCATGGATATAGACATTGGTTATGAAGAATTTGGAAAAATAGGCTTTGGAAATGCTGATCATATAAATCATCAAAATGGAGTATGATAATGCAAATAAACCATAATATATTTAATTTATGACTTATATCAAATTTATATTTAGAATAAAGTGAACGGCATTCCCAATATTGTTCAACCTCCTTCCAATGCATGGCATAATTGTCGTAAACTCATTCATGTTCCAAAATCAGCTCAAAAAGGTTTTCCTATGGGATTTTGGCCTATACCTGAATCTTATTGGCCTGAAAATACAATGAATTCTTTGGTAATTATTATTAACCCCAATTATATATATAATATATATTATAGTTACTTAACTTATATTTTATATTTAAATAAATACAATGTTTGGTTGTTATAATAGCCACCAAGATGTGCTCATCCAACAGTTAAATTTTCCTGTGTCAATCAAGAACCTATGGTGATAGAAAGTTTACCTTTTGACAAATATGAATTAGAACCATGTCCACTAACGCAGTTCATTTTATCGAGGAAACAACCTACACTTTGTTGGCAGGTAATCAATATTAAATTCGAACATTATAATACTTAAAATTTATCAACTTTTATTGTTTTAATATTTTAGGTTTTTGTTGCAAACAGTTATAAAACTCCAGAAGTGATGCATCCATTTGGTTATCTAAAAGCCAGTACAACTTTATCTTGTGTTAATCTTTTTGTATTGCCTTATAATTACCCTCTACTATTACCCATTCTCGATGAATTGATCAAAGTGCATAGATTAAAACAAACACCTGAATGGCGAGCTCAATTTCAAGCATATTTAAGAAGTACACCAGGATATTATAATGCTGTAATAATTTAAGCGTATTACTTTTTATTTAGTTCTTTAGTGTTAAAATTAATCTAATTTTTAGCCTTTGAGAAGAGCATTAACAAGAATGGGTGTGCCTAGTACCGTAGTGACTTCATTAGTGCCAGACACAGCAGACAATGCTTCATTAAGCTACTCTGTATTAAGTTATTTAAAACGTCTTAAAACCCAAGCCAAAACAGAATATGATAGGTATTTTTTTTTGTATAACTAAAAAAAAATTTAAACTTTATTATTCTAACAATATAATTTTTTATATAATAGATTATGCACGGAAGTTACTAACAAACAAACAGCTAAAACAAATTTAAATTTGGCCGATTATGTCCGCGTTAATCACATATCATTGCTCAAAAAAGATATGACGACAAATCCTCAATTACAAAGTAATAAATATTTTTTATTGTATTATTATTCATTTTTGATAAATTTTTAGTTTAATTTTGTTTTTATAATTTATTTTAGATAAATTTATTCATCTGCGAGAACAATTAAACGACTTCAATAACTATGTAGTAGGTACAGCTAAAAGAAAAAATGTAGAATGTAACAAAACTGGTGGTTCTGGTTTTCGTAATCCATTTGACATATCAAGAAGTAAACTTTTAGAAGTAGTCAAAAACATGCAAACTAATTTTTCTCATTTTTCTCAAACCAGATTCTTTGAAGATGGTAAGTAAATTAAAAATGAAAATAATTATTTGGTTTGATTTATATTCTTTATTATAAAATACATAATTAGATCTGGTGCATTCAATGCCTGTAAGTCAAATGGGAAACTATCAAGAATACTTAAAACGTATGACATCACCACTCAGAGAAGTTGAATCAATGCCTGTTCGACAACACATGTTTGGAAACCCTTTCAAAATTGATAAAGTTAGTATTACATGTGTAATTTTTTGTTCTATATATTTTACAATTGAGTATTTTTTTTTTCAACAGAGAATGATGGTAGATGAAGCTGATGTTGACTTAGTTGGAGCAGGAAGTGGATCATCAAGTCCTAGAGCTGGATCAAAAAGAGCATTAGACAGCAGTCCTGCGCGGAGAAAACCTGGGCCTTTACCACGACATGTATGTGCATCACCTCGGCCCAGATCACCATCACCTGCCCCTTTCAGTCCTATTAATTCAATAGTTGAAACTCCACCTATACTTTTACCTAATGGAGGAGAAACAGGTATGACATGAATATCATAATTTTGTTTTGTTATTTCAATCAGAAAATATTATATTGAACTAGCTAGTAGTATAGTGTTTTCTATTTTTACTTTTTTACTTTTTTGGATGTATTTAATATATAAGTTATTATCAATAACTTATTAATATTTATTAATAACATCCTGATAAAAATAAATATAATGCAATTATTTTATTCTTTATAACTAACTAAATATTTTCTAAATTTATTGACATTTTATCATATAATGTTTTGTTTTGTTATAATTTTAGATGAAGAAACTCCAATTCCAGTTAATGGTGAATGTTACCCTAGGGCTATGTGCCCATCACCACCTCCACCCATTCTTGAACCATATGAAAATAACTTTGATGATGATATTGATGATGACGAGATTGTGCCAAATGATTTATGTAACCATGTTCCAGTACTTCCAGAAGGAAATACTGTTCGTCAACACTTGTTAACAATAACTGCTAATATGAATCAAGAAATTGATGAATTATCCAAACAAGAGTTGATAGACATTAAGCAACACAATGCAAAAGTTAGGAAACTTTTATTCATTGAAGTTAAACGTCCTGGTCAAAGTAAGTATAATTCATGTTTTGATGGGGCGTCATTCGCCTTCTGAGAAATTGTGAGTAAATAATAAATATATATATATATAGTAAAAATAATATGTATATTTGTTTACTAATAAAACAATGTTTTTGCTTTTTTACATTTTTCTTTTCAGATTATACAGCATTATTCCATTGTTTGAGTACATTAAAAGGTCCAGCGTCTATCCAATTGACCTATGTTAATGACATTATTGCTGAAGCCCTTAGGTTTAAGAGAAAAAAATTAGTTAACAAATTGGAGGAGTTTAGAAAATCATATATGCGAATTCCAGCTGCGGCCAGATGATAAAAAATAATAATAATAAGATATGGATTGTAGGCCTAACTTATTATTTTTCCTCTTCTTTAGTATCGTGTTGATCTACTGATACTTTCTGATGTGTGAAAATATAACATCTAAGTCTAATGCTACAGACTTGCAAACAAATTTAACAACTATTTTTGTAATAAAAGATTAATAGGCATAATTTAATGATGGAATAGGATAATATTTATTTAGTTCCTTTTCTGTTAAACATCTGTCTTCTACTTTTCCACGATAATATTGTTATTTTGTAAAATAATATTTACATTTGAGGAGATATTTTTCATTTCCATTATTGAATGTTTTTTATTCAATCATTTATAATTTATTTTTTTTTTTTTGCTTCTTGCTATCAATTAAACCAGTTACCCAATTTGACACTCGGTTTTCAACAAAATCAATGCATTTTTATTTCTCCAGCTACTCTGAATACCTAAAAAATTTGAAGAAAAAAATATTTTTCACAAGTGGTGCTTAAATTAGTGTAAATTGCATTCTAAAGAAAACATTTGATCCTTAAAATTAAATTTTATATAATGTTATAATAAAAATTATTATACTTTATTCCAAATAAGTAAGCAGACCTTTTTCGTGTACATTGAATAATATCATAACCCCAGACAATGGCAAGTTGATTTATGTTGACAAAACATAAGAGTAATTATTTATGATGGGACGAGAATGTGCAGTCTGTCTCATGGTATAATTTGATTTGGAGTGTGTAATCAAAAAATTTAACAAATAAAAAAACTTAACTTTTATTAATTATGCTTTTTAGTGTAATCAAATTTATATGTATTGCTTAAGTTAATAAAATCAGTTACTTTAATCATTAGGATTTTTGGTTTGAATATTATTTAATTATATAAATAAAAATAACTAAAAGTATTAAAATATATATATTAAATACACATAATAATAAAAAATTAATTTCTAGTGAGTAGTTGTTAATTAATCATTATTCTTCAGTTTATAAAGAAGGTGGAAGTAACTTTTATATAAAATTATTTAGTATAATAATGGTAATAGATTTTTAATATTTATATAGGTATATTTCTGATGCATATAACCAATATTATATTTATAATGAAAAATAAAATGAGTTTTTTTTCAGTTAATGATACTTTTCAGTATTAATATATTATCAGTGCTCGAATTGTGGGAAGGCTGCGCAATGGTACAGAGCTCTCCTACTATTTATTTTTTTGCGTACCACAACTATTTTTTGACAAGAACGGGAGAATGGCACAAACTTTATGTCTAAACTAATTTTTATTAAAATGTGGATTTCAATTTATAATATAACAAATTTTACATTTTTCAGTATCAAAATTATTTTTGATGATAGTTTATTAATTTATTGTTATTACCACTTCTATGGTTCTATATTTTTTTTTTGTAATTTGCTTATTAATCAATTATAATATCATACTGTTCTTTGCCTATAATATATTGTACATATCTATTCTGTGGACTAGTATGAAGGTAGAATTAAAATATTGTGTAGCTGAAAAGTGGTATTCAAAATATTAGTAAGGTGGCTGGGGACAAAAGCCCCCTACGAGTCTGTTAAGTAATTGTACACTTGGAACGCAATTTTTAAGTCGTTGAATTAAACTCTACCTAATTTTTCCCAATTCGAGTACTGTGTATTAAAGATATATGATTCAATGTATTCTTTGGTTTTCATTAAGCAAAAAAAAATCTGATTTTTAATGAATTTAAAAAGCATTTTCTTATAATTAAAAAGATTTTAAATAGAAATAATTTTTAACTAATATAAAAATATATCAACTTATAAATATTAGTATTAAACAATTTGACAAGTTCAATAATTTATTAATATCATACAACACTATTTTTAAAATTAATAATTTAAGTAAGCTCCCAAAAGTAATATATACCATTTCCACACTCCCAATTAGGTAAAAATCAAAAATAGAATTATTATTTACATTTAACAAATAGAGTTGGTAACTGGTACTCATATCTGTATACATGCACAAAAAAAAAACAAATTTTTAATAAGCCCCTGTTTTTACCTATGCCTGTGTGGGGCTAAAGAGAATGCCTCACCCACATCACGGTTTCCCAAACTTCAACGTAGAAAATTTGGGTTCAGCTGAATTAATTTTATTTAACCAAACTTTATTTTTTTTAATATTAAACTGAATAGGCCAATTATTATTAAACTCGAAAGTAAAACATTATTTATGTTTGTACTTAGAACTTTTACGATATTTTAGTTTTTAAGCAATTAACTGTAAACATATTAATTTTTAGTTCGATATTTGATTGTCCAATTAACGAATTTGATGTACATAGTAAAATTATACTAGATATAACTAGATTTATTTAAATTTAATTGTAAATAACTAAAATCGAAAATTCCTATTTTTATTTTCACTTGCACCATCAACAAACAAAAATATAATACACCATGTATAGTTTTAATCGATAGCACAAAAAAGTAAATTATAATTGCATAATTATGTATACCGTCAAATGGTATATATTCGATCGATTTTTAAACCATTATCCATTTCCGTCATAGAAAATCCAATTATATAGTTTACTTTTCCTATGTCATATTTTAGATGGCAACGCTGAGAAACAAATTTAAACACAACTATTACTTTCATGAATAGGTATGTATAGAAAAGGTTAAAAAGTATCTAGATATCTATAGTTTTAAAAGTTACTACTAATATTATTATGTTTACCCATTAAAATAATGGCAGGACAACCGAAATAAACTCCAGAGTTCAGATGCATTTTGAATTCTGAATTGGATTGAACATGCATGTGCAGAACTATATTTTTCCAATGGACAAATAGGAACGTTTCAGAAACCATCGTAGAAAAACATTTGGAAATAAATTTAGAATATAAGCAACAACCCACAATCTCCCTCTTCTTAATTTTTTTGTCATTCTTATAAACATAAAAATATAGCATATTGTTGACAGATAATAGATATAAACTCAGTGACGCAGCGATAAATGGAGTGGACAATGGACTCCAAACCCACTTTAGCAACATCCAACATAGATACGAGATACTTATAATGTTGTTACCTTATTAAGCACTTGAAATTTAAATTGTTTTTTTTTTGCTATCCAAGTAATAAATAATACAATTAATAGGTATATAGAGCGTGAAGTGTGGTAAGAGCTACTCATAATTTTAAAACCTAACCAATTAGATCTTTAAGTTCAATCAATTTATTTTGACAGTTTTTTTTTGAATTTAGCTTTATAATCCAAATTCTCGAGCAAGTACTACATAATCAATAATAAATTAAGTTTATGAGGCTTTCTAAAACTACATTTTATTAAGTGACACGCTTTCTTTTAGAATCATAAAATTATTATAATTCGAATGAAAAAACTTAGGTAATACTTTTAAAAATATTATGCAAAAATTTTTAGTTACCTAATTAAAATGTTTTAAATGATTGATATACCTACATATAACGTTTATGTTAATGGAGCAAGTGCGATAAAATTCAAAAATGAATATTCAGTAAAACTTTTAAGTTTGCAATTATCTATTAATTTCTGTGTAAAAGTTTCCGTTGTTCCTCAATTACATTTTTCTTGGATATTTTGAAAAGTATTGAGAATTTTTTACAAAAAAGTACCAACTAGATCATTTTTTACCTCAAATAGACGATGACAGACACGAAAAACCCACACTTCATTGTAAAATCACTCTATCAGAAGTTAATACAAATTCATAAAAAAATCGTTTTTATTTTTTATTTTGAGCTGATCCATACTATCAATAAATAATATTATATTACTATATTAGTATTGTCTTTTATTATTATTATAGATACATAAAACGTTTAA
The DNA here is from genome assembly GCF_003676215.2 of Rhopalosiphum maidis. Taxonomy (NCBI): domain Eukaryota; kingdom Metazoa; phylum Arthropoda; class Insecta; order Hemiptera; family Aphididae; genus Rhopalosiphum; species Rhopalosiphum maidis. The sequence continues at coordinate 26,403,564 of NC_040877.1, read as the reverse complement.
CTATTTTTTGTAATTGAGTTGAGTAATTTTCCACTTCTCCCTGAATTTTTAAGTGATGTAGGTACCTACTACCTACTGATGTATAACTGTATAAATACATCAACTAGTGATTAATAAATAATAATTAACTGTCGATACCTACGCCCGCCTGTACATTATATTTTGTCTTCCGTAGCCAGTTCGCACAGGCGTGTTATGTCTTAAAATGCCTACCTAGCGTTTCTCAAACTGTTTAGCAAAACCCTAGACTTCTAGGAGAGTGAGTAGCTTATTAGTGGACACATCCACATTTAATTTAATTCAATATTATTAGTTAATTTTAATGAATGAATAATTGTCTATTCCTTAGTACATAGCGTCTTTACCGCAAAGCGCAGATATATTAGATGTATAAAAATATATTAGATATAAGGTATTTAGGTACAAGTCTTTAAAATTTAGATTGACATAAAGGAATCTTGTTAATTATTATATAAATATATAATACTAAAAAATAGTTGTTAAGTAAGTAAGTATTAGCTAGAAGGTACGTTTTTACTAAAATCTAAAAACCAAGTAAAATATGGAAACCGCTCAGTCTATACGAGAAATTAAAAAATATTATTTACAATTTATTGTAATTATTTTTTAAATTAAATTTGAATTTTATAAAAATCACTACGGAAGACGAAAAAAAAATATCTTATTGTTTTAGTAAAAGTAGAGTATTCTAGCAAGTTTGACAAAAACCCGGTGCTTTATTATAACTTATGAGTAAATAACTCAAGTGATCTGGATTTGTGTGGATATCGAACGATCTTTTGAAGAAACTCTTTATTAGAAAGTTAAATAAGAAAATATAAAGTTTATAAAGGTTGTTCTATGCAACGTCAGTTATACCGGATTCAAGATGATTCAATCAAATTTATCCCTAAAATACATCAATAGTAGATAACACATGGAATGTGGATAAAGATAGATGAAGAAAGTAGAAGCATTAAAAACCGTAAGAACTTAGGAATAATAAGAAGAGTTTGTGTAATGGACTACCTACTTTTATGATTAATTGATTATCAAAAATTGTGTTCAGACTTTTTGGCCAACTATTTTTCATCATTTAACAATAAATATTATATTTCTAGTCTGAATACAGGCAATTTCTCAAGATCGGCTTCAAGCCTTTGTAAACAACTTTATCGTACTTGCAATGGTTAATACATTAGTAATGCTTAATACTTTTACCAAACCAAACGATTTAAACTGTTTATCAATGGATAATGATATTACCTATAAAAACAACTAATGTCCATTTTGTATTCATGCTTATTGTAATACTCACAACAAAAAGTAGGTATCGAGAATTTAATCCAAAAAAAGATACCATCTGTTAGGAATGTAGGAACCACTGAATTAAATAATAACATAATATCACTCAGGAGATTCGAATATTTCAGATCGGCTTTAATCTGTCTGCTCGGTTGAGATATTGAGTGTTTCAGCATCTAACATCAATAACGTATTATGGGTGAAGAAGGTATGTACTTACGTATCCAGAAGTCATCAAATCGAGGAGGCTTCAACCAATCACTTTCCAAGTTGCCTTAAAATAATGATATTTTCATAACATTATTATAAAATAAAATACGTTGCCAAAATTAAATATAACCCGTTAACTACCAGCGGTTAAATGTTTTGCTAAAAAAATATTATATAATAAGTACCTATTTTGCTATTACAGTAACAAATTAGATGTAACATTGGTGAGTGCTAAAATAAATTGTACCACAACCCCTTAGGACTCTTTATCGCCCACATAATACTTACAAATATCTGACCACTGACCTAACATATATGATTATTTTTACGAAATAATTATCTATAAACATAATTCCTTAAAAATTATTCGTTTGCAGAGGTGAATTAATAAAATGGATGATAAATAATATTATAAATTAATGAAAAAATGTTATTTATTTATATTTGATTAGGGATACAAAAATAAAAATCCTTACCACAACAGTTCACAAGCAATTTGTGAACTAAATTACTTAAAGAAACAGAGTGTTAATTTTAAATATGTGGATGCATCTTTGATTAAGTATACATTTGTTTAATATTTATAAGTGTATTAATTTATTATTAACTTTTTATTATTTATTTTATTTTATTATATATATCTATAGTGGGATAACCAACGAGAAAGCACTTGCAAGCACTATTGAGTATTAATAGTTTAGACTAAATGTCGATTTTATAAATCGTCAGCAAGCTATAGATTATACAGTACTTGTACTTTGTACTTGAGACAGAGCTTAAGACAGCGTCAAATCATTATGTAAGTCTATATATATATTCATTCTTACCCAAACTAGATTACTCTCATACTTAAGCTAAACAGCATTAGCGGGAATCCGAGGAATAGGGCTTAGTCGTCTTAAGTTTTTCAAGCCACTAAAAAAAAAATTTTTTACAATGTAATAGGTATTTTTTTTTATAAGTATTATCCAAAATATTCATATAAAAGTTTTGTGTAATGGGATGTATTCTTAGTAATAGTAGTAAATATTTTGACAGAAAAATGCAAAAAAGTGTCCCTTATAGGTATTTTGTAATTAATTGAAAAAAAAAGAGGCGTATATCTACACGGGTAAATGCTCCGCTGTAGAGTAAGTTTTGAGTGTAGCTCGTCATTCGGTAAGTCACTGTAATGTATGTGTTAAATTTGATTCAATAATAAATCATTGCATACGAAAAACAATTCTATAAGCAAAGACAATATGCAGTCAACAATCAATTTATATGTATAGGTATATTAATATTTAAGTAATTTGTATGATTTATTTATATTGCTATTATACTAATTAATTCTGCTATTAGAAATTCAGTGAATTGAATCAATTTTTTCTAAAAACATCATACGTATTAACAAAATAAATAAAATTATTCTACTACGTTTAAACTTCTAATTTCGTCTAAATTTGAGTTTCAAATCTATAAAATTTTGTATTACATATTAAAAGAAAATAATTTATGAATTTCAAACCATAAAATAATTTACAAATTTTCGATATTTTTTAATTAGTAATTGAACAATTTATAAAGAATTTTATACCTACCTCCTATTACATTTTCAAGAATTTTGATGCAAAAAAAATTTTTTTTTGATAATATTTATAGAGAAAATATAAAAATTTAAATTGTAAGCTTATAAGAATCAAAATATTTTGAAGATTATGCTATGTATAAAAAATGATAATAAAAATTTTTGGTGAGGATATCAAGTTCCCATCTCCGGTCTGTATTTGAATAAATACTAATTCAAAAAACTAATTTTGTGTAATATTTCCGTTTTCTTGGTTTTTTTATTATTCTTGATTATCAAGAAAAGAATTGAGAATTTTTTACTGTTGACCCTCGTAGTACCAACTAAATTCACTTTTCTACCAGAAAATATATGAAGACCGAAAATCGAAGCATTTTTTCTAATATAAAGTGTCTTAAGGAACAACAAAACATACACACACACATTATTATAAAATTAATATACATTCATCAATTCACTAAAAATCTAAAAAAAAAATATTGTCGAAAACTGATTTAAGGTTTGTAGAAGTTTTTATTTAGTTAGGTAGCTATTATTCTAAAAGTTGTAAATAGATATACACAATTATCATAAATATAACAATAAGTAAAAATGTTTTTACATATCGAAAAAAATAAATGATGTGATTAACTTCTATAAATTGTATATGCTTCCAAAATTCCTGTAAACTATTAAAAATAATATCCATCTATAAACGAATATTTTATTTGAAAACGTAACTAATTTTGAAAAAAATATCAAAGGAAATACATCACATATTCCCATCCAGGCCACTCACCATAAGTACACCATTGTTGATTATAGCTAATCCTCAAAGTGGAAAGAAAAAACTATTCAAGAAAAACAAATTTAAATAAAATTTATAATTTGTAAAATGAATGAGCTGTATTTGGTGTATTGTATATTATACCAAATATATAAAAATATAATTTATATATCCCCATTCAAATGTTATTTGCAAACACAATTGATTATTATTTTTATATTCAGTATTATAATTTACAACACCAATAATAACATTAATAACCACCCAATTTCTGTACTCAACAGAATAGTTTTTAATTTGGATGATTAATAATATTGAATAGTTGGATTATATATTTATTATGACATTCCAAAAACTAGGCACAATTACTGAATTAGTGTATTACGTGATCACTAATCAGCTGTAGTAAGTAAATAAATATTCATACATTTTTTACAAAAATACATGAATTATGGGAAATATTTATAAAAAAATCTTTATTATTGTATAGTAATATTTTTGAAAATGCCCCCCTCTTATCAACATAAAATGAATATAACTATAATATATAGGTAATATGATTTTAAATACTTAATATTGATTATTAATTATTACATGGATGTTTATACAACAATAAAACTAAATAATAAATATTAAGTATATTTGACAAAATTAAATATACATACTATTTTAATCTTAATCATTATTAAATAGTTTAATAATATTCAGCAATACACGAATAAATATACAATAATATAGTTAAACGTTACTATCTAAATAATGAAAATTTTCAGTCATGATGTACATTAACTAAATATTTGTTTTTGAATAATAAATTTATTAATTGAAAACCACAATATTGCATTAAATATAATTAAAACTAAAAAACAGTTAGAGTATTTAAAATGTTATAATAACTCGTCTAATTCTCTATATAGATACGTGATTCTAAAATAGAGATAATAATAACATTATATTATGTGTACTACATGCAATATAATATTGGTAAATAAACTTGACTATTTGTTAAAATCGTTAACTTTAATGATAAAAAAAACCACAAATTATTTGTGAGTACTGGGTAATAATTAATACCTTTAATGGAATTATTAATTACAAATTAATAACATAATGTTGATAACCTGATCTGCTGTAATTAATTAGTTATAAAATCAACATGTCTTAGGGAAAAAATTCAAATATTCTCACACAATTTGAATTGTTTACTTAAAATATGCGTAAAAAATTGAAAAAAAATGTTATCAATGTGACAGGGATATTCATTACATAACATATTCTAAGTTTAATGATTATGTTTAAGCTGGACGATTCGTTTTTAGGAAATATTTACGAACAATTATTAATAATATTAATTTTATCAACTAAAAGTATTTAAATATATAATAATATATTATATATAGTTAATAATAACCTATATTATTTATATCACAAATCATATAACAAGTAATTCTTATGAAAGAAAAAAATAATAAAGATAATTTATGTAATTTAATATCTTACAATTCAGCTTGTTAAATAATTAATATCTGGCCTATTTTTATAATAATTAATGTGTATTACTTTAAATAAATTGGTTTTAAATGATTTGTATCAATTTGTATGTGTTCATAATGTTACCAAAATTATAATGAATTTAAAATGAGAAAAATATAAAAAAAAATAAGTCTTTTTTTCAAACATTTTTGTAAGTCTTAGGAAAATAATATAATCAAATTAAATTTGATTTGATGCTAATATTTTTTACATGGTAATAATATAATTTAATCTATGTTTGGTTATATTATATACAGGTTAGTTAAAATACACTTATTTTTGAGTGTGATATGAATTTAACGTTTATCATTAATACTTTTGATGTGAATACATTTTATAACTTATAACAATATCATCATAATTTAATACACATTTTTTTTATTTGCAAACAATGGCAAAAAATGTATCAACAAATTTATTAAAATTGGTTGAACATTATTATATATTAAAAAAGTAAATAAATAAATAAAGAATAAGAAGATAATAATTTAAAATATACCATGAAATAAAAATTACTTTTTAATGTTTGGCCTTGAAGTATATTGTTAAATCAGCTGAAGATTTCCAAATGAAATGTTTCAAAGTCCTTAAATCCATTGTAGGAGAAAGTATTTGATCATTACAACTTAGTTCAAAATTTTTCTCTGGTGTATTTCCCTGTAGATGATTACTTATACAATCAGAGGTTTTATTATATGGACCACTTCCATCATTTTCGGACAATTTTTCATGGATATACTCAGCTATTTTCTGAACTTGAATAAAGTCATTTGCCACTAAGCGATCTCGACTCGGACGAAGAGTACCGCTATAAATAATTAATATTTTAAAAGTTATTAATAAAGAATATAAATGTATTAAATTTAAACATACTTTTTTACAGGCCTAATACAAGTATTTGATAGTGGCACAAGATAAAATGATATCTTGAGGGCTTTAGGTATACTTTTTTCAACAATAACATTCATAACCCAAGAAGGAATAGTTTCGTTTAAAATTGAAACATCATTTTCATCTCCAGCCTGACTGACTAACATCCTATACAAACACCGACCACCAACTTCACTTATCATAAGTGGTGTATGTTTAGGAATTCTACAACATTGCGAATCTAGTTTTGTCTGAGCATTGAGTTCAGTAGACTGGGCTCCATCAGAAGACCCATGATCTGTTTGAATGCGATTGAGCCAATTTTCTAACAATGATCTCAGCATCCGATTGCCATAATTTACTAATAAATAAACACAAATTATATGTCTTAACTATGAGAAACTACATTAAATTAATATTATAATTACCCCTTAAGTTATCATCTGTGACATTAATTCCTGCTTCCTTAGCAGAAACCCAAGCTGCAAAACAATCATTTTCATCTTGTCCCAAATGAATCGTCAACATCTAATACAAATTAAGAAATGACCATATATTTAAATTATATTATTCCTTAGTTCTTATTACATTAAATATTAATATTAATAAAAAAACGAAAAGCAATAAAAAATAAATATACCCCTGTTTTTAAATCAACACTAAACCAGTTTGGTATATATATTATACGGTGTCGTTTTTTTATTTCTTCATCAAAATCAACTTGACCTAAATCTTGTAGTTTAGAAGCCTGCACAATTAAAAAAATATCAATTAAATAAATCAATGTATTATTAAGGTTGATTTTTAAAATAATAACCTTAAGAACATCATAAACCGCAACATTTTTTTCCGTGTCTTGTGTCAATATAGTTCGTTTATCATTCAGTACATGATATTTTCGTATAGCAGCAGCTCCTTTAAGTGTCCTAAATGGTTCTTGATTATATGGTTCTGTTGGAACATCTTCAAAATCAGCTGTTTCATCACTTTTTCTTAATCGCTAAAATTTTTTTGTATATTTATTGTTATACAATTTTCATTTAAATTAACATCATAACAAACAATTTTTTTATTTTTAACATTCAATCATTTTTTGAACAACATGCTCACCCAGCAATTAATTGAGGACTCAGATGTGGCTACCCAAACAGCACTCATATCAGGCGTTGTAACCATTTTTACAACCGGAGCAGACTCATTGCATATAAGTTGAACCCTATTAGGATTTTTTAAATCTGTCATATAAATTTTTTTATCACGACCACCAGATACGACATGGGAAAAATTTTCAGTTGCCTATGAACATAAAAAAAAATCATTTGAATTAAAAATTATTTTATAAAATAATAACTTGAATTTAAATTAATTAATCATTACTGCTAATGCCCAAACTCCTTCTTTATGAATTCTTAAAGTTTGAATGCATTGTTGTTGTCCTAGAGACCATAATTTAATAGTTCCATCTGAGCTACCCGATAGGCATTGTGTACCATCACGACTTACAACCAAAGCTTTTACATTGTCTGTGTGACCAATCAATTTCATCATACAGTCACTTGTCCTTGTGTCCCATACTCGTAAAATTTTTTCTGTACTTCCACTAATTAAAACTGTACCACTATTGTTCATTGCCAAACTGTAAATAGAATTTTTGCTACCAGGTAGGGAAGCCGCTAAACATATAGTATAACAATTAATAATAAGCAATCTTTTTTTAAGTTATTTCTTATTAATAACATACTTGTAACAGTATTGTTAGTAGTAGTTAAAGTAGTCAACATATTAACATCCCACATGAATATTGTTTTGTCTAACCCAGCTGATGCGACTACTTCTTTATCACGAGCATATGCTAAAGCTCGAACATAATCTTTGTGTGTTCGTAAGGTCGATAAACAAGTATTTTCTTTTCGAAGTCCCCACAATTTAACAGTGGTATCTGAACTTGCAGAAATTACTGTAAACACCAAATTAAAATTAAATCACTGTACATAAGAACAATAGCATCGGTAATAAGTATATTTTTAAAAGAGATTATGGCAAAATTTAAAGATAACAACAGGTAATGATGTTTACACTTATTTTAATGACATCGGCTAACAATATATTTTTTATACAAAATTACTATATCATTTAAATACAAAAAAAATCATTAAGCAACTTACAATAATTTCCTCCGCAACATAGTACAATATCATTAACCCAATCAGTGTGATGTTCTAATGACCGTAAATATGTAGCTTCAACATTATCTCGGACATCCCATTGTCGTATTATTCCATCTCGACCGGCAGAATATAATATTCCTTGTTTGAAATCCAACTGTAGGGAATTAATTCCAGCTCTATGTCTACGTTCTTCTTCATCACGAATAACAAATGAAATCTAGTGTTGAAATGAAAAAAATATTGTGTGAATGTTAAGCTAAAAACATCATAACATCTATATGGATAAAAAATAAAATCATCTTTACTTGAACTTTTTTACGTCCAGGCTGTGCAAGACAATTTTTATGTAAAGTACTCATTTTGTGCTATAATTATAGTATAATTACGAAAAATGCATTTCACTAATAATTCATCGAATCCATATGACTACACGATCATTAACATGCAGGCGTTGATTATTTCTCCTCTTTGAGCAATATTTAAAATTACTGTTCTGATTCTAAAATACATTTACATATTACATTATATTAACAGTACCGACTATCGAATACCGATGGGCGTAATATATTTATATAATACGTAAATGTGTTATGTTTGCACTGTTTGCAGAACATAATATGACTATATGAAAATTGAAAATATTGAAAATATTAAATAATATGAAATATGAATTATAATGTTATTAAATATATCTTATCATTTTGAATGTAAAATGTAAATACAGTATTAGGTGATAAGATAAGATAATATCATGGCTTAAAAACACGATTTAAAATCTTAAATCGTGCTTAAAAACCATGATTAAAGATATCTTTAATCGTGTTAAAAACCAAAATGTTATCTATCATTTTAAATTTCGAGCACATAGACAGATAGAATGAACTAGGTAGATACTAGATATACTCGATGTGTTCCTCCGTCTTACTAACATACGACATAGTAAATTTTCGTTCAACAGTTTCAATAGTGTCACAGACTATATGACTATACCTACCTATTTTCACATAGTCTGTGATAGTGTGCTGTTAGCTTAATAATTTTTATATTAGACTAATAAAGTGAATTGACCTTTTATAACATTTGTAAATAAGTTATGATCTTTTTGAAACATTATTTATAATAATTAATAAGTCGATTTACTCTAATAAGACAAGTCTAACATCAAGACCAACAGCACACTATAGAAACTGATGAACGAAAATTTGCTAGATGAATTGTACACGTGTGTAAGAGGGTCAGGCGTAGTTACGTGGGTGATGATGGGATCGATGGGGGGGATAGATCCCGCAAGAGTATTTTTTTTTTAATGTTTAATGCGTCAACTTGTTCTCGAACTCGATAAAAGATTATTTAATTATACAATTACCCATATTACGTTATAATCACGGATATAATCCATCACGTCCTTACCTTAGATCTCAAATTATATCTATCGCCTATAATAGTATCATGTACATTTATGCTCTCCAGATGTAGAAAACTTCCGACGTTTTACTGGATGAGCTAAACCTGTGAAGGTGCAAACTAAACAGATCATCTAATAGTGTTCCAAATCAGCTCTTCAAGCTCTTACTGAATGTGATGCTAATTTATTTACTAATATAGTTAAAATTATCAAAATTGTATGTACATCATTGCCTATGTCTCTACCATCATACGTCTACACCTGACCGGATGTTTTCATCACTAAAAACTAAAAAGAATAGACGTATCTAAGAAATACCATATCTGAAGTAAGATAGTAAGAATAAAAAAAAACCAACTTTTTATGTATTGTTATAGAACGATTGTCATTACATTTTCATAATAATTAATTAATAACCATTATTTGTCATAAAACAAGATCAATTAATTGAAGCTATGTTAGCTATCCAAAAATACATACACATTGACATAGAGGAAATTATAAGCAAGTTATCTACGGCGAAGTCTTCCGTTTTATGTTTATCCAATAAATTACATATCCCCCCTCCCCCAGAACAAAATCATAACTACGTCACTGAAGAGGACGTATGTAATATATGCACTAAACACAACCCCCCACCAAAAAAAAAAAAATATGTATATATTATATAATTTACGCCACATCTAAAAATTAATTTTAGTAATTTGTGCCACATAAAACTATATGAAAGGGTAAAATGTGATCTGCGTCATTCTGTACCTTCAAAAATTATAATTTGCGTCACTTTTAAACAATTTTTTTTTATAAATTAATTTATTGTATTTTTAATCATTGATCAATCAAGTTCATTTTAATAATTTAAAAAAAAGTATTTAATATGTACAATTCCGGTTATTAAAAAAATATAAAAATCAGTCATATTATGAATTATGATTAATAAATAAATGTGTATAAAATAAGTAATAACTGAACAATTTTGTTTACAGATTAACATAGTATTATATTTTAAATCGTTGATTAATCAAGTTAATTTTAATATCTAATTTGCATTTGTTTAAAAAAAGTATTTGAGATTTTTACGAGAATATATTATACTTGCATTTTTGATGCAGGACCGCCACAAATTAAAATGTTGATGTTTTGAGTTACCTATGGTTACAGTTCGATAGCTATTATTTTTCTCTGCCACAAGCGGCACAAGTCGTATAAAGCATTGAAGCATTTAAACAGGTAATTAACACCTAAACAATTTTTTACTACAACATATAGTGTATATATCGTATAGTGCTTACTTAATTACAATGTTGATAGAAAATAAAACTTACTAAACATTTTTTTTAAATGTGCTATTTCATCTAGTTTCATAATAGTTTTCAAAATTATATTTATAATATATAATATACATTACACATTATACATCACATAACTTTTAGGAAAACGTATATTAGCCAAATGGTACATCAATATGAGCTGTAACAATAGACTCCGTAATAAGAATGCTTATTATTCTTAGTTCTTGGTAGGTATTATGGTTTATGGCTACAAGTCTACAATGTACAATAATAATAAAAATAATACCACGGTAAATAAAATTTGTTTATTTACATAATCTTAAAAATACGAACACGAATTTCGCATCATAAACTATAATAATACTGATTAAGCTCAAAAAAAATTAGGAAATGTTTGAGGGGGGTATTGAAGTGTTTGAGGGGGGGGGGCTTAGCCCCTAAAACCCCCCTCTATTTGCGCCTATATGCGTAGGGGTAACCTACCTATCTACCTACCCACCTAATTTTATCATGTATACACAATCTCGACAAATATAATGTGCACGCGATCTCCACGAATACATTATTATACTATATATGCACTATAAGTCTATAAAATATAAATGATATATAATATGACGTACACGCAAATTGTACTGTGCCCGTGAGAGATGTCCGGCCGAGCCCCACCACGCGCATTATGTCGATTGTCTATCATTGTATAGTATTGTACACTTGTACAGGTATATACATATCGCATCGTTTATTTATAATCTGCGCAAAACATATGCAGATGGGATGGACCGAACAGAGAACGTTCGTGTATACTATTGGCAGCGCGCACGAGCGAACCTCGTGATGACGTACGCTTCGGTAATTCGTGTTTACGGAACAGATCTGCAATCGCCGATAGAGAAACCGAATTGTATATTTATATCACGGTGGCTGTCGCTATCGCGGCGTGACGTGCCGTAACACAGCGTTACGGCGGTTAATTATCGATGGTACGCGCGGCGGGCCACGACTCGGACCCGATAAAGCGATGATGGCTGCGATAGCGATGACGGTGTAGGGTGAGTTGCTCGCAGGAATAAAAATGTCAGCAGTGTCGGCAAGGAAACGATTTCCGGGTATACGGTGCAGGTGCGCGACATCGGCGGCGACAGACAGATTACCGACGGGACGATGGTTTCACGGTATCAGGACCTGTCCGGCAGCTGTCCGCAGAATACCTGCACCATTTCTGCGCCTCGGAATCCCGGCGGCGGAGTCCTGTCCGCAGCAGCTACGCCCGCTTGTCGTACCAAGCTAGCTTGCCGATTGTGGCATGCAATATTCAGCCGAGGAACATCCACTGCAATATTCGGTTTATGTTTTTATATACATAATATTTGATATTTTTTTTTTTCATTGTATTGGCCTTCGTCACTTTTTGACGATTACGTCGTAAAAACTAGTTTTACGTATTTTTAGGTGATGTGTAGACAGTGGTGTCATTTCAATCTTTTTTTTTAATACGCGTGGTGTATATAGAGCAGGCCACTAAACTCAGTAAGCCACTATCAAATTTTCAACCAATCAATTTATAAAGTGGGTAAAATAATGGATTTTAAATACGCAAATGTACCTATCTACCCTGCGCGGTTCAAATGACGACCTGTGTGTAGATCGTATAGTGATCGTACGGGAAGCTTCCGCAAATGTACTGACGTGCTAAAGGGACCATCGGCCTATGACTTTATATCAATACAATCTTGAAAATCCCAATATTAATACCTGAATCCACAAAAAAGCACTTTTTTGAAAAATAATCGTATGCAAGTTTTCGGTGTGAAGGATTTGTTTTTGAACTCCGAAACTTTACACGCAGGTGTATTGCCGAAACAGGTTACCGAAGAAAAATTGCGAAATTTTCGATATTTTTATTTTATTAGCCTTCGTCACTTTTTGACGATTTATCCGTAAAAACTAGTTTATGTGTTTTTAAGTGTATAGATCATACGGGAAGGTTCCGCAAATGTGCCATTGTGCTAAAGGGACTACCGGCCTGTGTTTCTTTATCAATAAAATCACGAAAATCCAGATATTAATACCAAGTCTACTATAAACTACTTTTTTGAAAAATAATCGTATGCAATTTTTCGATGTGAAGGATTTGTTTTTGAATTCTGAAACTTAACACGCATCGTCAGGTTAGAACCACTAACAATAATTTTATTATTGTAAAAAAGAAATATACGACTCAAATAGAACATTTTTACTTTATCTTTAATAGTGGCTTAAACAGAATGTATTGGATGATTTGGATGTCGGAACATATTATATTTACCGGATCACAATGATGTGAGTAAAACAAAAGTACCTACATATCAGTGCGTCTTCTATAATGACACCAGTGACGTGCAGATTTTTTGAAGAGGTGGAGTTAGGTAATATCCTCTAATATGAAATAATTTTTTACTTCTCACAGATCTGTAGGGATGGGATGAATAGTGAGGATTGTAACCTAAAAATTAGTCCAAATGGGGGAGGATATGAACCCCTTAACTAGCCTTACCCGTGAGAATACCAATACCACTGAAAGACGTGTATGTATCTACTACATTTATATGCAGCAGTTAATTCGAATGAATTCGCATTAGAGTCATTAGAGAACGGGTTTATATGCACCTAAAATGTCAAGATTATAGATGTCGAATAAAACTATAAGTTAATGCGAATGTTTTTTACCTTTTTAGTAAATGTTTTATACTTTGGATTCCATGACCAAAATAATTATAATTTTACATTTTAAAATTCTCGCTAAAATATTAATTCGCATTAAAGCGTTTACATGCATTTCTAAATCTCAGACTAAGCAGAGTTAATTCAATTTGACGAATCGAATCAAATAATAAATGCGCATCAGCTTAACGTGAATTAAAAATGCGTTTATATGCACCCAACTCTCGGACCAACTGAATGCGCATTGACTGCTGCATATAAACCTAGTAATCGAGAACTACTGCGTATCACCCACTGGCTACCGTTAAATCGCGGTTCGTTAAGACACGCGTGGCTATAATACGCAAAGACAGTGATATTCGTGTACCACCGATTTATATCACACGCCTATACGAACGGACTATACAATCGCGGGCTGATATCGAACTACATCCGCAGTGATATTGTATAATCCACGTCTCAATCGTCTTGTACGTCGTGAACACTGCAGCGCCTTACGCAACGACCGCACCCGCCCGCGCCCGGTAGCCCAAAAACGCGTGAATAAAGGCCGTGTGGCGTAATCACCAAAAACAAAAAAAAACTGTCGTCTGTCAATGGCCTGCGCCGATAACCAAGACGAGTCACAACACTCACAACGATATTACTATACCGGCCACATATTGACAATACTGTATATTGTATAGTATATATTATTATATTAACGTCAATGCGTCATCGATAACAATAATAATATATGCACAACGGGACAATGTATACATTTTTATAAGAATAATTACAAGGTGACCGGCCGGCGTTTGCACCGGCGGGAACGCGCGCACGATTTCGGTGGACACGTCGTCCGACAATAAGGCTTAAAGATATTCATAACGAAACTGATGCGCCGCCGGTGACACGCGAGTTCGACGCACGAACCACACTGCAGGTAATATTATAATATGTGTTGGCGATGTGAATAACACGTCAAGACGAATAGTGAATCGTACAAATTTTACGCATCAAAACGGTATATATCTTTGAGTGTACCAATACACTCGTCACTCAGTCAACACTAACTAAATTGTAATAATGTACATCATTCATTTTTCGAATACTTATAAAACTTTTAAACGATTATAATCTTCAAATAAAAAAGAACATTATAATTGCCTAAAACCTATAACATTCTTTTACAAAAGACTCTCAACTAACAATATCCATTCAGCTATATATTATTATGTTCTCGGCTAATGGTGTATATACTTATACCAGTGGCGTACGCAATGGGGGCGGTGTCAGGAAGATATGACACCCCCTTAAAAATAAGTATCTGTTCAAATTATGAAACAAGGACTAAAAAAAAGGTCAATTTGTGCATTATAATTATGATATGACACCCCCCTTAAAAAAATCCTGCGTACGCCACTGACTTATACCGAATGTCAAGTTAAATCAGCTGCAGATAGTATGTTGAAACATTTCAATGACATTATAATATATATTATCATTAATATGTTGCTCTACGCCATAGGCGGAGATCCTGTGAAATATTGAGGGAGGCTCAAATATTTGATGCCAAACAGATCCGCGGGGGCGTTGCCCCCACACCCTCAACAAACTAATTTTTACATTAAATCACTCATAAAAATTGTTCTCGTTATACTATTATCATTTTTAACTTAATTTTATTATTCTATTACATTTTTTGATAAAAGTATTTAAAATGGCTTCATTACTTAAAGCTTTAGTCTTATCTTTTTCAATATATTATATTGAAAATTCATTAAAAAGTTTTTTTTTATGTATAGATGTTCTTAGCCATGTTTTTATTCTTCTCATAGCAGAAAAACTTCTTTCACATGTAGCAGAACAAGCAAGTTGTATCATTTTATAAAGATTAGGAAATACTTGAGGTGAAATAATCTTTTTAATATCTTCAATATTACCAATAATAATGTCTTAATTGTTCGGTATGTTACCGTAAATAATAAATTGGTAAATAATATGTATGACGTATGTAATGTACTAGGTACATTTATATAATTGTGGATATAAGAATATAAAATAATGATAAAAATTCTACAAACTGTACAAAATTACGGTATTGTTTGTTTAATATTTTTAAGGGGGCTTTAAATTTAAATTATTTATTTTGGGGGGCTAAGCCCCCGTAAGCCCCCCTTGATCTCCGCCTATGCTCTACGCATACGTGTAATCAAATCGTCTGTACAATGCACCGAACAATACAAATAATGATGAGATACACATAATGTATAATTAATAACGCTCGGATATAAATGCCCTAAGCACTTAATAATACCGAAAAATGCATTTATGAACTAAAAACTTTAAAAAATGTCCCAAAAATAACAGAAAATGTGTTATTTATTAAATAAATTCAAATTATTATGTAAAAAAATATATATGTAGTATAAAAAATGAGTAAAAATTAAATTACATTTGCATTACACCGAACAATAAAAGTTTCTTGAATGTTTTGAAACTTAAATGAAAAATCGGATTACCTGATGTTAAGTTCAAAACGAAAATAATTTATACTACGTAGTACTATGTGATAAGTACTTTTAAGTTATATTTCAATGAAGTCAATGTTTTTAGTCTTAATATTAGAAATAGATCAAAAATGTCCTTAAAAAAATAAAAATGCATTAAAAATTCGAAAATGCGCCGAAAAAAATGTACAAGAAGTACTTGAAATACATTTGTAGCTTGGAAAGAATCGAGTAAGATATTCCAAAGAAAAGATGAAAACGCATTGAAATTCAAATTATTACCTATTATATTTATATTTATTTGATAATTTTAGCTTTAAACACAGGCGTTATTAGCTATAGTAACTAACAATACGATATCAATTATTTTTTTAATCATTCATTACAAGCGCCACCTGTTGACGGTTAAAAAAAATAATTTTATGTCTTTTTAAGAGAGTAAGGCATTTGAGTAAGGCAAACTTATGTAACATATTGGCATTTGGCAGTATAGTGGAAAAAGACACATTAGTGCCCCCGGCAGTCTTGGAAAAAAGATTAAATAATTTAACAAATGTATACGTAATGACCGTATATAATGTACGCGTTATAATTACGATAGTTAATGGAACACCGATAAAACAATTTGGTATATTCATAATTATTCCACCATTAAATTCACACGTACGTCACGTAGTAAAATTAAACAAAATTATACACATTTCAAAACGTCTAATAAAAAAAAAGTGTCGTTTTGAAGATTGAATAAAAATCCTACTCTCATGGGCACACTTCGCCATAATAATATTGCTACGCCTCTGTGTCCCTGCAATGACGTTCTTTCGTAAAAATGTAAAATTATATATGTACCAAACATACTCAAAATCAATTACAAACGTGCTTGGCGAAATATATGTGGTCATCGGTTATGACGACTCTTCGAAGAGCGATGGAGACCGCGACCCGGCCGGCTACGGTTCGCCGTCCTGATAATAAGCTCTCCACTCGCCACTGGCGTGTCCTGCAGTAGTTGGCCACGTCTGTCATCCGCGGTATAGCAAGCAGCCGGAGTCGCGCGCCGTCGTCGGACGTGTACGTATTGGTACCGCGGGCGCCGGATCGTCGCCCGCATCAGTACCGCTGTATAGCTGTTCGTTGTCGTCAACGTCCACCATCGTTGCGCACGCGAGCCGAAACGGCCGGGCGCCCGTCAAGCCATACCCCAATCACACTATCATAGTGAGATCGATCGCGAGACCCGTCCTATCCCCGCCCCTGCGGGTTACTAATTTACGACCGCTCGACAATTAATCGTTACGTAACAATGCGACCGACGGCTTGATGGACGCGAAACGTCATAACGTCATAGATAACGGTATAACCAAAGCTAGATTGTACTGCAGTGCGCGTACAAATGGTAGAAAAGTCGGCGGGCGGCGATGGAACAACCGGCGAGGAAGCGGGACAGCGACGATAAGAACATTAAAAATAACGTACTAAAGCGTTTAACGTCGAGCGGGTTGCCGTATAAAGCGGTGGACGCACGTCAGAGTAAAAACGTCCAGGTGTACGGCGTTTACGCGTCGTATCACGGGCGGAACGCGTAAAAATAATACGACGACCGATAGCGCAGCCGATCCAAATCTGAAATCGCAAATGGTATTTTGCGATCGTCCAAAAATACGATGTCGGTGTCGGGACGTCTCGACGAGATATCGTAACAGACAACAAAAAGAAAAAAACAAATATCGTGTGGTATATA
This sequence comes from Rhopalosiphum maidis, assembly GCF_003676215.2. Lineage (NCBI taxonomy): Eukaryota > Metazoa > Arthropoda > Insecta > Hemiptera > Aphididae > Rhopalosiphum > Rhopalosiphum maidis. Next base: position 26,385,512 of record NC_040877.1, on the reverse strand, counting down.
CTCATGTGGGAATACTAGAACACACTACAAAATCATGTCTTTGAATGCAGTGACAACGTCTAGTTACGGTGGCACGGCGGTACTGTAAACGAGATCCATATGGTATACACTTATATATTCTGACTGTGACTGTGGTAATTACAATTTGATATGCGTGTTTTTCACTCTGTATCTTCGGTAGCCGGCAAGTGCCGAGATCGATCTTACATCTGACATCGACAACAAATGCTAATACAAGACAACATAGAAAATATACAAATATTGGCCTTTTTAAAACAATAGCAATTAAAAAATGCGACTCGAGAGCTCAGAAAACATATTTTATTTTGAATAATGTAATAATCGAATAATGTAATAATGTGGCTCAATTATAACAACATTATTTAAACTAAAATTCAAAACAAAATATATTAATATCAACAAAATAAATTAGTCTTTAGAAAAAGGAAAAGTAAGATTAAAAAAAAAGCACATTCGAAGGACAAGGATAACACAATAAGTTAAAATATATTTTTAGGGGGCTAAGCCCCCTTAATTTTGCCAATGCGTCCTGTGTCCGGGTCATTTTGACATAGTAGTAGGCAAATTGAGTAGTGGAGTAGTGGACAAACATTTTGCGGAGTAACCCCGTAACACTACACTCCGCGCAACTAAACTTTAAATACGTATAACTCATAAACTACTCGCCCTAAATTCGATTTTTATGTATCAAAATACTCAAGAAATTATTCTGCTTTGGAGTGTGAAATTAAAAATCTATGTTGTCATTCAAAAAAGTAAAAAACTTGAAAAATTATAAAGATAAAAAATATTTAAAAATATAACTTTTTAATAAAAACGTTGTTTTTTTAACAATTTTAAACTATGTAAAAAAATATTTTCAAAAACATTAATACTTTTTGAAGTAATGAGTATTGTTTGATAAAAGAATCACCCTGTATACCACGTGTTCACGTATATTATATAATCCTTTTTTATACTGCTGGTGATCTATATAATATATATAGGTACAATCGCAAAATACAGAAAGTTTTAATTCGTTCGCACTTATTAAAGGAAAGTTAGATTCAAATTTGATTTATTGAATTATTTAAAATTGTTTAATTTTTATAAAATATACCTAATATTATAATTTTATTTTTATTTTTTTACTTTGTTAATATCTAATAAGTTGTTAAGAGGATGTCAGTGTACTGTTTGTTTTCTCTCTCGGCTCATGTGCAACATAGACAAAACGCATATTTACAGATGCAAAATCGTTTTTTTTGTTTTTGAGTATACCTAATCTTAGAGTAAAATTACTCATTACAAAACCGAAAGAAAATAATATTTTTGAGGGTATGACATATCGTTTTGTCTAAATATTGTCTCAAACAAATTTAAACATCATAGGTAATTTAAAACTTACATTTTTTTTTTAAAAAGTCGAATATAAAATATAAAACCGATTTATCATTCTCTCAAAAATATTTTCCTCTATAATTTTTGTAATAATTGGTGTAACTCTTAGACTTCTCAAATCATAATAATTTTAGGTGAAACGTGAAAGTATCTATGTTGCAGGTGGGGTGTGAGTGAGAAAATAATTTAAGCATAAAAATAGGGTGAGCATGTTTAAAAAATTACCTTATACATAATTTATACTTATATGATACATGTTGTGATGCGATGAACTCTATAAGACATACGTTATATACAAAATATATAAATGTATATTTCATATACAAAATACAAAATCCTTCTATTTTTAGATAATAAATAAATAATTTAATTTCTAAATACACAGATGTTAATATTAGCATTATTGAATAATAATGCTCCTATAGGGTCCTGTGGTGTAAACATTTTTCGATCTGATGAGTGATTAGAAATATAATAAATTGTAACCATAATAATATTGGTTAATTTTTTTGAATTGATATTTCATAATTAACGAGGTATAAGGAGTAATACAAAATACCTCTATACCTCAAAATGTATTTAAATAATTTATACTCATTGTTAGATACCTACTAAAACCATTATTCCTATATTGTTTCAAGATTTTTAAAGTAAATTTATATGTATAGGTAACGGAGTGTTGCATATGTTTACTTTTACTATTGTCAGGTACCTCTTTCCCATTGGGCACGTGCCCAGGGCTCCCTAGCTCCTGCCAGATCACTAACTGATAATCGATATTTATTACTGATAAATAAACTTATTTCGAGAAAAATCAAAAGATAATCGCTATTAGTTATAATAATAATAAAAGAAAAAGAATTAATAGTACACTCTGTCCAAGTCGTAGAGGCCCATTATACAACTGCCCAGGGCCTCAAAAAGGTTAAAGATGGCCTTGACTATTGCGCCCTCTTAATCCAACGTAAATAATTATGTTGCTAAATGCTAATAACCGCAATGTATAGAAATCCGCGCTCTACTTATACATATATGTGGTAAAAATGTAAAATGTATATAATGGACCCATCATAGGCGCAATTTTAGTTTTAAATTTGGGAGGGCTATTACAATTTGCATATATGTACTGAGTGTATGCTCCCTGAGATATATAAAGGAGAAAAGGGGTATATACAAACCATTTTGGGAGGCTTATCCCCCTCAAATTGCGCTTGTGAGACCCATAAACAGAGATATACATATTATAATATATATATATACATATTACATTGTGGTGACCACCTATATCAAAATACTGTGGTGACATATTGACATCGTGTCACGAACTAAACGAAACTCATTAATTTGTGTCGGCATGCGCTCGGAATATTGTACATACATATCAATCAGGCGCTTGCCTCACTGGCCGGTAATTTGATTGTGATTGCTGCTGACTTGTGAAAACTTTTCGCCGCTGTTATAATGTAGTGTCTATCACTGTAATATTTGATACTGTAGGTGGAGCGGACGTGTATATTAACAGTTCCTATTCTTCAGAACACAGATTCGGAATAGTAGTTTTATGAACCTACCTCTATGTTACATAACAGTTAAATGTACACTGTAGAAAAATCATTGAGTCCATGTAATGTTGAGAGGACGTCATATCCGCATGAGTTATCCCCGTAACTCAGTCTTACGAAGTTATTAGTTAAACATAACAAATTTACGTTCAGCAGAATCAGTTTTACGCTGTTAAGAGTCAATTTACCAATTATCAACTTAAAGGTAATAATACTATAACTAGAACATCTCATAGGCTTTTAGTGATATCTTAATTTTTAAGTTATAGGTATGTAAAATATTAAAACTTTAAACTGCTGGTAATTCTCTTAAAAATTAAAATATCGATAAAAACCTATGAGATGCCCTACACAATATTATATACTTGAAGTATAAAAGGTAAATTTATTTTAATATTAAAGCTAACATCATAAAATTGAATTTTCTGAATGCAAATTTGCTGTCTTGCGCTTGTAAGACAAAGACAACACATGCGGGTATGAGGTCCTCAAGAAACTTTTATATTAAGTCTAGCCAGTCTTAGACAGCTGAATTAACCTAGTTATCTAACTTAAGTAAGATAATTTTAGTATTTTGTAAATATATGTATATGTATAGATATATACTTATTGAATTGTTTTTATTACTAAAATAAATTAGAGGGGGGAGGGGGGCTAAATGAAAAAAATCATTTAACACTTAAAAAGCCTAGACATTAAGTTTTAAAATATTTTAAGTAGGCCTTCGTGTTAACTGAATGTATTATCATACCAAAAACACTTAGTTTTAACTCCACATAAAAAAGTTTGTGGTAGTGAAATTGAATTTAATAAGTAAAAATAACATCATTAAAAGACATAACATATGGAAATAAGTAAAATTGTGTAGTTAAAACATAGACAAGTATACTTAGTCAATATATTGAATATAAAATATTAATTCATTTACAAAATTTACTATGGTGGTTACTTACTTGTGTTTATTTAAATAATCAAATATACTTAGACACGTCCTACCAAGAACGTAAACAATGTGTTGATGAAGAATTATAACTTTACAATTGATCTTATTTGTCATTATAAATATTTGTAATATTACAAAATTGTTGATGTGACATCCTATGTTTTATTTAAATATCAGTCATTATAATCATAATTGTGTATATAACAGATACCTATTGTCTTAAATTGTATCACAACTTACTATATTCTTTTAGTTAACAAGAAATATTGTTATGAAATAGGATCAGGTATAATATTATTAAAATAAAAAATAAAAAAAAGCTTTTGTAAAACATTTAATGTATTTAAACCATTTTTCTCAATAGCTTGTTAATGGTATCTTCACGGTTTCCAAAATCTCCACCTTCAACGTAGTGATTGGTCTTCTTACGCCAGCCTCCAGTTGGGGTGTTTAACTAGAAAAATAATAAAATTCAGTCAGTACTCAGTATACAATTTAAGAATATTTACTACTTTATGTAAACACATAAATTAAACTTAATTTTTCATAATACGTATTATCTATATGAAAAAGGTATTTATTATTTAAACAATAAAAATATTGAAAAACACAACATATCACTTCATCATTTGCTATATGACGACTTGGAAGGGGCAACAGCTAAAATGATGTCACACCATGGATGCGTCAATTACGATTAACAACAAGTAATTGAAAATCTACACTTACTTTGAAAGGCCAAAGGAAGTTCATCGCATACTTGAACCGACGATCAGCTCTATAAATACAATGAACTAAATCTTCAGTACAGATGATACCATATTTTCCCAATTTCTTTTCAATCATTTCATTGTTAGTGATTGGAATGCGTTGGCCCTTAATTTTGGCAAATCCTCTTTTGTAGACCAATTCTCTTACACTCTTCAAGTTAGGGTATCCCCAAGTTACATATGGTTCACAAATTCTCAACATATTTAATGTTGCCTAAAAATAATAATAATAAAGTTAAGAAATAATACATAGTATTTACATTTAATTATATCATTACTTTGTTTAATTTGATGAAAATTCCATTGTTGATTTGGCGTAATCTGAACAGTTGCAATACTTTCTTCACTTTAGGAGCTACTTGATTCACACTAAAATATTTATAAAAAATGTATTAGAAATGTTATACAATCCAACAGATTTTAAATGCAAACATACCCACGAATACGCATAATGAATGCTAATTTTGGCTCGGGAGGAATATAAAAGTCACCAGCTTTCTTAGCATTTCTTGCTAAACGGATTTCATCTCTTTCCTTCATTCTAAATTCCTTAACATAAGCTTCGGCGCGTTTAAAATACTTCTTAGTTTTCTTTACGCGTTCTTTACGTTCCTAATGAAAAAAAAAAATAATAACATTAGAAATGTCAATCTATACAACTAAATAAAATAGGCATTGAAAAAATATTTTACATAACAATTAACTTAAAAATACAAAAAACAAGTGTACATAATTGAATCTCAGATGTAATATAAAATTAATATTTGTTATTGAAATAAAACATTTACACTTTCTTTAGTGTACCTAATCAACGTAAGAATAAAATTGTATTAATACACAAGTTCTAAATAATATATTACTACCCATACTTAATCTTTCTCAGGAATGTATAATATAAACAAATTATTTTGATTAAAGAAAACCAAAGAGTGTTTCAGTGTATAAAAAGAAGTTTAGATATGTCCAACAAAGTATAATAAACAAGTTTAGTTATCTAAATGATATAATTAGAAAGAGGTTTGTCATTTAAGTACAAATTTGATTAATTTAAGAAAGAGTATATTTATTACATTCAAGACAGAAATATTGTTTATGAGATTTAACAGATTCTGATCAAAATAATAGTTTGTAAGCAATCATGATAAAAAAATCCATTTTAAGTAAAACTAAGTATATCATTTGAGTATTTTCATCACAAATTAAATCGGTGCAATTCAAATTGTATAATATTAAAATAAATAAACGTAAGCATAATAAGTTAAAATAATAAAAGACAAATATTTTATGATAGAGTAAATATTATTATACCCTCAGTGGATAACATTTTAAGATTTAGAAGCAATGATGATTCTGACAATTTAAATGTTGGAATTAGTTTAATGTTATTGCTACATACCTCAATAGCTTTCTTCAATGACTTAAGTTTGAACGCTGTACGAGCCTTACGTCTTTTGAGTACAGACTCCGGCACCGCCGGAAGCCTTTTTGGAGCACTGTAAACATAATATTAACGTCAAAATTAATATTTCTTATTGACATAATAAAGACGAAATTATCGTTTGCATTGGTCTTCGGTGTCCAATAATTGACAAATTTTAAATGTTTAAATAACACTTTTTCAGAATTCATAAACGAATTATGAATACGGCTTAACGTAAAGTGGATTAATATGGATGAAAAATATTACTCACTTGTCATCAACCATTTTTGCAGAACGGGATCCAAACTATCGACACAACAAGTAGACTGTAAATACTAGTGCACTAAAAAGAACGATCCTGTGTAGAAAAGTTGTGTTGAAAATTGAAATTCAACATTTGAGGTTAGTGTTATACCGATGATCACGGGTACAGTGTGACCGTTTTAATCACGGATAACAAATGCACTGTAATGTTATCAATGATATCGTTGATTTTAGAAATGATAACAAACAATGACAGATAGGTATAAAAATAACAAAAATATTTACTGTTTTTTGATTCTGAATGGCGTGATGAATGTATTGATTTTACAATGTTGTGTTTTTTTTTTGTGTCTGTCATCACGTTTTGGAGTAGTAATAATGCTTCGATTTTTGACTTCAGCCCCTCTTTGAAAAGGAAAATTCATCTAGTTGGTACTTTGGGGGGGGGAGGGTCAAAAGTTTTCAGTAGTTTTCAAAAGCATCGAGAAAAACCCTGAAAAAATGACGAAAAAACGGGAATTTTTAGCTATCCAAAATTTGGCTATCCAAAAAAAAATCTTTAAAATTTAATACAAGGTTTATTATAAGTTGTACTTATCGTAATAAAAAAAATCAAAAATCGTTAGTCACAATTTTTGTTTATAAGCATTTAAAGTTCAAATAATTACAAAATATATCAAAATCGCGAAAATTTGCAAGGAATTTGTTGAAAATTCATAAAGTTTTTGTGATTTATACTTTAGTTTCAAAAATCCAATACAAGGTTATCCATAAGTTTTCCTTCAAGTAACTGTAAAAAAATATTCCTACGTCAATATAGAAAACAATTTATGAGCGTATGAAATTTAATTTTTTACCAAATCGCGTAAAATAACGATATATTACAATTTAAATATAGGTAATAATATAATATATCCAACTAATTATTATTAACTGACAAATCATCTCCGTTCAGAATTGTTTTTCCTATACAATGATAACAGTCGTTACATTCAAATTTAACACATCCATCATAGTGAACTACTCTCTATCTCTACTATTTTTTTAAATGTTTTAAACACGAACTGTGGCTATGGATTAGCCATGGACATAATCGAATGATTCAAATCATTAGTAATCGAGACATCACTCGAAATTATCATTCGAAAGTATGGATATTGAATACTTGAATAATAATATAATATTATCCTCGATCTAAGGTCTGTGCTATAAACATTCAACATGTTTTGGTACTTTCCTGTTATACGAGACTACCGGCTATTTTCGCGACTACCTCCGTTATATAAGACTATCGTGGTTATTTTGTGAAACACCACTATCCTGTTATCTAAGACTACCAAAATTTGCACATTTTCCTATTATCACAGACTACCTTAGTTTTATTTAATATTCATATTTGTATAATGCATCTGCATAATTAATTCATTAATATTTTTTTAATCAGTAGGTATTGTTGAGATGGCTATATTCGAATTATATATATAAAAAAAGGATTTAAATACCCAGTAATCATTTGTAATGTATTACACAACACACGCTACTTATGTGGTGTACGGTCAATAAAAACAATTAAATAATAATTATAATAAATACAAAAATAATAGTGGTAAAAAATGGCTAATTCACAAATAAAATAATAAATAATGATGGCCACATTTCATCAAAATCCCAAAAACTTTCAAATTATCAAACTATTTTGTAGTTAGAAATTCATAAAAAATTTTTATTTGAATATTGTATACTTGTATCTCAGTTTTGAAAAATTAATAAAGATTCCTCATAAGTAGTTTCTACTGAAACCATAACATTTTAAAATTTATATAAAAGCAATTAAATTTATAATAAATTCAAATTTAAACAAAATAACTTATTTAAACAAATAATGATGTTAGTTATCTTATTATAACTTAAAAACATTATTTTTGGAAACTTAAGACATAAATGAAAATTATATTATAAATTTTTATGAATTTTATTATATGCATCAACATTTTTAATTTAATTTAAGGCATTATTATAAATTAAAGGTATAGTAAAAAGTTTTATTATATAATCAATAGTATTTTGTTGAGCTGTATTAACTTAGATATTGAAAGCTATTAAAAAAAAAATCTAACACCTAGTAATATTTATTCTATTATAGTTTTTACGGTAGTTACAGAAAGTTGTAAAAATGAAAATTTAGTTTATTAGATTTGGGCATTTCAGGTAAATCAATTTTTTATTTATGGTTAAATGTAAATTTATTTTGGTTAATTATGTTTAATTAGGGTGTTAAAAAAACCTTGTTTCATATCAATTAACATGAGATTTTCTATATGAATATGATATAGTAATTTTAATTGATTTTTAAGCAAATATAATAAAAAAAAAACATACACTTACGATTAATCAGTTATTTTTCTACTGATATGCCACTCATTTTTTTAATAATAATTTGGGTTTCAGGTTAATGAAAATATTAATTCTGGTTTTTGATTAAATTTGGGTGTTTATTTTTCAATCAGACGTTGTATAATACAGGTTTAGGTTTTGCAATTAATTTGGGTTAATTTGATTTTTGGATGCAAAGCCCTGCTACAAACTATATGAATTGTTTAGTCTTCGACTATACCCCTTTATATAATATAACTCACTATAAGTAATTATATAATGTTATAATATCTTGAAACTTAGAATTAAGTTACTTCCTAATACTGCTTATAAGCTACAACTTCAATTACCTACTATAATATTTATCATGTTTATTAATAGGTAGCAATGTTCATTTATAATAATAAAGGTTTTGATAAATAATAATAGCAGAAATATATTTTTTATGAATCTAAGAAAAAATAACTATTAATTTTACTTAATAAACTTATGTATGGAGAAAGGGCTAAGCCACTAGAATACTCAACAAAAAATTGTCGAAAAAGACTTAGTTTGTTAGTAATTAAAGATGTTTATGTACTTTATAAATAAAAGAAAAACTGTCATTTTGCAATAAAAGTATATTTTTTAGAAGTCCATAAATTATAATCTTGAAATAAATAATACTATAAAATTAATGTTTGGCAAGGGTATATATGTAAGAATTCAGAAATTCAAGTAATGGAAAACAATGTGTTAGAAATTAAAATTTATCCAAACAATTTAGATGGCAGGAATGTATTTTTTAGAATATAATTATATTACATTTTAAATAATAATATGCATATTATTTCATATAATAAATTGATATATCATTACTTGTTATTATATTAATATTTCTATTTTATTATGCTGTCACAAATTTTCGAACAAATTAACTTTCTAACACTTTATTTACACATTTTATACATGAGTATACTACCTTTATAGTTTACTGTAACAATGTAATAAACTGATTCAATTACTTAAACAATAATATGAAATAATTATTTACAAAATGTTTCTATATAAAACTGATACTATAATATAATTTATTAGATATATCTTATTGTATGCGTTGGATCAACAATTTTAATAACCTCCATATTTTTCCTGCAAATAAAATACATATTAATTCGCATAATAAAATGTATATGTTGTTATATATATTCATGCAATTAAATTTGAATGTTTATTACTTTACCTGAAATGATGACATCATGCCATTAGCCAAAGATGATAATTTACCAGCTACTTTTGTTACACCTTGTTTAACGCTTTCTTTAACATCATCTAAATCTGGTGGTTGGTATGTAGAATTGACACCTGTCATTTCTTCTCTGCCAAATAGTTCAGCAGATGAAATACTATCACTTCCTTCGAAACGTGAAAGATTTGATTTCTCACCCTAAAATTGAAATATAAATTATAGTTAAAAAATATGGTAAAAATATTGCAGTAATTTTGTTTTAATGAATACTCGATAGATAGAGGTACATATAGTTTCATATACATAACAATATTTTCTCATACTGCATGAATTTACTATAATATAACACCATGAATTATATTATAATATTAAATTGATAAATTTGAAGTACATTACTAAATACTTCATGGTATTTGTTAATTGTTTTTATGTATTTATATTAAATAACATAAAATAATATCCAAAAAAATATTTTAATAAATTATATCTTATTAAAATAATTTAATTATATTACGTGAAATATAAGGACAGTGGAATCCTTTTTTAAACATTTTACCATAGGCGAGGAAATAACATTCCAAAAACTTTTATTGGTAATTTAAAATCAAATAAAATACTTCTATTGCTTTTGTAACATTTATTATTTTTTATTACAATAGAAAATTAACAACACAATCAAATACCTATTAATTGTAATTAATAGTACCAAATTGTACTTCAATTACTTTGATAAAATTACTAGTACCAAACTGAAGCAATTCAAAAATTTTCCCTTCAGTCTTACATGTTATATAAACTTAACTTACTTGTGTTTGACTATCACCAAAATATTGAGTAGATGATATTGATTTAGCTCCACCAAATTTTTTAAAAGCTTCATTATTTTCTGCGGGTTTTGAGACTAAATTTGTTGATCTATTATTTCTACCTTGTCTTCTATTAGAGTTTTCATAAAAAGAGTCCCAATTATCATTTTCAGCTTCTTTGTTTATTTTTTTTGCTGGTTTTATATTATCCCAATCATTTTTTATGACATCAATAGTGGAAGGCGTATATGATAATTTTAAACTTTTAATAGAATCATCAAAGTCCAAAAAATCATCACTGGTAATTTGACGGTTTCTGTTCAAACAAATAAAATGAAAAAAAAAAAAAATTAATTCTAACCAATCTATTTGGCAAGAACTTTTTTGTAAATTTAAAACCAATTTTGTGCTCTTTTTACCAAAGGTATATATTACAAAAAAAGTAAATAGAATTGGTATAAAGTTATCATTTTTTTACGAAAATTATGAACAATAAAAATGAATAACAATTTACCTGCAACTAAAGCTTTAAATAATAAATTATAAAATATCGATTAATATAATATGGAATGTTAAATATTTAAGATTCTGAATAAAAGTACAAATTACTTTTTTTTTAACACATTATTATTATTATTATTACAACAAAAATATACAAATCTTACTTGTTCATCATTTTTAAAATCATTTCAGGAGTTTTGTCTTCATCAAAACAATCATAAAATTGATCTTCATTATGGTCTAATGTAATTTGTTTTTTTACTTCTTTATCTAGTGTCATCATATCATTTAACGCTGAATGACTAACAATACTATAAATAAAAAAATAACAGATAACATTTACAAAATTCTTATTTACTTACAGTCAAAACATCAAACATACTTTTTTGAAGTAAATCCCATACCAAGTCTTTCTAATTGAGCAGCTTTTTTAGGATCAACTTGTTTTAATTTTTCTTCTTCTTTACTCTTCTTTAAACTCAAATCATGATAAGCTAACCTCATTGATGACATCTATGTTAATCATTAACCCATTTTTTAAACTGTAAGTTTGGTTATCATAAAAATTAAATATATATATATTTAGTTTTATATACCTGAGTTTCTTGGTCTTCATTAGATTTTTCTATATTTTTTTTTTCTGGTTCGCTAAATTTCATTTTATCAGCTAATTCTGCTTCTTTTTCTATATCAGTAAAATTAGCATGTACTTTCTGAGCACCCATACCTAATCTTTTTCCTCCCAACTGAAATCAAATATATTAATTTTATTTTACCATAAAATTGTTCGATAATAGTCCATTTTTAAAATGTATATATTAAAAAATTGTAACACAGTGTATAAGACTTTAAGAGGATATAATAGTTTCTAACATTTAAATAGCATTTGAATTATTGGTGCTTTGTGATACATGCTGAATAATAAACAGTATTACACACATTTTGTTTAAATTTTCTAACTCTTAATTTTTTTTTAAATAGAATATTTTTATTTAATTTATGTACTTTTTATCATACATTAGTTATGTAACTTAGAAAATTTTTTACTTGAGTCTGTTAGCAGCATTTTTTTAAGAAACAAACTTTAGAATATTACAAAACACTTGATTATTAAGTAAATAATAAATCATTTACTTTACTTATTTGGTATAGTAAGTCACAGGAGTTCCGACATAACCATTAGTATCTCAGCAATTAATAAGAAAGGTCCAATTTAATAGTATAAATTTAATTTTTTTTATTCAATTTAGTTTTTTAATTTTTCAAAATTATTATTTAATAATTATTATCATGTTTAAAAAAAAAAAGTGATTTAATTAAGATTGATTGGAATGTAAAATTTTTTTTAGTAGATTCATTAGAAAATTTATTTATCTTTAAATATGGGATCCTGACATATTCTATTTAGTACTCACTATTCACTACTCAATCATAAAATTGTAAATGTGTTTTCCACCATTGTTGAACAAATTTGGTTTTCTATTGCTTTATTTTGTTTATGAGTAATATTCTATAAAGGAACACATTTGTTTACTCCAGCCTCCACGCACCAATAACATACAGATAATTTTTGAAATATAACTACACTTCTAAAAATTTTAATAGTATAGTCAACATTTATTTTACTCTTTGATCTACCTCACTTATTTTATTTATTAACATTAAATGGAAGGTGAAATTAAATTTTTAATAAAATTGAAAAAATCAATAAAATAACTCAACGTTACATTATCTAATATCTATACAATTTGGTCTATTTTTATTCAATTTTAATATTTTTTTTTTATTTTATCTTGAAAATTTAAAAAAACTAAATTGCATATAAAATTTGTTTTGAAAAAAATTGATGATACGAGAATTCTTAGATATACTGTTTACTTACACCAGATCTTTTACTATGTGCTTGACGACCACCTAATAAAGTTTTATGATCTATTGATTTTTGTGCTGCATCATTTAAGATTTTAGTACCTCCTTCAAGTGTTGTATCACCATTGTCCTAAAATTAATATATTTTTTAAAACTTATCAATATAAATTATTATCATAAATTATAAATGCACATACTTGTTTAAAGGGCATAAAATTGTTACTTAAAAAGTTGTCATTACTTGAATTAACATTAGTAGTATGTTGTTCAAAAAAATCTATTGGTTTCACTTCAATTGTTTCGTGCGATTGGTCCAAAAATAACTAAACAAAACATTAACATTAATGATAAGGCCCTTGCAAACATGTTATGTATATGCTATTCTTTTCATGAATATGGATACTGCTTAATTTGTCTTTTTAGTAAAATAACTCATACCAGATATTTAGTATACAAATATTATATTGAAATGCATTTATAATTTAAGCAAATCAAAATATGTAATACCAATTTATTAAGGTAAAGTAGCTATATTCCAGACAAAAATTTAGAATATTTGAAAATTTAAAATAAGTATAAAGAATTTACCATATAACAATATAACATTACAGTGTAATAATTATAATATTATTGTACAAATATCAAACTAAAGTTTAAACTTTAATAGCTAATTTACTATTAGATATTAATAATATTTCTTCATAAAAAATAAACATATAACAATACATTAATACAACTTCTTTAAGGATATAAAATACCTGTGTTCCATAGGTTTTCATTGCTTGTTTAGCACTTTGTAAGAGTTTATCTCTATATAATTGAGCAGCTCTAGAATTATATTTCTGTTGTGCATCTTTAGACATGCAATTATGTTGCCTGAAGAAAACTGTCTATAATATCACACACACACACACACATATATAGAAGCTATAAGTATATGTGGAAGCTTGTTAACCTTGATAACTAGAATCTCTGTGAGTCGAATTTTGTGTAACTCAAATTTGTTTTCCCCCAGACCGATTCAAGTTATCGAGGTTCCACTGTAATATTAAAATCAATTGAGAAATAAAAATAAAAATAATTATTACAGCATTTGAATTTCCGCCCAATTGCATTTGTCGCATTTGCAACCATGTCCAATTTGTGTCTAGCTGAGTAGACCTTACAAAAGTCAAATGAACTCCTAAGCTTCTATGTACCGCAGAACAATCCAAACAAATAAACACACCGTATGTTATACTTGACCATGTTGGATTTTTTGAATTACAGTCAAAACATGTCTGAAACAGTTATTAATATTAATTTTTTATTAAAATAAACCATCTGCAACAATGAATGGGTTATATTGACAATATTAGATTACATGCATAGATAATAGAAGTATAATGATGCATAAAACATAATAATAAAATTACTTAAATATTAGATGATAAATCAGTGAGGGTTATATCTTATTGAGTAAATTAGAGGTGATTAAGAATTTGATTGAATGATAAAGTGAGTAATTCCGATAGCTTAACATTTTTTTCTGTTCTTGGCGTAATTATGATACCCAGTAAAAATATGTTTGATTCCGACATGGATCCCACAAACAATACATATTTTTATGTCCTCTCCAGGCATTGAAGAATTAAGCATGACTAATATGGCCAATCCTTAGTATAGAAATTATGATATTTTCTGGACAATTCAAGAAGGAAAGGCCAGTAATAAATATTTTGTTTGATTTTGTGCAATATAGTGGATTAAGACAGCCACTATTGGAGCCATTTAAGAATACATTAATTATTAATCAAGGTTAAAATATCTTTGTTGAAAAAATTATAAGAAGGATGATTGTGTGAATGAAATTATATTTTTGACTGTTTCATCAATACATTTGTTCCCATTAGAGTGGCTGAGATTCAAAATAATTTGATCTTGAAATTTGTATAAATTATTATTTACTCTAAAAGTTAAAGAACAATAACAATAAATTTATACTTAATATTAGAATATTGATTGTACTCAATTAATTTAAAGATATTTGAATTTATTAAGTATTCTCATTCAATACTATAAATCTACTGGTACACATTAGATTATTACTAATAGATACAAATAAATGTTGAATATTTTACTTTTAATCTACATAAAAACAGTAACCATAAGCATCTATGAAACTATTCAATTACTGAAATTAAACTAATAGAATCAAACAAATTTTTCTAGTGAAAATCACATAATTTCATATAACATCTTCATTACATAAAATGTAAATTTTGATATTATTTTATTTAAATTTATATACATATATATATATATATATATATATATTACATACAGTAATCAATCACCAGATTTTATTGTAATATCAGTCAATTTTTAATGTATTGCACACACTTTATTATATACTCATATTATAATTGTACACATTAAAGTGCCTAAACTTTATTAGGTAGTAAAGTAATAAAATATTTATTTTCCACCTTCAATATTATTATATATAGTTTTATTTATTTTCTAGTAATATTAAAATATTTACTTTATTGACTGGCAATGCTCTAAGACGTTGAAATACAATTTCTATGTCTTCACTGTTAACTTTTGCTTCCGACATGTTGATATTTAAAAATGGTAACTATAACAATGTTGTATAATGTTGTATTATTATAATTTATACTACATGCAAATAACAATTTAATAATTAATGATCTTCTGTTACCTGTAATTATGTTAATGAATATAAATGGTAACAATGTAAGAAAATTTTAAAACAAAAATACACTTTATAAAAGACGCAATAAATAATTATTTGCTATATTGTATTATATTAATAAAATGTTAAACCTTGAGAAATTGAAAAGTTGTAAAATGTTATGACACTAATTATTAACTAATAAATAATATTAACTATTAAGCAGAGAAACCTAAGAAAGTGAGAAATTATAATTTGTGTTGATAAGATGAAATTGAATCTTAAATACATTCAGTATGACCGGAGATGACGTTTACCATGATGATGTCATCAATTAACAGAGTATCTTAAATTTTTATTGAAAATTTGGTACGATTGATCATTATCAAATGTTGTTATCAAACACATGTCACAACATCATAATCACAAAATAAAAATTTAAATTAATAAAATTAATTTAAAATTTAAATAGTAAAAGTGGTAAAATAATTAAATAGGTAGTATGAGTATTGATTAAAAATTGCTATAGCTAAAAAATAATTAAAGTTTTCATATTGACATTGTGTAATACCAGAATAAAGACTTCGTAAATGATATATGTAAAAAGAAATTAAATATTATATTTTATTTTAATTTCTATCATGTGCTCTATAAAAATACATAAATGAGTAAGTATTGATATTTTTGTATTATTAAGTTTAATAATTAGTATAATGCTATATGTTTCAACAATTTTTGAAAACTGTGGTCTCAAAATATACAGATTAACTAGTAATATAATTTCTTAAGTATAAAAATACATTTTGCAATCACAAATGTGAATAAACATGTTTGTAAATTGTAACACCTAACCACTTTAAATATTGATTTGTATTAATAAAATCAGTTATATTTTAAATTTACCTTTTGCCATTCCGGTCAGAAATATCAAGATGTAACCTACAGTAAAATGTTGAATATATATTGTAATTTTTTTTTTTTTTAACAGGTAAAATGACATTATTTAAACTATTTGGTACAAATTTAAAAATAACTACCAAAATTATTCACACAACAACAAGATATAAAATCAAAAATTATAATGCTATTTATACTAAATTGTATGAATTAAATCCTTTAAAATTAGTATTTCCACTTCAGCAATTTCAAAGAAAATACTGTTTTCGTTCCTTTAAAGGAGATGAAACTGACAGTGATTCTGAAGATATTGAACAAAAACGAGATATTAAAAATGTTATATTACAAGATAATAATGATATACTGGCAATAAAAATAAGTGAATGTAAATCTTTACAAGACATTTTTGATTTGTTGCAAAACAACAATGATCAATTAAATTGGAAAAATATCTCTATGGCTATAGCCATGGTTAGAGAACTTCAAATAATATATTACAGAGTATGCATGTTTGAAAAAAACTTAAATTCTTATATCACTTCTGAGGATAGTTTTGAAAACATTTTAACAAATAATGATTTTTTGAATTTAATGAATTTGATGGAAAAACATTATGAGTTCATGAACATCCAATGTTTATCTTACAGTTTATTGTGTTTACATAAAATAGGAGTTGATATTAATTGTACAGTAAGTACAAAACTATCGCATAGACTGCAAAAAATATTAATGACTATTCCTGTTGAAGAAATAGAATCTTGCATACTATCCAGATTTACAGTAACACTTGTGAGTCATAGAGACCTTGTGGGTCTGCATATTCTAAAAGACATTTGGCCAAAAATTTTAAAAAAATTAAGTAATATATATATGTATATATATTTACTAACTTTAAAAAATGTTTTTTAATTTTACTTATTACTTTTATTTTTTGTTGTCGTAGATTTATGTGACACTTACGAAGATATTAAACATATTTCTATATGTTTGTACAATTTGCCATGGTTTTTAAATAAATCTATCATGGATGATTTTGTTACAATAATTGAACGCAATTTGTTGAACAAACCTCAAAATGATGAAAAAATTAAATGTATAGTGAAAGTGCTGAGACTGATAAATAGTCCTTACTGGATTAATCAAAATATTAATCTTACTAGATCTTTGTTGCTCAATTTACGAGGTGTTATTAAACACATAGCACTTTATGATATGATACAACTACAAATGGTATGGAATACATTTTGATCAGACATTCCATCTAAAATTGATTTTTAGTTATTTTTGAAATTATTAATTGTTTAAGATTATCGTGAAACAATCAGAACCATATCAATTATTTGAGGAAATACACAACGAAACATCTAAATGGCTATCTAAAACAGATATTGATACTGATATCACTTTACTTCGATTATTATCTTGTATAGTACCATCTTCATCTGCATCTCAACGAAAACATATAGAATCTTTGCTAAGAAAACAATTTTTGTTAAACAATAGTTTTTCTCAATTATGTATTGGACCTCTGTTCAATATTATTAGAAATCTTAAAACATCTGATTTACAAATTTGCAATGCGTATTGGTCAAGTGTATTGGATTGGCTAATATCTGGGAAACCTTCAATCCGTGAACATCATAAGCTATTACGAATATGTAACAGGTTAATATATTTAATATACAACTTTAGTGGCATAAATAGATTGAAATGAGTAAAGGAATTAATTATATTTATATTATTATTATTGTTTTTGTATTTTATTAGTTTAGAAAACTTGATAATTATTTTTTTTATATAAATATAGGTACATGAACTTTCATAACAATATGTCTGGAACATACAGATACTATAAATTTGAAAATCAAATGATCAATTGGTTAAATGATGAATTAGATTATGGAATATCAGCAATAATTCCATCCAAATTTAGTAAAATATTTTCATTTTTTATAAGTTATCCTAATAAAAATATTGGGTATGAAATGCCTGAAGTAATGGTTAAAAAAGTATTAGATACTATTGGTCAATATAATATTTATGATTGTTACATTATTAGTAGAGGTCTAAATACAGCATTTATAAACCGAAAGAGTAAAACATCTTTGCCAATGTTCTTAGATCAATATGTAAGTAGTATTTATTTATTTTATTTTGATTTGTAGTATTAATTAAATACCTCTTTTGTACCAATTGCATTCAATATATTTTCTTTATTAATTTTCCTGTTTGGAATCAAAAGTTATATAATTAATTAATATACTAAAATACTAAAATAATTAATAGCTTATAGGTGCAATATGTAATGCACTATTTTATAATGTATCATTCAAGATTAATTTAATTTTTTTTTACCTACTTTCAGGTACATAATATTTAACTTATGTGGTTTTTCATATGTTGTTGGTGACTATTGGATATTGTCAATATTTGAAGCAAAGGTAATAAATGTTTATATTTATTCCCTTTCTTCCCAAATGCTTTAGATTTCAGAATTTTTCTTACATAAATATACTTGGCTTCAATTATTTCTGAACTCTAAAAAATAGTATTCTAAAAATTGTTTTTCTAAAAAATAAGACTTAAACTAATAATTGTTCCTAAAAAATATAATGAGGTATAACTAAATAGTAAATACTAAATCAATAAGTTATTAAATTTAATGATTAATATTCCAATCCACAGTTATAATATAATTAATTATAACCAAGAATTGTAAGAAATCAGTAAAATTACAAAAAATGCAATTATTAATTAGTACATTAACCTATAATTTATTGAGGGCAATTGGTACATTATTTGTTATATTTTAAGGCAGTTCAGATAGTTCATTTATATCTTTAGGTTAATTAATATATGTATTCTGTGAGTTCAATTTTAAAGGTAACTGGACATATTTCAAAAGCATGACTTTGAGTATGATTTAGAGTTGTTTACTGCTTACAGGACATATAATACTTCTGTTTTTGATAAATTCTAATTTTTAACAAATTTTATCTGCGCATGTGCACTAAAATAAAAATTTCTTAAATAGGAACTACTATTATTGATACTAGATTTGGATTGATTTATGTTTTTTAGCAACTTTGATCTTTACAGTTTTTTGATAACTTCAAAATTGATATTTTTAGGACAGCTGAAAGTTTTAAATTAGGTAAATTGTAATTATCGCATTTTTCAACGCTCTATCTTAATCATACATTTGTAGGTATAATTTATCGATAAATTCCAATCATATTTTTTTATAAATTTGATGTAATAATAAATACACCTTGTAGTTTTAATCAAAATAAATTATTATAATAATACCTATAATTACAAATTACCAAATTTTAAACTTTCAACTGTCAATTTTTAAGATATCAAAAAACTGTAAAGATCAAAGTTGCTCAGAAAAAAATAAATCAGTCCAAATCCAGTAGGAACAATAGTGGTTCCTATTTAAGAAATTTTTATTTTAGTGCGCATGTGCAGATAAAATTTGTTAAAAATTAGAATTTATCAAAAACAGATATATTTATATGTGCTGTTCACAAAAAAAACTTCGAATCAAAGTTATGAGTTTGAAATATTTCCTGTTACCTTTAAAATTGAACACTGATATACAAACATAATTATACTGCAATATCTTTAGAATACTGAATTGAATACATTATTTTTTTTAAACATAATTACTTATATTTTATATAAACAGCTCAGATGTTAATTACTATAATACCTATATATTTATACTTAATAAAATTTAATAATTTTAAAACTATTATTAAGGTGAGACTTTGTACTGCACTTAACAAAAGATGTTTAGAAATAATTAATCAAGAACCCAATTTAAGTATAAGTCAACTAAATTCCTTATATCGTGGATATAATCATCGATATAATGTTAAAGAACCGAGACTTTTTTATAAAATACTTGAAGGGTAAATAAAGTATTTTTTTAAATAACATTATATTTATAAAGTGTTTAATAACAAAATATTTTACAGGTATAAAAACTATACATCTGAAGATTTTTCATCTAGGAGTATAAGAGAACTTACTTACAATTTAGTTACATCTGATTGGTATGATGCTGAGCTCTTAGACAAATGCTTGGAATATTTCATAAAAAATCACGAATATTTATTAGCTGAAAATGTAGAAAAAATATTAACACTATTTTTTTTATACGGAATTAATAGTGAAAAATTTATAGAATTTCTACCTCATGCAACTGAAATCATTAATAGGTAGCAACACTACGTTTATATTTAGGACCTAATTTACACTTGATTTAATAATTTATTTTTATTTTTAGGGATAAATTTAAAATGTCTGGTTTAAATTTCATGAGAGCTTCACTTGCTTTATGTTATTTTTATAGTCTATCTACATCCATTAAAGATTATTTATTTAGTGTTGAATTTTTAGAAAAATTAGATGATGAATTAAATAACTGTTATGCTAAGGTTAACTTTATTATAAATATTTATTATATTAAATAACTAAATCATCACTTTCATTGAATCGTATATTTTTTAGGCTACATATCCATTAAAAATAAGACAATTATTAATGATATTAAATAGAGCTGTTTGTATTGATTATCCAGAATTTGATGTACCGTGGTTTCATACTAAATATTGTGAAGAAATCCAATCATTAGGTACAAAAAAGTATATTACAATATCAATATACAAATAATAATTTATTTAACTATATATTTTTTAGTTCCTAAACACACTGGTTCATTTTATTTGGACGTGGAAAAAAAAATAAACCAATTAATTAAAAATAAAGGTTATCTGAAATCAAACTCATTTTCTCCATATGGATACAAATTAGATTTTGAATTAATTCTAAATGACTCAAAACAATTAAACAGTGCAAGCAAAAACGAGAAGTAAGATTATATTTTTTATATATTCAGACTATTACACTTAATACTTTTTCTACTAGGTTGACTTTACTTCTTCTAAATGAAAAAGATTTGAGAAAGACTGATAATGAAATGAAAGGCCTTTCTAAATTGAAGCAAAGACATTTGGAAATACTTGGCTATAGAGTGATATGGATTAAAAAATCTGTATGGAATTCTATGTTTATGACTGAACCAGAAGCTAAATTATCTTATTTAAAGAGTTTAATTTGGGAAAAACCTTAACAATTTAATTTCAAAGATTATTTTATTTATTTGAGTATTTATCCATTATTGATACTTAATAAAATGTATTCCTATCCCAATACATTTAATGAAATATAGAATTATACACTTAGTTATAAATTTATTTTTAACTACAATTTATAATTAGTAGAATACAGAAAGCTGGTCTAAGTCAATAATTAAAAATTAACATCTTTTGTTTAAAGTGTTGTTGTAATTTTTTTATCAATATAATACATATTTGAAGAATATTAATTTTATTCATGCCTACTATTAATACTATTTTTAAGTTCTTATATAACTTATGTTCCATCATAATTATGTAGTTTTTATAGGAAACTCATACATTTGTCACCAATCTGTTTTTACCGAAAGTGGACATTTGACTGAAGAAAATATATATAAATTATATAAACAACTATGATCAAAGGGTATTGTATATATGTTTACATATTACCTACAAAGAATTAATAACATGGTTTACTATTGAACAGTTTAGGCAGTGGCACTGATGTAATATGAAATACCTATGAAAAATATTTATATACTGGTAGTAATACTAAACCTGACGAATAGTTAGCTAGAAATTTCATCAAAAGAATCAACCAATAATCAAAACATGTTTAGTATATAGAACATCCATATGTCCATTCCTTTCCCAACTTTAAATTTTGTTAAAATTTAATATATTTGTTAGCTATGTGAAGAGTGGAACAATTACTGACAGCGGTAACAACGCTATCCCCTGACTACAACTTGAGTAAACCTACTATCCGCCCCAACCAACCAGAGATTTTTGAACTCCCTTTTTACAAATAACTATTAGCAAATTGTTGAGTCTCTTGAGACATGGTAATTCAAACCCTGTTTTTTGCTTATATTAAACCTGAGATTTCTACACCTACTTAAATTAGGTACAAGTGTAGGTACAACACATAATAACGATAATACATTAAGATATCAAATGTCTCATAATTCATAGATGTTTTGTTTACTAGTAGCTTGTAGTTTATTTAATTTAAACAATAGGTAGTTAATAATACATAATCTTATTAACACATAAATTTTACCTTATATAAATATTTGTATACCATAAAATATGACATTTAGTTGATGGATACACATTAGTCATTAAGAATTATAGATATTAAATAATACATTTAGTTAATAAATTATAGGTATATATAGATTAGATCTGATAGGTAGGTATGGTATTTGGTTTAAGTATTGAGTATTGACATAATTATTATGTGATAGGTTTGAGGTCACGGGTAATGAATGTTGACACTTAACACGTAAATTGTAAACATTTTTTAGAAGCTTAGCTAAAAAAGTAGTCTATATTAAATTATTAAACAAAAACAAATATACAAATATTATATCAGTATCATCATTCATCATTGAACAATGATAATTACTATATCAGTAAGTACACTAATGAAAAAAATATAGAATTTAGATATTATATTTATTTTGTAGGTGTGACAAGTTTAAAGTTAAAACAACAAAACAGATTGTATAGAATAAAATTCACCATCAAATAAATATTAATAAGTAAGTATAAAAACAAAATAAAATAAAATCGAGAATAAAATGAATTAAATAAACATTAAAAAAATTAAGTAAACAATAAGGATTAATAGGATTATATTGAAGATTTAAAGACTAGCATGATCTATATCCTATAATTGTATCTAGTTATTATAGCTTGGAGATATTTAGAACTATAAATTAATGCCCAGGTTTTGTATAATTAACTACATCGTCTACATCCCTACTAGATAGCAGTGTAAATATCATTTGAAATTTGAAGTGCCTTTGAATGCGTAATTTGAAAGATTTTGATTCGTATATAGTCACAGGAAGCAGGGTCATATTTACCATTAGGCCAGGAAGGCAACTGCCTATGGCCTCCATTATTAGAGGGCCTCGGATTTTTATGAACCTTATTTTTTTTTTAGAGGGCTACTTTCATCATATAAAATAAATATAAGAAACATAATACTTCAAAAAAATAAAATAATTAATCCTTATCAGCGTAAAATGTAAATGAAAATAATAGGTACAAGAAATCTGTAACCAGTAAAGGTAAACAAATGTATGACATTATAATTATGTTTGTAAAAATGTATAAGTAGGTAAATACTAAATTGTAATAAATTATTATTTTGTTTTATACAACTCATTTGTGGAGTGGGGGGCTATGGCTATATGCCTATATACGCTACTGTTGATAATAAGGAGCCACAAAATGCCTAAATCAGGCCCTGACAGAAAGGGGTAGTAGGTATCGATATAATTTTCATTTGTGCATTATGCTGTGTTCTGTGTATACCTTCCATGGGCAAGCGATTTAAAGTCGCCCAAATTTTTCTTGGTAGATCGAAACCGGGTTGCTTGATTGTTGGATTGGTAAACAATGTTTTGTCCATCTGCAGGGTTCTTCGATGTCCAATCCTTATGCCATTTAGTATTACCTTAATTTTTTAGTATTTTCCGGTACTAATTCCTTGGCGGTTATCCGAGGAATTGAGTCGTAGTGCAAGAGTACAACAATTATAAAAACTGAGTCAATATTAAGTACCTATGTACATAATTTATAGACTATATTGGTTTTAAAAATGAAATTTATTTTCTCGGTGTCCCAATGACCCGATATAAAGAGTTTCGATGTAAGCAATAATTAATGGTCGTGATTGCAATAATTTATTGATGTTAGATGTTGGAACTGGCACTTTTTAAATACGAGATAGAACTTGCCTCATATGAAATATTCACGTCTCATGAAATAGTTAGACGTTGTCGATGTTGATAATTTTTTTTATTATTTTTTAGATGAACTCTACGTCGATTAGACTAAAAAATTAGACTCTAATTATGAAAACTTGAAAACTCTTTTTTCAAAAGTTATAATAAATAACGTCTGTATATAGGTATTGATATTTATTTTTATAAGACTTTTTTTAAAGTTAATTAAAAAATCAGAATCCAGTGCGAGCCGAATACACTTTCCTTATTAAAATAAAAAAAATCCTTTTGTTTAAAGAAACTGATTAGTTTCTAGATTGAAATATTTTTATATTCGAGTAAACGAATCTAGAAAAATTAAGTCCCGGAAATAAAGTCCCATCATAGGAAAAAAAATTTATTTTGATTTACATAACTAAATATAATCATTAGTCATTACATTTATTTTAATAACACTTTTTTAGCATATCTATAAGTATATGGGCGTAGCTAGAATTTCAATCAGGGGGGGGTAGCAGTGGTGCAACTAGAGTTCAAATCTTGGGGGTGCTGTAATTATGAATTGCTTACAAAATCGTGGGGGGCTTTGCCCCCCACATCCCCTCAACTTAACATAATCCCAGTATTTAGATTATACTGTACCTATTATATTCGCAATATCATTCTTGGAAAAAAATATGACACAATTAAATTTTTTACTATAGTATTTGATTATTTTGATTATATTACATACTTCAGAATAAAGTGTCAAACATCATTTTCTATCAATATTTGTCAATTTGTTAAATATTTCTTTAAGAACAATGTCATTTGCGAGGTCTCTCTCAATATTTATGATTAGAGCCTGGAAGTTCATGCATTTGCATGTTTTTACTGAGTGCATTAAAAAGTTGCTGAATGAGATAACAAATCACAATTTAATGAGTTAAAAATTAATTTTGAATGTACATATTTTCGCATATTTTGAAGTTTTTTAAAATATATGTATACTTTAAAATAAAATTGCATTTTATTACATTTTAATGTTATTTTTTTATTAATATTTCATGATAATGTCAAACTTTGAGTATATTTCAAAATTCATTTCTTGAAAAATATGTCCTTATAAAAATATTGCCAATATAAAATAAATACCTGATAAAAATTAAAGATCTTTGTATGGTTGGGCTGATAATTGTCGTTCATTTGTAATTGAAAACCTATCAAAATGTTCAAAATCTAGTTGTAAATTTTAATTCTTGAAGTAAATATACTTAATATATTATATCATATTGAAATTGTACATATTTTTCCCCGTATTTTAAATATTATTTTTACTAAAAACAAAAAATCTTAACGTAAAAAAAACAAAATACATATTTAGCGTATATTTACATACATAAATACATAAAAGCACTGCTGTAACATGTTGCTTCGCAACCAATTTTCTAACTTCCTCATTGAGGAAAAACTTCGTTTGGATGTTGCAGAACTGACAAGAGGTATGATTAATGAAATTGCATTAATTTGTATAAATTTGAAAATACTTCTTTATTTAGAATTTTTTGTTTATGTCATCTAATCTGTTTTTTAAACTGTTCTTTGATGCATTTCTGTTTTTAAGAACTCTGTGTTTGAATTTATTATGTTATAAAATCATAGAATAAACTACATTGTAAAAACTACAGATACTTGAAATTACAATGACGTGGAACTAGGGGGTGCTTAAAGTAAAGCTGGGGGTGCTTCAGCACCTCCATAGTTGCGCCACTGGGAGGTAGCCAATTTTAAATCATTAAAATTGATTTATAAAGTATAAGAAATATAATTTAATTTGAAATGCAAGGGGACACTTGCTCCCCCTGCCCCACTCTCTCTACGCCCATGTATAAGTATATATCTACATTGTTGCAATTTGCATTTAACATTGTTGATAATATTGTCATTTGTATCTACATAATCTAAAACAATTTTGAGGATAATATTACAGTGGCGGATTTAAGGAAAAAAGCCCTTCAGCATATTATATAAAGTACCCAATAATTTTGAATTGTCGTGAATACTAACTCGTGGAGAACTTTACCCCCACCTTCTTTCAGATCTTAAAAAACTATTAAACTAGTTAGGTAATGAAACAATATAAATAAAAATAGTTATAATGATGCTTGTGTGTGGATTTGACTGTACATAGGTAATACGTATACGAGTACGAATATATTACACAGTATTATTGTTATCCCAATTATTACTTGATGTGTTATAATTCAAAACTTCAAAAACTTAAGAAATAACTAATTATATTTGACAATTTTTATTAAAATGAAAATAAGTGAGGACTGAGGATTGAGACTTGGGTACGGGGGGCCTTTTCGTGTAAGGGCCCAGGCGGCAAATTTCCATTTTTCCCCATTAAATCAGCCACTGGATAAAAATTTAAAATAATTGTTTATCATTTGTATTATAAGATTAAAAAATGTAAAATTAAAATTTTTAATAATTAATTATTAAAAATCAATTATTTAAATTATATACAAATGACAATTATTTTAATTTTTTATCCTTTAAGGTTTTTAAATTATGTAGGTACAAATGACAAATGGCAATTATCGACAATGTTAAGAGGCCGCAAAACCCGAATGTATTGTCTCCGTCTTACAAGTACGTAACAGCAAATTTATGCTCAGCAGATCATGTTTAGCTCCGTTAGTTTAAAAATTAGAGTGAATCGATCTATTATGAAACTTAAGGTAAGAACATTATCTGTGTTTGTTTGTTGGTTTTTTACGATTATTAAGTTTTTAAGTGAGTTATGAGCATTTTTAATTTATGCTATGTTATATACGCATAACTTGCTAAAAAATTGAACTATCGTAAAAAACCAACATACAAACACAGATAATTTTCTTACCATCAAGTTTCCTATAATAGGTCGGTTCACTCTAATTTTTAAACTGACGGAGCTAAACGTAATCTGCTGAGCGTAAATTTGCTATGTTACGTACTTGTAAGACAG
This sequence comes from Rhopalosiphum maidis, assembly GCF_003676215.2. Taxonomy (NCBI): domain Eukaryota; kingdom Metazoa; phylum Arthropoda; class Insecta; order Hemiptera; family Aphididae; genus Rhopalosiphum; species Rhopalosiphum maidis. The sequence goes on along the minus strand of NC_040877.1, from coordinate 26,357,918 downwards.
AGACAACACATGCGGGTGTGGCGCCCTCTTAAGCATAGACTACAGCTATAATTTTAGTTATGTTAAAGAAGTGTTACATATAGATAAATGTAATAATTATATTCAATTATGTAAATCATAATAAAATAATGATTAATGTATTTAGTTGGTACGGGGCTTTTTTTCTGTATATCGAGTAACATTTTACCAAATTGGAGAAGGATGACACTGTGAATATCAACTAAAACGATTGTACTTGTAGCTTTAGGTAATGTGAATGTATTTTACATTTTTACATGACATTTCAAATAAATAATATTATAATATTTGATGTTTTTTTTGACAATATACAATATAGTATAAGTATAATAACTAGTATAAGTATTAAGTATATATATAATAAAATAATAAATATGATAGTTTATAATAATACCTAAGTATGTCAATATGGAAAATATATAATAATAATATTAGTAGTATTTTGTAAAACAGTTAATATTAAAGGAGGAATAGTTAAAAATTATTTAGGGGCCTAATTTACACTGAAAAATTACGTTACAATAAAATAACAATAATATATTAATATTTAATATTATAATTAATCAAAAAAAAAAAAAAAAAAAAAATGATAATAAAATACATATAATAGTAATATCATCTATATTGAAATATTCAAAGTCAAATAATAGTAATTTGGAAAAGTATTATTTTATTTATTTTACTATCGGAAACACCATGTAATTTTTCTACATATTTAATACTATTTATTTCAATATTTTGAAATTCCATCATCACTGAGCTAATAAATTTTGTTTATCTAATATTTCCCGTCTTCTCTATGTATATTATTTAAATTTTAACTACGCATTTTCAAACATATATTACATTGTACTTGTTTAAAGACATCGACTAATTGAAAAATATTAGTACTTGGAGAGTAAAATATGCTATTTAATTGGAATGGTATGATTCATAAGCATTGGTTATACACGGCATGAAATTCGGACATATTTTTTTTTTTGCATGCAATTCGGATGCAGCCATGTGTAGTTATGTAGGACATATAGGTATTTTATAATACCTTTGTTAAACAATTTTTAAGACTATATTATCCTTGGTATATACATTTTAATAAAAGAGAAACCTTTGAAACTACTTTTTTGAATTTTTACTTTTAAATACCTACATCAATATTTAAAAAAAAAAAATCATCTTCACAATTTGTTATAAAATAGGTTGATTTATTTGAAAAAAGAAGTTTTTATCGTCATAACTCATATAAGACACTTATTTTTAACAGTGGCGGCTCTAGAGTTTGATTCTGGGGGGGAGGCATAAACATCACATAATTTTTTTAAAAATATTTTATAATATATTTATTCAAATTAGTGCCATATATTACCCACATTAATCATTAATGCAAAATATTATACAAAATAAAATAAATAAATATATATATATATATATATATAATAATTATATTTTTTAAAACGAATTCTAATTTTCGATTTTTATTTTTAACAAATCTATCTATAACTTATATCTATAGATATGTCTCGACGAATGTACATGAGAGCAAGGTTAGGTTAGGTTAGGTTATAATTATCTATTGCTTTTAACATTTTTTCTAAACTGAGATAAAATTATGATTTTTTTTTTTAATGGTTAATGATTTTATGTTATTACTGCTGTTATTGATTTTTATATGACCATATTATGTTTGATATAATTTGACTAAAACTTCCAAAAATATAAAAATACCTATTGGGAATTGGGATGCTATTTTAAAATTGTTCATTAAAGTGAGATTAAAAACATTTACAGTTATTGGTGTTTTACTTAAATTTATATCTATATAACTATATGATGCCTAATGTTAAAAATAAAAATATATATAATCGATTATATTACCATATAAAATTATTGTAGATCGCAGGTAAAATGGCCTAAAGTAGTTTAAAAAACTTTAAAATACATAATATGCACTATATTTTTTTAGCGTTTGAAGTTAGAATTATTATAAAATTTGTCAAAATTCCATACTAATAATAGAGACTTAATTCCGTCTCTGTTCATTCCGTTGACAATCGTTTTTTATTGTATATAACCTATATGGTTTATTGTAATCATTGAAAACATTAATTATAAAAACATTTTTTTTTTTTTTAAATTAATAACCTAAATTCTAAAGTTAAAGTATAGTAAACACTTATTGAAATGAAATAAAGAGTTTAGAGTAAAGAAATAAATCAAATAATTTTAAATTTAATATGCTGAAATAATACGTATCATTACAATGCAAATTGCAATCCAGAGGTTAAATTTTTTACAATGATAACTATTTTGGTCGTCTGCTCGCGTAAAATAGCTGAGGTAAAATGAAACTACAAAAATTAAAACATTTAAAACGATATTAATCTGAACGTCTGAACACGACAGTCGTCAAACGGTCAAACATATTAACAATAAGAAATCAACCAAATTAGAAATATATATAGAAAATCCGAGAGTTTCTATTGGAAAACCATTTTCATACTACAATACTACATACTAGTGTACTACGCGAAAATAACGACTAACGATAATTTACAGTTAAATGATAATTAATAAACTAATATAATATTATATTATAAACCGTAATAATATAAGCGTATCATATTATACATATTATATTATTATTAAATTCGCCTGTTTTTTTTTTGGATTTTTTTTGAGGGGGGCATGGCCCCCTGGGCCCCTCCCTTAAAGCCACCACTGATTCTTAAATAGTATAAAATTGAAATATTTAAGAATATGGTCCTTATAGTTAATTTAAAAACACACATAAGTTTTTATTACAAATGTATAGTATAACGTTTAGTTCAGATATTAGTATATTATATTATTATTACGTTATACTACAGTAGGCACAGAATACGTAGATATCTACCATCTACGTCCTACATAATGATTGTGGAAAAATCAATTGTTGTATTTAGGTATTTAGTCAATAATATCTATAGTATATTTACTATTTAATAGACAATATACTACAATAATATATTAGTATTTCAAAATTTCACTGATTTAGTATAAGTCTTTTTATATTTATAGAATTTGGTTAGTAACTATAGTAAGTTATTACTAACTACTAACTAGGTAATGAAGTAAATAGTAACATAAAAACAACAATAGTTCAAATTGCTCCATGCAGTTCAAACTATTACAAATTATAATGAAATGTAATAATGATATTATAATTAAACATTAGATATTATACATTTATAGATATTGACATAATATTGTGATAACTTGTAATATAAACGAATATCACATGACCAAAACTCACATAACGCGCGCGCGCACACACACACGTACTAAATTTAATAAATTTAAACGAGTACCCGGAGTACTATATATGTGTTATTATTGCGACAATGTATCGCTCATTAATTAATATTATATACCTATAAATTATCAGTATACAAATAAAATGATTATATTAATTATAGTTATTTCAGTTATTTGGGAGGGGCATAATAATGTTGGCTATTGTTATTATACAATCTTGAATCTATGAGATCTTCAAAAAGAACCAGAAAATCTCTATCGTTAAACATTAATCAGTAATATTAAATTGTGGTCGATAATTAATTGTAATTCTTAAAATTTATAGTTATTAAATTGTATTAGTTCTTGTCCAATTTATTACTTTAAAATAATTTAAATAATATAACATAATATTCAATACGGATTTGCAAATCAATATAGAAGAAATTCTCATACTTTCTTAGTACAATTTATTCATTTATCCGTGATTGTTAACAATCAAAATATGAATATATCGTTTTCTGGATGTGGATTTTTAGGCATATATCACATAGGGGTGGCATCGTGTTTAAAAACTTACGCACCGTACCTTTTGGAAAATAACATTTGTGGCTCGTCTGCAGGTGCCATTTCTGCGTGCTGTCTGCTTTGTGACATACCTCTTGGTAAGTTTTTAAATATTTCGTTATTTTACTTAAAAGTTTAATTTTTAGTTTCCTATAACGGCTATAACCTTAGTCCCTAACCGATACAGTGATAGAACTTATTATACTAAGCTGTATATTATGGACTATGGTACGAACTATGAAATGTGAATATGATACTAATATTGTACTACCTAATACCTATGACAATTTTACATTAATAATTATTATTTTATAATATACAATTTTTATATCTCCTGTCTTTTCTTCAACTGTCCCATAAAATATCTCTGATATTGTTTTTTTAATACTTCAAACTTCCTCTATATAATGTATGTTCATTTGATTAGATACCTATTGGCTATTATAAATAAAATCATATTTTAGATTTTGAGCGGAGCAATAAATGTATTGATTTTAAAATGACGTATATTATTTTTTGATACCTAATAGACTGACATATGTTGTTCGTATGCAATACTTTATAATTGAATTAAAATGTAACATATCTTTAACAGTAACTTAGGTAGTAGGTACTTACTCAATGACAAGGTACACTCAACGCCTATAAAATATACTATACAGCAACAGCAGAGCGATTATCTACCTACTTTTTTAATATTATTATTTATTTTATTACCTATGGGCTATAAATAATAGCTAGTTTTTTTTTTACTATAGAAGCAACGAAAATGTTAAATATAAACAGACAAAATATTATGTATTTTATATTTATCTATTATCTATGTATATAGTTATGACTTTTTTGTTTGAATTATTATTCGTTATTATTAGTTTAAGTAATAACTAGTCAACTAAAATACTATATACTGTATAGTATATAGATCAAATTGGCTACAAGAAGGTTAACTGAACTAACCTTACTAACCTTGAAATTTAGAAAAGCAGCTTTTTTCCCTTAAACGTGTACTTACATACTTAGATAAAAAAAATTCTCTTCGTTGTAAAATCATTTGTTCTACTATTTGGTTTATGTTATAATCGAATAATCATCACCTATATATTATATTATTAGATATATCGATATATACATATGTTAAGTAATAATATAATTTATTTAAATTTAAATCACGCGATTAAATATATTATCATGGTCCTTATAATATTTAGAGTCAACTTTCATAACGAATTATAGTAATAAATGTCCAAATACATGCTTGGTATTAGTAGGGGTTAACTATATTTTCCTAAATTATGATGAAACGAATGTTATCTATTTAATATAATGACTAATGAGTGTGTCAAAAAGTTGCATCAATCGCCATTAAATGATTAATAAGATAGCTATAACATAATTTCATGTGAGACGTTTAAAATTCTCATAAATCCTAATTATACTTATAACTAAAATAGCAATTGATTATAGTTATTAATTTATTATACATATTACTGGTTAGTGGTTACTAATGACTAAACCACGACCAGAACGGTTGGGAGGACCCCAACCATCTATAGTCTATAGTTCTATACCATAATCCTCAGTAGTTAGAAGCTCATTGAGATATTTAAATCCCTACTTTCGAGCCAGCTAGTGAGCCACCACTGAATATTTTAATAATTATTCATCTTATTATAAGTCAGGGACGCCCGGAGGGAGGGCAATTGCCCCTCTGAGATTTTTCGTGTCACTTACAAAATTGGAAGTTTTTCACATAAAGCTGATCTTAGGTATTCAGCGACTAATCGGCAATCCTTGTATCAGTTGTATCTAACAAGTCATATATGAGATATTTAATCGTAAAAAAAGACATAACGATTATTTTCAATCGCTGAGTCACTTTTGGCTAGTTCATACACCTTGTCCGTTAGCGCGGACGAGTCAAAACTCAAAGTAATTAATTAAATTAATTAATTTACTTCAAACAAAAGAAGATTTCAATTACTTTTTGAATAAAATAATAAAATATGATGTAAATTCAATCAAATAAAGTTGTTTTTTGTTTAAACTTTATTATGTTTTTTTTTATAAATATTAGAACTACCTTGTAGTATAATATTATATTAACTTAAATAAGTTTTGATTTTTAAAAAATCATTAATGATAGTATTACAAAATATGAGTTTATGAAAAATGTAGCGGTAAATCTTTCTATAAGTATTTAGGTACTTACAATTTTTTTTTGTCCTCCCCCCTGAGCTGCATTTCTGCGGGTGTCCCTGTTATAAGTTATTGTTATCCAGATAATATAAATGATACATAGCCACACAAGTACTTTTAAGATCTTTTTGTGTTAGGTTATTTTTACACATATTATACACACACTCTGCAAAGCTTCCTTGGGGTAATGTAAATACCAATAATAATCTACGTACTTAGTTAAGTGTTCTTATTTTTAGAATTGATGACAAGTCAAATGTTAGATATTGTAAAAGAATCAAGATCAAAAGCATTAGGCCCATTTAGCCCATCTATGAACATAACAGAACATTTATACAATCGTCTAAATAAGGTTAAATAACTTTTTTTATAAATATTTTGTTATTAAATAAATTAGATGTAAATTATAATATATATATTTTTTCTTTGTAGGATTTACCTAATGATGCGCACAAACGAGTGAGTGGCAAATTATTTGTATCGCTAACAAGAGTGCCAGATGGAAAAAATGTCATCATATCTCAATTTTCTAGCAAGGAAGAAGTAATACAAGTAAGAAATTAAAATTTACTACATTTTCCTTGGGTAGATCTAATACAACTTACAAGACGATTTATTTTATAATTTAATAGGCGCTCTTTATGTCGACTAACAATCAAATAGTTTTAACGTTTTTACTTTTTATTTTTTTATTATTTTTATTTAGAGAATTATACAATTTGTACACACTTTAGTGCAATAAATATAAGATATTACATTTATAGTGGTTTATGATCCATAAGTTGTAGACGTAGTGTAAGAACACTAAGAATCATCCAGTGATGGCACTTTGACATGATGGGTTTATTTTTTTACTTGAGTCTATGAGGAAGGTCATGAGGCCATTATCGGTTGAACCTCCTGGGGGGGAGGGGAGATTTTCTGGTAAGAAGATAAACAGTAGATTTTGAATATGGTGATTAGAATAATTTTGCAAGTATTTATAAATTTAGAGTTGCAGTGGGCAGTGGCGTGCAAAACATTTTTCAAACTTAAGGCAAACCATACAATTTGACCACCCACCCCACTACCATCAGTTTTTTTGCTATTTTTTTTTTTTTGATTATTAAAAATTATAAATATTAATAATTAATATGTTTTTTAAGGTATCTATACGATAAAATAGGCCATATTCTTATAAAAAACATCAACCATCAACATTATGATTATATAACAGTATAACAGGTTCTGAGTTGCACACGACACACCTAATAATTCATCCCGAATTTTTTCCTTGGGGCAACTGCCTCAAAAAATGACTGTTCACACGCCATTGCAGAGTAGTGACATCCGATAGAAATAAATTAAAAATAGTTTTAAACCAAAATCCAATACACCATATGAAAAAAACAAAACAAATTTCACAAAGTATCTATTTTATTTTATGGTACCTATACTTTGATATTTGATATAGGTACATAATATCGGGGCCCCGGACCCCCCTAATATTTCAAAGAGTCAGGGCTCCGGTACAATGCACCGCTTGCACCGGCGGTTTATCCGGCAATAAATGACACTACACCTTGAGTGACCATTGCAATGATTGGGGAAATACTAGAAGGTTCTGTTCTAGATCAGGCGTCAAAGTAACGTTTGCTTAAGTAAGATTTATAATACTTTTAGGTAAAATCTTTTTTTTCTTTTATAATTTGAAGTCTTACATAAAAACAAATATTAGGTAGCTGTAATTTTTAAAATTATTTGTTGAATGATTGTGTAAATATTTTATTTCATATATTAAAGCAGGATATTTTTTCTGCGAATTTTAATACATTTAATAAGTAGGTAGTTACTTAGTCATAATTTATAAATAGTCAAATAGGTATCTTAAATATTGTCAAGTAGAGTGAAAACAAAAATAGTTCCTAGTAAATCAACGTCCAGATTAGATTATAGGGATTAGTAAGGCTGTCTGCTGTCATATAGATATATCATTTTATGTCACTCCTCTAAACTTTAATAATAAATAAATAAAAATGTATTATATTTTAAGGTGCTATGCATAGTGTATACTTGTCAATACCTACTACAACTACTGTATTACCTACCTACTTAATAAAATTATTATTTATTGTTATTTTAATTTCTAAGTATAACCAAAAAAACTATTTACCTATAACCTATGCTAAATTACTATTATTGACTGTGATTAGCAATTACTAGTTATTACGTATTACCGTATGGCATTTACCATTGCTAGTTAGAATAGATGTATTTAGTCTTAAATTTGAATAATTAGATAGTTTTAAACTGTAAATTAAAATATTTTAAATGATGCATTTTATTTTTCAGGTATTATTAGCTAGTGCTTTTATTCCAGTATTTTCTGGATTTGTGCCACCTTTAGTTGGTAAATATAGGTATATTGACGGTGGATTTACTGACAATCTACCTATACTTGATAAGAACACTATAACTATTTCACCATTTAGTGGTCTTACTGATATTTGTCCTCGTGACAATCCGATTCAAAAGTATTTAGTAAGTCAATTTTTTTTACCTATATCAATATCATAAATTATATTAGCAATCTGTAATAATAATATACTTTTGTGTGCTAAAACTAAATTATAATGTTTGTATACTGTGAGCATGGGCGCCTGCAGGAAATTTATCAGGGTGGGGCATAAAGAAATCAAACACCAAAAAATACATTAAAAAAAGTTTATTCCTTGTAAACTACAAAATGTGTTAGAACTACATGAAATCAAATACCAACCCCACACACTAAAGTAAAAATATCGATGAAATGTTTATAAATCAAAATAAAAGTTAAAATGTTCAAAATTCTATTGAATTCCAGGGGGGGGAATTCCCCGTCTTGTTCCCCTTCTCTGGGCGCCCATGACTGTGAGCCACATATAGCAGGTTATAAGTGTTTTTAAAAAAGCTTTAAACATTTGTGAGTCTGAATGAATCTAATGATATAACTTTTATTGAAAACAGTTCAGTATTTTTTTAATCTATAAGGACAAACAAAAAAACAAGAACAATCATAAATATATATATATATATTATAAATATATTTATTTGTAATTGGTAAATAAATAATCAATAATCATTGTACAATTTATAAAAAAAATATATAATATATTTATTTTTGTTTTAGTTAAAGATATCAAATAATAGCTTTGAAGTGACTAAAACAAATTGTTTCCGAGTAGCTAGAATAATGTTTCCACCAGAACCAGAGGTATAATGAAAATTCATAGTAGATATTAAATTGTTTTTATTCTCATTAATCTTGCAAAATCATTTTTAGATGCTTGCTAAATTATGTTATCAAGGTTTTGATGACGCTTTGATATTTTTACAAAAATATAATCTAATTAACTGTAAAATGTGTTTAATTCGACGAAACTCTTTTATATTATCCAAGAAAAATATTTATGAGATGGCTGGCTACAACCCCTCATGTATTGATTGCAAATGGAATAATGCTGTGAATATTTTTATCAAACCCGACATATATTTTAATTGAATGTATATCGTATATCTTATTGTTTTATATTATTAGTTGATTATATATTTTTAGTTTTCTAAAGTACAAGGAATGCCGTATTTCATCACATATACTTTAGACAGATATATTGACTCACATAATAACATTTTGAACGGATTCTTAAAATCTAAAGAAATGCTATTAGCAAAATTATTTACCCTACCTTACATTGTTGTGGCAGATTTAGCTTGTGGATTTGTACTCAAGTAAGTAAAATTTTTCTTGGAACAAACTGTACTTTTAGGTGTCGAAGTTTCAAAATAATTTACATGCACTAAAATACCTACATTTTTTTAGGGTTATGCGTTATTTTAGACATTTTCAGAAGTCTATGTGGACATTATCTAAGTATGCTATAAATAGTTTATTGCATTTTATTGATATTTTTAGTGTACAAGGCTTGGAGTTTGTTAATAAAATATTATTCTACAGTTGTGTGTCAATCGACACTAACGGAAAAGGTTAAATTAATCTTTTGAATTTCTATTGATACCTATTACAGTCTACAGTTAAATATTTATATATTATACATACTTCTTTTCTTTCAGATTCACCCTATTATTATTATTACAATAAAAAGTTTGAATATTCAAAGTGTATTAGTTGTTCAAAATATTGCCTACAATTTTTTATTGATTACAATCTAACAGCTTCATCTATAACTATGTAAGACATTTTATTCATAATATATTTATTTAAATAATTAATTAAATAAATGATTTTCAAAATTTAAAATGTAAGTATATCATATGATATAAACAATTTGTCTAAAATAAAAAAGAATTTAATTATTTAAACATTTAAGACATAAAATATACTATGAGTTTTCATTTAATATCATGTAAAGCAGTGATTCTCAACCGCTGGTCTGTGATTAAAAGGGTACTGTATTATACCCTAAATGAACCTAAACGGTTCGCGACCTCAAAAAGGCTGAGAATCATTGATGAAAAGTACATAAATATAAAAATAAATTTATAATTAATATTTAAAATGATTTTAAACATTAATATCTTTTAGAGATTCTAGTGGTTATACTTCAATTGAACTCTTTAAACACAAATGGCATGAACATGAAATTAAATCTATAAGTTTTGAAAAATTAGTAATACATGTTGGAGTCTTTCTGTAACCCCAAAAATTTAATTAAAAACATCAAGGTTTGTACATTTTGTTAAATAGCTATAACATTTTGATTGAAATTGTTGAAAATTACATGTTTTTATTCATGGATTTAGGGATTTAGGAATTACTGTTATTGAAACTGAATATACTACGAAAGAAGTATTATCTAAAAATCTTAATAATTCTATGCGTGATTTACTTATATCCTATAGATGATTTAATTGATATGTTTATAGTTTGAGTAAAAGTCATACAATTTTATTGACATATAAACAAACATTTTGGAATCGTATTGCAACTATAGGTATACATTTATTTTATTAACATCATATATAACTACTATAAACACTAAATTAAATTATTAATTTAGGGATATTACTTATATTTAATACTATAATAAATTGAATATTAGCTTAACTTTTTTTCAGATAGAATTAATAAACACGTGCATTTTAATAACTATATTCACGATGTATTGCATATTACTGAAGAGCCTACATACATTTTATTGGTTGGTTAAATTTATTGCATTCAAAATATTATTTTTATTTATATTTAATTTTTTTCATTGATTAAATATACTTAGTACTAAGTACATAATATACTAAGTATATTAAATCAATACTTTTTAAAAATGCTAAATCATTTAAATTAAATTAGTTACAAATAGATTTTAAAGACTAAACTTTATTTATATTTTATATATTAACCTGCAATTTATTTTTTTACTTTTCATTTATTAATTTTAATACCTTTTAATTAAGTGTCATATTACTTTTTTATTGTTTAGTCACTTTTGTTTGCTTAAAATATTCTAATTATATATATAAATAAGATATATTTAATATTTAATTATAATCAATATTCTTGATTAAAACAATAATCTGTTTTAACTATTACACTACTACCATTGATTTTATAAAATCAATGCTACTGGCAGTACTACATTACTACCAAATGAAAATCATTATAAGTGGGTTAATCTTAGTTGGATATATGTTTCATATTAAAATTAGTATTAATTTTGTTTTATTTTTAATCTTATAGGTATCTTAGTTTATTTATGTTAGTTTAACACATACAATTAATTATTATTTTTTGTACATTTACCTATTTTTCTAATAAAATGTTATAATTTATATTTTAAAGATAATGTATTAATCACACTATATTCTATGATCTAATAATATATTATGAAAAAAACAATTTAATAATGAATTATTATAAAAATAGGCATTTATTGTGAAATACAGTTAAAAATAGTATGTTTATGGTATATGTATATTATTACTAAAAAATTGAACAATCGTAAAAAACCAACATACGAACACAGATAATTTTCTTACTATCAAGTTTCATAATAGGTCGATTTACTTAAATTTTTTAACTAATGACGTTAAACCTGATTCGCTGAGCGTAAATTTGCTATGTTACGTACTTATAAGACGGAGACAACACATACGGGTATGACAACCTCTTAATTTTTTTATAATTTTTCTGTTTATATTGAAAAATACTGGACTTCTTTAAAATACAAACAAGATTCAATTTGCTATTCCAAATTTAAAACTACTCTCAAATTGATAACTTAAGTATTGTATATACTATATTTGTATCGACTACTTAGCCAATTGCCCACTTAGGTAGTTAGCCAGTTAGGTTAAGGTATCGTGTTAAATACTATAAAAAAACAAATCATAGAATCAATACAAACATCACTCGGGTTGGAAACTAAAAAAAAAATTTAACAACGCAAAATAATATCTCATTGTCTATCGAGTAACTTATTCTCTTCTCTGTTTTGAAAATGTTGAAATGTACATAATTTTCCATGACTTTCCTTGGTTGCCTGCGCTTATAGATAATATATAATGTATATATTATCTATGCCTGTTTTACCCTATATGACTATTTGATATATAGTTCAAAGGCTTTACCTAACCTTTGTATCATAGGCGCAATTTGAGTTTTAAATTTGGGGGCTATTATAATTTACATATATGTACTGAGTGTATTCTCCCTGAAGGTGGAAGGGAATATATACAAACCATTTTTGGGGGAAGGGGCTATGATTGATTTTGAGTGGGGTTAGCCTCCCAAGCCCCCTCAAATTGCGCTTATTTTTCGCATGTACTCTGGGAATCTGGGTCATAGTTGGACGACGACACTGCTGTCATAGACTGTCATACAAATCTAAAGTAGCGCATATTTTCTAGTTTTGTACCCTACTTAACCTATACTGGCTTTACTTAAGTGTAGAACGTCATTCGAATAAAATTGTAATCAGACAACTATTTATAAAGAATATTTTATTCGAATGATTATTTCACAATTATTCGAAATTTTCAAACATAGTTAGGTATTCGAATAATTTCCGGTAGTTTTACATACATATAATATTATGGTTGGCAGTGATGGCGTATCCAGGGGAGGGGCCCCAGTGCCTATGCACCCCTCATTGACCGTATTTACTATTTTTTGTTTTAAAGATTTATATTTATTTGTATACATACTACAATATGCCTTATAACATTTTAGACAGTGTGTGCTCCCCCTCCTTAATAAAAATTTTGGATACGCCAATGATGGTTGGTATTTGGTAATTAAAACATATACGACAGGAACGTATTAAAAAATTAAGTTCGCTTTGTATTTTACATGTTATATGTTTATATATTACACACTATTGTAAATCTCCTTTTATTTAGAATAAATAGAAAAATACTATAAATTAGAAAATATAAAACTATCTAAAGAAGAACCTATAGAAAGTAAAAAATTAGAATTATATATGGGTTTTTTAATCATATTTTAATAATAATTTTATAATATTTTATAATTAATATTACACTTGGTATATAGTGCCGGATTAACCTACAAGCAAATTAAGCACTGCTTAAGGCTCATGAAAAAATTCGGCCCGTAATTTTTTTTTATTTGAAAAATTTAAAATCTGTAGATTTGCACACTAAGTCGATGGTCAGACTAGAACCGGCATCAGTTTATTATTGGGGACAAAATTTGGCCGACGTAAATGGTCAGACTACACCAGAATTTTCATTGAATTTGCCAAAATCATACAGTTTATACACACATTTATTTCTATATATATAGAATTAACGCTTATTATACTTAAGTGAGAAATAATTTTAAGTTATTATCATAAAATTCAATGAATATAGAAATCGAAGAAATACAAGAAGGAATAAACAATTTGTTAAAAAGATTTCTCGGACGATTTTACAAATGAGTTCAAACAGTTTTTAAAATTTTCGTCAGAGTCTATTATTAGTTACTACGAACAAAAATAAGAATAAAAATATTTTGCTTAATATGTATATTATGTATAAAATGATAGTTGATTTAAATGTGACTGAGAGTTTTCTAAATGTTGAAAGATTATTACGCTTATATCTTTAATGTGTAGCAACTGTACTGGTGAAACATCTTTTTCCCGATTAAAATTGTTAAAAACCGTATTACGATCTTCACTATCACAAAATAGTTAGCATAATTTTGGAATTTTGAGCATCGAGAGTGAATTTGTAAAATCTCTAGACTTGTATGATGTCATTTGAACTTTTTCAAAAAAAAATTCCAGAAAAAAATAATTATGTATAGAGTATAGATGAAGAGGAGAACCAAGTGAACAGTTGCAACGATGACAGTGAATAATTTTATAATAAATATTAAAAATACATGTATTTTAGTATTCAACTATAATTTAAAAACGTGTTTGACATGATTATTAATTATATTCATAAATAAAATTTAAAAAAATAAAATTTTTTTAATTTGTATTTAGCAGTGTTAGCATCTTTTTTCTCTCCATATGACCAATTAGACCAGTCTATTAATTTGCTCAAGGCCCACGAAACACTTAATCCGGCACTGCTGGTATACTAAAATTAAAATGAATATAAATCATTCTATACCCAGGGGTGGCCAAACTTTTTTTGGTCACGATCTACTAAAAATATACCTAATTCACCATTGAGGATTGACTTCCATAGACAATTTTTTTATTATTGAATAAATTGTATAAATTATACAGATAAAACTTATCGACAATTAGTTCACTACAACCTCGATTAATTTTCATGCGCGTGGCCTTAAAAATTAATTCTAACATGATTGACTTTGAAATTATCAGCAATCGACCGTTTGGCCGCCCCTGTTCTATAGTATATCTGTATTTTGTTTTATCATCATGTTTGAAAATTGTTATAAATTGTCATAAGACAAACTTATGTAAAACCTTATACTTTATAACTATTACATTTTTAAGTACTTTGACTATAGGTAATTATTTACAATGAAATTTTAAAAATATTTCGACGATTTTTGAGCTATTTATAGGCATAAGAAATCTTAAATTTTATTTAAGTATGTTGACTAAAAATTATTTACTGGAGGAAATGTTTGAAAATGTAATACAAAAGATCCTCATAAATTGTTAATTTTTCAGTTAAAAAAAAATCGAAAATATTTTCAATATTTTTTCATACAAAGATTTAAAAATTTAATACAAAGTTCTTTAAAAATTTTTGATTTTTATATAAAAAAAAAGAGTGGGAAAATGGGTATCGCTCTGCTATATAGTAGAGATGAAGAGTAGGTCACTATAATGGATGTGTTAAATTTGAATGCAATTACTCAATGACACGTATCATTGTATACGAAAAACGACTCTGAACAGAGATGATTTGTCAGTTTAGGATAATTAGTAAGATATATTATATTATTACTTATTAGTATTACCTACCTATATTTAAATTATATTACGTACATCGTTATTTTACGCAATTTCGTAAAAAAATTAAATTTCATACGCTCATAAGTCATAACATTTTTTCTATATTGAAGCTAAAGATTTTTTTTCACAGCTATTTGAAGAAAAAGTTATGGAGAACCTTGTGTTGGGTTTTTTAACCTTAGGTATAAATAAAAAACATTTTATGAATTTTCAACTATCGGCATTTCAAAAAAAAAAAAAAACTTAGAAAAATCAAAAATTTCAATTGTCTATAAAAACCTTAAAAAAAGTCAAAATATTATTGAAAATTTAATTGTAAATAGTTTATGCTAATATAAACATTTCAAATATTTTCAATGATTAGTTTTTGAGTTACAGGCTTACAACAAAATAAAAAAATATAATTTGTCCAAAACTGCAGGTTATGCATAAAAATTCTTGTTTTCCGTTACCTTTTCAGGGTTTTACCTGACGCTTTTGAACTACTGAAATTTTTTGTCTTTTGCCCCCCCCCCCCCAAAAAGGCATTATTTCTACTTCAAAACGTGATGATATACACAAAAAAAAAACATATCATTGTAAAATGAACACATTCTTTACTGCATTCAGAATCTAAAAAAATAATTATTTATTTAAGATGTTTAAATCAAACATAAATTAAAGATTATATTATTATTATTATTTCTACTATTTTATAATTAGTAACAGATTTGATTAACCTACCTACCTACAAGAGTCTAGAGGTCTGCACGGGCCGATAATTTTCAGCCCGGTAATTTTTTAAGTAAGCTTAGCCCGGATAAGTCAATTTTTAATGGTTTTTTTTTTTTAATATTGTATTCATAAACAATAACTATAATTTACTTATAAGTTATAACAATATATTTATAATAAAAAATTAAATAATATATATTATAACTAAATTTGAAGAAAAATTTTCCATTTTTCATAGAAGCTCGGTCTGGCCCGGCTTCAACTACATTTAAGTCCGGCCCAGCCCAGCTTAGAATTTTATAGGTCCGGCCCAGGAGGTCTTTACTACCTACCTCCTGTAAGTTAATACAGCTTGTGGTGGAGATAGTTATGAGTTTATGACTACTACCTATGAACTGTGTTATTATTATTTCATTGCAGATAATTGACAGGTTATTGACTATTCTTGATTATCAGTCTAAACCTGTCAATTGAAATCACATTTAAAGATATATTTAAATAAGCACAGATTATTAGGTACATTTTAAATCGTGGGCACGTATATCTTTTATCCACGATTAATATATCTGTAATATATCTTTAATCGTGATCGTTGGCCTGTTGGCCATATTCATAGATAATTTAAGAAGGTTAACCTTAGATAAATTTAAATTCAAGTCCTAACCTAACCTAACTTAACTTTTATTATCTATGGCGGCAAGAGCTTCGTTATTATTATCACGACCTTGCTTACTTGATATCACGATTTGAGATAGTATCTATAATAAATTACTATATATACTATATATAGTAATAAATTACTATCTTAAATCGTGCTTGATATCACGAACTAAAAATTAAGATGTATACTTAGATCATCTAAGTATCTTATGATCTAAGGATATATAGCAGGCTCTATATCATAGAATAAATTAAGATTTCATTTATTCTGTAGTATTAATTACATGGCTTAACTTTTAACATTGCGTTAGTGCTTTAGTAAAGTTTTACCTAATACTTACTAGAATATATATTGATATCAATACATCTTGTTTAGTTAAGTTTAATATGGGAAAGATTCATCGGGACTTATTATTGTTTATATATGCTTAAAGGTGCGACTCATTGAACTATATGATAACTATATTATTATGGTGCGATCAAGGTGTATATATATATATAAGTGGTCTTGTTAACGGTAACACTATTGATAACAATTTAAAGCATTTGATTTTTTGATTCTTAAAATAATGACAATGAATTGTTATTTCAGTATTTCTTTTCGGCACATATAACTAGTAACTATATGGTTTCTGGTAATTGGTCAATCGTGGTTTTTACATTTCAGGGTTATCTTTATTTACGTTTGGTATGCGGCGTGCGTTATTCTATGTCATGTCAACGGCTAACGGCGTATCTGAAATTACCGTTTATTTGACATTTTGTGTTTGACAAGTTACTAGTGACTTGTCGGCTATCTACATCTTTTCCATGCTGATTTGTTAATGATCTAACTCCTCGATTATTGTAGATTTTTCTGGTTACTTTTATTCAAAATATCATTATTTTTGATTTTAATTAGTATTCAAGCATATAAAAATGGTCTTGAGTCCTCTTACGTCCAAACAAGTTTTGGAGTTCTTGCCTTTGAACACGTGGACTGAGGTATGTTGACAAATTATAATCGTGGATTTTCATGTTTAATATAATATTATAGTGGGTAGGTATTAACATTATGTACTTATTTTTTGTGCTATCATTATCGTTATACAAGAAAACTTTGTAGTACTAGTAAATGTACAATATCATATTGTCAATATGTAAATGCTCGCTTAAGTTTTTAAATGGTGACTTGCAGATCCAGATTTTCTCAAGTGCAATGGGCGTGCAGTTGGTCTCAATAATTGAAGAGCCATATTCCACATATTTCATATTATAAAAAATATAAAATACAATTTTTACAAAGCTTAAACATTTTATATAGTATATTAATATTTTCCCTAATCAAATGTATTGTTTGATGATCCGTAGAAAATAATGGATATTTTCGATATCTTGTTTTTATACAAATATACAGTCTTTGCACTTGTTATTTGTTAAAGAAAAATTGTAGCAGTTATAAGATAACTTGGCTCAAACATATAATATTAGTGGTATTCTGTGTTTTATGTATTTTAAGATCAGAGTTCTTTTGGTTGCTGTTCTTTAGTTATTGGTTTATTATTGAACTGCTCTAAAACCTAATATATCTCATAATAACTAGAAACCAGCTATATGCACATGTATGTATATATGTATTAAAATAAATGTTTTAACTTAGGGTGAGAGACAACTAAAGCTGAACTGAATATCAGAAATTTCATACTTTTTATCTACAAATAATAATGATTAATTTTTTTTAAATATTTAAGATTTTAATATTTATTTAATTTTCATAGATTCATTTGCTTCAAAGCGATTTTAAAAATGTATATATAGCAACAACAAAGGAAAAAATGGAAAAGCGATTGAGAGATATGCAATCGATTTCATTACAGAGTGGCTCTTATGATAAAGTTACAACATTTAAAGTACTTGAAATAGTTGCTGTTGAAATTAAAGGCGAATGGTAATTTATTTATTATAAAATATGAAATAATTCATTTTAATTCTACTTAACATAAAATCCAAAATATGCACTTATAATTTATGTTATGTGTTTATTTAGGTATAGAGGTAAATTAATTAGTTTCAATGAATTTCAAACTGACAATACCAGAATTGAATTAATTGATATTGGCTCTATTTATCAAACTAAGTTAGAAAATCTGTTTGTTCTTCCATATTATTTTATGTATGAACCATTAGTAAGTAAAAGTTACTCAAAGGCTTACATTTAATTCATCTATGCTTAATAATTTTTATATTATAGGCTTTACCGATTATGTTCAAGAATTTTATTCCGAAGAAAACAACGTTATTTATAAAACCTCTTCTGTCAGAAAGTGTAATTATTGATTTTTAACTTGTAGATAATATTATGTATAGTAATTAGTTTTAATTGTATTATTTTATTAATATCATTATTATTTTGTTATTCATAGAATCTACATGAAGGTATTGTTCTTGTTGATGTTAACTGTAATGATAAAAAGTTAGAAAACGGTGTTCAAGATAATCAATTATTGAAATCAAAAAAAGAGTAAGTTAATTAATTTTACTAAAAATCCAAAAAGCTTTAAATCTACCATTTCATGTTGAAGATAACCTGCTTACTTAAACTTGAGGAAACTTAAAAATAAAGATCCCCTTGTCAAACAATAACCAATTTTCCTTTCTATGTGGTTTTTTCCTCTTCTAATTTTTTGTTACACTTTTCTTCATGGTCTTGTATCATTATGTGCTTTACAAATGAGAATCCCTATTTTTCTATTTTAAATTATTAGCTGTAAGTTCTTAACTTCTTGTTTCATTGGGCTTTAGCCTGTACTGTTTTAAAATATATATATTTCATCAGTAACGGATTAAGTGTTAAAGACTCCAAGATCAAAACACAAATTTTCCAAATAATAGGTTATTAGTACTAAAAATATGTTGACTTGTTCTTAAAATATGAAAATTATGTCGTCAGGAGCAGTTCTTCGCTTGCCCTTCATTCGACACGACTGTATTTTTATAAATTTTTATAATACAGTAAAATTCCGTTACAATGAACTCTAGGGGACCGAATTTTTTTTTGTTGTAACGAAAATTTGAATAAGCTCTTTATAAGTCCTGCTTTTCGGCAGGAGACTTCTATGACTTGTTATAACGGAACTTTTTGTTGTATTGGTATTCTTAGTAATGGAAATTTACTGTATTTGGTTATGGAGGCCATATTTTATGAATATAGCCTACTGAAAATAAGATAGTCTGTTATCACTGCTTTCAAGATTTTTAACATACAAATTTATTTTAAATTCACATGATTCCTTTATTATGATTTTTTTAGTTCATTATTTTTTAGATTTATTTTAGCATTAACTCTATTGATGATTTAAAAATGATAAGTGTTCTAAACATGAGTAATGGTCACAATTATAGTGAATTGAGGTAAAACAATAATTTTTTTTGTTATATCTAGTGGTGGTATGTTAAAATATCCCTAAAAAATATTCTTTGATTATTGTAATAACATTAACAATGAAAAAAGTTTTATTTAGTCTACTTTTAAATTGAATAATATTTTTAATTGTTTAAATTAGTTGCTAAGTAATAACATTCTATGTAAATAATTCCCATTTAAAAATGTATATTAAAAACAAAAATGAATAGAAAATGGTTAATTTTTGTTACACATTAATATCCTAATAACAGGCTGACTTGATATGTATTTGCATATTTTTATCAGTTGGTGATAAAAATAGTTGACTTATATCAACATTTGTTACCTAATGTTTATTTATTTTAAAAATTTGTTGCATTTTTATGGGATATTAAGATTTTGTGCATATTTTTAATATTTCATACATTTTTAAATACTTTCAACTTTACTAATCAAGAATCATAAAATCATGATTTAATATTATTATTGTTTATGTTAAATTTATAAGTATCAGTATTTAGCAGGCAAGCTGATACTATAGTAGTACAGAGCCCAATTTAGAAAATATGGGCCCAGGGCAATATAATTTTAGGGGCCTTAAATATTTGTTAAATGAAATTTAAAAAAAGACAGTGAACATTAAAATAACATAATTGCATTAGTGAACAAAATTTTTATTTACTGAATATAAATTAATTTTTAATACTTGTATAATATTTAAATATAATTATTGACTATGTATTAGTTTTAATAGTATCAATACAAATGAAAAATATTAATTCATATTTACTATTATACATTATGTAAATGTCTAAGAAAAGTAATTATATCAAATTTCACAGTGCCAATTTAATATTTAATCAATAGTGGCCATGGGGGCCTCATATAATATCAGGGTCCAGGGCTGCAGCCCCCCTTAAGTTGGATTTGAGTATGTTCCTTTATTATAGATTACAAAGTATAGATTTTGTTATAGATAACAAAATATTTTTGTTTGTTTTCAGATAAAATAAATTTAAATACTATAACACTACATTATTTATTTTTATCAATAATTTAAATCATTTGCAGTATTAAACAAATTATTATTATTGTATTGGATATATTATTTTTTTTTTTTTAAGCAAATTTTGGTTATTTTTAGGGCATACCATGTATATTTTTAATAGGTTTTTAGGGTATATAATTGTTTGCTCTAATAATAACAATTAACACATCACTTACTATCATGATTTTTATAGCAGTAATAGAGATTTATGTTTAACATATATGTTTACATGGAATATAAAAATAGAAATAATTTTGGAGGTGTTTGGTTTTGTAATATTTTTAAATAGATATTTTGACATTTCACCATATTTAATGACTATTATGTATTTAATTAATATGTTCTTAACTTACAACTCATTTTAAGTTCATATAATGCTTGTTTTCATTATAATTTTTGTAGTTAGTTATTAATTTTTAAATTTGTTTTACCAATAGCTCTTTTGATGATCCAAATATTATAACTGTTGAAAACATGAGCAATGGCCACAACATTAGCAATGGTCACGACATTAACAATGCTCTCAATAATAGCGAATCGAGGTAAAAATGTTAATAATTTTCTATTTAATAGTTATATATTTATATTATTTTCATATATTTGATTCATATGCTAATAGAACATTTTTTATTTACTACAGCTTATATCTATCTAGTAGTTCCAGAAAAGGTAGCATTTTTAGTCAAGAAAAACTTAACAGTATGCCATTAAAAAATGAGGATTATTGCATTTTGACTTATTTTGAAGATTTCACTTGTTTATATGTCGGAAAAGCTATTAAAAGTGACACAGATGATAGTTATAATTTCTTTGATTTTGACATTTTATGCGAAACTGCTTGTAGTACAGGTTAAATTAAATTATATTTAAAATATATTTCATGCTGGTCTTATAATTAAAACAAAGTATTTTAAAATGTCTGAAATTTGTAAATTGAAAATAATTAAGTTTTATTATTTTTGGTACTTATTAGTTTACTTTTGACTATCATAGTTTTATCCTTTAAGATTATCTGTGATATTAGTTCTTTATGTTTTATAGATTTTAAATTGTAATACTCATAATTTAATCTAAGTTTGAAGATGAAGGTTTTACACAATTTTTTATAGCATTTCTTTAATCTTGTTTCTTTAGTTCGAATAAGTATAAACTTAATTATTTATTTATTTTTATTATTACAAATTATATAAACAACTACTAACTAATTTTCATTGCAAACATTTATTTTTTTTTATAAATCTATATTATCTGCTCACTTTTAATTTATAATTGAATATAACTACAATAATTGATGCATTCATTTATTATTATATCTATAATTCTATTTTTGTATCAACTATATACTGTTTTTTTTTCTCATGGAAAGTATTTTTAGGTTGTATATAGTTCTAAAAATTAATGATTTTTTAAAAAATAACTGAAAGTGACAGTCAATATTATTTATAATATGTTTTTTTAAGTATAATCTTTAACAGTGGCTCAACCAGGGGGGAGGGGTCCCAAAATTTCTCCAAGGCCTAGTATAATAACCTATGTATATAATATTTAATAATATACCCCCCTCCCTAATTGTTTTTCTCTTTGCACCACTGATCTTTAACACCATTGTTAATAATCAAAATTGTAGTGAAACTAACTAAGTTGTATAGTAATAACAGATATTAGAGATAACCAATAAGTACTTAATTTAAAGTTTATTCACTGTTATTTATTTTTAATTAACTGCAAATCAATTAACTAATTTATATATTTTGATTATTAGATAAAATACTTAAGTATGATCCTATTGTGGGAGATATTGTCAAAGTTTTTTCGCCTCAAAATGATGGTTTATTCAGAGCAAAAATACTAAAAAATAATTATAATGGAAGTTATGATGTTTTCTACATTGATTATGGAAACATTGAAACTGTCCCATCAAATGTTATTTATGAATTGGCTGATGAATTAAAGAAGGTATTTATTTTATACATATAATTGATTATTTTATTTTTAAATATTAAAGTGGTTTTGTTATAATCAAAAATTCTATTGCTTTTATACATTTCAAATGTGATACCAGAAATAAAACTAGTATTTTTCAAATTATGTGCTTTTCTTGATTTTCATCATAAAAAATATGCACATTATCATTGAGTGCTGTCCATTGTGTTCTTATAAGTTATGCATAAATGGAAAACAGGCACATTTCATTTAATGAGTGTTCTGCATTATCATAATTCAAATTTAACTGGTTCAAATTATAAAAACTACAAAGACTATTTTAATGACCAGATAGTATTCAGATGAATTATTAATATAATATTAATATTTGATAAACGTGATATCACAACCAGTTAATTTTATTATGTTAAATTTGTAGATTGTATACTTTAATTTATGTGAAGAATCTAATGCAATTTAATCAAAAAATAAACTATTAAGCAAATAATTGATTTTTATGGAACCAATATTTATCAAATAGTTTTTAAGTCTGTTTTAGAGTCAAAATTATAATTCAATTACTATTTATACATACATTATTTAATCTATATTTATATGTATTCTTATTTGTGTAAAATTTCAGCCTGGAATAGCTGTTAAAATAGGACTTGGTAATTTAAAAAATATTCAAACTACTGAACAAATAAAAAATATGTTTAACCAGTTTTGTGACAATGGAAAGCTGTTTATGATTGTACGTAATGTATAATAAGTATATTAAATATTATTGGGTTATTAGTTTTAGAAATTCTTCTATGTTTGAATATTTCTATATTTATAATTAATCAAACAATAAGAACATATAATTTCTTAGATTAGGTAATTATAGCAATAATTTTAATAATCAATAATCATATTTATGTTTACATTAAATAACGAGTTGTACTGATTAATGCTACATAATTTTTAGTGTAAGAAACTTATAAAAATACAAATATTGATCTCCAAATATTATATATAATTTATTTATATTTAGTATAGTTTTTAAATTAAACTGTTATTTATTATTTTTTTAGGAGTTGGATGAAAGATCTAAAAATTGTCTAGAAAATGCGAAATTGAAAGATATAGATAATGGATCATGTATTGATTCTAAATATATAATGAAATACACATCAATACAACCTAGTAATATTATGATACTTATTATCTCTATTATTAATACTTTATTTTATTTGTGAACTGCATAATAATATGTATTTAATTTATTATTGTCTTATGAATCAGGAATTATGCCTGTACAAGTTGATGAAAGTATTTCAATAGTTCATAGTAATAATAGTCAACTCTGCGATTTAAAAAATAATGATATAGTTTTTTTAAAACATTTTGAAGATATGAATAGTGTATATATTGTAAAGAATGTACAACAATTAAATGATGTGATTTTAAAAATGATGACTGATAATAGTGAGTTTATTTTTTGACAAAATTTCTTAAATATTTTACAAATGATTGAAATTGCCATTTTTTGGACTTTTAGCTGCTGTCCGTAAAAAAGAGTTAATTGTCGGAGATATTGTTAAAATTATGCTTAAAAAATCTCAATATCGTGGAAAAATTAAAAAAATTGATGTTAATTTGATTTGTGTTAAAAATATTGATTTTGGATACTGTGATTTTGTTGAGGCAAATTCTGTTTGTGAACTATCAGATGATTTATTAAAGGTTTGATATTAAAATTAATTGCATTTCTTAAACATATGAATATGTGTATTTATAATTTTGTATTATCTTTGTTAATATATGTTACATATTATATATAATATATGATTTATTCATAGTTGTTGACACTTGTTGGCCAGTGTCTTGTCCATTTTTACTTATGTATAGATTTAATTACTTTTAAATTAAAGGTTTACAATTATTTATCTTTTAAAGGTACTTAATTCTATTATTTAATTCTATCAATGATTGAGTATGATGTATTTTAAGGTTCATTTTCCTTATTCATTATTTCTAAAATTGGTCTTTCTGTGATTTTTGTGTCGTTTTCATCATATATTGAATGCATTTTGTAAAATATAATATATTATAGATTATGTTTTTATTTTTTGAGTTTTGCTAAAGTTAACGGTTTATTAGAAAGAGTGTTAGATAGGATGGAATAAGAGAGTAGTATGGTTAAAGCTACCTACTATAGAAAAAATTAGGAAGTACACAAGTTGAGGTGGTTTGGTCATATTATGAGAGGTGACTATGGAGGCAATGAGAGTTGTTATGGAAATTAATATAGAAAGAAAGAGAGGCAAGAGAAAAATCAAATAGAAGACGGATAGAATAGAAAATAATATAGTATAAATGATATAATGGTGTGAGTAAAGTAGATATATGGGACATCCCTATAGAGGTATAGTATGAGGATGGCTGACTATTAAGTCAGGTATGAAGGACAATGATATGGAAAAAAAATAATATTATCTTGTGTTTAGTGTTACACTTAAAATATGATAGTTTCTATGAATATTCAAAAATATGATTTTCTTGTGTTATCTGAAAAGCACGATTCTTTTATATTTATAACTAAAAATTAATACTTTAATTTCGTTATCTACATTAAATATAATTTTATTTCTTTATGCTTTATCACTATCTAACTATGTTTTAAATGTTTAGAGATTAAGAACACTTACATTATATTAAATTGATGGATAAGCTAATGACTTAACCTAATAGATATTGGCTTATGTATATTGAATCTAGTATTGTTATTTAAATAATATGATTATTTTGGCAGATTCCTGGATTAGCTATAAAGATTGGAATTAAAGGACCTTTAATAAAGAAGACACCTGACTTAACTGCTTTTATAGATAAAATCGAAAGAATTCCATTATATTTAGTAAGCTTTAAGTCATATTTTTTAGATATATTATGTAAAAAAACTAATGAATTTCCAGTTAATTGTTAAATGTATAGATGTCAATTTAATGTATAGAAATGCAGAAAATTATACATTATTCTTGGTTATTTGGAAAAATCAACAATATTAATTTAATTTGTAAATTTTAGGAATTTGAAGAAGGAAATTCCAGTAGATATCAAGAAATTATTTTAAGGAGAAAAGATAATTCTGAAAATATTTTTGAAGAGTTTTTAAAATCAAATAAAAATCAATTAATTTGTAATCGTAAGAAAATTGTAATTTTTAATATTCAAAATGTGTTAAGTTAACCTTTTTTTTTTTATTAATAGAAATTTCAAACAAATGTGAAAACAATGACACAATAATCAAATCTAGTGAAAGCTTTATCAACAGTTTTGAAAACATTACATTAACAACTGGGGATTATTGTATTGTTTCTTATTTCAAAGATTTTAAAAATATTTATTTATGTAAAGCTGTAAAAAATGAAGCAAATGATTATGAAATGCATAATTTGCCTATTATTTTAAAGACCATGGATAGTAAAGGTTAGTTATGTTTAATCATCTATGTATTGTATCAAATATATTAATTATTTAATTCTAAATTGTATAATCTTATGTTTATTAAAAATTAAAAATTATAAGAATTAAGTATACAATTTACTTGTATTAGGATGAACTATTTATTAATACGTAATTAAATTATTTTAGTATCAAAAATAATGTGTATAATGATTTGCTAATTATTACAATTTATATTAAAATATTATGTCTTTTAGATCGTAATGCTAAAGTAAATCCAGCCATAGGAGATATTGTCAAAGTATTTTCACATTTGTTCAGTGATTTTTATAGAGCTAAAATATTAGATATTGACAATAACCAATTCCATGTTTCTTATATTGATTTTGGAAATACAGAGATTGTTAGTTCAAATGAAATATTTGAACTTTCAGATGAATTGAAAATAAAAGTATAACAAAAAGTTATGATATATATGTAATTAAATTTTATTAAAATTATTTTACCTTAGACCAAATTACCAACTCCAGTAGCGATTGAAGTTCCCCCAAATGCCAAAACAACAAATGAAATTCAAATCTTTTTTGATAATTTAATAAATGCTAGTGTAGTTTTGTGTATTGTAAGTTTCTAACTGTTTAAGCTTTTATTATTATTGATTATTAATTAAAAATGTTTTCCAGGAAAACAAAACACAAAATATTGATGGTTTAGAAAACATTATTCTAAAAGAATTAAAATCTGGTAGATTAGTAAACACTGAATTATTGAAATTATTACCTGTTGAAAAGATACCAATTAATAATTTTGAAAATTCTAATAAAACACATGTTGTAGATGCTAAATGTGACAAAAATCATGATTTAGAGAATGTTAAAATATTAAAGAAAACTGTGGATAGTTGTACAAGTCAGTATTTTAAATTAAATATACTATGAGGGATATTAAATTGCAATTTTTTAATTATTTTATTTAGGTTTGAAATAAAAATTTAAAATATTGATGTAGTAAAAAAAAATTGGTTATTTTTGTTTGATTGTCCTAGAACATTCTATAATAATACAAAATAATATACTAGGGGCACGTCTTTTATCGAATAACACTCAATTCAAAATCTATTAACTATTTTAAAAAATTTAGTTTTTTATTTTTTTTTTTGTATGATAACATATTTTTATTTTTTATATTTTAAAGCAAAATTTTTTTCCAAGTATTTGATTATTTTTTATTTATATATTTTATACTATTATTACTATTATTACTGTTATTTTTGTGAACTCTTTAAATAAACCCTTCACCCCACCAGCTTTTTGAGCTTATTGGAGAGTTGTAACAACTTTATTGTCATTTATCTTTTGTATTTCTTATTCATTGTAATCTATTATATTCTATAAGATATGTTCAATATACAATATGGAATTTATTTGAAATTAAATAAATAATAATAAAAAAAAATTGTTACCTAAAAATTGAAATTTAGATGAGTAGCTTAAGTCATAACTTCAAATACTTACAAACAAATTGTCTAAATTTTGATTTTTGTGTACTGAAATACTTAATAAAACATTCTGTTCCAGAAAATGAAATTAAAAAAGTTAAAAAGTTAAAAATTATTACAGTAAAAAGTATTAATAAATTTAAACTTTAAAAATATATTTAAAAAAAAACATCAATACATTTTGAAATAAAGAGTGTTGTTCTTAAAAGAATCGCCCTGTATAATAATATATTATTAATATAATACAAAGTACATATATATTTAAATAAAAGTGAATTATTTTTTGTCCTACTATCCAACTATTTTTATTTACTTTGTATTATTATAAAGTTTTTTAAAATTTGGTTATTGTGGTTGTCCCTTAACCTCAATATAATATATTTTAAATCATAAAACTAATATATTAAATACTTTTTTTAATTTTTAGCTGATGAGAATGTTGATTTAAAAATTGAAGAAGAAAAAAAGTCACTAGACTTTAAATTTGGGCCACTTAAGAATAGAGATTTAGTTAATTTAAGGTATTTTCTTGATTCAACTTCTGTATTTGTTTCTCGAAGTTCTGAAGAACATTTAAAACTGTTTTATGATGTAACTACAAGAACAATAGAAGATAACTGTAAGTATCAATAACTAATTATCATAGGATTTATAAGGATGTTAAATATTTATTAGAAAATTCAGTTATTTATTTTGCTTTTATTAGTTTTTATACTTAGATTAGGTAACAATCATATTTCTTAATTTTATGAATATTTTATTAATGAAAATGTATGATAAAATAAACTATTTAATAAAGATAATTTGAACTCAGATTAAGCTTAACTTTTGTATCTTATGATATCTAATTTAACATTTCAATTATCCATTACAGTGCTATTCAATGAGACACATTTCTGTAGTGTAGCAGAGCAATTACTTGTTTTTTTTTTTATATGTAGCTTCTAAATATAAAATAAATTTGACTGTAAATGCAAATTTGTATAAATGTTATCAAAACTTTGAAAATAATACCAAAACTATAGTACCTATGTAAATTATGCAACATACAATTGAAAATTTGGGATCTTTGATACATAGAATATTTAATTTATATCTTTGTTCTTTTTATCTACTTTCTATAATAATTAGTAAATGTTTAAAAGTTTGTGTATAATTCAAAGTGTATGATATTTGGATTTCAAAATTAATCAACCTTGTGATTGTTCAACATTATAAAATATTGTTTTTTGATTACTATGAAATGTATATTTTAGTATTTAAGTTCGAATTTAAAATGTATAATTAATTTTTTTTCATATATGTTTGTACACAACACTTTTAGACTTACTCAAATTTATAATAAAAAGTAAACACTTAGTTATTGTATTTAGATAAATATAATACAATTGTTCATATCTATCTATCAACTAACTATTAACTATTTTTTTTTTTAATTAAAGCGAGAAGGAAACAAATAGAAATTAAAGTAGGAGATATTGTTAAAGCAATATTTCTTGATAATATGTATAGAGCAAAAATACTTAAAAAAGTTGATCATAATCGTTTCTATATTTCTT
The DNA here is from genome assembly GCF_003676215.2 of Rhopalosiphum maidis. Taxonomy (NCBI): domain Eukaryota; kingdom Metazoa; phylum Arthropoda; class Insecta; order Hemiptera; family Aphididae; genus Rhopalosiphum; species Rhopalosiphum maidis. The sequence continues at coordinate 26,328,211 of NC_040877.1, read as the reverse complement.
TTATTGATTTTGGAAATGATGAGATAGTTCATGCTGATGAAATTTTTGAATTACCCGAAGAACTAAAAAAGGTTATTATATTTTATAATTTAATGTTGTTATATTGATAAAATTAGTTTATTATAAGTTTAATAATTTTAGTAATACATTTATGCCGGGTTGCATGAAACTGAACTTAAAATTTATTTAATGAATAGTTTTATTGAACCGTTAATTATTTTTACAGACGTGTTTGGGTTGCACAAACCATTCAATAAAAATATAGTGGTATTAAACATGATACCAAGATTTGTGTAGAAGTTTAAGCTTATTACAGAAAAAGTACTATATTAAGTTCTATGGTGACAATGTATTACTGATACTTACACGTGATAACTGTAGGTTTATCGAATGATTAAAATTTAAAGAGCCGAAATCGGCCCATTAGTTTAGTGAGCTGGTAACCTATATTTTAACGGCCCAATAAAATTATTGAACGTTTAAAAATTGTTTAATGGATGAATAAAATTTAATCATTTGTTAGCGCGCTAACGGCTTGTTAAACGTTTAACGGACGTTCATGTAACTCGGCAATAGTATATTAAATTTATATAATTATTATTTTATTTTTTAGATTCCTGGTTTGATTGTAAAAATTGGAATTAAAGGATCACCATTAGTTGAAAAATCAAATGATTTAGTGTCAAAATATTTAGAAGATTTAGAAGACGAATCTTTATACATTGTAAGTATTTTTAAGCATTATTTATATATTTGTTATCAGTGGTGGATTTAAGATTTATTTTAATAATAGCCGGTTCTTTGTAAACATAAATGAAGTACAACATTTATCCGTGATAATGATATAAAAACCGGTATTTGTTTAGTATGCATGACCTACCGAACTGATAATTAATTGATAAATAATTGAAAAACAGTCGTATTAAAAATCATAAAATTAAGTTATTTTATTATTACAGATTACGGATTACATTCAATATCAGTCAACAAAATATTTATAATTAACAAAAAACCTTCATTCCAAATCATCTCCAATTTTACTACATAATCCAAATATCCAAGGTCCTTCTAGTCTGCTACCATAATTTCTGCTTGATGAAAGCGAATTAACTAGATTTATTTGATTTTCTTGATCACTGTTAGAATTGGAGTCTGCCGAGTTATCTTGTACTTGTGCATGACGCCGATCACCTAGCAACAGTCTTCCTCGGTTATACTTTCTTTTCCCTCTCAATAATGATTCATCAATTTATACCTCTATATTTTGTCCTCCCATTTTTTGACGTTTTTCAAACAATGAACAACACATGTCTACACAAATTTAACCAGTCAACTATAGTTGCATTTGAACGACCTGTTAAATCAGTTTAAATGGGTAAATCATGTGACCAATAATAAATGAGTTCTAGTATTTGATCCAAATTGAGATTTGAATTGCATCTTGCATTAAAATCAGTATATGTATAAAATCCATTTGTTGATCGTATTGATTTATATGTCTGACATCCTTTTTTAATACATCGTATAGTGCTGATTTCTCGAATTTCACCTGTAGCTAATCGTTTTTTTCTAATGTAAATCTTTGTTTCACTGTGACATTTATGGCATAAATTAATTTTGTCATTCTGTAGTAATAGTTTATTTTTTTGTAAAAATTCTAACACGGTTTTTTCAGAAGAAATAATAGCATACAATTTGACTGCTAACATTTTAAATTTTAAATATACACGATTTAAGATTAACGTCTGAACATGTACTGACAATATAGTTGATAAAATGAAAAATCTATTGGTAAAAATTACTTAAATAGTTATATTATATAATATTAATATAATAAAATTATACAGATAAGCAAGCATAAGTTGTCCATCATCAATTGTCCGTACCTATAATAATAGGTATAAATAATTGTTTTGGTAGATCACATACTAAACTCGATTTTCACTCGGTAGGTCACATACTAAATAAATACCAAAAAACATTTTATTTGCAGACTATTTTTCATATCAATTAAAACCTTATTTTTATGTGTACTAATCACTGTATATAAAAATACTATTTGTATATTTTAATATTATTTTTAAGACATTACTTCTTTATGTATTTTTATTGTCTTATAAAATATATGCAATAAAGCAATACATGTACAAATAAACAAGACATTTTGTATTGTTAACTTTAATGTTAGAATAAATTTTGACCTATTATCAAAAAAGTAAATTATTTTTAATCTTGTTTAAAAATGTAAATACAGTTCGTAAAATTTATAACATAAATCGGTGCCTATATTATATTTGTAGAGTAGCAAGTATTTATCTAGTATTATCTGTATAATTAACTTTAATTTGATTAAATAAAGACAATTGGTAATTTTGCTAATTTGTACTTTTAAATGACATTGATTTAAAACAAAATATTAAATTTTAACAAAATATGTTATATGATAAATCCTAACAGTTGAATACCTCTTGAGTTTTTAAAAAAACTTTTAATTAAAAATGTTAAATGCAAATGTTTGTTTTTTTTCGTGTTTTACAAGAAATACACAATTTTAACTATATAGTTTGTCACAATTTTATTTTAATCTAATCTTGCTAATTACATTTCCTCCAATTCTTAATGCTCTTATTACCAAAGACTAAATATTTTTGTATAACTTGTCCTCGTGTAATTCTATATACTCTACTACCTATTATATCTTCATCAATCTGAACCTATAAAATATTCCAAGTTTGTTTCATTATCAGCTTTAATTAAGGACCATATTGTTTGCTATTTACTATTAATACTCTTGTTATGTATACATTTAAATTGTGAGTCTTTATTTTTACTTTTATTGTTATCTATGTATATAATTGTCCATTTATAATAGTTTTCATAATTTTATTTAAATAAAAAATATTAAAACATAAAAAGTTTAAATAAAATAATATGTATTATATTAATTTTTTTATGTGATATACAGTTATCTATAATTATTATTACAGATGTGTTTAAATTAATTAATTGATTATATTAAGCAATTTTTTTTGGTATAAATACTTTTAGTTAAACAATTCCTTTTAATGTGATTTACACATATATTTTGTTAGTTATTAAATTTTAAATTTATATGTTTATTAATAAGTTTTAAAATTTTAGGAATATGATGAAGAAAACCCGAATGGATTAAAAGAAGCTAATTTAAAAAGAAAAAATGGTTCTGATATTTTTGACGAATTATATAAAATTTTGGGAAAACCAATGGTTACTAAAGGTGATCATTTCTTATTGATTATTATTTTTATTAAACAACAAATACTTAATATTATTTAAATTAATTAAGTATTTACTTATTTTTATAACCAATTTATCGACTCTAATATTAAATTACTTATAATTTTATTTAAGCTTAACTACTTATTTTTTTTTTTTTAAATCATATTTCACATTTTTAACACATGACAACATTTTTTATTTTGGTAAGATGTCTTATTATTTATTATTGTGCCTTAATATATTGTATTATTGGTGCTTTTAAATTTTCTAATATCTTTTCAATAAATTAGCTATACTGAATGTGCTCTACAGAATACATTTATAATGTGCTTTCTATGTATTGACTATTTTAGTAAAGTGAATATTTTTAATTTAACTATAATATGATACTATGCAATATAATATCATAATTATTATTGGGGGTATATTTTATTATAATCAAAATGTATATAAATTCTCTTACTCTGAGAGTGTTTATGAGCCCTTATTGGTTTTAAATTATTATTATTGTCAATATATTAACTATTTATTATGATATTTTTTACAGAAGAATCTATAAAAAAAGAACAGAACAATACTAAAAATGAGACATTGTTAATAAGTTCACCTAAACCAGAAATCATATATATTGAATTGAGAACTGGTGATACTGTTTTTTGTAGTCATTTTGAAGATTTTAACCATCTATACCTTTGTAAAAGTTCTAAAAATAATACTATACCAGAAAATTATAGTATGATGATTGATTCTAAAATGGCAAAAGGTAATAGTAATAATTATATAAATTATTTATAATACAAGATATCTATTTTAATGTAAGAAATTATATTTGTTTATTAGTATTTTCTATCTAAATTTGTATAGATAATTTTAAAATTAAAAACAACTAAGTGAGTTATTCTAAATTCTGAATTATGTTACTAAATAGCCTTAAAATAGAGCCTTAACAAAACTTGTTGCTGCTCTGTACCATTTGTTGTATGCAAATTATATATTGGATCCATCATAGTGACCTACTCAATGATGAGGTATACTCCACAGTCTACACACACTTAAACAGGGGGACTTTATTTTTGAGGTATCAGTTTTAACTCTATTAATTACATTGATGTATGAGTGTGTCGGAGACAATAATTGTGTTGATTTTAAAGTTATCTATTAATAAATATAGGTTAATACTTTTTCTATTTGTGTCAGGTATACTATTTGTACTTTTTAAAAATTCATACAAGCACATATACAGTACGTTTAATTAAAATGTTAAACTAGAAATATGAAATATTTTAGCTGGATAACCTTCAATTGAAATGGGAATTTTTGATTAAGATAGAGGATACTAAAATATGTATTCTTAGCCAATTTTTAAAATGTTAACCTTTTTGGTATTCGCATGCATAATAAACCTAATATATCAAAAGATTTCAAATGAAAATTTAATAATTGACAGTGACTTGTGTTATTATTATTTTTATTTATTTCTATCATTTATCACCTTTGAGTAAAAATAGTTTGATTTTTAACCTTGGAAGTGGTTTTTGGTAACAAATTGGATCTAGTTGGCACTGAGAGGGATTAAGGTCAAAAATAATAATTTTTATGCAATACACGTTTTTAACTAGTGTTATTTTTTAGTATGTTAAAGGGCCGCTACACCAGCATTGGTTTTCTCTGTTTATTTCCCATATATTATAGAAATAAAGATACTCGTATTTCCACAAATACGACTCTGGTTCAGTTTAAGGCTAAAACACCTTTTTTATATTTTATAAAGAAGAGTATTTCCTGTGCATTTTCCAGATAGGTTTTTAATATTTACAATTTTGAATAAATTATTAATGGTTAAAAATAATCAAAATTATTTTAAATTAAAACATACCCTTATTTATAAACAATGTAAATATTAAAAATCTATCTGGTAAATGCACAGAAAATACTCTTTTTTTATAAAATGATAATAGGTGCTTTTTGCTTTAAATTAAACCAGAGAGTTGTAATCGTGGAAATACGGAGTATCTTTGTTCCTTTAATATTTGGGAGTAAGACAAAGAAAACAAATGATGGTATAGCGGCCCCTTAATTTTAATTTAACTATGAATATTACTAGAAACTTTAAATTTTCACTTTAAAAGTGTTTTATTATCATTTTCTAATAGGTATAAAAAAAAGTTAAGTGTATATCCACAAACATTTCTTTTAAGTGTTTGAATTTAGAATTTTAACAAAATTTGTCAAAATCACAAAAACTAGCATATTTTGTATTTAAAAATACATAACATTTTTAGTAACCTAAGAATTGAAAATTGAATCAAGGTTCTTGACAAGTGTTGCAACTTATATTAAAAAAAGATTCTACTGAAAAGTCTAATAACTTTTCACAAGTGTTTGAAGTTCAAAAATTTTACAACATTGTAGTATTCACCCATAAAATAACTCTTTTCCTCAATTTTTGTTATTTTTTTGTTGTCAAAAACGAATAACCATAATATTAGAAATTTTCTCCAAATGTTTATGTTTGCATTTTCCTATAATTGTATAATTTTTAAAAGATATTAATTCTGAGCTATTAATGGACAATTGAGATTTTTTTGATTTTTCTATAAATGTCATTAAAAATGTATTGAGTCAAAATTTCTGAATATTCAATACAAAATCCCATGTATTTGTAAGTTGTTCTTGTATCTGTACAAAAATATTTGAAAATCCTGGAAATTAACATACTTAAAATATTTTGTAAAAAAAGTTTTTTTATTTTTATTTATTTTTGTTGCTCAAATTTGAAAATGTAAAGACAATATTTCTCTTAAATTCATATTGGAACTTCAACATGTAAAATTTATGTAAACATAATTATGTTTTATATGTATTTTAAGTTCAAATTTTAATAAGGTTATTTTATATTCTAGATGTAAATGTGGATCATATTTTAGTATAATATTTGTTGTGATGCTACAAATATTGTGGAGTTTAAAAAAAAAGTTTTTAAAATTTTAATTTTCGAAATGTTTTTAATTCATTTTATAATGTACCTATTTATATTAGAAACATAATGCGTTCTTGTGGGCCATAGTATAGTGATCCACTTGTTACTTCTTGTAAATTAGAGTAGTAACCACCTGTCAATCTTTTTACTTTTTTTAAAATTTAAATATGAAATTATGAATAAATATAAAGATTATTTTGTATGTATAAGTTAATTTAAATTTAAATATATTATTGAGTATGTTGTAATTTGCGTATTGTAAACTTATAATTGTGTTTAGATATATTGTAAAACAATAGTTTACACTTAACATAAAATAATATTTTATTTATTTTAGATATTGTTGTAAAAAAGAATCTTAAATATAAGGATATAGTAAGAGTGAAGTTTGAAGAGAAAATTTTCCGTGCAAAAGTACTTGATAAATGTGGACATAAATATTCTGTATTTTTAATGGATATTGGAAAGAATATAAATGTGCTTGCTGATGATATCTTTGAACTTCCAAGTACCTTAAAAAATGTAATACCTTAGTTTTAAAGCTAATGTGTTTTTTTTTTTGTATTTATGCATTAACATTATTATTTAATATATTTATGTATAGATTCCTGGTTTAGCTCAAAAGGTTGGTCTTAAAGGAACACAAGATTTAATAATTACTTCAGATGTTAAAGATTATTTTTATAACTTGTGGCATAATGATCCAATTCCATTAATTTTAGTAAGTTATCTTATTTTTTTTCTTGGAAAAACTATACTTATAAAACTTAATATGACGTTATACCTGAATGTGTTGTCTCTGTCTTACTAACGCACATCATAGCAAATTTGTGTTCAGCAGAACATCTTTTATGATGTTGACTTTAATATTAGAGTTAATTTACCTATAATTAAATTTAAAGCTAAGAATATTATCTAGAAAATGTTATATGCTTTTATTGATATAATTTTATAATGATAATATAAATAAAAGGATGACATTTCCTGGATAATATTCACACCTTTAAATTTAATAATAGGTAAATTTACTCTAATATTAAGCCAACATCACAAAATGTATTCTATTGAACGCAAATGTGCTATGATATACGTTAGAAAGACAGATAATACACGTGGGTATAACGTTCTTTTAAGAATGTAACTAAATTTCTTTTTTTAACCATTTTAATAGAATATTGATTGATTAATTGTTATTTGCTTCGACAGTTCCTAATATACTATTTTTTTATTTGCTTATGTTTTGGTTATAATATTTTTATATAAATTAAGCAGCCCACAAAACCATTTTATTTTAATAAATAAAAATATTTTTAGTATTTATGTACTAATAATTATTTTATTTAACATTTGGCCTTAAAGTACTAAAATCTGGTACAAAGTAATAAACCATAAATTAATTTAAGACATAATCGCATAGAAATATAGTAATGTCAGTGCTCTACTTGGGAGGGGTGGAAGGGGGGCAGAGTAACCCAGCTAATTTTTCAGAAATTTTAGCGTACTCCTTATATTATTTTTAAGGGTAATGCACGGGACACTTCATTATTTTGCTTTTTTCTTATCATAACTCACGAAATACCATAATAATTTTTCTTATAGATTATTTCAAAACCACATCTCTACAAATAAATAGTTAAAAATTGATGTTTTTTTTATTTATTTACTTTTATTATCCTTTTAAGTTCATTATTATTTTTAAATATAATGTATATAACAGGTCTAACCATATCTTATTTTAATTTAGGTTCAATAACGTTAAATAAGTAATGGGGATGCTCTTTTTTTAAAAGTAAACAGAGTCCTCCTACTTTAATTTTGCTAAGTCGAACACTGAGTAATGTAATACATTAAGTCTAAAAATTAATTAATATTATTTCAAAGTCAACTTTTAAAACATCTGATAATTAATAGCTGAGCTGTGAAGAAATTTACTTTTATTTTTTAATTGTTAGATAACTCCATAATAATTTATATTATTAGTTATTTAGTTGAAAATTATGAGCTAAACTCTTCAGTTTAAAATAGAGTTAAAAATATATTTATTTGAAAATGTTAATTTTTGAAATGTATTGCTATAAAGTTTATGTTTCATTAAAACGTTAAAGCAGAAAACAATAGTTTTTGCATACTTTTTTCTTTGCAAGAGTTTTTATAAATTTTAGTAGTTATAGTATCACATTAATATTGATAATATCTTATTGGATTGTGTAGGATTTTATTGGCATTAAAATTATACTGAATAATTAAATTATGGTTTTTTTAATTATTCCTAATTTGAAATATAGTTATAAAATTCTAATTTTGAACTATTCATTGTAATATTTTCATTTTTTCAAGTTTAATCTAAGCAAACTTATATTGCTCTCAGCTAATCCATTTAAAAAACAATTACAATTTTGGTTGGTTACAACAATTTAAATATTGTAATTTCTTTTACATGAACCTTTGCTTCTCTATGTTTTCAAAAACTGTACTCATCACCAAAATATAATATATTGTTACATTCCATTTTTTTAATGGATCAATTATATATATGAATATTATTCTTGATTCAATTTATTTAAAAGTTTTCACAAAGTATTGTAAGTGTATTTATGAAGTAAGATTTTGTAAAAATAAAATTCTGTCAATATCATGTACTTGATTAAGTCATGCTTATGAATATTAAGATTATATAAATTTTTATTTTAAAATGATGTGATATGTCTACCTTGTTGGTACACGTTTAATTTTAATTTTAATATTAATTATCTCGTATAGAAAAATTATGTATTTAGATATTTTGTTCATCTTAATTCTAAATAAAAATTGTTATTTCTCTTAGTCCGCTTGTCATTTATATAATTATGAATATGAAATTATTATATTTTTGTACAGAGATATGATGAGGGCAATTTCAATTATTTAAATGAAGTAAATTTAATAAAACAAAGTAATGGACATGATATTGTTGATGATTTAATCAAGATGTGTAGTATATCTGACATGTCTAATAAATCTAAACCGGCTCAAGTAACAAAAAGTAATGGTAAGATAATATTCATAATTTCTTATAAGTTATAAGCTTTAATTTTGTGTAATACGTGTAATTATTACTTTTGACTTCTAAGATTATTTTATATGTGTATTGGTTTTCTACATGTATTTTTTGTTTTGAGCTAATTATTAATAATAGTCTACTAATTTAAAAAAAAAATTTGAATTATTTTTAAATTAATATGTTTATACCATATCCTCAAATGTGTTTAAAATAATATAGTGTATTTTTCAATAATTTTCAGGTTCAAATATCAATAATTGGCAAATTTTAAGTGGAGATCATGTTGAATTTTTATTTGGAAATAATGTTGACAATATTTTTGTAAGAAAAATAAAATTATATGAAGAATTTAAGAATGTTTTAGACCAACTAAAAGAAGAAAATTGTAAGATCCAATTTTAAGTTTCATTTATTATTTTCAGTACTAAAAAATAAACATCAAAAAAATATTAAATTATACATGCAGCGTTGGGGTATCTTAATGATAATTAAAAAAAAAATTGAAAATATTAATTAAGAAAAGTTATTCCAAAAGTCAGTTCTGTCTGTTACGTCCTGTATATTAGATATGTTATTATAAAATTAGCATTTTACTAATATTAACCTTTGGTTTTTAGTTGATCAGCTTATGAACTTTTAGATTAATATTAAATTAAACTTATAGATACTAATATTTTTTTCTTTTTTATAGGTAAAAATTACAAACCAATAACCCCAAAGACTAATGATATTGTTGCAGTGTATTCTACAAAATTTAATGGGATTTATAGAGCTAAAGTCAACATACCATGTTTTGATGATACAAATAGGGTTAAATGTCTTTTGATTGATATTGGTCAAATTGATTTGATATCACCTAAAAATGTATTTTCATTGCCCAACTATGTATTATTAAATAAAGTGAGTAAAAAATGTACAAAATGATTAACAGATTAAATTTACCTGACATTGTTAACATAAAATGAACTGCTTCTAATAACGATTTCCTGAAGGATTTTCACAAATGAAATTATGAGAATGATTTTTGTTTCTTGTAAAACACTAACTAATTGTATAAAAGCACACTGTCTATTAACAATATTCTCAAATAGAAAAGATCAGACTTAAAGGTATTGTTTCCCTGCAGTGTCAAACAGTGGAACAGCACCACGTTATAACGCCCAGATATTGCAGGGAAATCATACCTTAATGCACATCACAATGCTACACGCTTTTCATTGACTTTACGTTAATTGTAATGTCTTTTTTTTTTTTGTTAAATGTGTGTGTTAACCGGTTTATAGAGTACGGCAGTGGATTATGATGTATTGTAATTTAAGTTAGTCAAGTTTTTTTTAAATTTAAATATTAAAGCTTCAACATTGGAGGTTATTAGCCTGTTATTGAATTTAATATAAGTATTGTGTGTTTTATAAAAATTGTATGTTACATTGTATACTCTGTTCCAAATAAGAAGACTTGCGCAAACGATCAAAATATGTTCTGTTTGCAATTGTAATAAATTGTCTGCCATCGATCGCAATGTGAGCTCGTCTGTTGGGCATGTCAAGAATTAGATTGTGAATCAGATGACACACACACACACACACACACACACACACACGCAAACTTGCACAATCATATATTATTATTAAGATAATGATTTGACGGTCGAAACAAGAATAATACGCCATTCCGTGACTGGGCGCAACTACAACTATGTGCGCCTCGTTAGCCCCCCATGCGTGAATTTGGTGTGTGTTGCTGTATTGGTGTATACTTCTCTACTATGTGTTTTATGGTTAATAGTTTGTAGCAATGTTGTATATTGGTTGAGGCTCCTTATCAATTAAATATGAGCGTGTGAGGGAGTAGTGCCATTTTGAGGTGGTTGTAATATCTCGTCGTCAGTTGAAATGCCTATGTTTTTAAAAATATTTTCAAGTTTGTTTGATATTGGTATAGATTTCCAGTGATTTAGCTAAGATAAAAGGATTCTTTTATTTTTATTAGAACTTTTATATTAGTGGGTATGTTTATTGAAGGACTTACTGGACTTAGAATAGTTTTCATAGTACGATCAGCACAAGTCTTCCTTTTCATTTCTTATGATACCAATGTGGAATGGTGAATGGTATTCACATACATAAATTCAATGCTGTTTTTTTTTGTCCGAATTAACTATGCTTAAATGTTTAGTTATTATATTTATTTATAATTAATTAATAAACGAGAAATAAAACACAATTATTTTACTGAAACTTAAATAATTTTATGTCACACACAATTAAAATGTAAATTATGTGTAGTAAAATATACAAAACAAGATTGTAAAAATAAAAAGTTAACATTATTTTGTAAACAATATTACATTTGTTTTATAGTAATTAAATATATTAATTACTTATAAAATTATATTTTCTCAGGTGCCAAATATGGTTCGTAGAGTGACACTTGCCGGTATAAATAAGATCTTTAATACTAAGATAACTCCATATTTATCTTCATTGAAAGGAAAAGCATATATTATGGTATTTTAATTTTTATAGCATACCATACCGGCACATTTTTAGTAATTTTAAACTATTTTGTTTTTATAGGAATATGATAAGAAATCTGATCAATGGCATAAGCAAGAAGTTGTGTTAAAAGAAATACAAAGCAATTTGTCCATTAATGATGAAATACAAAAATTATTTTCTGATGATGCTTCTTCTGTTCCTATATCTCAACAGCGACGATTAGAAAGAAAAATTAGTAATCATTTACTATTATTATCTATTTATTTAATTGAGTTGTAATAATCATAAATTTTATTTTCATATTAGTCCTGCCCGAGCCAAAAGAAAGTACATTGGAAAAACCATCTCATCCTATTAAAAGTGGTTCATCTGTTTTCATAACTAATTTTGAAAACTTCAATTCAATTTTTATTCGTGATGCATCATATGAATTTATTGAGAACTTTAATGCATTTAATAAAAAAATGTTAAAATATTATAGAAATGGTATGTATATTCATATTATAACTTATTTATTAAGCATATATATTTAAATATTTAGTCTATAAATTAAATTTTTTAGCTAATGATGAAATCGCCAAAGAAAACTTGAAAATTGGTGATAAAGTATGTGTACAGTCATTATTAAATGTAGTAATGCATTCTCGTGCTATTATAATCGACATCATTGATAACAAATACAATGTTTTTTATCTGGATTATGGAAATACAGAACTAGTTAGTGATGAAGATATAATGGCTTTGCCAGAAGAATTAGAAAAGGTATTTACGTAGTTAAGTAATTTATAGGAATATATTTTTTTTTTTTTAAAGTTTTAAGTATGTTATATAATTTTTTGTAATTGAAAACCTATTTTGAGTTTTTCTAATATAGGATTTTTATGGGTATGCACTTGTAAATATATTGTTAAATTTTTAAGTTGTTAGTTATTGAAATACACCACAATAATAATTGTTGTATCCAGCAATTTATATTTTAATATGTCACTTGATTTTTATAAATTTTGGATCCTGTAGTTTGGGGGAAAAAAATCTCGAGAAAATTTATTTTTGATTTAAATAATGATTTAAGAATTTATTATTTTTAATTTTATAATTACTATAATTGAAAGGTGGGCAGGAATAACGTTATATGTAGCAATTTGTAAATGTTCAGGAACAACTAAAAATGAAAACTGTATTATACATTTTTTTTAATGTTATCTGGAACGTACGTAGCACGTTTTTACATATTCGACTATAATACTATACCATTATTTTATTTTTTTTTGTAGGTACCTTATTTAGATGGTTAACATCACTACTAGATAAATTGTTTAAACTTGTCATAGTTAAATAGGTAACACAATAGTGATATTCGCACGTCTCGTGTCACGTTGACTTACTGTGAATAGTAAACGTTTAATGCACATAACACGTTTTAATAGTTAACTAATCGCCGGTTTCTAAGTTTATACACAATGATTATGTACGATAAAAACATTCTGGGAATTTTTTGATTCTTAAAATATATCGAGATTGCTTCATAGGATGTTATTCCCGTCCACCTTTCAATTGTTGGGCATGATCTGAAATTCTAAAAAATTGATTGACATCAAATTAGTAGCTGTATTTGAAACTAAAATTCCATGATTTATTTAATATTGCATTATGTTTTAAAATTTAAAATGGGCACTATTCTAATGTCTTTAAAAATGCCACTCTTACAAGACTTGAAATAGATTTATACACCCATTCATTATTATAATATTCTTAGTTTGTATGTAAAAATCTAAAATACTCTGTTTATATTATGTTGATTATATTATAATAGATAAAAAGGTTTGTTTTGAACCTAACCTATCTATGTTTATATTCTAATTTTAAATTCATGACATTTTTAGTTCCAAGATTTTGTCATAAAAGTTCAACTACAAAACATGCCACCATTGAATACCAACAATGAAATTCAAATTATCAAAAATCATTTCAAAAAAAATTTTATTACACCCAATGCAACACTTTCTATTGTAAGTAATTATCATGTCATAAATGTATATTTAAATATTGTTTTGTAATTAATTTATTTTATTACAATTTTATTAGTATTCAATTTTAAACATTTTGGTTAGTATTTATTTTAAAAATGTGTTCTGTTTAACATATTACTATCTGTTGAAGGATGAAATCTGTTTTGCTGGTGTTTATTATTGTTTTTTTTTTCATTAAAATGTTTTCTATAAAATTAAAGAATTGTTTGTTTTAATTAATAATTTTTTTAATATTTACTTATAATTGATAGGAATTTAATGAGTTCAATCCAAAAGGTCTTGATGATGTTGTTTTAAGGACAGAGTATTATAAAAAGGATATTGTTGAGGATATTAGAGACTTACTAAATGCACCACCATTGAATATTAAAATAACAGGTAAAAATGTGGTATAAGTATAGTTAACATAGTATTTTTAATTTTATTACTAAAGTATTACAATAAAAAAATCTGATTATAAATTATAGAAGTATTTTATTTGTGATTCTATGAAGTCGTCACTTGGAGTATTTTTTAAATAATTGTATCATAATCTTAAATCTTTTATAAAAAATATAACCATTGGTTTTATTATAATAATATTATTATATCAATTATTAATCATTATTTCAGTACATATAATAAAAACATATTATTATAAATTTATTTTCAGGGCAAAATAAAAATACAGAACAACAAACTTCATCTCCTGGCATATTTCCTTACCCTGCACGAAGACTGTTATAAGTTATAAATTATTGTTATTAAATACATTGTGTATCCAGTTTTATTTTTTAATTTTTTCTTATTAAAAAGAAAGATGCTTTTTATTTTATACATTTTTATTCATTAACTATTTTATAATTATTAATTTTGTTATTAATATTAATATTTTATACATTTTAATAAAAGAAAAGCAAGATAGCTTTTGTGATTTTGTAATAACTTATTTTTGTTGTGCAAATGCAATTTATTGTTAATATCAATGCAATCCTTATTAATAAGATAGTCAATCGACTATATATATATTTTATAGATAATAAATTTTATTTTGAGTTCAAGTATTTTAAAACCAGTGTGTGAATTTATAACATATCTGTTTTAATAATACTTATTTAAGTCATGATTAAAAATAATTGAATACCTATAAATTCTAAAATAATATATTAATTCCTATATACATACCACTGAAAAAAATGTGGGAGAATACATTTTTGGAAGATCAAAAGTTCTCGGTACTTTTCAAAATGATTGGAGAATAAATATTAGTAATTTAAAAATAAATAATCAGCATTTTTTAGATATGGTAATGGTATAAATATCAAAATATTTTAGCTCTTTATGATGTTGCCTATTTATATATAGTTAACAGTTACAATTCTTTTTTTTCGGTTTTCTAATGAAAATGTGTGTGAGTAAATGTAATTATATTGTTATATCAAGACTAATTTTAAGGTATTTATAGATATTTGGAATTTGACCAAAAAGCTTGAATTATAATTAATATTAGGTTGTATTAGGTATTAAGTTGTACAGCAATTTAGAATGATTAAAAATACAGAAACATTTTTTTTAAGCCTTGTTATAATACAAATCTTAAAAATTAATCAAAATAAAGAACATTTTATATCAGCAGATATGTTACTAATAATTTGTTCTCCGAACCCAGGATTTCTTCATGGACCCCTTGCGCACAGGTCTGGTACTTATATTAATATAGGTACGTAATATTGTACAGGTAAAATATTTCACTTGTTATCGATAACCTGCGCTCAGTAATAAATTTGGCGAAGTGAATGTATTCTATTATTTATATAATATTATCGATTATAGACTATAGTGATGTGTATTTTCATAGTTTATGAACAAATGATTATAAATTTTGTTGTACTAGGTACATTATTTGGTTATGACGTAAGGTAGGTACTTTACTGTTAGTCCGTTAATTTTTAACCAATTAATGTAAGGTATAATATTATTGTGTTGTATATTAAAACTTAAAAAGGAATAATTATCAATATATAGAGTTAGAAGAATGTTCCTCATTAAAATGTGTTGGTATGCTGTACACGTAGGCACTTACAATGTATAAAATATGCAATCGAATTTTAAATTAATTAATATACGATAAGATGTATTTTCCATTAAGTCTAACTGGAAGGTATAGAAATTAAATTATTTAATTTATTTATTATTACTTTTTTTTTGCGTTTATCTATCTACAACCATTTTTCTCGTGATACTACGTAGAATATGAAATTAAGTACTTTTTCTCTCACACCTCGTTGTGTTATCCCATATTTAAATTACCATAGAAAAAAACATTTTAAATTGTATAATTACAGAGCATGCTAAAAAAGACATGTTTATAGTGTTTATACGTTAGACCTATTTTAATTAACAATTATTACGTAGCCTAAAAACAGATATACCTATATAGTACCTTAATATTATATTATCTCTTGGCATGGCTTTAATTTTACATTATTAGTAAATTGATTGTTCATACAAAAAAGAACGCATGCATTATGAATATTTGTATCATGTACGTATCCAGGATACTGTTTATACACTTTAAGGTTTTAGATTTAGACCATTCTTAGCAGGTAAAAAATAAATTTGATTCCTGTATTTTCCACGAGAGATATCGACTAATCCGATTTACAAATGCATACCTACCTATCTGGATTTAACTTCGATTGTATGATATAGACACAGCATACACACGGGTATTTTACGGTTACATATCTATTTTTTGGCCAAGCCGGACAAGTTAAATAATCATTTTAACACATTAAGTCAATAATTGTTGTAGAGAAATGTTGTCGAGCTAAAAACTATTTATTTTTATTATTAGCTTGAGAAAGTTACAAGTTGAATTAAAAAAAAGTAACGGCTGAATTAAAAATCGGTTGCAATTTTTTTTTAAAACTGGTTATTTACAATCTATGCAAAATCTCCAAAGTGCAACATTCAAATTTTATAAAAATATAGGATAATAAGTTTACATAAAAACAGAGATATATAGTAAAAATAACACATGTTACTATGTTAGTGTGATTGATTGAAAAAATATCAGAAAGTGAGCCTATATCAAGGGCGTATTTGAGTTGAGTCCATGGGGGGGGAGAAGAATTAATTTTTTGTCTATACAAACTAAAAATAATTTGCATTTGATTATCTATAAAGGCATAAAATTCTTATAGTGTTAAGTATGGTATTACGATTTACGATCTTTATCAAACGGAAAATTGTTTAAAGAAATTAATAATTAATTAATGTATTATATAGAAAAACATATGAGCGAATGCCCCCTTCGCCCCACCACCCTTCAAACACGCCCTCGGTCCATATCTAATATTTTAAATGATAGAATTTTATTATTTAATTGTTATTTCTAAATTATTTAGGTTAATTTTGAATATATCACGGGACTAAATACTCTTTAAATGTTTAAACACTGATTTGGAACAACTGGGTTATTTAGTACCTACTGTTATTGCGTTGTGATATTTTAATTAATATTTTTGAATGAGATTGAAATTTTTCATGGATATTTTAATATAACTATTTTTTTTTTATGCATTATTTTGATTCCTATCGAAATTTAAAAGTACCGCATTCAAGTATTGAACTACGCTCAAGGGTCAACTAGCTTATAATTGTTTTGGACGTTTAGGTGTTTTGTGTTTACAAAAAAATATAGGTATATATAGAAAAAGCTATTGTGAAGAAAAATTTAACTCGTTAAAGTGAAATTTAGATTTAAATTAACAAAAAGTAAATCGTTTTGTAACATAGTTAAAAGTAGATATAGCCTATGAACTCTTAATTTTTTTAACTCGTTAATGTTCCGGAGTGGCGGAATCTTGCTTTTTGGGGTAACAACCGTAACGTTATGGAAGATCCATTTTTAATTAAAATGATTATTATCTATGATGACTTATAAAAGTAATTATTATGCATATTTAATATTAATAACAGTTGTGTTGAAGTTTTTAATTTTTTTTTCTGTTATTCGATTCAATTTGTACACATCAAACACTCTGCAGTAAGCAAGTCGCAAATCGCAAGTGTATCGTTAAAAACTATTATATCAAAGCTGGTTGGTAAAATTGCCCAGTTTAATGAACTGAACTAATTTCCTTTAGTTAAGTACCTAGGTATCTTAATTAAGTTCATTTAGGCAGAATTAATATTTCTATGGGGGGTTGATATTTTTCACTTTTCACCCGCCATGAATGATTTTCAAAGGGTACTTTTCAACTAGCAAATAATATAAAAATAGTTACCTATACATTTATATACTAATATATATATATAATTATCAATAATAAAGACTAAAAGTTTTCAATAATTTTAGTTTCATATAAGTTAATTCATTTTGAAGGTGGTGTCAGCGCAATATTTGTGTTCTTTTTCAGACAGATTAAACACATTGACGTCAAATCATTTTATAGATCTAAGCGGAGCGATGAATGTATTAATTTTATAATGATGTGTGTGTATTTTTTGTTTGTTTGTGTCTCTCAACTGTTATCATCTTTTGAGGTAATAAAAAAATAAAAATCTCAATCGTATAATACCGGATATATACCTACCAAAGCGATATTCACTTACCCACACTTTTTCGATTTACGTTCAATATCTGAAGTATCTAATTTTAGAGTAAAATCATCTATTGCTTACAATAATTACAAAGGATTAATTTTTGAAGGTTTGACATATTGATTTTATATTTTTATTAATCTTATATTGACTTAAATAATAATAATACAATTTTTTTAAATTTAAATGGTTATAAAATAGTTTTGAAATAATATTTAGACAAATCGATATGCCATACCTTCAAATATTATTCTCTGTTAGGTTTAGGTATGTAGGTTTGTAATGGTCGACTATACTCTATAGCTAAACTCAAACACATTGTGAAGCGTAGACTAGACTCTAGTCACTAGAGCCTATAGAGAGATGGGAAAAAAACAGAGCGTTGACATACTTTTAAAGCAATGAATAATGATGAAAAATGCCTTTTGTATTAGTTTTTGATAGGTGTTATGGATAATTGTCAACTGTTTTGGTTAGAAATCATGTTTAACTTTCACTCTGAAACTTGTGGAGGTCTGATCAATTAATAATACTTATATACCTACAAAGTATTTTGGCTCGTTCGTTTAGGTACAGTTGTTAATGAATAAAAATACGTATTTATGTGTACAATAATAATACAATTATGGTAAATATTCATTTTTATTGAGATAAAAAACGTGTATAAAGTTACATAGAACAAATAGTTTTGTTGTTGCAGGTACCTAATGGTTTAATAGTTAATTATTCTTTACGAATAATTGAAATATATAAAATATAAAAATATATTTTTTTAAAAACAAAATCAACGAACTTCACATTAGTTAACAGTTATACCGTCGACAGATAGCGGTCAATATTATATAGTAGGTAATATGACAATTTGTAACGCGAAATAATTTTTTTAAATGATTTTTTCTATTTTCTAAACATTTCCCATTTCCTCTTTATGTACTATACATATATATATATATATATATGTATATAACTGTTTTTATGAATTTAATGCATAGATAATGTAGAGTGGATGACAGAATATGTTCATCAATAATGAAATGGCTCTACATAGTACATATCCTATACAGTGAACTGAATAAAATTATTTTGCTGCTCTACTAATTATTACTTGTCCGATTCAAGTACTTAGGTATCGAAGTAGACGAGTGTATTTCATTATTAATATTAAAAACATTTTTTTTTTTGCTTAAAAATCTGAGCCTATATCGTAGGTGACTAAATAATTAAACAAACGCTATTAAATAATTGCCGTTTACTGTATTATCTGTTGACCGCTATCGAGTGCCGCGCGATCCATCGATATATTATTATAATAATTGGACGTTAGTTAGCATATTTGTAGTTTTGAGATTCGTACAAATGCGGTCTTTCGTCCACTACTCTGGTCCACGGGTGCGCTACCCGGCCGTACTGTATGTCAGTAATCGCTTTGAACAGCCTCGCGTACAACGGGTTCGACTGTTCCATGGTTGGCAATTGCACGTCTGCGTCTTCGTATAGTATGGACGATACTGGACTAATGACTGCTGCTGTACCAGTTCCGAAAAATTCAAGTATCTGAAACGACCGAAAGAAAGTTTAAGACGGAACGATAGATAATACTTTTATACTTTCGTTAACAGTTTTTAAAGTAGGTAAGTGTAAATGCCTCCATATTCGATTATAAATACACAGCTGGTGATAATTACGTTATAATAGAAATTATGTTAAATAGGCGCCTACGTGGCTTGAATGTTCCAACACGATGAATAATAAGGGGCAATATGCAGCCAGTTATTTAAATTTTACAACCGTTATAGTAGGTACTTATAGGTACCTACATTCTTTTGTTCGTTGGAGAAATACCTATGCTTTTGAATTTAATTACTCAATCTATCTATTCTAATGTAACATTTAGTAACATAATATATATAATATATTTCAATAGTAGTAAAATTTGTCATATTAATTATCGACGGACATAGATAGAATCGCGAATGTGTGCCTACCTAAGAGTACCCACATAATATATTAGATACATATTATTAAGATACATTTTTTTTTTTGCAAGATAATATTCCGAACATTGTTCATAATAATTATTGTATAAAGGAACTTATTTTTTTTCTGATTAAAAATACCTCCGTAGTTTATTTAATTAATGTGTGTGAGAACCGCCTTTGCAATAAAAATAAAATCAATTTTTCGCAAAATGCTATACATTTTAATATAACCTGATTTGCTTACTTTGTTATTTTTATTCAGTTCAATTAATTCATCCATTGTGAAGTTTCTCTCCTCTACACGAAATTCGTCCCATTCTTTAGTCAAGTCCAGTACCGACTGTCTAGTGATGCCTGGTAATATCATACCGTTTAATGGTGGAGTAGCTAATACTTTTTCTGTAAGTTACATACAAAACATAATATTATATTTATAAACAATTGGTGAGTATCATAATATGACCAACAAATGTTCAATAAATGTACAAAGTAATTATTGAGGTTGGATTAAAATATAATATATTTTTGGTCTATTTACCGCCATTTTGATTTTTGTAAAAAATAAATACGTTCATCGCACCAACTTCTGTGATTTGTCGGTCTTCACCATATAACCATAGCATTTGGTGACAACCTAATTTTGAAGCTAATTCCTAGAATTAATGGTTCAAAAATTAGATATGCGTATATACACTAACATATTGGCTCTTAAGACATATTATAAAGAAGTCAAGGCTTAAGTTCTTATAAATGTATGTATGGCATTAGAGAAAATAGATTTTATTAATAATTAAGAGCGGAAAAACAGACATCTCTATGCTCTATCACATCCACACATATTGGATTTTAAGGTAATTATCTACTAATTTGTTCAGCCTCAGATCTTGTGTAATGTCATGTTAAATTTGAAAGTGATCGTTATTAATATTTTAAACTATTATTGTACCTAACTGTAATTAATTAGTTGTATCCTACTATAAGCTTAAATTTGGGACAGCATCATCTTTTTTTTTGTAAATTGAAAAATTTTATTTTAAAATTGAATATATAACGTGCATTTATAAATGTAATATTGAGAGTATGATTTGAGTTTTTGAAATAAGTATACATTATATACTTATTAGTTTTACATTTTATTTTACTCGGTATAATTGCATGTGAATTGTGATGATAGTTACATTCAATTGTTAGGTACATATTGTTAATACCCAACTACCCAAGTATAAAATTTGAACAGAAACTTATTATACAATATTATCTATAGTGGCTAGTATTACTTCCTAATATATGAGTATTGAGTATAATTATCAGTGAGATTTGGCATTTTTAACTAATATTATTTATGAAATAGTCCTAATTATTAGTTTGGCATTACCATTGATTATAAACAGCTTATTATATACTATGTATAATCAATGATATTATCTACTAAGACTGATATAATAATATGATAATTGTTTGATAAATAGTTATTTCATCATTCATAAATTAATGTTTAAATGGTAGTGCGTCAGTATAAAATAATTGTATTTTTTTATCAACTAATATATTCATGTCCGGGATTTGTGTGTAAATTTTTTATCAGTATCATGTGAACTAATTAAATTATATTTAATATTTTAATCGGAGGTATTCAAATGAGTAGATATAGTATATGTGATTAGTTCTAAAACGTTCAAACATTTTTATATTCTAAACTGTTAAATTTAATTGTGATAGTGAATAGTTTATCGTTGTGTATTTATATTTATGAAATATAATAAAATTATTAGTGTATATACTAAATAGTGTAAAATAATAAATAGTGTGTGTGCTTAAATTAAAATACTAATATTGAATAACAATAAATTCGTGAGTACATAGATAACTCTACATCATGTTTCATAAAATATTATAGGTACCTAAATTTTCTAAGTTCAGAAACTTGCATTTTATATGCAGTTAAATAGAAAAACTAAAAAAAAAATAAAAAAAAATTCTTAAATAATTATAAAACACGGTTCTTAACATATTAAACAAATTGTAAATGAACACTGAGATTCAAGTTTCTATTTTAACAAATTTTTCCAATTTATTTGATACTTATTTTTAAATTAGTGTAGATAAATTATAATTATTTATTATTTTCTATTTATGTTATTAAAAATGAATTGTTCGTTACAAACTAGATCTAAGTACTATCGTCGACATTATTCAATTTATAATATTTTTATTAAAGTTATTTGATTTAACGACGGGTTTCACAAAATGATTAATAAAACATATTTTCTTAGAAAAACTAGTCAGCTAACTATAATATAAATAATTAAAATTAAATATTTAATAAAAAAATGAACATTAATATTTATAAATTATTTTTAGTGTACGAATCATTATAATTTTATAAAATTATGTTATAGTTGTCCTTATCTTATAAAAAATGTATCAATTTACGCTATTAAGAAATTAAAACGTATGTCGGCATGCGTTTGTCCCTTACCTGAGGGTATAATGTGGTGGCGTAGTTAGCGCCTATTTTAAAGTCACCACAACCACCAGGCCATGCTCTAGTGAATTTCGGGTTGGCCATCAGTCGGACTGACTTGAATTTATTAGAGAAATATGATCCCACTGTGCACATTATTACGTAGAGAAGGGCTGTATCTGCTTGTGCCACACCTAGTGTGCCCTAAAAATGTATAACATCTGTATAAAATATGTTGTATGATTATCGAATACTTTTGATAGATAATACATTGACATAGGAGTAATTTCAAAAATGTACTTGGCCAAATTATTTGGTAATAATTTTTAAACCACCTAAGTTACACACCAACATTATAGTTATGCAAATTAATAATTATTTGCGTATGGCTTAAAATTGTAATTAAAATAATATTTTTATTATAATTTATAATATAATACAAGCTTTTTTTTTATATTATCATCTTTTGCAGATTTTTTGTAGTGTTGTAAGTTTTTAAAAGGATTCATTGTGAATAGTGGTTACTGACAAAACCACTGTCAATATTGTAGAAAAATTATTTCAGTTGATTTCGATATTTTATAGGAAACTATAGTCTATAATAAATCGCTTATAATAACTATTTTAAGCATGATTCTTATTTGTATTTAAAAATGAGTTTGATATGTATAAATAAACTTAATAATGAAAATAACACACAGAATGTTTATATCAGGAATATAAGTTTCTAAAAAGCGACGGGAAGGAGTAGGTACAAACTACGAATTAATAACGCCATTCGAGTACAATGTGAAGGGCAATAAATAATTGCCAATTAGGCCTGTTTGTGAAATTATAATCAGATATACTTGATTAGCTTTTGCCGGGAAAGATTTTATTTTTCTAACGAGCCAGGTACTTACTTCTGTGCCTATGAGGTTAGGTCTAATGTATAAACTGAGCGGCGCCGACACAGGTAACCACTCGTTGTCGATAGATACTAGGCGTTCAATGCCTTTGAGTAACACGTCAGTATCTATTGATGGTAGGCCTACTCTTCTAGCTGATTTGTTTAACCGCTGCAAGTTTAGTTCTGGTCTGAACAGATTCATGTGGCCATGTTCTGATCTGTATGCCTTCATTCCTTCGAATACCTACGCCAACAAAACAACATAATATTAAAATAGGAATACGCTTTTTTGTCGGGCGTTAATTATTGTAATGCTCATATTAGTTTTAAATGTTTCAAGGATGTCAAGGTGATGCGGTAATTGATTATCTTAATTAACAATATAATTTTCAGACTAAAAGTGCACGAGATTTATTTCAACGCGATTACTCATTTTACCTATAATTAAGTTGAAAGTTTTATTTCCGAGTATGATATGGTGTATTGATGTTTGCTATTTGCACAATACGTTATTAATATAATGAGGTATCTTATAAGTTATAACGTATTAGTTATCGATTTTTTAATGTTTGCATAATGCAGTGACCATGGGCATATTTATATTATCAATGGAGTTTAAATGTGGTATAGTTGCACTGATATAATTGCTAGATCTTATTGCAAGAATAACTAATGAAAAAAAGTTAAATTGAGGCAGAAAAAACATTATAAAAATCGTATAACTTATTAAAAATACACATATTATTATGAAGTATAGATTTGAATTGAAATAATTATATTATAATATATCCATACGAAGAGAAAAATAATAATTAAAAGTAATTGGACATTTTTTAAAATTAATTTCTCTTGTACCCATTGGTTTGCACAAATCTTTTACAGAATGACGCTATATGAGTTTTGAAAATGATGTTACACAAAGGTCAGAGAATAAATAATTCGGCTATTCTTTGAATTTACTCGTTATTATTTTTGATATTTTTATAGTAAATAAAACATGTTAAAATAGGTTTGATTTCTATTTTTTCGTACTCATGCTCGTACAATGTTTGTATGTTGTATTATATAAGTAGTGTACAGTGTACGGTACTAGAATTTATAGAATTTGAATTCGAAAGTCGAATACACAATCGAGTATACATTTTACTCTGCAGATATCTTGCTATTACACCGTTTGTGTGTGCTCGTTTTATTTTTTATCGTCTGATTGTGTAAAACTATATGACGTAGGTACCTATATACTGCGAGCAGTGAGCACGCATGTTCATCGTGTGTGCTTTATTTTTAATGTTTAGTTGCTAATGATTGTTATCTACTGATATATTTTTATACTACCTAAACAATTGTTTAAATGTCTATATATGTATTCAATTATGATTAGAATATTCGTTGTATATATTATTATGTTATCATTAAATTTTAAAATAACTTCTTACTTGGCTTACAACATCAGGTTATACTAAATTATTACTGTACTATTATTATTTAAACTAATTTAAAACATGCATATTATTATAATTTGTTAGTTACTATAAAATCAATTCTACGAATATTACTTTTGTAGCTAATAGTTTGTGTTTACCAATCATGCAGTATGAATGCTATTAATAGAATAATGCGAATTTCACCGTTGTATTGAGAATTTAAAATTAAAATATACCTAAAGATATTTAAAATAATATTTACGGAAAAAAGAAATATAATATAATATTTAATAGTCCGGCGACTATAGTCATTGATAAGCTATATTGTAAATCTCATATAATGGGATGTTATTTATTGTATTCCTTAATAAACGGCGCAATTTTAGCGCCTATAAGTGTAATAAATAGGTGTACGCATTGTTATCTACCCCTAGTGTGTACTTGAATATTGTGCCGAATTATAAAACAATCTAAGCGAATTAAAAACATTAACATTGGACATTCATAAAAATACGTATAACGTTGACGAATGGGTTTAAATTAATTTTACAAGCAGAAGAAAAAATATTTTTGTACTATTATCATTTAAAAAAATGGAAATTATGTGAAATCAGATTTAATAACCACAATGTTATCAATATTTACAGCATACATAATTATTTATTATATAATTTTATTTTATTTACTATTTGTAGCTTCGTGGGTGCCTATATACGTGTATAGTCTAATATAGGTATCATCGATTCATTCACTTCTGAAGCTAAGTGTTACTTTGTAGCATTACTTTGTTTTTGAAATAATTTTTTATATACAGGGTAATTTGCCAAGCATATTTAACCTCATTTACCTTTTAATAGTGAATTAATGAAAATTATGATTTTCGTATTTTTTTTTAATATGTTTAAAGATTTAAGACCATATATTTGAATATTGAGATTTTTTTGTCTACTCAAGGAGTGTGGCGATACAAACTTTTGTTTTACAAACGAGAACCCTCCTTTTTCGAGTAGATAATTTGTTTTGAATATTTTGTTCCTAATTATTTACCTAATTCAAAATTTGAATTAATAGTTTCTCAGTTATTACAATGTTAATACTAAGAATAAAAGTACATAAAAATAGTTTAAAAAAAAAGATATAATGGTCAAAACCAGTGCGGTTGTCTGCCAAATCCATAATATTATGCTATGTCAGATATATTCAAATACTGATTACGATGAAAGTAATTATGTATTTTAATAACACGATATCCACTATTTTAATTTCGGTGATTTTGTAAAATTTGAAATAATAATAAAACAAGTGCAACTCTACTTCACCATTTTGTTACTAGTAGACGGCGAGTACTAATTATAGCGAATTGATTAGCATGTAGATTACTTTTTTGACCTTTAATTTAATAGGTTTCTGTAAACCTTATTAAACAAGTAATGCACGTATGTTTGGATTTTGGATATTCATCATTATAGTTGTTTAGATTAAACATATTTATTTATTCATTTAAATATATATTTTACCTCAGTGGCATAATGAAGGACTTTAGCTGCGGGATGTAAGTGGAGATGTTCCATGGGCGTGATGTATGGTTTCTGCCAGCCACCTGCATGCTTGTCGTAGTGTATTTTGAGCATGTGGTCTGTGAAAATAGTACCAAACTTAATTTGGGTGCCACTTTTTAGAATATTGGTGACATTGTCATTAAGCTTCGAGGATTTGCATAATGTGATGTCGATATCTGGTTTCACGCACTAAAAATAAAATTATAATGCACATATGCTTTAAAAATATATTTGTAACAAAAGAATACTATTACGTATAACAGAAAATATTTAAATTATGATTCAATAAAGTATAATTTAGTATTAGTAATCTAATTTATATTTGTATATTTAATTTGTTAATCAATTTCATATTGTTTTAGTACCATTATACACAATTATCATACATTTGTGTACATATATATATATTTGTAATAATTAATTTAATTATTGATTTCTAGAGTTCATTGAAATATGAATTATGTAATTATCAATGCAATAAAAATGCTTCTATATATAATGCATTTATATTCGTTAAACCTAACTGATATATATGCTGTTGAAATAAGCAATTGTAATTTTATCATTTACTGAATATTAGTGCAGATTATTTTCGATCGCACAATATTGTTTTAAAAAAACGGCTAAGATTTTATCCAAAATAATGGATACATGCTAATTCTTTTTAACTCCACTTACAACAAATAAAACGTTTAAATGAACAATAAATACACTAATAAAAATAATGCACGTCATTTAACTGAAATAATATATAATAATATAGTAAGTATTTATATAATTCATTTTTGATAAACATTCATCAATTGGGATTATTTATTTAATTTTTAATGAATTATAGATTTTTTTTTTTGTTTAAGTACGTACAGAGATTTTATTTTAGTATTTTAAGAACTTATCATTAGTTAGTTATATCTTTTCTATTTATAATATGATATGATTAAATCAATTATATCAATTTTTAATTTACACTATATATTAAACGATATTTGTTTAAATGCCTAAAATATTAAATATTTGTTGATATTTAAAAATTAGGTATATACATTCTGGTTTCTTTTCAAAAAAACATAAATCCTTACTTCAGGTTACAGTGTTATAATTCTCATTTATTATTTAATCATTATTTTACTTAACCATTATAATTTATACTATAAATGATGGGTTTTTAGGGTATTTATAGAAAAATATCAACTTCATACGCTGAAATTTGAATTTAAATAAACGTACAAAATGTTTAACCAATATAATTATCATAATATTAATATTAGCTAAGTATTGAAATATAATATGATATGAAGGGCCAAGTATAAAATCTGTCAAGGTAAGACAATATACAGTCTACATTTTAATACCATATTAAGTCGAATAAATTAAATTTAGTTCAAATAGTTTAATAATTCTTATTGGTCCTGAGCATTGCAAACAGTGTATGCAGTGTCCAATCAAAAACTGGGGAAATAAGTAATGTATTATATTAGAATAATAATTAACACTATATTCATTATGATAATGATGAAAATTAACTACAATTTGAGTTATATAATTTATGATTTGTTAGTTTATTGGTAACTATTAAAAATTATGAATATATCTTCTTATTTGCAGGACACTGGTTTTTTTTTATAAAAATTAGTAGATTTTTTTTTTATTTTGAATCAGTCAGTATATCAGGAAACATTCGAAATGTATATAATCTCTTATGGAGACTTTAAATAATTATAATTTATAAATTAGATGTTGGATGTAATACAATTAAATATAGAAAACATTAAAAAAATTTTTTCTCTAAAATTTAAAATTCAAAGTTTTACTGTTTTTAAGAATATAAAGAAGAGGAAGATAAATATAATAATAACTATTAAAAATATACACAATTAGAAAATATCTTAGGTTTTTTTAATCAATTTAATGATTTTTTTAAATTTTGGTTTTGATTGAACAAAATATTTTATTTCACGCAAGAAGAAGTAATATCTAGAATTTAATGTGAAGGTTAATTAATTAAATTAATTTTATAATCATACTGCATTACTGAGTATGTGGCTACGTGTAAAGAAAACAATTTTTTTCTTTTCTATGCTAATTTTTTTATTAATTATTTATGGTACCGATAATGAAATGTATTATGGTATTATGGTTATACCTATCTAAGCTATATATAGCAGTGTTAGATGATAAGTATCTAGGTGATATTAATTTAAAAATTTACCTTTTCGAGATCATTTTGTGATACCGACGACTGGTTTCTTTTAGACAACAAATGTTGAATACTATACAATTTTCTGCAAGTCTGTAAGAAAATATTCATCAAATTAAAAATATGTATGAAATATATATTCAGATTAATCCTAATAATGATGTAGGGATCGGGGAAGTATGTATTCACTATTTAACGATATTTTAATGCAAGTACTTTAAACGTTGAGACCATATATAAATGTGTGTCATTGGACGGTTATTTCGTTTGAAATGTGAAAAATATTAATGATAAATTATTGCATCAAAATTCGTCTACTATAATTTATTTATTATTTAAAAACCACATTTAAGGGAAAAATGGCTAACAATTAAAATTTTTCTTAGCACATTAATTGATTGCTATCTAAGTTTTAAGTATCAATTTATATTTTAAGTAGGTACGTGAGTTACCAACATCTTTGAAGTATATATTCCGTTAAAATGTAAATAATTAAAATAAAAAAGTCAAATATACGAGACGAAATTTGTATCTTTCTGACATTACATATTTAAAAATATATGTTAGAGTAAGTTAATTTATAATAAGTGCACTAAAATGAATTATATTATACAAGTCTCATAATATAATATATATATAAATTAAATATATCATATTATATAAGTTAATAAAAATTATTTATGAATTACAAATAATAATATATTTGATTACCTTTTTTTGTTTAAGTATTTTTTGTGTAACTGATAAACAAGCATCAATACTCGCCATATTAGAAAAAATAAAATTATAACAATAAATGAACCTTTTTATTCAATACAGTAATTACTAATAACTGTCAGAGATACACTTTTCAGTATTTATGTAAATATTAAATATTAATGTGAAATGCTGGAGCAATAGTCGAGAACTGAAAACACATTCTTATAGCAATCTAAATACATAGACTATTATCAGTCTATCATTATCGGTTATTTTAATTGTGTATTATTGAATATATGTATATAAGTTGTTAATATTCTTTATAGGGCAACGAAAGAGATAACAATATTTATGTCTAATAACTTGTATATCAAGCGTTCGCTTAACAAAGGTCAAAAAGTTTCAAAAATATATGAAATTAACGACAATATTATGTTAAAAATTAGCCACAGTCTATATTTTTTAGAGTTATTAATTACGTTCTAAAATATCATGCTGATGAATAACAATCGGGTTCAAATGGTTTTAAATAATTCAAAGCAGATAATGACGCGAGTTAGATATAATTGATGTTTACACTGTACACTCATCGAAGTTTACTTTTCAATATTCTATTTGACAATTTGAATTAATAGTTTGTTTAGATATATTATTGAATATATTTTATTTTTACATAAATGGTAGTTTTTTTATAACATATAACCTACAAAAACTAATATCATAAGAACATTTGATATCAGAGGCTCATGTAAACATCGTGGTTTCAAGTGCATTTGATTTGCGAGATCAGTCTTAACCGTTTCTTATATGGTTATTATAATTAAACTTTATTTTAATTTCCTTTTATTCTAGAACTAAATTAGTGAATAATTATTTTACATAATATTTTATTAAAAATGTATTATTATGTAGTAGTGGCAATGCAGCATGCTCTATATATAATAATACGTAACGATATATCATTATAGATTACATACTTATTAGATGACATTTAGACTTGAGAAAATAAATTATAGACATACATTATAATTTATAATATATCATTATAAATATAAATTACCACTCAGTTTTTCAGTGGCTTAGCGGCTCTGCCGCTCACCCAGTTTTCACTCAATTATTGTACACTTTCAAAACTCATGTTCTTTGTAAATTTAAGTTAATGCTATATGTATTATTCAAACTAATCATCTAACAATATTTAAATAGTCATTATTATAAATGTTACTATGTAATATAAATATTTTATGCAAAACAAATCAATATATGAATATTTTAAGTAGAACAATTTTTAAGAAATTCACTTTATCTAAAAATATGTATTGTATCGTGAATAATATATTATTTGTAATTGTATCTAACACAAGATTATGTTAAATATATTAAAATTTAGTTGTATCAATATGTACTTAACACCAATAATCAC
This sequence comes from Rhopalosiphum maidis, assembly GCF_003676215.2. NCBI lineage: Eukaryota > Metazoa > Arthropoda > Insecta > Hemiptera > Aphididae > Rhopalosiphum > Rhopalosiphum maidis. The sequence goes on along the minus strand of NC_040877.1, from coordinate 26,297,181 downwards.
CTATTACCATCTACCTTTTACTTTGATTGAGATTGGTTCATAATATTACATAAAAAATGAACGAAATAAAAACACCCCAACCCTAAAATCATCAACATAATTGATCTGGACTAATACAAGCTTTGAACACCGAATAACAGCCGGAATTTATACATATGAATACATGATAGTACATTAGTACCTATGAAGGCCTTTCAACAGTATCTATTACTCCCTCACGAAAGAGAAGCTTCTCAAGAAAATCTGCGAAGACAAACCATGGGCTTATCAATTATAGATCAGAGATTAAAATTAGATACTTTAATTGATGAAAACACCAAAAACAGATTGGCAGAGAACAAACTAAAAAAGACGCGGCACTGGTTCACGGTTTAAATTTATTTCTGGTATTCTAGGAATATTTTTTACAGGGTGAATAATTTTGACATGCATTAATACTAATTTAAATATACATTTATTATATCAGACCTTTGGATGAAGCATAAAACTAGTAGCTAACATTTTTAGTATCATCACACATTATATAATGCATACAGCATGCACTAAAAAGAACTAGAACAAGCACAGAAAAACTAAGAACAGTAAAGTTAGTAGTTACAAAAATTGTTGATTTCCAACCATGATACAACTAGAAATATACAGATACTCAACACAGACAATACAACTAACCATCACAAATAAATTAAACTGTATCCAATTATTAAAAGATTATCAATCTAACAAATACATAATTTACAACTTAGTCGCATGCAAATAATAATGAAATAATAAAACAAAATTTAACTTTTACAAAATCGTTGAATCATAGGTTAAAGTCATATATTTAGTTTAGTTATATTAAAACGTAGCTTTGTAATTAATAGATATATTGATCTATCTATCTATCTATGTACCTATATATTCTTATTGTTTTATCTTTCTCTTTTTCAACATTATATATTACATAATATATAATAAGCATAGATGCGAGTACACACGAAAAAAAAAATTGGGGTAGATGTAATGATATACATTATAATATATCGTTATAATTCAATCATAATAAAGTGGATATACATCAATTCATCGCACGTCAATGTATCGCTAAATTTTATTATTTAAATAATCACAAAAAATCACAAAAACATTAATCACAATAAATATTGTTTGTCGTTTACATAGTATACATTATTTACAAAATTTACAATTGCAATTGAAAATTATGAGCTATTCCTTGTAAATAGTCGTCGATAGATCTATTTTTAAAATCATAGCATATTTGCTTCAGACGTTGAGCTTTATCGTGATAATTTTTTTTTGCTGGTGAACATTCCAGCTATATATCTTTCGATTTTTATTTTATTCATGTTTTTCTCTTTTTTCAATGCTAATATAAATTTCCATATACTTGGATGACATTGATTTGAAACCGATGTAAAACAATTGTGTCATCCTTCAACAGCATTATTTGTTCTTGGTAAATCTTCATAAACCAACGAATAGCAGTTCCAAATCGAAATTTTAAAAGTAGGCAATCGCCTTTTTTGTCACCTGTCAGTACGTCCTATCCAAGTATCGTCAAAATAATTAAGAACTGCTGATAGTAGTTCATAATTTTCAATAAAGTATTTGGTAGCCAACAATTTTTCATAAGACTCAATAACCATATTTTCTGGTACATAAGCTAAGCTTGATAATTTACGAACCCGTAGCGCAAAAGTTACGTCATCTGTATAAATTTTTTTTGGAGGCTTGCAGCTTGAATTTGTCGCCAAATACATTGCGACAAATGAAAGAAACAACCTTTCAATTTTGCTTCAGAAAATTCAGAACTTATTGCATTCATTGCACCTTTTCAAAGTCGACCATAATTGTCTTAGGACTTAGATCAGACACAATTGTTTTTAGTGTTTGAAACATACGTTTATAGGTGTTTTCTTTTTTATTAGGCAATAAGATGTAAACTGAGTTCATAAATCATAAAAACGATAACACGCGATAAATTGACGCGTGACTTATTTATAACGCGATAAATTGACGTTGAGATATAATGACCACGGTGAATTGACGCACGATGCATTTAGCCGCGATGAAATGACGTGACACTTAATAAAATACCCAATAGCATAGTATTATGTCACACATACAACACACAGATTCTCTGAGAGATGCCGCAATCTGTGCCTTGATTACGAGCAAAGGCGGTATCTCACAACATCATCTATAAAAACCCATACGACACATAAAAAATGTTCGTCCAGTTTTCCAATTTCCACGCAATTATTGTACACTTTAAAAATCATGTTCTTTCTAAAATTTAGTTAATGCTATATATTATGTATCATTCAAACAATAATTTAACAATATTTTTATAGTAATAGCTTATTCATAAATTAACTCACCATTCACCATTATCCTGTCTATTATATTATTTTAACTCATTACAAACATGTTCAAACAATAATGGCATATGATGACGATAGAATTTGTACAAAAAAGTTAAGGTAGTTATAGTTAGTAGTTTATAGCAATAGTTGTAAATTAATAATAGAAAATGTAAAGATGAATTAAAATAATAATATTTAAAAAACAAAAACACAATTTCAAAGATACTACAAACAATAATGTGAATACTTATTCACCTACTATTTACTAACCTATTAATAACTCTGTATGAAAGTGCTTGGGAATCGACGGCTATAGTTAACTAAATGTACTGTTTTTCGGATTTGCATGTATAATATTCTCAGTATTCTGTATGCTTAGATCAGTGGCGCCGAACTCATATGTGACGTGAAGCGATCGCTTCACTTCAAATGGGTGGGTTAGTATATGTGAGTTCTCGGGGTTAATGAGTTAACAAAGTCAAATAAGGTGTTATATATATTATAATTGATGTCTGATAGCGTGAAACATAGAAGTTAGAACTGTTAGATGACAGAACAGAGTGCCGTGCGAGACTTCACCCCCCTCCCCCTGTATAATATACGTAGAGCACGAGGAAACTAGTATATTTTATTTCAACATTTTGATATTATATAATATTATACTAGGAGAAATCATTGAAATATTAAAATATAATATAATAGCTTTGTTCATTTTGACAAAAAGTGTACACTTTTTCAATAAAAGTGTACACTGAAGCGTTTGTTTTGGAAAAGTGTGGGTTTAGTGCGTACACTATCCATACATTCCATACCAACTAAAGTACAGGTGTCGTATTGGATTTTCGGTGTGGAGCCAGTTATCATAAATATATTTCCTTATCACTCGCTACATGCCGACATTAATGTATTCATTTCTGATTTAAACGAATTCCCACGTTTGTTTTTGAATTGGCACACCACACACCACACCGTCCACACCCAACACTTTTACCACACTATAGTGTTAACATAAGTTTTCAAAACGAACAAACCTATCATAATATATTATTTTGTTATTTGTTTATCTACAAGTCGAACGCTCTTGTTCACCCCTTTGTTCATCACCAAAACCATCGTTGACGAGTGTTCCTCCGCGGACCGTGATGCACTCGTTGACCGTTGTTTCTTTACGGTACGTCTGCACGTGTGTCTGTACTCTGTGGCAGTTGCGAGTCGGGCGTCCTCTCAACCCCGCCGATCACAATAACCGATGACACCGTATAATAACCACTGAATAGGTATAACATCCAACACGGTGAACTCGAATAGGTAGCGTACCGACTCGAGTACCGAAATTAGGAATTCGTTTGCAACTTGTACAGTTGTACACTATTCGCGTGCACTCAGCATGGTTTTACATAATCTATATAGTTACTAGTTAGTATACACTACAACGAAAATATCAACTTTAATCAGGTAAAAACTTTTACTAACAATAATATTATTATAGTTAGTGCTTTGTAGTCTTGTATAGTATTACGTACATGCGAATTGCGAAGTTCTTACGTTAAGTTAATACTATTTCAAATAATAAAGTGTTGATATATATCCACAATAATAATTGATGTTGCACAATGCGCAATAATTTCATCATTTAAATTGTGGTTTACTTTTTAATTTTTTTATTATCTAGTTAAATTATCTTCTAGAACATAAGATAATAATTAGATATAGTACTTAGAATTATAGTATTATACCTCAATACTTTTTAGAATAACATATACTGGATGTTTTAAACTCAACACATTTTTTTTTAATTAATAATAAATCAAAATCAGCATTTTCTATTTTATAAAATACATCTGTACAATTTTGCTTATAAATAACAATGTCTTGTTCCAAACTAGATGAATTTTGTAAAATAGAAAAAAAAATATTTGAAATATCATGTTTATGGTTTGATGTATCAAAAGACATACATAAAGTATGATAAAATTCTTCAAATAAACTTTCCTTACTAATAGATTTATCACACTATTCAATTTCTGGGGTTCAGAATCTGGCAAACAACATACAATTTGATCATCATCAGATTGAAGTCCAATGTTTTCATTAAATAATATTAGTGAATTTTGATTATTTTGAGGATATGAATTTTGCTTATATTATTGTCAATTTTGTCTAATACATGATTATAAAAATATAAATTATTTAAACTAAATCAATATACCTCTTTGTGTATGAGCGCAACTTATATGATACAGAGTAAGGTAAAATTGTTTTTGAATATGAATTATATTAATTAAGCCAGGGCTATTCAAAAATGTCATCTGCAGACCCCTTTGATTTTATATTGTTAAATTTATAAGACAGAATGTAATGATTGCTTTTGTTGTTGACATCAATAGTTTAGTTTCGTATGTTAAGGCTGGTTAAAAAATTATTATTATTTACTGTCTATGTATTCCTTTGAAGTTAAAATATCTTAATTTCTTGATTTTTTTAAAGTAATAGTTTCTTTATCACCAAAATTCTAAAAGTATCCAATAGTTTATGATACCAATTTGATTTTTACTCTTTTAAGCAGCGATTTTTTACTTTTAACTTTATATAGTCTATTAGAACTGTTTAAAAGCTTGTTGTTACTTTGCTAGATACACTATTTTGTAAATATTTGTTTAACAGTAGATACTTATACAAACTGATCAAATGGGTTGTTCTATTCATAATTTATGTTAGTTAAAATGTTAGAATTTATACGTGAATTTTCTAGTTAAAAGCAATGAAAGCAGAATTCTGAATAATTAAGACAATTAACAGCATGTACTACATTTTTCTTTTATTTAGTTTTTTTCTTTTCTATGAAAAAATAATTTTGAATTTATTACCGAAAGGCAAACAACATAGTTTTCTGTAATGGTATACAATATTGTTATTGAGGTAAAATATGCTTGGTTTTTAATTTTTTGATTGAAATTGGTGTAATTCCTGTTAGTTATATATATTAATTAAGTATATTAAATACATTACAAATATCTAAATTAATATATACTGTGTCATTTTGTTCTCATGAATAAATGTTACAAAATAAAATATTAAAATAAATTATATTTACTATAGAAAAAAAAAAAAAAAAAATAAAGACAAATTTGAGCAATTAATCTAAAATTAAATATTTGTCATTTAATATTATTTCATAATTTACTAGTACTTAAATAATAATAATAATAATAATAATACAATTTCTATAAGAAACAACATTTAAATTGGATGACTACTACTTGTATATTATAGTGAGTTACTTTGAATAGTATACAATATTATTAAATTATAACTAACTTTTTTAAATTCTTATAAAATAATTTTAGTTAATTTTTTATTCTCAAGTGTATTTAATCATATTGTATTTCATACCTTTTGAATTATTTGCAATATTTAAATTTTTATTTTTATTTTGAGTAATTTTCATTAATATTTTTCGCTTGTTTTAGTTATTATCTATAATATTATAGTTTGTATACCTAAAACACAAATTTAAATGCAGTTACATTTAATGGTAAATATCTTTCTAAAAATAATTCAACTTAATCATTAGTATATTATTATTTGTTTTAATGCAACTAACAATGATAATTTAAAAATATAATTTAATATACCAACCATAATAATTGGCTAGGTTTCACAAGTGTTCGTTTGAATTTTGTTTAATTAATTTGATTTCAACTTATGTAGAACCTTATAATACAATTTCAAACTATAGTAGATACTATGGGTATTCAAATTTTTATGCATTTTTAACTACAAAATAAGTTACAAATTTCGCAAAATAAGATCTTTAAACGTTTAGGTATAAAAAAAAATGTGACTAATAAATTTGGATTAAAATATATTTTATAAGATATCTTTTTATTTATTATTATAACTGTCGATAATAAATAGGCATTAATATCATAGGTACTTGATAATTTGGTATTTTTATTCCATATTCATACAACTATTAATATAGAGCTAAATATTTGTTTATAATAACTGTCCATAACGGATTAGCCTTAGTGTCGAAATAAAAAAGTTTTACTATTTATGTATTTGTAAATATTAACTTTATAACTGACAAATAAAATAAAATATAAAGATATACATCACAATAAAATGTTTTCGTCAAATAATTCTTAATTTTATTTATGTGTTTATTATATAAGTACTAAAAACTATATGCCTACAATTATTTAGTAGATATCTTTTTTTTTAAATTAATTAATTAAAGTAAAGGTTTCAACAACGTGAGCTATTAGCCTATAGTAGTAGATATTTATTCTGGTGAAAATAAATATTATTCAATGAGCCGTAAATAAGGCATGTGAAATATTTTGACGTCATATTTTAGTCTAGTTCACCACACAATAGTCTATCTTGTACGTCATCTGGTGCTTTATACAAATAAGTCAAACAGAAACGGACGTAGTTAATGGTTAATATAATAAAGAATTTTAAATACCAATCGCATAATTTTTTTACCTGATATTTCTTACAAATTATATATAACAAGTGTCGAGTATATTATATGATGAACGTATTGATTTTATAATGATGTGTTAAAAGTCTGTCTTTGAATTTGAGGACAGTAAAATCTTTTTGATTTTTCGACTTTGGGGTGGTTCTGGTAACTATAAATAGATCTAGTTGGAGTTTTTTTTAAAATACTAATAAACAATTTTTCATTCTATTAAAAAAGCTTGAAAATTTAATACAATGTAGCTTTTAAGTTGTTAACCAAAAAATCTAATAAATATATTATATAACTGCAATTATTTTTTTTATCAATGTTTGTAATTCAAATTTGGACGGACATATATTTATATATATTGATGTATACTATATTAATTATTTTGTTATAATAATTCAAAAACATTATTTGCTTAAACATTTTACGTATATTATACATTTTACTATTTGCAATGAAATTTTGATAATATGTGGATTAATCTTATGCTTTTATCTATTCTTCTATATATTTATATCATGAATGTAATAATAATTATAAAATAAATTCATTCAATAACTATAGGTATATCATGAAAAAAATATTTGGTGTTAATATTGGCTGACAGACCGACTCGACACATAATTTTTACAAAGCGGTATCCACTTGACCACACTTGTCTGATATGTTTAGAATAGATTTTATTCCAACTTCCAAGTTAAATTTCGGACAAGCTTGAAGGTTAAGGTTACAGATGACATTTGTTTATTATAATAACACATAATAGTAGTATAATATAAATACAATTTTTTTTATTAAACATACTGCATTAAAAATAGAAAAATAAATTAAGTACTAATTATTATTGTTGATATTTACATTATATATATATACATTTTCTTTTTTTCTTTTTCGTGAAATAGTGTGTATGAGACAAGCCATCCAGGAAAGCTAACATAAATATATAATAAAATATAGACTGAAATCTGAAAGAGCTTTTCTTCAAAAGTGGTTTTTTTTATGCATTGATTAATCATTGAATTTAAATTTAACACATCCATTACAGTGATCTATTGAATGACGAATTGTACTAAACTTATACTAGCAGCAAAGCAAGTTCTCTGATTTTTCGGTTTATATAAGTTTGATTTTAGTTAAAAAGTCGCTCAAAATTTGTTCTTATAACAATAAAAATATATCAAATACATATAGTTATTTTTTATAATCTTATAGATATTTGAAGTTGAAAGATATCAAAGGCCAAAAGTGAAGGGACTTTCCCACATAGTTTTTTAATTTCTTTAACACTTTAACATAGGCATATTTTCCATTTACTACTGACTAACCAGTCATTACAATGTAAAGCTTTTTTGGTAATTTATTATAATTCTGTTTAGTATACTTATTCTTGTTAATGCTATTTTTTTTTATTCTGCGATGTATTATACTGTTATAATTATTAATTATTCCTTTTTTGTTGAACAAATGCAAATGTTAAATGTATTCTAACATTAAACATTGCATTATATGTTAATAAATTAGAAAGTGTATCGTTCTTTTTTGAAAAGTACATTCATTAAGTACTTATGTAAATTGGTGTAAATTATCAACATTTAAAGTATTTTGGGTTTTTGAAGTTAGGTAAATATATAACTATATTAGATATAAATTATTCAAAACATTTATCTGGAAAATTCGTTTTTATATTTTCTCAGAAAACATCATTGAGAAATTACGATCTATTTTATATTTTTATATTCGAATTACGACGCCCAATCAATAGAGCCATAGAGGTATGATAAAATTAATACGCATAAGTGGTAATAAGCGTTCTTAAAAATGAGTTCATGGACACTTTTTATTTTTTAATATATTTTATAAGAGTATATACAATCTGTAAAATCACATGCATTATAGGAAGAAAAGTATAAAAGTTCATGGACATATAAAAAATAAATAAATGCGCATTAATTAATTATTACTTATAATAAAAATGAATTAGTTTTAGTTTTAGATTATGAGTAAATCAATGAATGTATTGATTTAACAATGATGTTTTTTTCCTGCATCCCATCACCTTTAGGAATAGTAGTAACAATTCTTCAATATCAAAGGAACCCGGCCAAGATTTTCACTGTGGGGGGAGCAACGTATATCTCTGTATTTTGTTATGCTTTTAAAAATATACCCTATTTACAAAAATTTACCAATAAAAGTGGGTGAGGGGCACGGACATAACCGCCCAACAGTATGTATCATAATTTCATGGTATATCATTGTATACGAAAAATTATTCTGAGGGAAGATGTTCTGTCAGTCTATATCACTAAATATATTTCGTAATATGTTTTTTGATATAGCTATTAAAGTAATTTATTTTAATTTTTGTATCACGGCAGCCTGATACATTTTACAAAATAGTATTTATTATATTATTACTTATTAGTACTTAATTATACTAAATATAATCAACTTATATAACTTAAAATAATATTTTTCTACAAATGCCGTATAATAGTAAATATAGATTATTAGTGTAAATGCAGTAAATATATAATAATATCTTAAAATAAATCAAAATTTCTATTACGTACAGTAATAATGATAATAATATAATAAACTTAAAAGTTTGTACGAATAATGTTTTTAAATAATTTAATTATAACGACATTATTAACATCATTATCTATTGTTTAAATAAGTAATTTTTTTGAAATGTTGACTTAAAATATCTATAAAAAATAATTTTGTTTTTATATTTTTTATACTTTATGGTTTTAATATCAATTACTTATGAATCTTGAGTTAAATTTTCAAAACTTACGTATAAATAAAAAAAGTTTATTAACTAAAAAATGGTTAGCGATTTATGCGATTTTGATGAATCCCGTCAAAATTTTAACTTTAAATGCATATATAAAAAAAAATTACTTATGTAGGTATTTTTAATACTTTTATACAAATAAAAGAATACCTTTGTGGGATCTTAGGTGAAGAATTTTTCAAATTCAAATACTAGGAAATTAATTTTTTATCGATAATTATAAAAAAAAAAAATTGTAATTTGTTATGTCTATTTATAGTTTAAAAAAAGTTAAAACATTAAAATGTTTTGAAATTTTTATCATATAATTTTAAAAAAATATAGTGAAAATTCCGGTTTTTTTTCACAAAATATTAAAAATTGTTTGAAGAGTAATTATTATTTCAGCGGTAAATACCCAATATCGTAAAAATTTGAAATGCAATTAAAAAAAAAAAAAAATTATTATTATGTTATAAAATATAATTTTATTTAATTTTTTATTTATTATATAGATTTTAAAGCTTATAAAAACTTTATATTAAATGTATAAATCTTAGTATAAAACTAAAATGTTTTTAATTACAAAATAATTTGTCAATTTTTCGCAATTTTTATGAATGTTGTAAAAATGCTTAAAAAAAATTGTTGTGACTATGGATTATCAATATTTTTTTATTGGGAGGTACTTACGAGGAGCTTTTTATTATATTGTCAATCATTTTTACTCAATGAATAATTTTTAATCGAGGTTTTTAGAAGGAATATTTTTTAGAAATTAAAAAAAAAATATTTTGTCTTTATTGATGCTAAATATATATTATGCTAATATACATTTATTTTAGTTATTTTTCGATTTATGTAAAACAAAATTTTATATTAATTTAAAAAGTTTGACAAATTATCAAATAATTTAAGAATATCAAAATTAATTGTCACTGTTTTTATCATTTTTATTAGCATTGAGACGAATTTCGTCTAAATCAAGAAAGCTTATATATTATAAAGTAGTTAAAAATGTATAATGTTTTTAATTTTTAAATCTATAGCTTGAATCTTCAATATAATCGTTAATTATATATTTTTAATTTAAGAGTCTTCATAAGTTTTTTATTTTACTTAAATTAAAAAAAAAAAAAAAATAAACGTTTAGCGTAAAGCCATTTATAATTTTTATGAGTGTTTGAATTTCAAATGTTGGCATTGTATATTCAAACATAATAATGATTTATTCTCAAATAATTTTTGTTATTAATCATAACATATTAAATTTATTAACTTGAAACATTCCATTATAAATATTATCATATTTTATACATACATGCAAATTTTTACGATATTTAAATTAATAACTATTTTTACCGCATGAACCCATTTTCAAAGTTTTATGGTATTTTAGTATTGATTTACAAGTAAATAAACAATGATATATATAATATATTATGTGCTAAAAAATTCTAAAATATTTCATACTGTTAATAGAATCATAAAAAAAACAAAAATGATAAATAGTAATTTGAATATAAACTAAAATACCTATTTTTAGAAACAGAGGCTAAAGAGGCCGTACTAAGATCAAATTGTCGAGGGGTGGGAGGAGGGTTATAAAAATCTTAGTAAGTGGTATATAAAATAATGAATAATATTTAAATGATTTAAAGCAGTTGAACACATATAATTTATGTAGTCATACATAAATTAATAAGGTTTATTAATAATTATTTTAATACTCTTAGTGTACGGGTATGCTATAATATAAAATTCAATTTAGAAGCACAAATTCTAAATTTCTATTTTTTTCTTTAAAAAAATGATTGATTTCTTCTTCAAGATCGGTTAGAATATTTCTATGTATATTAAATAATGCTAAACCGGTTAGTCTATCCTCAGCGGTAGTGTTTCTCAAATAGCTCTTAATTCGTTTTAAAGAAGAAAATGTCTTTTCGGTCCTGGTGGTTGACACCGGGTCTATCACAACTTTTAGTAAAAATAAAATGTTAAGAAAAAAGTTTCGGCTATGGTTAAAATATACACTATACATTAAATATTTTGATATGCCGTTGTGGTATGGATTTGTCCTTAGACAACACAAGCTCAGATTACGTATGATATATGCTATAGCTTTAAATTTTAATAGTAAATCTAAGTCCAAAAAATTCTGAACATAAATTAAAATCACTTGTCTTCATTGACGAAGTCATGCATTTATTCAGTAATAATTAATAGATATAAAAGTGATATAATATTTTTATGATTAGTAAAACGTTCTTTTAATTAATTAATAAAATCATTGAAAAATGGAATCGCTATACCAATAACTAATGAGGAAATATTTTTTAGGACAATCAGTAGGTATTAATAGAGTATCAATAATTTAATTTTTTCTTGTTCATTAGACTATTTTAATGTTAAACTACATGTATATGAAGTTAAACTTTTTCAAAAATTGATTTAATGGTTTGGTCCATATTATATTAATAAATAAAAAAACTGATATTAAATTTATAAATTTGCGTAAAGCAAGACTTTTTTTAATGGGGAGGGGAGGGGGTCCGTCATACACATACCGTTATCGCGTATAAAATTTTTTCAATAGGTAATGGGTTATTAATTAATTCAAATTTAATATATCCATTATAATAATCAACTCAGTGATGAGGTACATATATAAGGTTTTTAAAATTTGTTCAGAAACTATGAACAATAATTATTTTGAAAATGCTTAAATATTATTTTTTTATTATAGACAATTAACAACAATAAATGTTAAGCTATAATGGATAAAATAAAATTATATAATATTTCCAAAATTGGTCAACCAAATGATTTCTTCTGATATTAATTGTTTGGATTACATTTCAATGTAAAAATAATAGTTTCATTGACTTTTAAAATAAATTAAATTTTTGTTGATAAAATTCTTATGATTTTATGGTTTGTATATTATAAATTATAATCAACCTATTTTCGTATGAGTAACATAATATTGGTTAGTATACTATAGATTGTGAAGAGTTATTTGATTATTTTTATTTATTTGATAAGAAAATTTCGTGCTCCAACAATTTGGCCTTTAAATGAATAGGTTTGTTGTAGAAAATAATTTTTTTTTATTGAACTAGCTGTAGATAGTAAAAGTTTTGTTCTTTAATAATTAGAAACAAACGTCATCATTGTTTTCTACATACGCACTGAAATTGTATTAATCATAAATATTTTTACAATTAAAAATATCAAAAAATAAAAACAATATAGTTATTCATCAAAGAGCATACTAAAATATGTGTCTACTCACGTCATACTTGTCTTTAAAGATTAAACATCACAAAAAATATGTTTATGACAATTAGAGAATAAACTAAATTATAATAGTATAATTATAACCATTCAAATATAAATTATAAAACTATTTCTATAATCTTCTAAAATTAAATATAATATAATTAAGTAATTTAATTAATGAAATATGCTACATATTTATAATTTATAAATATACGTCGTAATTCGTAATTATACTAATACGATTTTGTATGAAACGATTTATTGGTTTTACAATGACATTTTTTTGAGGCATAAAAATCCAGTTTTAAATTCAAATTTAATGGGGAAGAATTTTATGTAGAAAAAGATCTATTTGATACTTAGAAAAGTCAAAAATAAAAACACACACTTCTTTTAAAAATTAACAACGAAAATTACAAGAAATAGAAACATTTACATAAAAACAGTATTTAAAAAAAAAAAGAATTTTGTTTCTTTATTGTGATTTAAAATTAATTATTCAAAGTAAAAAAAAAAATTTTATGTACAATTTTAAAAATATTTCGGCTTTTTTTTTGCTAATTATAGAAATATGAAATTTGTTTTTGTTTTGTTTGGTAAAAGCTTTTCGTTGGCTAAAAAGGTTGAAAATGTAATACAACGTTCCTTATAAGGTTTACAGTGACAATAATTATCGAAAATAGACAGAAACAATTTTTTGTATGTTCTTGTTTTGACAAAATTTAATATTTTAATGAAAAATAAGGTTTAACTACATAGAACAATTATTCATCGCAAGGAATAGAAACTCTTTGTTATTAAATAAATTGTTATTTTTTACTTACAATGAAATTTTCGGAATATTTAGACTAATTTTAAGCTTATTATACAATGAACCTATTTACACCATTCATAGACTCATAGTTCACGGTATTGACTTATAAATTAATACAAATAATATAGATAATATTATAAATAAATTTAGTATCTAATATGTGAAAAAATATATATAATTGGAAAGGTATCTAATGTCGAATAAAGTTGCAATTTTTTTAAACAAATCTTGTCGTTAAAGCAGGTAAAATAAGGAAATCATACTACTAATAGTAAGTGATGTCATCTGTCCCGTTAAATAGAAATGTTAAAAAAAATGTTTTCTGTTCGGGTAATATGATTTGTTACGAAATATAAAAAGTTTAGAGAAACCTAATTAATATATAGAATAAAATAAAATAATAACTAGTCAATATTTCCATGCAAAACGTAAAAAAAGAAGAAGCATAAACGCCGATGCTGAACAATTGTGTGTGTTCTAAGAGATGTAATATTTTAGTATGTTGATTTTATAATCAAAATAGTATTCCTAATAGAATTTTGATTGATGAACAGCACTATTTATAATATAATATGAGATGTGTTTAGCAAATACAGTATAGTTAATAGAAAAAATAATAAATCACAAATATATTATATTTTTATAAAAAGAGACTGTCATATCATCTTTACTCAGTATTGTTTTTCGTACGCAATTATTTATTATTGAATTAAAAGCTAACTGTTAGCTGGATGTGTTAGCTGCTAACAAATCTATTACATTTCAAAGTGACCTTTCAATGAACAGGTACACCTAAATCCTACTATTCATCATAGGGGCTTCCCTGGATTTTTTTTTTATTTGAACTTTCGTCCGAATATGTGATGCGTTTAATATATACCACAATAATGGCTTCATGTCTAATATCTTTAGATCTCGTTAAGAAGTATGGACCAACCCATTATTTTTATTCTACAGTGTGTATTACTAATATCTGATAATTTCAAACGATTTGATTATTTTTTACTTATATATTCTTTTTATTTTATACATTCGATAGGACGGTGTAAATCGAATGAATTTTTTTACTTCTTTAAGTGTATTGGTTAATTTATTATTTATTTATTTTTACCAATTCAATATTCAGTGGTAGACTATATAATTAATTTAATGTTTCAGATGACGTTTTATGTACTTAAAACATTTTTCATTCATTTACAGTATATGGGTATTATAACCTAATCAAATTATATTGTATACTAAAAATATGACTTAAGAAATTATTTATTTATTTAACATTTAAAATCGTCAAAATATTTAATTTATAGAGACAATTCAATCGAAATTGTTTGTATGGTATTGTCATGTTGAGTTATTGTATTTTTTAAACAATTTTTTTTCTCAATATTATCAATGTGTTGTTTATATATACCTAGTCTTAATGTGTTTATATGAATGACGTAGATATTAGATCTTACTATTGAGACGTTATATTACGGTTATTGCATTTCAAGCTAAATGCCTATTAGGAGTGGTATAAATGTATAAATAGGTTTATCGTGTATGCAACACAAGTTACGGATAATAAAATGAACACTGACTCCGCACTAGTAATTACTCGTCCAAATTCAAAAGGTTAATTATCAATATACTTATTACTACATTTGAATAATTTTATATTAATAATAAATAATTAAATTATAACATAATAATAATAGTTTATATTAGATTTTGTATTACAATATTATACGCTTGTGAAAATATGTATCATTATATAGTTCATATAAATACCTGTACCTGATAATATTTTAAAATTACTATTACATTAAAATCCTTAATATTTCAAAATGTTTCGTTTTATGTTGATAAGGTTAGGTTATAACTACATCATGTATCTATAACGTGAATGTCACATTGCCACGTTGGATGCATTTTGTAGTTAATTGATGATTATTTTTTTATGTAAAATTATTTACTTTCAATACTATATTTTAACACCTATAAAAACATAGGTAATTTGTTAATTATTATTATTTTTTTAATTATTTGTATGGCATTATTAATTTATTTCGTACTTGCTTATTGTCATGTGGATACAATACGATCCAAACCTACATTTTTATTACAGTAAACACATAAATGTAACATGCCGCAACGGGATAATTTCTATGGATCCCTATCATTGTTCTATATATATATTATATTCAACATGGACTGTTAACTCGTTGAATTAATGATGTTTAACTGTAATTTTCTAAATTGGCAACACTGGAAAACAGTGATACGATTGCGTTTTTATAAAGTTTATAAAGTTAAAATATTATTAATATTAAGCAATTAACTTTATTTTTAAATATTATGGTAATAAGAGTTAAATTTTATTTATTTTTTTTTTAAATTTGTTTATGAAATAGTATGAAAACAATATGGAAAATTACTTCTTGCCTTTTCAAAAATATTAAAAATATAAATGTTCATAGTTTATTGTCATCAACTTAAATAGAAAAGATGATTACATCATATTTGCATACATAAATTAGATTATACAACCTAAATCTGAATTGATTTATCGTACGCTTTTAGCAAAGTATGAAAATATTGGTATTTTAATGTTATGATTTTCTTGTTTAACATCATTGCCGTTTTTTAAATGTTCCAACAAATTAACAAATTAACTATTTAAATGGATTATCATCAATAGGTAACTAATAATAAAGGTTTTTCAATATAGTTAATAAAAATATTTACATTTCATCATCGAATGAGCAATATTGATGTTTCTTCATTTTTCTTATAAATATATAAAGTATAAAAAGTAGGCATACATCCTACTACAGTTTTACCAAATAATAAAGCTTAACGATAAACTACAATCGTCATTAGCGTTTTATAATCAAAGTTCAAATCATATCTGAACAATCATAAACTGTATAAGTGTTATAAGATTAAACTATTAAAGTAGGTAATTACTAATTAGATATAATGTCAGGGGCGGAGTGGGAACCAAATCGAAGCCGGGAGTTTAAAATATATCCAGGCCACCCAACAAAAATTTTTTTTCTCGCTCCACTCGATTTTGGTTTTTATATTTACCTATTATAAAACTATTATACAAGTAAATTTTATTTCATTACTACTTTCAGTATTTTAAAAGTATTTCAATTACTATTTTGCTATTTCTTTTAACTTCTGTCTTCTAACGCATTATATTAATATATCGCTAATACCTGATAGTCTGAAAAATTAAATTAGTAGGTATATATAGTTTAATAGTTGAAACCAACGAACTTTCACAAGCAACTTGAGTAACAGGGAGGGTTAAAATGTATTGATATGCTATAGTTAATGTTGGGCAAGCATTTGCAAATAAATTATATTTAACTACAACATTATATCAACATATTACACAGTTTTTACATGACTTGTTACACGGTTTCACAATATCTGTACTCTCTAGGTCTTCATTTTCAGAGTCACTTCAATACGATTGTTCATTATACTCCTCATCAACAGATTTTTTTTAAAAATGCCACGATTTACGAGGCTATTACAATGTACTATTATTGCATTAATAATGTTTCATACTTGTAATACAATAATTTGATAGAAACAAATTTTTGACGCATTTAGCATTTACTAATAATGGCCAGGCCATCAGGCCATAATATGATCCAGGCCATCTGGAAAATTCCCATTTCCAGACCGGCCACTCCGCTCCTGTATAATATCAATATTTAATTAATATGGTATTGTACATATTAATTTAAATAAGTAATTTAGTAGGTACATAAGAAGACATTTTTTAATACGGTTTAAAAATAGGATACCGTATTTTAAGAAATGCAGTCGAATATTGTGTGTAAAATTAAAATATTATATTAATTTGAGCTAACAATTTTAAGCAACTTATAAATATATTGAAAAAAGAAAGATATATGTGTAATAACTAATAAATTTACAACAGTATAACAGAGAACAGTTTACACAAATTATTGCGAAAATTATTATTTTCATTTCCCAAAAAAAGTAGTAGCTGGTGAAACTACTATTCGTATAAAATTTTAATTTTTAAATGAAATCTATATTTTTAATTTTATAATATTAATACACATATAAAAACCGTTAGATACCTCTACTTTATATTATAGTAGGTTAACAAAAAATATATCGGCAAAAAAAAAAATAAAGACTGAATAAAATTATAAAATATTGCAAGTAATCATACATTAAAAAAAAATAATTTTAAAATAAGTAATATGTGTCATACTGATGTAATAATGCGTGTAAATTAATAAAATAACCACTCTGTATTACATATGCATGTATTGAATATAATATATAATTCTGAAAGTAGATTGTTCATATTTTATGAATAACCCGAATAGGTATATAGATATAAAGTATTTTTATAAATTATATTATAATAGTATACGTCATTTTGTATGTGAAATATATTATGCGTATTAATTTTCTATGAAAACAATACTGATATAGTGATGTTACTGATTTTCATAAATTATTGTTATTTTTGTCTAACATAATATAACATTATAAACATAAAATATATGCATATCAACCTATTTACAAATTAGAATGTTGAAAGACTAGTAAGTTGTATATCTTATCTTTTTTACGTCACACATAAAATATACATATAC
Source organism: Rhopalosiphum maidis (assembly GCF_003676215.2). Lineage (NCBI taxonomy): Eukaryota > Metazoa > Arthropoda > Insecta > Hemiptera > Aphididae > Rhopalosiphum > Rhopalosiphum maidis. The sequence continues at coordinate 26,278,820 of NC_040877.1, read as the reverse complement.
AATGGTAAATTATATTTATTTTATCAGTGTTTTATTTATTAAAAAAAATAATCCTAAAAAAATTTAAATTATCACGTGCATTATGAGTGAACAGTACATGAGGATGTGGAATGTCTGAATTTTTAAGAATTTAATTATTACATTAAAATTGTATTATAATATTTTAACTTATATTTAATTATAATAATACTGTTTTTGTTAAATTGGCTATTAAATTTTACCTAGTTAACAAAACATTATTATTTACTATCACTATTCAGATTATAAGACTTATATATGCTTATAAAATAAGTAAATTAAAAAAGATATTCTGATATTGATCTTATATAATAATATGGGTACTTAGGAGGTATATTATTTATATAGTTCATACTTTTTTTACCTGTAAATAGTTTAAAATTACGAACAACAAAGAAATTAAACGTAAATTGTACCTGAAAAATAATTTAAAAAAATACAAAAATAATTTTGTTAACAAACTTCTAAGTATTTTTGAATAAACCGTGATTTTTAGACAATTGATTATCTATGTATAAAAACATAAAAAATTACCAGTTTTTTATTTTTCAGGCAAGCGTTAACTTTTTATTTTTATAAGATCAATTGAATTTTAACTTTTTATACAGTTGTATTTTATTAATTTTTTTTAAGAAAAACCCACCTTTATTTTCCCTCAGTTTTCGTCATTACATATATGTATCTACTGAAAATATATTCAATATGGTTATAGCATTACTTTAATGCCTTTATTCAAAACTAGATCTAAAACAATACAATATAATCTTGTATAAATGATAAATACTGATTGTAAAATAAGTGATTTAACAAATTACGAGTAAGTATAAAATTCGGTGGCATATTTAAATATTGATTAGTATAAAGTATACCTATAGTTTTTTTGATAAACCAATATAATTTTGACTATACAATATAGTTACAAATTAGTTTTATTCAGAATAGATTTATGAACGAGCTTTGTGTATTTATCTAATCATTCTATCTCTATCTAGTCCGTATAGGTTTATTCATATTTTTTTAAAGTTGTAAATTTATTTTCATAATAGGTACCTATAATACCTATACATAATTGCTGACCAAGATTTTTTGATTTATAATTTTAATTTTAATTCACCCGTGAATTTTAATGATTAATATTAGTTATGTCCAAAAATGTTAAGATTTTAGGAAATACATATTTTTATATTGTTTAAAGTGAAAAAGAAACATTTATAAAAAATACAATTTTAATTTCATATTTTAAATATGAATGATTTCAATGTATACAAATTCAATTTTGAGGGATTTCTATAGTTAATTAGTTATAAGAATTTAAAGTTTAATGATGAGCTAAATAAATAGGTAATGGACAAACATATTTTGAAAAATGAAATGGTTGCATGTTACTTGCGTCTTATTTTGAAGACAAGTCGGCTATACCATTATTATCGATGTTGTCGGTTTTCGATTGATAGTTAATATTATATTACACTACTATACAGTATAGTCGCAGCAGTGTCTTGAATTTTTTTCTCGATTCACATTTAATATTTGTACATCCTGTTATCACTCACACAAAAAAATTTCCACTGCTTTCACAATAGTATACTCATAAGTTTTTAGTGGTTAAATAATGGGTATTTAATTAGTATCCATAATAGATCACGGAAGAACTGCAGTGGCGTGGCGAACTAAACATTTTCCAAAGGCAAGTTACAAATACCCCATGTACCTATCCACCACTATTATCACAGAAAGTAGTAGGGGAAGGAGATTTCAAAAAAATCCCGTAAAGCATCTTTTAAATGTTTAAGTTATATATGCATAAATGCATTATAATATAATACAAGTAATTAAATTATTTCAGATTATTATTGACTACCCATCGGCTATTTAGTATACCATATCACATTTTCAACTAAGGAACCTAACGGCCGCCACAGACCACAGTTCTTAGAACTGTATTACCCTACCCAAATACCAAGTATACATATTCTTATAGAAAATAAATATATTATAATTGTATGTATATAATTTATTTCAACAGTTATCTTTAATAAATATTTTAAATAAATGATATTAATTTGAAAAAATCCAAGTATTACATTCTTTATGCACTGTACTTATATAGTTTTCAAAAATTTCAAAATTAATTTTCTGCTCGTACTTATTCAAATAATTTATAGCAAATTGTGAGTAAATGTTATAAAGCTAGTTATAGTGAATATCATCAATAATGTTAGACTATAGTGAAGATTACCCGACAATTTATTTCCATTATGCAAAGATATTTCACTAGTACACTTTTACTCATTTTTTAAATTTTCTAATGATATACTATCTATCCATTCCGCAACATAATTAAATAAGTTTTAAGTTTACTCTTGCTCTTTTCCAAAATAAATTAAACGCTCAGGTGACAGTAAAAATAAGTCTTTTAAAATATTTTGAGCACCAATGAATTGTGATATAAATAATATTATTTTTTTCAAAGCTATAAAGTATATGTTTATTTTATATTTTTCAAATGGTGAATTTAAACTTACTTTGTTAGTATTTTCATCAATTTACTTCTTTTGTTTTTTTATAATCTAATAGTTTTGAAATCCTATTCAGGCAGATCATATGCTTCACAAAAGTGTTTGGCTTTATCTATAATTTGTTTATATTTTATGTCAGAGCGTATAGAAAATACATTTCTTTAGCATTATTCACAAGACTTAATACCTCAATAAAGTTTATCGATTTTGACTGAAATTAGTTGAATAGTGTGGTGATCGAAGAAATATTGTTTATAAAAATTAATGTCAACAAATATTTTTATTTTTACTTGCATTTGAAGATGTTACTCTATTATCAAAAGATTTCAAAATAATTATATTTCAATAATGCATTAAATTGTTTATAAATAACATTATAATTACACATTCATCTCGTATTATAAATACTTTTTATATGATGAATTCTTTCTTTTGGATATAAATTATGTTGATATTCAATAAATACAGCAGTATCTTTTTCTACCTCTTATAAATTTAATAGCTGATTGCAAAGGACCAATACATTTTTTTGTAACAGTATAAGTATTATCAACTACAACTAGATTTAATAAGTGTACAAAGGATCATACAAAAATTGGTTTTGAGATTTTACGTTGAATAAATGTTCGTAATCTTCAATAAGTACCTAGCATTTCAGCACTCCCTGTGCACATAGGTTTTTTTCTAATTAATGTTATGCTTTTCAGTTATTTCACAAAACTTTTCGTACAATCCTTTTTCAGTCCCATCAGCAGTAGCTTCTAATGATCTAATGCTATAATCATTTCTTTATCACCATGCGTTTTGACAAATCTTATTGTAAATTAAAAATGTCCAATATTATTAATATCAGTGGTTGTGTCAATAATAATTAGGACTCGGATTTATATGAAAATTTTTACTGTGACTTAATAAATTAATTTAAGTGAGCGATAAATTCGTTTCAAGGGATTCTAATGAAATTAGCTATATTTTATTTTACATATATTTATACATATTTTGCCATAAGTACATGTTTTTACATATTTCTCAATAATTCCATTTTTTCTTACATATTTTGACAATTTGTTCATTTACGATTTTTTTAATAATTATTAATTATGCACGATAATATTTTGCAATACAAGCAATTTCCCAAATTTCTAAAAGTACAAAATAGTAACAAAATAATACCAATTATTGAACTTAATCTACGATAGATATAACTTACTCTTTTAGATATAGTCAAAATGCAATACTGTTCAATAACGTCAGTAGAAGCCGAAAGATCATTTAGTCGGTATAAAGTAATTTATCGACAAAATTGAAAATCTTTTGAATTTTAAAATTTTTCAAAGTATTATTCATAACTGATTATAATCTACCTTTTTAAATTTTAGTTAAAATAGATCATTTTACTAATTTTCTTAATATTTTAAGAATTTTTGAAGTTGGGTTTGGTTAACTATTTAAGATAAAGAAATAAGTCTATTTATAGTTTTTTTTAAATTTATCTAAGTGTATTTATAAAATAGCATTATGGTGAACTATTGAACTATCTTCATGTATAAGATAAACACAAATGTTACAAAATATAAATATTATTTAAATTAATTTTGGTATTTTATAAATTTATATAAAACTAATAACTTGGAGCACATAATATTTTAAATTAATAATTAATATAATATAATATAATTAATAAATACAATTATAAAAACAAAAAACTGCATAAAAAATATTTTGAATTTACTATTGGTCAAGAATCTTTAATTCAATATTGTTATAATTTAAAAGTTAATTATTTTTAAGTTTGCTGAAAAGCGAAAATTATATTTAATTAATTTATAACTTTCTTATGAAATACAGTTTTTTTAATGTAAAATGCAGCTTCCAAAATGATGTTGTGTTATTGTATAAGCTATAGAATATATTATTCTAAATTTATTCTACATACTTAGGTACAATATTCTGTATTATTATTATAATAAAAATGTTTAAAATGAAGAAGAATTATAAAAATTTATTACCTAGATAGTGCTCTAAGTTTATATAACCAATTAAGTATAATATTATTTTAAATAAAAAAATTTCAGTTCATTTTTAATTGGTTTTAATTTCCAATTACTAATTAACTAAAACCAAGCTAAATAGTTTTATTTTTCGTTTATATTTTGTGTAACGATCAGTCTCGACAGTTAAGTTATTGCATTAATACTTACATGGTTTTTACATTAATAAATATTATTTTACAAAATTGAACAATAATTATTGTATTGTAAATATTTTAACCGCCTTCCATTCCGTTATTGTAAATTCTTTATTATCAAAAGTATTTGTTGAACAGTTTGTTTATTGCATGGATTATATACCTATTTTTTTTTCCAATAAAGTTAAGAAATGTTTAACAACCATTATATTATTATATTATATTATGTTATATTATGCTTTATTATACTATTTTATATATATTTTAATTAAGTTTAATTATAATTCATGTTATTTGAATATATATTATTATATTTTATTCTGTGTATATGATTGTTAATTATTATTTGCAATTTAAATTAATATATAATTTACAATTACAATTTGTTTTTGTCAAAATGTTTTATTAATCTTCATGATTATGAAACCATATATTTTACTTGTAATGTTAAATATAATAGTTAAGCGTTAACTTAAAGTGAATATAGAATATTTTTAGTTTTTAAGGAATTTAATTTATGGGTATTACTGTATAAATTATTAAATTAACTATTTAATAAGGTTAAATTATTCGTACCTATTTAGTTTCATTTTTTTTTTGTGTTTGTAAACCCTTTTTGGAACAGTGCAAATACTTCGATTATCAATAATGGTGTGATTTCTGGTAGAAAATTGGAACTAGTTGGTACTTTGGAGCATCAAAAGTGTGTCAGTCTTTAGTTATAAAAATATTTTACAATATATTTATACTTCTTTATTAGTAATTAGGTAATTATTTTTATATTTGTTATATTATATTTAGAACTACTTTCTGCTAAACATATCACATATTATATTATAAATACTAAATAGTATTGTTCATTAGTCAAAATTCTACTAGAAAATAAAAATACTACTTTGATTAGGATACACAAAATTCTTTAGCATCGGTGTTTATGCTTCTTCTTCTCTAATTCGTTTTAACGTTTTATATGGGAAAATTAACTAGATATTATTTATTATATAAATTGGTTAGATTTTTTTAAAATTTTTATACCTCGTTATAATACAAGTTATATATCCAAACAGAAATTATTTTTATGTTACTGAACATATGGCGAATAAAACGTTATAAATACATAGGCATAATTTTTTTTTTAATTGCATATGGAGTAAGAAGTTTGACGAGATTCGTCAAGTTTTGTAGTTAAAATTTTATAAAAACTTTTCTTTTTATATCTTAGTTTTGAAAATTGAATACATGATCCATCATAAGTAGTTTATATTGAAACCATAAAATATAAATATTAATAATGTATAAAGGCAATTATGTTTTTATGTGTATAGTATAACGAGTATAGCAGGGCGGTACCCACTTTTTTAAATATTAAATGGTTGGGATCGAGTTATATATTTACTTTAACAATATTTCAAAAACTCTAAGTATATTACCATTAAATAAAAATTACTAAATAAAGTTTCCTTTACAAATTAAATTAAAATAAAATATTTGATATTGGGAAATTAAAAAAAATATGTCACTGTTTTTGATTTACACTCATAGCTCTTTACGCAATGTTTCATTTTTATAATATTATGTGATCGCTGTGGATATGGATAAGGCATCAAAGAGTGGGAAATATATAGGGTAACGTCTGGCAACGCAATCAGCGGAATTCAAGCACCTAGTCCTCTTCTTTGATAAAACACGTCGATTCAGCATATTCACTCGGCGTCATCGTCCCCTTAGTTTACCGTAAGCTCTTAGAACCATTGAGTAGTCACTATTATGTTTCACCCTTAAATTCCAAGTAATAATCAATGAAATTATAATTTATAAGTCTTTTTTTATAAATTAGATAAGAATGTGTTTTTTTTTAAATAACTTTACACTATATTATTTTATATATTGTGGAATTTTAAGACATTGCGAATAAACATTGAAAATTAATTAATTATTTATTAATACATTTTGTTTTAATAAAATCAATTTTATTCTTTTATATTGTATCAACAAGATTATATAATGTATTTTTATGATTTATTTTTATATACTTACCGTTAAATATTTGGGTAACGCAGTGATGGTAAAATCTAAGCTATAGGACATGTAGAAAATGTTCACTGAGATATTCAGTACCACAAAGAAGATTTTTGTTGATTTAAATAGTCTTTCAAATGTGTAGATCCAGTACTAGTGCTAGAGTTGTTAAAAAAATAAGGTGAAGTATATACATTTCACAAATCCAATATTACATAAAAAAAAATCAAAAAAACAAAAATAAAAGTTAAGCCATTCAATAGAAATTACTTTGAGAATAGTGATTACTGTCTTTTTCAATAAAATATGTTAGAAGGAACTTCAAAAAATTAATTATATAATTAATTTTTGACGGAATTATGCCAAAGGTTAATCTAGAGCAATTTAAATTATATAACATTTTATGAAAAATGAACCAATAAATTTAGTAGACATTAGGCTATAAGGTAGCTTTATATGTTAGTATCTAGTTTATTACTTAAAAATAATTTAATTAAATATATAATTGTATATTTGTTTTTAATTTTAATTATTATTTTTGGGTTAAATTATATGTTTTTTTAAAACTTATTTTGATATAAACAATGTGAACTCTACTTAAAATAAGGTACCTAGTTTTAAAATTTAAATATTTTTTATTCATGAATCAAACTATTTATACATCAATAAAAAAAAAATAAAAAAATCTAAAAAAATCACAAAATAGACCTTATATTTTAAACATTTTTCTATATTTTCATTAAATACTTACATGAGTATTTGGTTAAAATTTGAAGCTTCTATATTTTCTAATTACAACAAAAAACAAATTCAATTTTTTCAAAAACTTGTTCTTTGTAATGTTTATTATTTTAGTCTAACTATTTTTTATTTTATTTTTTTTTCTAGGTATGGTGGTGGGGTTTGATTATTATTGAAACTACTATGAATCTTTTTTTCTCCAATTTTTCTTGCCCAATATACTAACAAAAAATCAGAAACCACTTTAAAGTTTAATTTTAAAGTATTTTTACTGTTCTAAAAAGTGATAATGAACACACATCATCGGAACGTAATTGTAAAACTAACACATTCATATTTAATAACTTTTTATTAATTATTTAAATAATATAATTAAGATTTCGCGGCGTCCTAGATAGGCAATTTAGCTACTCTTTTTTCTGATACTTATTGTGAGTGTACCTACTATTAAATCGATTATTATTCGCACACCATCGACTTGAATTTGATGAACTGTCACTGGTACTGTTACAAAGCTGTAATAAAAATGAGTTAGACATTTTAGCATAGAAAACAAAATCATAAAATTTAAAGACAGATATTTAAACCCGGCTCAAAATATATTTAAAAAATCTGTTATGTGCGGTATTTAAATTAATATATTAATTGTTTTTATGTAAAGGATATAAAATAAATCTCATGCTTAGTTCATCAAATTGACAATATTTTTAATTTTGGCGTTTACTTACTTACTTACTTGCTTACTTACTTGTAAGCTGTAAAAATAATGATTATTGGTAAATGGACATTGATAAAAAGGTATTATTAATTTAATTTGTAGGAAACAAATTTAAAGACTTAATATATTTTAAAATAAAAATGGTTCTCTTTTTCTGTGAATAGACTATGATTTAGAACAACAAATTGAGTGACAATTACATGTACACGTTAATAATAGATAATATAAGCATTTGATCATATATATTTTGATACGTTTTGTATAGGTTACAAAATTTTGTACGTTAAATTTAAAAACATTACATACTTTGTGGATATTTTAACAGTTCAACAGTTATAGACACTCATAATCTCATAGAGTATTAATGTAGACATAAAAATCGTATTTTAGATAAGAAATTAATTAATCATTAGTACTTTATACTTTATGTCTTAAACATATTTAAAATCTATATAAGCAGGTAAAGTGGCGTTGGAATAACTCAAAATATTTTTGTCCACTTATTCACTTGTTTAATTTTTAAATATTATAACTAATTATCAATTTGTTCTTTATTCAAAAAGTAAAAAATAAAATTTTTATCAAAAATTTTGTTAAAATAAAGCGTGGGTATCGCTTTGCTGTATAGTTAGTAGAGATAGACAATAGGTCACTATAATTGATATGTTAATTTAGAATGCAATGACAAGTATTATTGTATACGAAAAACGATTCTGAACGGAGATGATTTGTCAGTTCAGGACAATTAGTAGGATATACGTATTATACCTATATTTAAATTGTAATATATCGTTATTTTACTCGATTAAAAAAAAAAATAATTTTGATACGCTTAAAATTATTTTTCTATATTGACACTAGTATTTTTTTTTACAGTTATTTAAAGAAAAAGTTACGGAGACCTTGTGTTTGTTTTTTAAACCTAAGGTATAAATCACAAAAATTGTATGAATTTTTAACTTCAAAATTCCTTGCTAAAGTTTTGCGATGTTCACATATTTTATAAACATTTCAATTTTAAATGCTTATAAACGAAAATTGTGACTAACGATTTGATTTTTTTCTATTACGATAAGTACAAATTAAAATAAACCTTATATTAAATTTTAAAAATCTTTTGGAAAGCCAAATTTTTTGTATTGGTATTTCAAGAAAAAAAATGTAGAAAAATCGAAAATTTCAATTGTCTTTAAATAGCTTAAAAAAGTCAAAATATTTTGAAAATTTAATTGTAAATATAAAATGCAAATATAAACATCTGGTGAATATTTTAAGTATTTAAAATAATTTGTTTTCGAGTTACAGCAAAATAAAAATCGATTTTGTCAAAAAATTTTCCTGACGCTTTAGAAAACTATTGGAAATTTTTTACTTTTGACCCCCCATAGTATCAACTAAATTCATTTTCTTTCTCAAAGAGGGGCTGATGTTAAAAATCAAAGTACTATTACTACTCCAAAAAGTGATGGCAGACATAAAAATAAAAACGCTTGCCAAGTCAGAGATCGGCATGAAAACTTTCTTGATTTTCAATTTTTAGAAATTTATTAATCGTATACAATATGTATGTATAATGTATTTTATTTTCATTTTCATTAAGTGAGATAGATCTCTGAAACCAGAGTGCGGATTTTGTTATTTGGGGTCTTGTTAGATTCACATTGGCTAGGAGAAGTGTAATGAAGATTTTCAGAACTTCATTTTTTATAGTTTATTCACTACAGAGCTTCAAAAAAAAAAAAAAAAATTAAAACAGTTTTTATTTGGAGTTTTTAAGTTTTTCAACTTTATAGCTTTGTAGTGAGTTAACGATTGAAGTTAAAGTTCTGAAAATCTTCACAGCACTTTTCCTAGCCAATGTGAATTTAACAAGACCCAAAATAACAAAATCCGTTCTCCAGTTTCGGTAATCTACCACGCTAAATGAAAATCTAGCAAAAAATAACTATTTTTTTAACTGTAAAAAATTTAATATTTTTTTTTTTTGAAAATTTTTTATCTCACATTTTGTATCTACTTGATAATTTATTTTTAATGAACTATCAACCAGCTTTTTAACTATAATAGTTTTGGAGAAAAGTTAAAAAAATAGAAATTTTGGGATTGTTTATACCGACGTTTTTTGTGGATTCAAATTGTTATACCACTTGTGTATGGATACTACTCATTTTCCTAATTAACGAAAATTTTTGAAGTTTTAAAAATTCAGACTTTTTTCATTTAAATTACCATACTTACTTGATTAAAAATCAAGAAAGTGAAAAAAAATACATATCATTATAAAATCAATACATTAATCACTCTGTTCAGAATCTAAAATAATATTGAATTATATAAAAAATATTTAAAAAACGTGAATGTGAAATTGTTATTATTTTAATGGACATGTAGTAGTAAACACTTTTCTTCACATGTTTATTTTTTACGGGAGCGGAATAAGTGTTCTTATAATGTGATCTAATTAAATGTAAAAGAACTTGGCACAGTTTGTTCAATTTGAAAAAAATTAAATTATCATATGGACATTTTAGTACTTCCAGATTAAGTCGATTCTGAAACATATATTGACTAGCCACAATTAAATAAATATGTAGTATAAAATTAATCATATTGTAGAAATTGTTGTAATTCGCTTATTGTTTATGGATTGATCTTCGGGAAGAATTGCTGATGCTCCTAAAAGACAATACATTTTCGATTTATTCATGGATAGATTAGTTACAGCAGCAGTCACTTGATCCTAATAAAGTTCATAAGTAATGTTTTATTTTTAAAAATTGAAACATGTTACTATTTTTAGGTATAATTACGTACTGTATTCGTCATATTTGGATTTTGGCATTCTATTGAAGCTAAACCATATTGTAACGCCCCTCTTCACCGGGCCTATGTCTCTCGACCTTGGGAGCTTAAGTTTTGTTTATATTAACAAGGTCTCGGGGACTCAACCTCGGTGTGTAATATTAATACTAACATCAGGGTTACCTTATTGAAGTAAAGCACACAAGTATAATGTATAATTTACGTGTATTATTATCAGGTTAGATTACGTAAAAGTATAATAGTTATTACTGCATAATATATGTACATAAACGTGTCAATTGGTTTACCGATTCGGGTAGGTGTTGACGTGCCGTGAGTGTGGATAGCTGAGGTGGCCGTACGAATCGTCGCGGAGTCGTTGTTACTGTTGTCTTCTTTTCCGTGTCGCACACTCCCGTCAAACACTGCCTAGGTCATAATTATATACACTGCCGCCGTGTGCATAAAGCCCTTGGTCAGCAGTCAGCTGCGCTCGCAATTCCACACACTCAGCATATAAGGCAGCGTGTACCCTAGGAATAATGTACGATGCCGATAGACGGCAATCGTTACAACATTGTTTATTATCTGAATCACAAACGTTTAAGATTGAAAATCAATTATATAAAGATCTAACAGTTTATTTGTTATTGAAAAATCAAAACCTTGAAGAAAATAATTGGAATATAAAAAATAATTTACATACATAATAAATATATAGAGGATAAAAATAACTTATTGTCATTATAAGTAGCGATATTGATATTACTATATTAGATATAGTTTACTTTCACTCAGAACATGAAAAGTTAGTATAGGTCCACGAATCTATTTCTAAACCGAATTTTAGATCACGTTTTACTGATTGTTTGATTTTGGTGACAAAATTAGACATTTTTTGGGGATAATTTGTAAAGCCATCTATAAAAATATACAATTTAATCAAAATAAGTATTAGTTTTATGTAATATATTCATATTTGAAAATAAGTATTTATTTAACGCTGCATAGATTTTATTTTTAACAACGAGTTACAATGATATAATTAAGTGTCACAGGACATGGCCTATCATTTATATTTGATACTCGTGATTAGAGAATTAGAAATAATGGGTACACGGTACACTCGAGTACCAGTAATTCAAAACCACGTTGTGTTCTTAAAGAAGTATTTTAAAATACTTATTAAGATAAGCTAGAAATATTATTAAATATTTTCTGAGTATATAATATTCTTATAAAAGAGCTGTTCGGAAAAATGATGAAAAATGTCAGTTCTGTTTACGGTTATTTTAAATGAACTATTTTATAACTAAAACTTTTAAAATACAAGTTAATAAAAAAAGTGTTATTGAATATCATAGTTGAATTTAATTTTATCAGTTATATAACATATTTATAATGATAGATATATTTTAACGACCTCCAAGAAAAGCCAACTAAACGTGACATATTTGACAAATTACAACAATCTATAAACACCTACAAACAACGTTCCAAACATTACCATTTTGGAAATGGAAACTAAAATTAAATACTGAATTTCTAAACTTTAATAAAAACGAAAGACATACAGTAATAATTACCTCTCAATTTAAAAATATGATTCAACACACATTCCCTAATTTCACCAAAATATATATGGATGCATTCAAATCTGAGCATAGATATAGGTTTTGCTATAATTAAATATGACACAATCATTCAACACAAACTCTCGATATTAACCAGCATTTTCTCTGCCGTATATTACACCATCTGTAAAGCTGTAAAACTCGCTAATATACTTGAATCAAAGAATATATTAATAATCAGTGATTCCCTAAGTACCTTATTAGCTCTCAAAAACCCATTACAAAAAATGAAATAACACTAAACATCCAAGCAAAACTAATTAAAAAAAAAAAAAAAATTGTATACATGTGGGTACCATCCCATATTGGCATTGCAGCCCGCAGGAAATAAGAAAGCAGACTAATATGCCGATCTTGCAATGAAAAATATCCCGAATCTTATAATAAATAACATACTCTCAAACGACATAAAAAATTCTATTAACAAAAAAATTCTCGCAACTTGGCAAAACCACTGGAACTCAATACCATCATCCAGCAAACTTAAAGAAATAAAAAAAAACAATCAAAAGATTGCACACTCCTATTTTTTTCAATAGACGTCAAAACATCGCAATCACTTACATCAGAATCGGACACTCCTTCCTTACATATTCGTATTTAGTTAACAAAAAGCTTCAACCAATATGCGACAAAACCATCAAACACATATTGGAGGAATGCAATCATACACCTCAACACGCAACGGCGCAACAGCCTGAACATGCCACTTCACATAGTAGAAGCACTCGATGAAGACCAAGCCTCTAGAATAATCGAATTCCTAAGTAACACAAAACTTATTAAAAAATTGTAAAATAATAATAATAATAAAAAAAAGTAAAAACTATTGAAGTGTAACATCTAATCTTAAGACTAACAATATTACCATGTAAACATATTACAGGCTAATAACCTTTGCTGTTGAAGCCTTAATTCTTAAAATAAATAAACAAATAAAAAAAAACCAACTAAGTAACGATGTGTAACAAATGGGTTAATGGAACGTAATTTCATTTTGTCCCTTCCCTGAAAATTACACTATCGTCCTTGTCTTATGACACATAACTGAGTGTAAGTAGTATGGTATATGTATATTCTATTAAAGTAATTTATTTTACTATTCATATTGCGGTAGGTTGAATTGATTGTTGTCAATTAATGATATTTGAAAACGTGTAAATTAATGTTTTATGCAAATCATTATACCAAGTGTTCAATAAGTTTAGAAACTCTTAATTACTGTATTCATATTTAAATACCTACATGGAGAAATAACAAAAAACACTACTATCTATTTATAATGTAAAATATTTATTAACCTCATTAATTATATCATATTATCGTTAATCAGTCTCAATTAGTTTGATAACCATATTCAAACTTATTGAAGACTCTGTATAGTTATTACTACATATGAGTAATTTATAATAAGGCTATTATGTTGGTCTCGGCGCTGATTTGTTTCAAATACTGCTAGACGGATATTACCATACACATATTTTGTAGTATTACCTTAAATGCAACTAAAAGTAATTATTCTACGACGAAATTGGAATTACTATTTATTTTTTATTTTTTGTTGGTAACGTGACCCACCCCCACTAAAAAAATGTGTTTAAATAGTATTATGAATAATAATTTTATCATTTAAATTTAATTTTTAAGATTAATTAAATTTTTTGATAACCTGTATTTTGTATGTAAATTTATATAATTCAAGAAAAAATTATTTTTGGACTACTATGATTCAAGAATATTGACTTCGCTATCATTTCAAGTGAAAATGAAATGTGTGAAAATCTGGAAATTTAATCGCAATATTTTTGAAAGAAAAAGCGAAAAAATTAATTTTATTTAAATTTTTGTAGTTGTAAATCATCTAAATTTTAATTTTTTCGTTTGTATTTATAATAATAAATTGTTCAGACTAATAGTATAATAATTTAAATTAATGTTTAACAAAATGTAATATTTATTTTTTCTCTAAAATTTGTAATTATAATAAAACTATTTTATATTTAAGTATTTAGGTTGATGGTGAAAACTAGGGGGACCTAGTAAGTAATGATATCTTACTCCGGGCCTCGCAAGTTCTAAGAACAGCTCTGTCCGGGACCATTGAGGATTAACCATTTCACATTACTTCTTAAAAGTTAAATATATTATGTGGATTTAAGTTAAACTTTTTTTCAACAAATAAAAACTTTATAAGGAATTATATATTACATTTTCTAATTTTAGGTATGAATCTTAAACATTTTATAAATTATGAATTACAATATAGATTGCAAATTATTGCGTTTGTGTCGAAATTTGTCAAAGTTTTTATTTTAAACGCTTATACAATAATATTGTGTACATGTATATTTGTTATTTTTTAATTTCTATATACATACATACCTATACACATACATACATACCTATATATACATATATACATACATACACACATAGCTACGCCATCACCCCTCTCCTTGGAATTCCCATTCCCTCTTAAATTTTTGGAATTTATAATTTTTACATGTTCTATAATTACACAAGATATATAAAAAAAATAATATATTATGTGATATAGCATAACATTGATTTACCGCCATAGAATCCAAGTATAGAAACGGTGTTTGAAAAATATAGCATTATTGGATTTGAATGCTGATATTCTATTTTTCGATTTTTTAAAAATTATATTAATATTTCAGTGCATGTAGTGTTCATATGACCATTGTTTTAATTTACGTGGTTTCAATTGACAACAACCATTTTAAATGTTAGATCATTTTTTATATACCTAATGTTTTACTTCCTTTGCCTTTCTTAATCTGACAATTAAAAAAAAAAAGGTTTTTCACAGATTTTCAAGCCAGGTTGGCTGGTTATGAATTATCGGTTCAAAATAAACTTAATAACAGGGGGGGGGGGCAATTTTTAAAGGGCACACATTAACTTTGATAAAGTATTTATTTAGGTACATACATATGTTACTTTCTACAGTCTCGTACAAAAAAAAAAAAAATATTTTTAATGTAGATAATAGTAATAAAAAAATATATATTACTATAATGTTGTTACCCTTGAAGTATAATTA
This sequence comes from Rhopalosiphum maidis, assembly GCF_003676215.2. NCBI lineage: Eukaryota > Metazoa > Arthropoda > Insecta > Hemiptera > Aphididae > Rhopalosiphum > Rhopalosiphum maidis. The sequence continues at coordinate 26,263,114 of NC_040877.1, read as the reverse complement.
CGTCAAAAACTAAAATTAGGGACATAAATATTTTTTTTGAGAGAACGAGGAGGGGCGATCGCCCCAATCGCCCTCCTCTGGATCCGTCACTGGAACACGCTTATGTAGTATGACTATTATTTTAGAATACTAAAAGGTGAACACTAATATAAGTTGTATACGAATTATTTATATTAAATGCAAACAAATATTTTTTTATCTTTGGGATTCTCAAACCTGAGATAAATATTAATGATTTTATATTGATGTTGTTACAAAATAAATAAGTTAAAAGAGAATTAATTTATACAGAAGGAATATTTGAAGACGTTACGAGCACGTTACACTAACTGTGTGTTTTTATTTCAGCACAACAAGCTGAGCAAACTAAGTTGAGTGGAGACGTTCTATTAGACTATATCACTAAGTATCTTTCATTTTATATGTTTCTTTGACATGCTTATCAAAGTCATTTATTTTAATTTTAGTATTATGGTAGGTTTGTTGATAAAATGTTTCCAAAAACATTGTATTAATTATATTTTTAGTATTTAATTATTATAATATATACATATATTATTTATACCACTGTATCAACTTCTGGTAACTCAAATAACATCTTTTTGTAAATATCGTAAGACAGTAAAAATGGGCTCATAGTATAAAAAATAAAAAGTACCTTAAAATAAATCAAAAGTGTCATTGCACATAGTAAAATTCAAAATAATATTATATACGTAAAAGTTTTAAGTCCTTGGAATGTTTTCGATTTAAATAATGAAATATTTAAAATCGTTATCCACCGTTGAAATTTGAACTTTTTAAAATGTATATACAAAATAACTGTTTGTATAAATTTTAGATATTTTAGCTCAAGTATGAAATAATAATAAGAAATATCATAATATCATATTAAATTTTAAAGTCTAAACTGTAAAAATTAAAGATTTGATACATTTTTTACTACAGAATACTTTAGTTTGTAACTTTTGTGAGTTAGTCGAATTTGTAAAAATTAATTTAGTTTTAAAATCCATATAAAATAAAAGTTGGCATATGTATTTTTAATAATGTGAGATATTGTAATAATAAATATAATATAATATATCTACTAGCTAAACCCTGTGTAATTCGTTGCCCCTACAAAATACATCCGTGTTAAATTTGATTGTCTAATTCTAACATTTAGCGTGAGTATAAATACTATTTTTGGTTTTCTGATTTAGTGTATAGATGATACAACCTTTACATAACTAATCCAGCGTTGCATTTTTTCAATTGATTAACCGATTATGTATCATTTTTTTTTAAATATTCATACTACCGTAAACATAACGAAGAGGTAGTATTGAAATCATTAATCAGGATAAAAACTATCCTATTTTTGATGGACCAAATCACACACATTTATCATAATTTCATAAAAATCGGATGACTAATTTCAGAGTGCGCCGGAGGACATATCCGTTGTACACCAAATTTTTATGATTTATACAAATATAAAATATATCTAAATAGCTTAAAAAGTGTCAAACTATTTTTAAAATTATGCCATGTATAAAAAAATGTTAAAATAAACATTTAGTGAAAATTTCAAGTATCTAAAATTATTCGTAATTTAATTACCACAAAAAAACAAAATCGTTGTGGGAGAAATTGTTATAATACTGGAATATCTGTCATTAAAATTTGAACTTTAAACGATTATTTATAAAATAGTAATTTTTTTTCTTGTAAAATTTTTAATTTAATATAGGCTAAACAAATATATAAAAAACCTAGTATTCAATTTTTAAATCTCAAAATTAAACAGAATTTTTTCTTTACAATTTCTAACTACAAAATAATTTGTAATTTTCCAGATTTTGATGAATTTTATAAAAATTCTTACTTTAAATGCTTATAAAAATTATTTCATCTATACATTTTTGATATTTTTAAATTTTTAAAAAAAAACCACCTATTAGAAACTTTTTGTTAAATTTTCAAATATTTGAATGAATATATTAACACCTAGTGAAACTAAAAAGTTCACTCGTCATTCGTTTTTGAATTATAATAGATTAATAAATTAATCAATAGTTAGTTAATTGAAAAAATGTATGTTTTTCTTAATTATTTTTTTGTTTTTCCCAATTTTAAAGAAATAACTTGGCCTTTTTTTATTTTTTTATCTCCAATGTACCAACTAGATACAATTTGTTACCAGAAGCAATTGCCAAAGTTGAAAAATCAAAGTATTTTTACCGTCTCAAAAGGCGATGACAGAGAAAAAAAAGCACATTGTAAAATCAATATATTTATTGTTTTGCTCAGAATCTTAAATTAATACTGTTTGAAAAAAGAATAAAGTATTGGAGTGATTTTTTTATTTTTTGAACAGATCGTATACATTTATTGGTTTTTCAATAATTTGTTAGTTTAGTATAATAACCTGTTAGTTCTTTACAAATAATGATAAAATTAGTGAATATGATCGTTATGTTTTAAAATTGCCAACTGTGTTAATTATTATTAACTTTACTCGTTCATTTTATAATGACATAAATGTTACATTTTTTTTTTTATTTATCTCTAGTTTTGTTAGTTATAATGTTAGATTATATTTATTGTAGTTGAATGAGTTATTACATTTAATATTTGTGCATATGTGCATATTTTATTATTATTTGCAATAATATTTTTAACTGTTTAAATTGTTCACAATAAGAAGATATATTCACATGTGTTAAATAAATGTTTTTATTGTCAAACGAATCACAATAAATATCTATACTCTAATACTATGATAATTTTCAATAAATTCTTTTGAAATTAACAAAATACTTTAAATTTTAGTTTTAAAATATGCATTATGTTCTGATTCATGCTTATGAGCTTATGATATATTATGAATTATAACTTCATATGATTGTGTTTAAATTGCTTTAAATTTATGTTATGAAGTTAGCAATCTTTAATTACATTATACGTGATATATAGTGTCCGGTTCTAAATTCTCTAAAATTCTCCAAAAAATAATCAGATATGCCCTTAGAAAATAACCAACATTTTTTTATAGACACGCAAATACAATATACGTTGTAGAAAATGACGATTTAACTTTCAGATTTTTTAACATTTCTTTATCTTATCAAAAAAATTCAAAAACATATTATCAAACTTATAAGGACGTACAATAAATAAACAATAGTTATACTAGAAATTAATACGTGATTTCCAACCACATCCGGTTATCGCATTCATATGAGTATATAGATTATAGAATGATTGACATCGGCATTTAGTGTGGGTGACAAATACCTAAAAGGCTGAAAACAATATGCATTTTAAAACCATATGCTTTTAATCATACAAGATTTTGATTTTCTTTATTTACACCAAAAGCTTAAACATTATTTTAAAAAAGCAAAACATTTAGTAATTTAGCATGTATGAAAAAGTTTTATAAACAAATTGAACTTAATTTCAATCCAGATTCGGTGGCTTGTGATTTTAAATTAGCAGATTTTATAGGTATAAAAGAATTATTTTTTTTTGAAATTTTCAAATGACTACTCTTGTGCCTGAACTTTCGGTCAAAATTGAGTGAGTTTTATTTTTTCCTTGGTACAACATGAAGCTTAGATATTCCATAAATATAATACTTATAACTGCATTAGATTTGTTTCCTATACTTGATTTGACGCATTAGACATTTTATCAGAAAATCTACAATATGAACATATAAATGTATTTGAATGTTTTGAAAATATTACATTGGCCGGAAAAATCTAGTCGTGAAAGTCGAAGACCGCCGTAATTTTCTCCAGCAATATAGATTTTATATACACGTATATAAACAAATAATCATTCAGAAGCAGCTAACCGACATTGAAATTAACAGATAAGTAGTAGTTACACTATCGGATTCCATAAATTGCTTGAAAAAAATTAAATTTGAATGAGATACTCAATTCGAGCAATTTATGGCAGGTCATAATCCACCGAAAATTTTTTTAAAAAATACATAAATACTGATAAACGGATATTAAAATTAATAGAAAAATATTAATAAAATAACATTTTAAATTTTATTAGAGGCATATCACATAACATTGCTTTAAAATAAATAATGAATTAAAATTAAAATGTAAATAGTTATTTTAATGTAAAAATGTATGTTGACGTACTAATTTTATTTGTTAAATTGTACATTTTATAATAAATTGAATTTTACTGTAAATTGTTTTAGAATTTTATTTAATGTTACATAAATATATATTAAATCGACTACGTTACCAGACGTTTGCGTATGTTATAGATACGTACACACGTAAAAATAATGTTATCGTTATCTGCGTTTTAGCGACGCATAGTATGTACATTGCACGTATGTATTTGGGTTTGACTAATTGAACTAATTTTCCGTTATAATACTACCGGAGAGAAATATTACTGTTCATATATCCATGTCTGTATTTGTAAAAAAAAAAAAAATGTATTCTGCATTAAATGCCGAAATGATAGTACCTCAACAGTATCGCTGAAATAACAAAGTCGAAAAGTCTAAGATCTAAGTTCAAATTGTAGTATAAAAATTTTAGTTAATGTTTGCCTTTATGTAATCATTATTTATTAGTTGTAGAATGAATACATTTAAAATGTGAATTACAATGGAATTTAAAAAGTATGTAATAGTATCATATTTTTCTTAAAAAATCTAACTGGGATTAAAACTTTGTAACTTTAAACTGTATAAATATATACTTATACGAATATGTCAGTGCATTTAGAGGTTATTTATGTATTTTTAAATTACATGTGAATATTTTTATTTAAATTTGCACACTCAAAAACGAACCATTATTAAGATCGATTATAGAGTATATACAAACAATTTAACTGGCTATAATTAATCTTAATCGATTCCCTAGTTGATTTGTTAAAACTTCTATTCTAACATTTTATTTTTCTAGTTATTTGGAAAAAGACTATCAATTAAATCCAATCTATTAATAAAAACGAAACTCAATTTATGTAAATACTGCTTGTATTCAATTTAAAAATTAGAAATTTTAAATTTAATTTACTAAATTTTTAAATTTTTGTATAAGCTCTAAACTAAATAATGAATAAACTTAAAAATGGTTTTTGGCTTATTATAATACTTCATAATTTGTCTAGCATGATATTTATTTTTTAGTGTAAAATATATATATATATAGCATACATACACATATATAAACATGCATTTAAGGTAAAAAGTATAATGTATTTATATTATTTCATGCCAAATTAATGTTTTTTGAATATTGAATGACAATTTTAAGTTTCTTCATTTATCCTTTTTGAATTACACAAGAAAGTGAATACATACATTCCACTTTTTACTTACTTGACTTCCGGCGTATTTATTTTTATCTTTTTTTTTTTCTTTTAAATTTTATAATATAGAACTTGAATTGATTTTAATAAATTTAAAGTAAAAAAAATGCAGTAAAAAAACTATATTTATTTAATATAAATACAAAACGCATATATTTATAATCATGTATAGTAATAATATTGTTGAATACCTTGATTATAACTGAAGAAAGAAACTTTATAGTTTTTTTTTTTTTATATATTCAATTTGTCAATTAAAATGGTTAATTTCAATCTAGTTTTGGACATGATGTAAAAGTACTTGATTCCCATCCATTAATAATTTGGTTTGTTACTGGAAATTGTCCACATCCACAATAGCAACCATAGTCATCTGTATCAAGCTGTCGTAAGATAATTCCTTTGTAGTTTTGTTTTGCATAAACTCCCTAAAAGATTTAACGAAATAATGTTAAAAATAGTTTATTAATAATAACTAACTGTCATCTTTACTATGAAGAGAAGTGGATAGAATTCTGACACAAAGTCAGATATTAATTCGTATACTAGAAAACTATATTATATTTTTTAAATGTTGAAAATACTTTTATAAATAAGTAATTGTAAAATAGAAATATAATCCCGAATAAGACCCTGGTAAATTAATATATTTTTTTTTATGTTTATTTTATAATATTTTAATATATTTACTTGATCATATGAAACTTGTGAAGGATTCGAACACCATTGGCATGAATTAGAATCGGTATTGTTACAATACTGTAATCAAAATTATTATAATTAGAATGTGTTGAACCACAAAAGAGTAAAATTTAAAAAAGGAGATATTTTTAACTATCCCTAAAAATTAGTTTCATAAAAAAACGTGTTATAAATGGCGTTCAGATTAATAAATTAAGTGTTTTAATTTATATATATAAAAAAAAAAAAAATGCTTATTTAGTTTTTCAAATTGACAATATTTTGAATATTGTCGTTTAACAAAATTTGTTGAATAATTTGTTTAAAATTTATAATATTATTTCATATAATTTGTAAAAATAGTTATTATGATTCTTCGCAAATAGAATTGTATATAAATATAATACATAACATTTGATTGCTTTAAAACAAAGTGCCTACATATTTCTATGAATTGACTATACTTATTGGTTGACCATTGGTTATGTATGCGTTAATAATAGATAATGTAAAAATTGATTTATTTGTATATTTGTATGTTATTGTGCAGCTTAATAATTTTTTAGAACCTATGTAAAAATTAAAAATATTGTATACCTATCGAGTGATCTTCTTTAATAGTAAACACTATTTTTTTCAGAATGTATCAATTTTTTATTTAAAATACATAAAAATTTAATTTTGGACGAAAAATTAGTTAGTTATAATTCATGGCTTATAAGTAATTTATATGTTATACTTTAAGTGTATTTAATATTTCAATAAACTCATTGGAGTAGAGCTTACTTTTTTACTGATCTTAACTTTAAATATTTTTCTAATCAATTAATTATTTATTCTGCATATAAAAAAAAAATGTTAATTTTTAATAACTTCAAATTATTTATAAAAATATTTTAGTAATTGAATGGTTGTTCAAATATCTAATAAGTGTTTATTGATAAAAAAAAATATATTGGTAAAGAATGTACCTAATTAATTCTTATATTGAATCAAATATTAAGTAGTATAGTTATAATAGGCAGCTAAATATATAATTCAATTTTCTCTATATATTTATTGTTTACGAAGATATGATAAGTTATTTTATAATATGCTCCAATTGAAACAATTTGGTAAAGTTTGGTCGAACGATATGAGCATGATTATCGCGTTAAAATTTCAATATAAAATATCAATAATAAAATAAATTTAATATCTATTAATAAATTAATAAATATTAATTATAAAATTGATCATACTTTAGCATAAGATGTAAGTTGCTTTCCGTTTTTGCCAGCAAGAGAGGTTGGAATTATTACTGATACTTGTAACATAGCGTATATTTTCGATTTATCCATTGTTGAATTATTAATAGCATTATTAACTAATTCCTGAAAAAAAATCAGCAAATAATGTTTTGTTTTCGGGATTTGTTAGTATTTATAAGTATAGGTACATACTATAGTCCACATAGTTGGACTAGTGGATTTTACTGGACTCAAGCCAAGTTGTTTTGCTTCTGCATCGCATATGTTTAAATTCTCAAAATTAATTGAGTAAAATTCCAAAATTGTATTTGTTTTTGTAAAATCAAAAACTTGAAGAGCATGATTTGAATGCAATTAATTAGTTTATATAAACATTAAGAATAACAATTGTATATTATTCTTTATAGTTTATAACTTACAAGTATATAATATACATACATTAAATTATTTATTATTTTATTTTTATTATGCAATTAGACTTACGTGTTTTATCTGGAAAAAATGTATATCCCGGTCCATCTACAACCAATCCAACTTTTAATTGATTAATTTCTTTTTTAATAGAAGTGACAAAGTCAAATATTTTTTGTGCAAAGTTTTCTATGCCAGCCTAAAAAAATATTATCTATTTAATTAAAATAAAATGTTTGTATTATGTAAGATATTTATTTTAAATATAAGTTTTTTAGTTGAAATGAATTTTATTGCATTTATTTATTTATTGTGTTATAAATTTATAATGATATGATAATGTGTGAAAACTTAAGGTCATTTATCAAAGAATCAGAAATAAGTCGAAATAATTCGTCATCAGTACCACATTCAGTAACTGAAGTAACAAATACATCTTTAAGTTTATAAAATCCTCATAATAAAACTAAATAAAATTTTATTTCGGTTTTGTTTACGATTATTTTAAATAATTATCATAATTTTAAGTATTTAACTTTCAGTTTATATAGAACTTTAAAACTACAATAAAATAAAATAATTTCAAACAAATTTTTTACTCACATATAGGTCTCGACAATTAATCATAATACCAGTGATTTTATATGTATTTAAAAAATTGATAAATGGATCAAATGATTCCTTCTTGAATACATTGGGATCCGGGGGACTCAATATTGAGTCCCAATCATCAGATATTTCAAACCCAATGGATACGTAAACCGGTTTGTTAATTTCTGTCAAGCTTCTTATGATATCTTTTATCATCAAAATGTCAATATTTTTATATACAGTATTTAATATAATTTATACTCTATTCGGAATGAGATTAGACCTTGGCAACGACCAGTTTTTATCGGGTAGCGGTCAGACAACATTCGTTTGTCAACCGCACTGAGTCAACTACGCCTGTACGCCTGTTGTATAATAAAGCCACGCCCATGCGTCCAAGAGGTCTGTTCTCATTCCTAATAGAGTATAGCATGTATAAGTTAACTTACAGTTATTAACATTTATTCACAATGGTAATAAGTTATTAATATTATATTATGTTTATTTATTACTTACTATGTATTATTTAGTCATTAAAAATAATTAAATGGTAATATTTTACAGTTATAGATTATAATAAATCACTTAAAATACATTGTAAGAATGTTTGGCTAGCATCACATATTATATAATAATCAATATAATAATTATAAGTAGAGAACGGATTTTAATGCAAATTGCATTTCTTTCAAAATATCCCAAAACATTGCTTTCCAAGCATAAAATTAATTTCACACATAAATTAACTAAAAAATATAACTTTTTTTAAATTTTTTTTTTTAAATTTTTAGTGCATTTTTATGATTTTAAATAATTTTTATGGAAGAATGAATAAAATTTGATAAAAATTTAATTAAAATTCATTCTAAAAGAATACAATTAAGTATTATTTATTTTACCTGGTCTCTTAAAAAAATATTGTACTAAAGAAATGTTATCTTTTTTTTAAATTTATTAATGGTTAAGGTATATGGCTAAACAGATTACCTTATTTATACCTTTATAATATATATGTATAATCAGTTGGAATTTATATATTTTCATATAGTATCAACAAAAATGAGTAAACAGTTTAATTTAAATGAACTAATGTATAATTTGTTTATCGTTACTTTTATCTCCTTCCATTACATGAGTATTAGTACCATCATTACGGTCAAAAGCAAATTGACCAATTGAAAATGATTCACAACGTTCTGGAATTTCGTTAACATTAAATATATAAGGACTTGTCCAGACATGTCCAGCTATTTCGCAAATTATCTGATTTAAACTGCCATCTTTAACACATACAATATTACTATATATTGGATAGAATTAATATTTAATTAAAAAAATTATTAGTTTTAATATTTTAAACTTCAATAAAAATTGAATTAAAATGACGAGTTTAAGCATTTTAATTTACTCTTTTTATCAATCATTATTTGATTTTTCAAAATATGATTTTTAGAAACTTCAAGTATACTTAAAGACTATGTTTTCAAAATCTTTATTTGTTTTTTTTTTTATTAAAAAAAAAAATTGTTTATAAAATGAAAACCCTTTTTCTATTATACATAACGTATTAAATAATTTTATTGAAAATAAAAATAAAAATTTGAACCAGTCGGTTTTTTTTAACTTTATATACTTAAGACAATATGTGTTTGATAATGGGTTCGAATTAAAGATATGGAGGTGATGATTTTATAAAAATTGTTATATGTAATATGTCTATCAATATAAATAATTTGTAAAAATGGCCAAAGTAATAATAAATACTTGAACTAATATAACATACATTTTCTATTTTTGTAAAATCATATCTAAGGACTATAATCCTTAGTATTATTATTTTGATAAATACGAAATTGCTGTATACATTTTTGGTTATGAATACATAAACAATTTGAAGAAGATTATTTACCAAATAATTTACTGTACAATTAAGAAATTTTCTTTGTAAAATAGAAGTTTTTATTTTTATACTCGTAATTCTAAAAATCAGTGTTAGAATAATTAAATAAATAATTTTTTATAGTAGTTTTTATTATAGTGAATAATCTAATATACTTTTACCCTATCAAAAAATGTAATCAAATGTATTTTATTAATTTAATTTATTTAATAATTTTGTAAACACTTAAAATAATAATTATGTAGGTATTTTTTCCAAAAAACAATTTATTTACCTTGTGCTGTAATCGATGGAGAATATAAAAGTATACCCAAAATAAGCACTAATATAATTTTCATTTTAATTATTACATGAATTAGATGAGATATTATATCAACTTAAAGTTATTGCAATTATCATTAAATGTTTCGTAACATTTTATTATAAAAAAACAATTTTAAATAAATTGTTAAGTGTCATTTATAATTTATTAATTATTTAACCAATAAATAATGTTTATGATTAATATCTAAAATTAGAACACATGTGATATAAATGTACTAAACAAATATTGTATTTAATGGTATACAAATATAAAAATTAAAATATATGTGAGTAATTAGTATATACTCGTAATAATAATATAATCATCTAAATTGTATCTAAAATGTTTCATTTTTTTGTTTTCAGTTATATTATGAAAATAACGATTAGTACTATAAATTGTAACTTAATCCGCTGTATGGTTAGTTTTTATTTTTTGTAACTATAACGATTCAATTATAAACTAAAACTATGTTAAGAATTATATTGAATCATAATATATTTTAGGTCCTCAGAGGAACGATTTGACGTATTTGGACGTATTGATTGTACAATAATGTTATTAACGTGTAAAATATATCGTTTGTTCAAATAATGTTAAAATTTTTGAAATTTATAGTTTTTGCACGTACTATAATTATTCTTGATTTAAGATTTTTACTTAAAAAAAATTATTTCCATCTTATTTTATTTAAAAACTGTTATATAAAATATTAAAAAAAACTAAAAATAAACTAAAAACATAATTCAAATCATAGTTTTATTAAAAAAAAAAGTTATAGCGGAAGAAGTAATGGTGTTAAAAAATACATAATTATTGAGTTGGAAGTCGATATTTTAATTCAGTGCAATTCAGTGGGGTGTTCATGTGATAATATTTTTTATTGATATAGTTTCTATTTATAATATCAATTTAAAATGTTAAATATTTTGTTTTATTTGCCTAATATTATAGTTCCTAGAATTCCAACAGTTAAAAAAAAAGTTAATTTAGATGATTTTTAAACAGAATATAAATGTTGCAACTAGTCAAAAAAGCTGTTTGTTTTAGTATTAAAACTTATTGAAGTTTTTCTAAATAATTTTTTTAATATATAGCAAATATTTTTTTCAAATTAATCAATATAAGTGATTCTAATACCATACTCATTAGTCATGTAGTATGACAATAATTTTTATACCGTAAAATTTAACACTTTAAAAAATTGTACAAGAATTACGGATACCTAATGCATTCAACTATAGTTTTCTCTTTGGAATTATTATAGAAACACAGCCAATTTAATAGAACAACAATATATGTTTACACACTTATACTTACATATTTACTTAACTTAACTAAACAGTAAAATTAAAGCGAAAAACCCGGATTTGGAATGATTTTAAATGGTTGTTCAAAACTTAAACAAAAATCCTCTTGTCTCAAATACGAAAACGCAAGAAAAAAAAAAACAATCTACTAGAAAATGTCTTTAAAATCCTAAGACCTCAAATAGAAATATCAAACAAAGAAATAAATTTATTAAAAAAAAATCAGAATTAAATAAATAAAGAAATTTATTAATAAATTTAAGTAACAAAATATGCAATTAAAAAAAAAAAAAAAAAAAAAAAAAAATGTAAACCTTAATGTTAACAACCATGTTAATGTTGCTGAAGTAAGTAGATTAATAATAATAATAATAAAAAATCGTTGTATAAAACATCCGCCAAAAATTCCCCAATATAGGTAATTTTTATGATATATTGATATCATTGTATTGCACTTCTAGAATTCAAGCCAATCAATTTTCTAACAATTGACAGTTCATTCATATTATAACCCAATGTTCTTATCGATAATTTCTTATATATTTTTTTTTTATAATAAAATAAACTTCTTTACCTATAACCATGTATAACTATGTACCAGATGGTCAAATAAGAGTAATGACAAATCATTAAATCAATCATTTAAATACCGGATTTGTTTAAGTAATATTTTTCTTTTCGTATAATACAAACCATATAGGAAGGAGTATTCTCATAGGGTATACTACATAAGATTTTTTTTTCAATATTATTGAAATGCTCATTACCATAAGAAAAATATTTTCATTGTATTAAATGTTTATATTTGATGATATAGTATACTCTCAAAAAAATTAATGGGAACACCACTGCATATAGACCTTTTGTACGCATCTAACAAATTCCTCTTTCTATTCCAATCCATTGTGTTATTTATTTTTATTGATTCGTTGTTATCATTTCTATTCTATCCAACTATCTTTGACGAGGTGTTCTCTTTGGTCACTTTTATTTTGAGTTTCTTATCAGGACATTTCGTATAAGTCAAAAGCTTGTTAAAGTTGGCCCGCACACCCTAATTGTTATTTTACTTATATAAAAAAAAACTAATACTTGATTTGTTTATAAATAAAGATTTATAAACAAATCAAGTATTAGTAGCCATAGTAACCATTAGCCTATAAAGTAGGCTAATGGTTTTTTTCATCTTTCATATTTTTGGTTATGATTTTGAACAGGACAGTAAATTTTCCGTTAACTTTTTTATTAAAATTTAAGTAAAATTTTTTCGGTCCCCTTTGTTGTGAATCATTAAAATGTTGTATGTTACATACGAAATAACAAAATGAATCATTGAAATACTGGTTGAATGTAATATTTTTGTTTTAATGTAATACATGCTATGGAGACCTTTTGCTCCCTTTTATCAAACGTAAAATATACTTAATAATTTTAAAATTTTAAAATTTTGTACTTTATCTTTAAAAAGTCAATGGATAAACCAGATATGTTTGAATGGGTTTACGTATACAATGATTTATTATTGAATTTAAATAAACATAATAAACATTACACATTGATTTACTCAATTAGAAGATAAACTTGACGCCTCGTGCAGAGTGGTTAAATACTTTCTACCTTTAATCGACTTTACTTCTAGTGTATTATCTCTATTTTTTTATAATTGTACATATTGGTACATATTATGTTATTAAAATTTATAAATCAATTTTTTTTTTTTAAATCAATATGCCAATGCAATAACATTTTATATTTACTTAACAGAAATACACATTATACTTAGCTTAAAAAAGTGAAATTTTATCATTAACTTTTATTTATCTTTAATTAAATTGATTAATATAGTTTATTTATTTAATGTAGGACATTCTGAAAAAGAATTTGATTTCCATCCGTCGATTATTGACTTTGATACTGTATATTTTGAACAACCACATTTGTTATCGAAATCATCTGCATCAAGATATTGTATAATAATTCCAGAGTAGAACTGTTTCACGTAAGCTCCCTAAAAGAAAGAAACGACAAAATAAATAATACTAACAATACTTGTGTAGAAACAGCCGAAATATTTCCTCAGATACCTAATTTATAAAGATGTGAATAAAACTTTGATATAAATTCAATAATTAATTCATACATTAAAAAAACTATATATTTATTATTTTTAAATGTTTGAAAATATTTTTATCAATAAGTAATATTGTAAAATGGAAATATAACCCCAGACAAGTTATGTAATTTTTATATTTATAATACTATATAATTTACTATATTTACTTGATCATATGAAAGTTTTGAAGGGTTCGAACACCATGTACATGAAGTAGGATCGGTATGGCTACAATACTGTAATCAAAGTAATAACGATTAGAATGTTTTGAACCAAAAAATAGTAAAATATTAATAAAAACGATATTTTAACAATTCCAAAAATCTATTTCACGTGAAAAATATAATAAGTTGCTCTAAAATAAGCATGTTAAATGTTTTTATTTGTTATAAACGTTTTAAATTTAACACAATAAGATTCCTAATAAATATATTGGTTACCAATTATATAATACCGAAAATATAGTGTTAAAATATTTTTTTATTAGCGTTTGAAGTTATGGCAAGACAAATTTTTGATTTCTTTTTTTCAATTCAATGGAAAATTTTCTCTTGGTAAAATAGTTTAAAAATTGTATTAATAATTTATTTATTTTATGTAAAGTTCCTAAAATTTATAAAAATATCGAAAATTTACAAATTATTTTATAATTAAGAAAAAAAAATTAAATATATGAGCAGATTACTATACAAGCATAATTTTGTATAATGTATTTAGTGATTTATGCTGAAAAATTATTTCCATTCAGAATCATATAATTTATTTACTGTGATATATCATTAAATTCATTTTTAATACATTCATTTGCAGTGACTAACTCTACACCTACTGTATATCAAACTTGCTCCTTTTTTTTAAAATAAAAATAACTTTCCACCATTAAATAAATATTTATTAAAAAATGCATCATACATCAGAATAATCTGTAGTATGCAAAAAGAATTTGGCAGAAGGTTCTGGAATCATTACAGATACTTGCATCGCAGCATATAGTTTTGATTTATCCATAGTTGAACTAGTGACAGCAGTAGTAACAAGTTCCTGAAAAAAACGTGCGAAAAAAATGTTCCTTTTTAAACTATAAAATGTTAATATTTTTAATAATAAGTGCATACTAAAGACGTCATATCCGGACTAGTGGTTGTTACTGGAAGCAAACCGATTTCTAATGCTTCATTATCACATACGTTTAAATTTGACATATCAATGACATACATTTCCAACACATCATTTATTTTTGTAAAATCAAAAACTTGAAGAACATAATTGAGACATAAATAATTTATTCACATAAATATTAAGAACAATAATAATTTGTTGTACTTGAATATTTTATATTTACGATTATTATTTGTAAAGTTTTCATAGATTCTTCCAGTTAAAACTAATCCAACTTTTAATTGATCTACTTTATTTTTAATCGAAGTGACAAAGTCACTTATTTTTTGTTCTAAATTTGAAACTGGGAGCTGAAACAATTATCCATTGATGGGATATATATTTTATTTTTATGTAATTTTTTTTTAATAATTTAATCTGATAATCAGTCTATGCATTATATATGATGGTTCAAACTTCAAACACGTTTTTATAAGCTGAGCCCCGCACAATTATTACACACATTAATATTGACTGAACTATTGCAAATTATACCATTTTTAGTCTTGGAATATCCAAGATATTTCGTAGTTCATTAAAAATATAGAAAAATTTCCTGATATGCATTACTATACCATTTCAATGTAAGATTTTCATTGTAGATGTTTATCAAATATTACTCTAAAATATTTGGCTGAGCTTGCTCTAGTTATAATATATCGACAGTTTTTTTTTTACAAATATTTGTATTTTTTTTCACAGTTTTTTTCATTTTATTATTATTTGCTTTGGTTTGTTTGAACTAGCCAAAGGTATAAAGTTTGATTTTTCTTTATTAAGCATTAAATTATTGTCCGTTGATAATTTATTAACTACTGACAATCCTATGTTTGATTTTTTTCCCACATTTGACAAATATTCACTCTAAAAATAATACCGTATCGTCAGAAAAAGTTAATATGTTACCATTAATATCCAAATTTAATAAGTCATATACATAAATTGAAAATTATTGTGATGGACCTTATACGGTTCCTTGCTGTACACTATATTTAACGTTAACAATAAATGAATCATTTACAGTGGCTTTAATTCCGACTGTTTGAGGCCTATTAAAGAGATATGGTAAGAACCATTATCAAAATGTGTTATATCCTATTATTGTTTTAGATTATTTCAACAGTATTTCATGTGATGTTGAATCAAATGCTTTCGCTATGTCCAAGAACATACCTAAGTATTTTTTGTTTTTGTTTAATGCTCCGTGTATTAAATTAGAAAAATAGTAGATTGTATCGTCCATCTTAGCAACCTGTATTCTCCCTAAATCCAAATTATTTTTTATTAAATGTTCCGTAATCATTAATGAACCTTGGTAATTGTATTTTTGTAAATTTTTTAATAATATTTGAATACTATGAAACTCTTAAAACAATTTTAAGCGAGAAAATATTTTGAGGGGTGGTTTCTGTCCTTGAATTGGAGCTTTCTTGTGATATGAATGGTTAAGAACAAAAAATTCCCATTACTTATTTTAATGAATAGACAGATATTTTTTTTTGTAAATCATTGTAAATATAATACGTAATTATTCAGTATAAATAATATTTTGATTGCAATGTTTTTTCAAAAATAAATTTAACTTGTCGTATTAATTATATAGTAAAGGAAAAAAAAATTCTATTATAACAATATTAACATGTCATAAATTACATAAATTATACTTATAGTAATATAGGCTGACAAACCGTCATTTTTCGTACGTAATGATTTATAATCAAATTTAAATGTAATACATGCATTACAGTGATTTACTCAAGTACGAGGTACATTCGAAACCTACTCTACAGCAGATTGGTTACCTATTTTCTAAACTATGGAACAATTTAAATTTAAGCTCAATTTCTCCATATATTTTTATAATTGTACATACCATATAGTTTAATGTAGTCATTTAGAACCATTATTTTTTTTTTTTTAATTAATATAATGCAATACAATAAAAAGTTATATTTACTAAACAGAAATACATATTTTAATTGATGTAGTTAAACATATTATTACTTTTAATTAATCAACCATGTATATTGATTAGTTAGAAATTATTTAGATGATTATAACTGTTTAAAGAAAAAAAATCATAGATTTTATTATTATTATTAATTTTAAAATGAATTGGTTAACATTCATCTATTTTAGAACATTCCGTAAAAGTACATGATTTCCACCCATCAATAATTGTATTTGACACTGGGAATTTTCCGCAACCACAACTGCATTCATAATCATCTGCATCCAGACTATCTAGGAATATTCCAATGTAGAATTGTTTTGCATAAGCTCCCTAAATCAAACAACAAAATTATAATAAAATGTATTGTACAATATTCATAATTAATATAATTAATCATTTTCCTTCTATGTAGAGAGGTAGATTAAACTGAAACAAATTCTGAATTAAATTTGTATTCTATACAAACTATAGATTTATTTAAAAATTAAT
This sequence comes from Rhopalosiphum maidis, assembly GCF_003676215.2. NCBI lineage: Eukaryota > Metazoa > Arthropoda > Insecta > Hemiptera > Aphididae > Rhopalosiphum > Rhopalosiphum maidis. Next base: position 26,245,607 of record NC_040877.1, on the reverse strand, counting down.
GTAAAAATAAAAAATAATCTCGGATAAGTCTTTGGATAAATAATTTATAATTTATATTGGCTTAATTGTTTATTATATTATTAATATATTTACTTGATCATATGAAAGCTTTGAAGGGTTCACACACAACTGGTGTGAATTAGCTAGATCGTTACTGCCACAATACTGTAATCAGATTGAGAAAGTAATTTAACTATACATTTTTAGATTTTCTTTGAATTATATTTATTTTCATAAACATTTAACATTTTTAATTTATTTTTTATATTTTTATGGGCTAAGCTTCTTTTTACATAGATTTAATATATTATAGTTTATATTTACATTTACAATAGTTCATAACATAATAATAAGTTAATAATGGCAACAATACTGCATAATATTATTCATATCATGTATAAAATACACAAAATAATATTTTAAAATGCAATTTTGTATCAAAAATTAATTTAATATTCAAATATTGCTAATAGTAAAATAAATTACTTCACATAATGTCCTCTTTTTAATCTAAATGTACTATACATAATAAAATAATTATTTATTTTATGATTAACCATACTATTGAATAAGTTGTGATCTCTTTATCGAATTCTGCAACAAGTGATTTTGGAATAGTAACAGTTACTTGTATCAAAGCATAAATTTTTGATTTATCCATAGATGAACTCATTACAGCACAAGTGACTTGTTCCTGAACATAAATGCGTGTATAATTTTTTCTTATAAATTAGACAATTTTACTATTTATACAAAACAGGTACATACTATAGATGTCATAGTTTCACTAGTTATTGGACTCGTACCAGTTTTTTTTGAATTTTCATTACATTCGTTTAAAAATGAAAAATCAATGAAATAAGTATCCAAAATATCATTTGTAAATGTAAAATCAAAAACTTGAATAACATAATTAAAATATTATGAAATAATTTACAAAACCTATAAGTATACACAAAACATCTATTTTACTCACGTGTATTATTTGGAAACATTTCATAGTTCAAACCAGTTATGATTAAACCAACTATTAATCCATCTATTTCTTTTTTAATGGAAGCGGCAAAGTCACCTATTTTCTGTGCCAAATTTTCTATTTTAACCTAAAAAAAAGTATAATATTAATTTATTTTATTTCTATTATTTACAGGAATACGAGACAAGCCCAAAAAATAGTAGTGTAACTGTTAACAGTTGGTGAGTTTTGTTCAATGTCCACGACGGTTTTGATAGAAGTAGATGATTAGCCCGATGATGTTTTGGTTTATGTGTGGTTGAGAGTTACTTGGAAGTTAATTTTACATGGCTACAAGTATGTAAGGGACATCGTGTTGGTAAGTAATGGTGAGGTTTGTTTCTATTGCGTTATTATTTGCTTAAATTCAAGATGGTAGGATCTAAGTTTCTCACATTTCTGCCGAAGTCTTGTCGTGAACTATAAATATTGAAAGTATATTCACTGCTTGGTTAGACTTAGTAGAACGAATTTTGAACCAAGTATGAAATACAGTGTCTTAATTAATGTAAATGACACCTATAATTGGTCTAGGTTTAGAAGAAATATTTTTACCCAGACGGATTGGTTTGAATTCAAAAAGTGCATCAGTTGAAAGATTTTAGAGAAAAGAGCGGTAAGGGAGATCTTGTCATCTCAAGTTCTCAAGACCACAAGTCTATTAATGGAGATTTGGGTACATTGAAAATCATGACATTCGATTTATATCTCTCATATATTTGCTGTACTCTTGAAGAATATTAGTATATTAGTAATATTAGTAGTTATTGGAGGTATGAAGGGATTAGACTTAAGTACTAGAATATTTTAATCAAGCACGTTAAATTTTTTTAACGAGCAATTTTTTTGGTGATGTATACAAATTACTAGGAAAGAGTTTCAAGGGGTAACTTTAATTTCATATTTATATCTTTTTGTTCTGAGTAGTGTAAACTTATACAATTTCCCTAAGAATATCAACATATCCTTGTATAAGAAATTAAGACGAGTTTGACTTAACCGAAGTAGAAAAGGTTAATCAAGTCCTGGTGATGATTGCTTGTTTAAACTTTTAAAGTATGTTGTAAGATAAAAATAGTGATTGACTGCAAGACCAAAAGTATAGCCTAAAGCATGGGTCACCAAATGGCGGCCCACGAAAAAATTTTATCCAGTTCGTAGATAAAGAATAAACAACACATATTACGATAATATTAAATGACGTGTCACGTGTTATTGTTGTAAATTATTATTTTGTTAAATATTATTGGTTTTTACCGACAACAGTTGATATATCGGTTGCTATCGATTGTTCATTTTTTTCACTAAAATTTTTCTATTTTATTGTATTTATAATTAATTAATTAATTACTTTTAATTTTTTTCAAATATTTTTAATATTAATTATTTTAATTAATTAAAAATAATGTTCTCATTACATTCAATTTTCAAATAAAACCTATATTGTCCTAATATATTATATTAAAAATGTGTACTTAAAATGTTGATGGCTCTTCAAAAATTTTCATATTCCTTATGTGACCCTTCAAAAATAGTAATTGGTGACCCCTGGCTTGAAGTATAATGGATAGATATAGAATGTATAAGCGAACACTTAGATTTGATGCGCAAACGAGATTCATAATATATTATATATTATAGAATAGTATAGATAGTAAAAATGTGTACAATAGATAGCGAAGCGTGAGACTTTATATTGAGCGAGCAGACTAACACTGAAACAATGAACACTGTTAATAAATAGCTGATCGGCTTAACACAACCGTAGATTATGAAAAGTGGACACGGATTGTTCAAACTAGGAATTCAAGGTTTTTTATTAGAGAACTAGAAATAACTTTACACTAATACTATTAGATAACTAGACTTTACATATTACTACGGCACTACGTCATATTTATAAAATAGTAATACTATTTTTAATGATACTGACTAAGATTATATTGAAATATATCTATTCAGAACATTTAATATTCTAGTAAAAGAAATTATGGAAAAAAATATAAAATATTTTGGTTTTATTTATGGATATTGAATTTATTATTAAAATTTATCATTTTAAAATTTAAAATTTAATTAATATTAGAACGTAACAACTACGATTTAATAAACAATTTAATAATACCATATTTAACTCACATATATATCTCGGCAATTAATAATAAGACCACCAATTTTGTATTTATTTAAAAAATCGACCAATGGATTAAATTTTTGAGTATTGTATAAATCTATATCCGGAGGATCAAAAATTGTGCCCCAATCATCTTCATCTATGAACCCGATGCTTAAGAAAACAATTTTGTTAGCTTCTGACAAACTTTGTATTATATCTATAATTATTAAAAATTAAAATATTGATATGATTACAAATTACATAAAGTATTTAATATGTAGTTTGTATTAGTTATCTCATTAGTAATTATATAAAAATGTATAAATAGGTAATAATAATAATTTATCGATATGATATGTACATTTGTCATTATATAATAGTCCAAAATAAATAAATGGTGAGTTATTAATAACGGTTATTAAGTATAATACATTACAATGTAATAAAAAAACCACTGTATTTATATTTGGTTATCGTCACTGACAACCAGTTTCGCATTTTTATCTAATTACTAGTTATATTATTATTGCCGATCAACTTCTGTCACACACCATTCATTTTAGATTCGAACAAGGAAATGTAACTATGAATGCATTATACAATGATAATAAATTAATAAATGTTTTATTTTTATTAATATGTCTGTCATCACTTATTGGAGTAGTAGAGATGATATGATTTTCATAATTAAGGGTGGTTTCTTGTTAATAAATAGATGAAGTTGGTACTTTGGGGTGATCAAGAGTAAAATCATCCGAATACTTTTCAAATAATCAGTAAAAAAAAGAATGAAAGAGAAACTGAATTGTATACGAAACCAGATTTTTATTAGATTAAAAAGTTAGAAAATTCAATGGATATTTTTTTACCACATAACCATAGAATTTTAAAATAAAAAAAATTATAAGCAGTATTTAAAAAAATAATATTTGATTTACATTTGGATGTAATTTGATATTTACATGCGCGAAGAATGGCATTTTTATTTATTTTAATTTGTTGTAATTCAAAAGTATTATTTATTGGGACTTGGAGTTTTTATTTATATTTTTATAATTTATACACAAATACAATGTTTTTGGAAAAAATATATTGTAATATTTTTGTAACTCTACAAATATAATCATTATTTTAAATAATTTTAAAATTTATTTTATAGACATTTGAATTTAAAATTTTGACAAAATAAAGTATTCAAAAAAAGAATAACTATTTTAGTTATATAGTTGTAATATAAAGGTATTATCGGGAATTTGAAATTATTATACATTTTATTTTATTTTTCTATAATATACAATGACGGTTTTTAAGTATTTAGATTAATATTAAGCTATTTCTTATTTATACGGTATAATCCCAACTGTATGACAAAAAGTAAAAATGATTACTTTAATAGTAATGTAAATATATCGTTAATGTATTTAATATTATAAGCTGTGAATCATTTTTGGTATACAATGATTTATTAAAAAGATACTGGCATGTGCTGTCTCCGTCTTACTAACATAGGTATAACATAATAAACTTGAGTTCAGCAGAATTTATTTTAGTCTTAATATTAGATTGAATTTATCTATTATACTTTATAAAACTTAATTTTAGATATATAATCGCATTCGTATAAACTATTTTTTATTGATGTTATTATTTTAAAGCGAGTTATAGCTGGGTATGTAAAATGTATTACATCTTTAAAATGCATATAATTCACTCTATAAAAGTATAATATTTATAAAACACTATAAGATGCCTTACTGCCTTAGATTATATTCTTAGTTAGTTTGGTAATAGATTAATTTACTTTAAATTTACCTTATTTTCAATAAAAAAGTAATAACATAAAATCGATTCTGATGAACGTAAATTTGCTATGTTATACGCATTAGAAACTGTAAAAATTAGAAAAACGAAGACAATAAATGCTAGCGTGACAAATACAAATTACAATACAAATTTAAATTAAAACATGCATTACAATAACTTACACTTATTCAAATACAATTGATATCTGCTAATATATAATGGAGCCTATTATATAAGTATATACTTTCCACATTGTTTCTATTTTAAATATTGATACTTGATTCATTCAATTCCATTTTAAATATTGAATAATTAATTATTTTTTCCCATTATTAAGCTATTAGTTATCTAAAGTGAAATCAAAAGGTGTACCTCTCGATATTTGATGGTACATCAACTTATCTGTTTATTAATATTCGTTATATTTTCTTTTATACGCAAACGATTAGAGTTGTATAATTTTTAAGTTATTAAATCATGCACATAATATGTTCCTCTTTTAATATAAATATCATAGAACAGTTTCAAAAATAAAAAAAGAATGCAAAAAAATATAATAGTATAAGTAAGTATACCTTAAATGAAACTGTCTTGGTGGAATTTTTTTCAAAAATAGTTTTTTTGTATTTATACATAGTAAATAAATACATTTAAACGGGCCACCCCATATATTTAACAAACAGGACTATATATACTCACATAACGTAAAGCCGAAACATTGAAAATCAGTTCAATCTACAACCTAAAATATGTATGTGTATTTAAGATATTTATAATTACTTTCATCTGCTTCCATTACATAGGTACAATCGTCACGGTCAAAAGCAAATTGACCTACTATAAATATATCACAACGTCCCGGTAATTCATTTATATTAAATATATAAGAACTGTTCCACATTTGTCCAGCTATATTGCAAATTACTGGATCTGCATTGCTCTCATCTTAAACACAGAAATACATATTCTATGGATGTAATAAATAATAAATCAAACAAATTATCAGTTTTAATGTTTAAACAATTAAAATGATGAACGAATTTAAAATTTAATTTTAATGATATTTAAATAAACAAAAATATTCTTACATAATATTATGTATGTAATACTATAATATTATTATTAATATTTATTTTTATGATTAAATAATTTATTTAATCATATAATTATATTTAGCTAAAAACGTAATCAAACCTATTCTATTCCTTTTAAGTTATCTAATATTTTTGGAGTCACTAATACAATTAAAAATTATAATAAATAATAAACAATTTTATAATCACCTTGTGTTGAAACTAATGGAGAATAAAAATATATACTTAAAATAAGCAATAATATAATTTTCATTTTAATTATTACAATGTATTATGTATGCGATATTGTTTCTACCTAAAGTGCTAACAACTATTTACTATTGCTGAATAGCATTTTATTATAGAAGCAATTTTAAATCAATTATAAGCTTTTATTAAATTTATAATTTATTAATTGTTTAATTACCTAATAATGTCCATAATTAATACAAAAAAAATAGGACATCTGTCATGTATTAAACTATATTGTACATTATAGTATGAAATCATAATATATGTTTGTAAATAATAAAATGTTACATAATCATCAACATTTTACATGATATGTTTTATTATCTTTATTTTAATCACGTAATTAGAAATTAGAATAAACAATGATATCATAAATTATTATCTGTTGATGGCAAAAGAAGACCTAACAATGTGCCAATCATGCGGCACCACGCTCTCTATCAAAAATATATTCGAGGAGCGCAGACACAAATAGAGAAACTTATTGATATAACTATATAAGTCACCTGATTAGAACAAGTCTAAATCCAAACCAACCAATGAAACAAACACAATTGAGTTTTTTAAATTACTCGAAATATTAAATCTAATATAGACAAAAAATAATAAAATGAACATACCTAGATATCTAACTATTTTAATTAAAATTGTATTTTTCTTCTTTTTTTTTTAAATATAATAATGTATGTATGGATATAACGCTAGTAGTGGTCAAAGAAAAAATTTTATAATTTCAAGACTAAAAAAATACCAAAAATACTTTAAATTTGTGTTATCATGAATATTTAATAAGAATTTAAAATTATGTTAAGAATTTATTATTAAATTAAATCATCGAAATTATATTTTGTAGTATTGATAAAAATATTTAAACAAGTTCAAAACCCTCGAATATTTAATTCAAAGTTCCTCATAAGTAGCTCTTATTCAAACTAAAAATAAAAATAAAAGTTTTGAAGGATTCAAATGCCACTTAGATGAATTAGAATCGGTACCGAAACAATACTATAATAAAAACGATAATGATTAAAATGTCTCGAACCGTAAAAGAATAAAATCTCAAAATAAGGAAAAAATATGGTATAAACACAGTACGTTATACTTTAAAAAATGTACATTGTAATTTTTACTCAAATAAACTTTAAAAAATACAACATAAAAACTGATAAACTATTCTTTCTTCATCGAAACTTACAAAAAAAAAAAATTTAAAAATGATTGTAAAAAATATATGTAATAGTAGCGCAGTTAGTACATTGGAGGTTAAAAGTAATAAACACAAGGTACATTTATTTCTAAATAATTGGAATAACAATGAATAAAAAAATATATCTGAGAAATCTGGAAATTTTACATAAATCAAATTAAAATCCAGAATTATAATTTAAAAATTTTAATTATTTTAAGTTATGTACCTATAGACATTTTTAAATTATTGTAAGTATAAAGTAATTTATTTTATTTTTAACATTATAGAAGGTTAATATCATTTTTTATTTGAAAATATTGCACTTATTTTATTATTAGAATTTAATTATTATTATAATTTATATTTATACTCAACATTTAACCACATATTTTTATAAACACCGCAAAACAGTAAAAAAAAAAAAAAAAAAAATGCTTTCATAATATCTATAATAAGATAATATTTTGAAATAAACTAAAAAATGTATTGTGTATAGTGAAATTCATAATAGTTTAAATTACATAAAAGTTTAATTTCTCATGAATAAGATTTTTAAATTGCAACAAAATAATTAACATATCAGTATTTTTATCGTTTAAATTAGTAATTTCGTCCAAATTTGAACTTAAAATGTCAATAAAAATAATTGTTTTTATAAATTTTACGGTTTTTCGCATGAACTACTATGAAAGTTAAAATTTTTAAGACTTCGATATAAAAAGTAAAGTTTTTATATATTTTTAATTGTAAAATAATTTGTAGTTTTTAGTGATTTTGACAAAGTTTGTCAAAATTCTAACTCCAAATGCATACAAAAAAAGTATGGGATTTTGTATTTAATTTTCAAGTATTTCAAATTTCTACCAGTAAATACTTTTTGATCGTCATTTATGAAAAACAAATTTAAAAAAATGTAAATATTTGAACTAGAAATATTCATAAAAAAGTAATTTGGTTTTCCAGTAGAATGTTTTTTTCACTTACAACATGAAAAACTAATAAATAATCTCTTGTATTAAATTTTTAAATCTCAGATGTAAAAACAATCATTTTTATGAATTTCTAACTACAAAATAAATTACCGATTTTTGCGATTTTTATGAATTTGGTCAATATTTTAACTTTAAACGCTTATAAAAATATATTGTAGTTTTTGATTTTTAATATGTGATATATTTTAATCGAGAAATAAACGACTTATGAGGACTTTTGTATTAAATTTGCAAGCATTTCTATGCTGCATATAATTTTGAATCGACATTAATGGATTAATGAAAAAAAAACCAAAAAAAGTTTTTAATTTCTTATGTCTATAAATAAAAAAATAATTGAAATATTTTGAAAATGTTATCTTCTATTATTATAGTAATAATTTAAAAAATTAATAAAAATGTTGAGTATCTATAGTCAATCAAAGCATTTTATTGATAACTTATCGTATACTAATACACACAAAAAATATATATAAATTATTATATAGGCTGACTAGTCGTCTTTGCTGAGAATCGTTTTTCAGAATACAAACATATTTTATCATTGAATTCAAATTTTACACATTCATTACAATAGCTTACCACAGGAGTGCGCAATTTTTGCGGAGAATAGGAGAACATTTTTGCTGGTAGTGCACAATAGTAACAGATTTAACATTTTAGTAAGTTACCTAGACTTAAAACAAGCTGTAGATACCAGGACTAGTAAAAATAATAATAATTACCTATTATATTATTTCTTTTCAAAGTTAATGTTTTATACACAAACTATAATTCTGTAATTATAATGTTGACTTTAATTTTCGTTACATTTTTAATTTTCATATTATTTAACTAATAAACATTTAACTTTACTTTATAACTAAAAATTTATAATTCGATTTACACAAAAAACTATGTACATTCATACTTTAGATTTTTTAATATATGTATATCAGCAGTTAATTAACATAATACAATTTATTTTAACTTTTTTTGAGCCATTTATAAGAATGAGAAGTTTTGGATAGTTAGATCCTGAGCGATTTTTTTTTTAAATGTGTGGACGATTTTGGATAGAAAAATGGATCTAATTTTTACCTTAGTAAAGTCAAAATTTTTTGTATTTTTCTTTTATGATCATAAAACACAAACAATAATTTAAGGAAAACGGGAATTTTTATGTTAAGCCAGTTAGTTTTTGACTAAATCGATTTCTTTATTTTTTTGTAATTAAAAAATAATAACCACAGATATTTAAAATGTCCTCTAAATGTTAATATCATAATTGTCTATATTATAGTATAATTTTTAGAATATTTTTAATTTTTTTTTCTGTGTGATGTTTGTATAGATATGAGAAATTTAAAAATGCTTGTATTTTTTATAAATATCAATAATACATTTATGAAATGTAATACAAAGTTTTAATCAGTGATTCATTTCCAAATTTAAAATATCAAACATGTATAGTCACAATATTTTTTTTAAAACCAGATTAAAATCATGATGTACAATTCTGTCCACTGTATTATCTGAATTTAACTCTGGAACGTTGAACAGTAAGAGGTTAGACGCTCTAATATTATTCTTAACTTAATTCGCTAATATTATGAAATCTTTCGAACAGCGCGGCACATAATTGCAGATGGTTATTTGATTTTTAAACTTATTAACTTCCATTAACAAACAATTTATCAACTGCTTTAACTCAGATAAGTAATGTAGACCTTTATTTCAGATTACACAGAACGATTTCAAATTCCGATTTTTTAAAGAAAGACATTTTGTTCACTCACAGTAAAACACAGGTCTGTATGAGTTGACGAGTTACATCTATCACATTTGATAGGAATATCTTAGATTGCACTTATAACAATTATTATTATTAGTAAACGAAATTGATGAAAATTAGATTTAAATTTAAAAAAAGACAATTTCGATTACATCACGTCATAATAATTGCAGACACAACCTACACGGAGGAATGCACAAAATGAACACTGTGATTTTAGCTTTAAAAATTGAAATATTATATTTACTCTTTTAAATATTAGTCCAATATCGATGAATTGTGTGTTCCTAAACACCTAAACATATAATTTTTGATAATTCGATTAAAATAATTTAAAACATTTTGGTTGTATTAGTTAATAATTGTTATTTTATTCAACTTTAACCGGCTTATTCTTGAATAGTTATGGTCGATATACAAACATAATATATTGCGAATTCGTATATGTAAAATTAAATATACCATCCATACTCTATTTAATATATTATAAAAAGGTGACGATCTAATTCTATATTTATATCCACAATGTGCTATATACCCGATACGTGCCTGATATTGTTGTTCAAAGAATTTCTGACGGTGTACTACAACCACCACCACCACCACAACCGTCGCGGTCGTTTCGTTCGTTTTAGTCAAACTATCTATCGCGAAAAGTTCAAACGGCCAAACTTGGCCAATTGTGTTAACACCATTTTGTGCCACGGTAGCCCGTTGAACTCTAAACCCACAAAAGGTCTTTAGTATGAGTATGTGTATATGACATTATGTAGGTGTGTATTTGTGTATGTAAGTGTGGTATTCATTGTGTGTATAACCTATTAATTCGAAATCAATGACTAAGAGCCATGTATCCTAACACCGTTAATTCTTTTCTACTAACCCATCGAACTACAAAGAGCTCAAAGTTTCTGTTGACATCGATCGATGAATTAAAGAACGCAAAATTCTAATTCGTAATTTATGACTTTGTAGTTAAGAAAACTTTTCCATTTGTTCTACTCGTTGTATGTATATGTATAATCGATAAATTTAATTTCTCAGATTATAATCTATTGTGTAATTCAATAACATTGTTATATTAAGATTAATAATTGTTTAATAATTATAACAGTTTTTATAGTTGACAAAAAAAAAAAAAAAAAAAAAAAAATAATATAATTGTATTTGATTAAAATCGATTTACAGGAGTATTTATGCAAAACCGGTTGTTGAAAAAATTGGTTTTGGTTTTGTTTATTAATCAATACTTATTAAAATGTGTAGCTAACGTACCTCATAAATTGTTCTGAAGGGAATAAAAAACCAAAAATATGCACGATTAATGATTATTATTTAGTATTTATATAAGGGTTGTTAAGATCATGAAAAATTGAAATATATGTTATTGTGAAAAATGAATAAAACATTCAAATTTAATACATAAATTCTGTCTAGATTTTACAATAACAGTGTTATGAAAATATATTTGAATTAAAAATAATTCGGTATTCTGAATTATCTGAATAAGTATATGAATTGATTCTTGCTATGGTCATATTATCACCATACACTAGAACATATTTTATACCATTATTATTCTACATTATTTGAATGCAATAATACATAATAATATTCATAACATAGTAACTTGGTTCAACATACTATAGTGTTTATATTTAAAAAAATGGAATATATAAAATTCTATAAATATACAATGTTTGTCAATGTATAATTATATAAATATTTAGATTTTTTTTAACTGTCATCCTCAAAATTGAACATTGTTAAAAATATATTATCAAATATTTATGCGGCTTATTCTTAAAATAACATTTATTTTATTAACAATTTTTAATATTAATTATTATATGAATATTGAATGTAATATTTTTAATTATAATCATATTGCAATAAATAGGCGTTATAGCCTTATTATTATTATTTATTAATATCAACCGGATAATATATTATTTTAATACATATTTATTTATATATTTTTATTTCATTAATATCATATCAATCTATTACGATTTTAATAGATATGAAACATTATTTTACAAATAAAAATATGTTTTATTGAGAGGAATTTAACAATATTCTTCTTGTTATATGAATATAATATAAAATATATATATATTGATCTAACATAGTGACACGCAAAAAGACAATTTCATTACTATCTGAATTTTTTAACATGTGAAATATTTAAAGCTATTGCTAAGGTGAGAGAGAGATGGGTTGCTAATAAAATACGGACATCGCTTGTAGCAGGCGTTGGACTTTTGTTAACGGCCGTCACAACCCTAAAACTTAATACATACACACCAGCAAGTGTCGTTTATTAAAATCTTTATTGGAACTGTGTAAAGGCAATCCATCTTGTTGTCACAGAAAACTTCAGGAAAATTATAATACACCGACACAAACATGAATTTCTTTTATATTAGAAAATACTTAAACGTAGACTATTATTATATTACATCAACTGATAAAAAGAATAAGTAAACTATAATATCCTAAGAAAAATATTATAATGACATTAATTAAGTTATGTATATTTACTAAAAAATTAATAATTTTCCTAATATTTAGATTAAAACAATTAAAAAATTGTTCAATCTTCGGGAAAGTTTTATAATATATTTTTTTTCAATGAATTTACATTGATTGTGTTAATTTTAGAATTTTAGGAAAGTAGACATTTATCTCGACATGTTTAGTATATCATTATTATAATTTATGAGTAAGAATTAGGAAAATCCGAAAATATATATGTTAATATCACATTAAATTTAAACGTCACTATAATAAAATCAAAACTTCGAGACAGTAATATAAGAAATTAAGAATTAGATGTGAAATGCACAGGTCACGGGTAATTACTATAACTATATTGTCTAAATTATCTTGTTTGTCAAATGTTTAAATTATTATTTTTTTGACAGTGAAATTTCTGACGATAAACCAAAATAGGCCATTTCAAACAATTTTTAAAAATATTTAAATTTTTTTTTTTTATTAAATTTAATCAATACATTCATTACATTTTAAATAAGTAATAAATAGTAACATATTAAAATTAAATTATCCCCTTAAGCATAGCTTGTGGTGGGATAATTGAGTTATTTTATAGATTACATATTACATTTTAAAGGTATTTACAAATTATTACATTTTTTTTTCTTCATAACATTGTATTTGATTTACTATTATATAAGATAAAAATAAAATACGGAATAACTTACAAATTAAAGTTCGCTTAACAACATATTATAAATTACATATTACTTTTACAAAGGTATTTACAAATTATTACATTTTTTTTTATATCCACTATGTCCGATGATTTTAAAATTAGATCAATGTTCGATACATAAAGCACGATATTAGGTCAAAGTCGGTTAAAAAACTCTATTTTATTATGGTTATGCGACATTTAGAAATTGTTTTGAACAATATTTTTAAATATATAGCATACACGTTGATATTAGAAGTAATTATAATAGACAATAGTACACTTATATAATGTGACGATAATTTATCTGTTTAAAATCGGGAAGCTTTTAAAAAATTGTAACCAATAAAATTATAATTTTTACTTTTGGGCTATCATAGAGTCATAGCAAGAACAACTACGTAGGTAAGTAGGTAGGTAAATCAAAGTTAAAACTAAAGGGAACAACACCCGTTAGAAACAGCACAAAACCTTAACATTGTATATTATGACGAATTTTACAACAAATAAAATACTATTATTGATAAAATCTAAAATGGTTTTGGGTTTCTTGAAAGGTAAAATTGAATATTATTAATAAAAACATTATATTTAACTATAGAATTTTAAGCATACACAAGGCTCTTAGTTTGGAAAATTCTGTGTAAAGTTTCCGGTTAATTAAAATTTAAAAAAAATCATGAAATTATTTTTTTTCTATGACTTTTTAATGTTTACATTGGAATATAATGATAGAAATTATTACTCGTTAAATCATAAGTACCACTGTATAAGTATTATTGAACTTATCGTATATATTTATGACACATATTACATATTACCAACATAAATAAAATTATATAATATTATGTATGTATAATTTAATTGTGGTTTTAGGTAACATGGCCTTAGATTTTAGTTTTGCACTCAAGTCCTATCTGCACTAATCATATGGCACAACTCTAAGCGGAACTAGTTATTAGTGTAAAATACAATTTTCCAAATATTTGACATATCACCCACACCAAATTCACAATAACAATTTTCGAGATTTATAGTTTGGTGATTGTTTAAGCAACAGTTATTATCGTATTGAACAATTTTATAAATTATGTATTACAGTATGACTTCCGTTAACGGTCACCTCTATGTAACAGTTAGGTTTTTTAGTCCCATCAAGTGTTATGCTATGAATTGTCACCTCTATAGGAAGGCCACCTCTAAATAGCTTTCATTATTTATGGTCCCTTCAGTGACCGTTAATTGAAAGTTTCACTGAATTAAGAACTACGAGTACAAACTACAAACATAATTATTCAGTATTTTTGTAACATTTATAAAACTGAAAATAAATACAATTATAATATACGCAAATTGAGTTTTATTTTTATTTATTTATGAAATCATAAGACTTCACTAAACATCATTATAGTGCTATTAAAAGCATATTTTGTTTTTAAATTACGAAATCGTTTAAAACTACAACAATAATAATTAAACAACATTTTGAAAGTACCTTTTGGGTATTAACGATTCGTTTCGCATACTATTATATTGTATACACTGAAATTACTTTGTTTACACTCCATATAACATCAACGTTTCACATTAACTCTGTCGTATATTCATTTTAAAAGCAAATAAATCTTACTCTTGGGATCAAATAATTAAACAGATGTGCTTGTACAGTTGGCCTTAATTTATATTCATTTTATCAGAAAAATAAAAAAAAATAATACCTTATGATATGTGTTCTTTTTTGTAATGAAAATAATATACCTAACTTATAGTGTAAACTATAGAAAACTAGAGACCATTAGGTATTTAAAATCCTAGTGCTGGTTTTCAATTGTTAATAGTAGGTACTATATATTTTCGTATACAAACTAGTGTTTAGAATTTTTAATCCCGGGAATAGATATTGTATGATATCTAATAACATCAGTTTTCTTTTAAGTCCTATTAGGTATATAAATTGTACGCCCACGGAATTATAAATAAAATAGTTAATTGGTATAGGATGAAACATTATGCTAACGTTTTAATTTTTGAAAGAATATTTTCAGACCCGCTTAATTAGTTATATGACATAGGTACTAGACTAACATTCAGACTTGACTGATGTATTATAACATATCGATTGGAAACTTATAACTTATTCATTTTACTAAGAATTTTTTAATAAACTACAAATATTATTACAAATAATTATCCAGATAAAAGATTATGAAATACTTCAAATATTTCAATACTCGTAATTTTTTTTTTACTGATATTTTTTGGTTAGTGAATAATAAAAACAAATATAATAGACTTAACATTATAAACATAATTACGAATTTAATGTAGGATAAAATAATGAAATACATGTTCACCTAATAATACATCGAATCAGGCACGTATAACATTTGGGGGGGGGGGTACAAAATATAGCAATACAAATTGTGCCGCAACATAATAAAACAATTTTTTCCTCGTTACTCGAAATTATTTCGGGGGGTTTAACCCCTAAAACCCCCCTGTATATGTGCCTGCATTGAATAAATACAATTTTACGCTAGGTAGTCCAGTGGATAATGTATTTAGTAGTATGTTGTAATGATCGTAATGAATACATTACACAGTAAAATCCCGTTACAACGAACTCCAGAGGACCGAATTCTTTCATCGTTAGGTTGAAATTTCGAATAAGTTCTTTATAAGCCCTGCTTTTCGGTAGGGGACTTCTATGACTTTCGTTATAACGGGATTTTTCGTTGTATTGGTATTCGTTGTTAAGGGAATTTACTGTACATATTAAATTGTGTAACTATAGTCAACCATCTATGTTGTAGCTATTTTCTTGTGAGTTATTTTCAACCGACCTTAAATTTATCATCTGATATATTTCCTAAAAATCATTACACTAACATTCCTTTGCGGTTATTATTGACATATTATTAAAAGCAATGTACATTTTATCTTTTTATTATTATTATTATTTAGTTTCCATTTTTAATCAAAGTCACTTATGATCGATATGTCATGATGACGTATTGATACATCGGTATAAAAATAATAATAAAAATAAGAAAGGAAAAATCACGCAGAAAAGTAAATAAAAAAAATCCTGAGGTATGGATTTTTGACGTATTCTAAACTAATAACGTTTTCTACCATACCTGCTTGTATCAACAGATAATAATTATTATTGACAATTTTAACATTATGAATCACCAGGAATACCGGGTATTATCTGAGGTGAAACTGTGGAAGTGGTATGAGAGAAGTATCATCAAGACATTTTCTATACCATAAAATAACAAGACTATTTCAGATCACATAAACGTTGTAATAAAAATTAAGTATAAGTAAGGTCTCGTATTTTAACATAAAATTTTTATTTTAAGCAATTATCATGAATATAATAACAATATCTCACCAAAAATGTCTTTGTAAATTCATAATTTAATTATTTAGATTTCATTATGAAAAGTTATAGTATTTCGTTTCAGATGTAAATAAGGAACCGGTGTTTTTAATATAGTATAGAGCTGGAAATTGGTTTTAGTTTAAATAATTTATTACACACTATTACGATAGTTAAAAATAATAACTAAATAATTAATGAACGATACTTTGAGGAAAAAATTATTAAAGCGTAAATTTTAAACACATTTATTTTTTATTATCGAAAAAATGTTGTATATCGAGTGTAGTGATTTTTTGTATACTTGAATTTCTATGTTAAATTTCCAGGAATTATTAGGCATGTTATTATGTCATGATACAATATGTATTATTGTTTTTAACACATGTATTGTTAATAATTAGTTTAATTTAAAATAATCCTCAACTATAGTCGTTATAAATTAGTTCACTTTTTAAAAAAAAAGCCTAAAAATAATTGCATGTAACATATTATAAATATTTTAAATCATATTGCTTTAAATGTATATTCAAAATCAATTTCGACAAATTCACAAGCGTTAGTTATTCATTTTAACTCCAGGAAAAAAAATATGAAATTGTGATTCTCTGCAATTAATCTTTGTGCATATACCATCTCATATAGGAATTTAATTTTCCGTTTTCCATTATTATGTAAGCCTTACGACGAGCGGATATATTATTTTATTTATATAGTGTTCAAACGTATTTATGTATTATACGTAAAAAAAAGAAATAACATAAAAATGTAAGTGTTTAAAAATGATACCGTTTTTCTTATAGTTTGCCGGACTTAATCTCCATAGAAACAAAACTATGTAGGTATCGAATTTCTGTTGAGCACGGAATTCTCGGACTAATAAATGGGGTTGGTTTGGCGTGATGAAAAACTAGT
This sequence comes from Rhopalosiphum maidis, assembly GCF_003676215.2. Classification (NCBI taxonomy): domain Eukaryota; kingdom Metazoa; phylum Arthropoda; class Insecta; order Hemiptera; family Aphididae; genus Rhopalosiphum; species Rhopalosiphum maidis. Next base: position 26,227,873 of record NC_040877.1, on the reverse strand, counting down.
GGTAAATAAAAAAGTATAAAGCAGCATAAAATTCAAGAAAAAAAAAGGTAAAAGGAAAACGTGTTTCATGGAGAAAAATAATGAACGAAAGCATCGTTGTAAGGAGTACTCGGTGAAATTTAGATTTACAACAAAGGCAGCGTACGTAGGACGTATCTTCCGCACTCGTTATCTGTTATAATATTTCCATATCATTGCCTTTTTGTTTTCGCTATTTGCAATTCCCCTTTTGCCTACGTATTCAGTCGTAAAGATTGCGAACCCGAGAACGGGTAATCAACATTTCTCATGGAATACATTTTGCTAATGTCTAACCAATCGAACATAGTGAACACATTTATCATCTTAGTGCCTATATAGGAATCGTTTTCCCACGTATCAGGTTATTCTAAACATTTACGAACGCCTATAATCAATAGGATTTATTTATAACTCAACGCGATTATAGGTAATGTAATTTTGTGTTGTGAATTATTATCACTCATTTGTATAAAACGTATTAATAACTTCAATTTAAACAGATACTTTTATACGATTAATAAGTATTTAGAGATTAAACCATACAAAAATATTTAAGTGAAATTTTCAATTATGCAATCTTTTTTTAATTACAATTTATTAACCTAATGTTAAATATTGAAGTTTATGTTTAATATTACGATTAAATATTAATTATTATACATTTTATTGATCAATTTTGTATCTTAGCTAGAAAATAAAAAGGAATATAAATATAATTACAATAAAATATTTAATAATATTATAATACATATTAATTAATAATAATATATTTATTTTGTTGAAAGTATAATCAAACCATTTAATATGTAATTTTTACAGTTGATATTCCATCAATTTATTAAGTTTATCTGTTTTCTAAGAAAATATTACTTTACAAATGTTTATCAATCTTAACATCATGCATTCATGCCAGACATTATACTAAAGTCGATACAATAATAATAAATTATGTGACAACATGATTGTATTTTCTGAAGGGTTCCTCGTTTACCCATAAAAATGAGTTTTCCTTTTATATTAGAAAATTTTGACATTTTTATTTTTATTTTACATGTTATTGTTGAATTTAATAAATAACAAAATGATAAACTACGGAAAATAATATTTGGTGAATTACAAATAATTTAAAAATCATTATGTTGTATATTATTATTATCTATTAAATAACACCTGAATTGATAATATATTATTTCTAATATATTTTTAAAATCGATATTATTTATTTTATTTAATTATACTTCTTATTTTACTTATTTAAGGATATACACACAACTTTAAAATTAGTAATACAACTCATAAGCCTATATATTTTCAGTATTCATTGGTATAATAAGATTTATTTAAATCCTATACATTTAATTTTGATTTTGATTGGAAAATATGTAAACATGCTGTTAAAGATATTTAATGTTAATACAATAAGAGTATTTCTATTACAATTAATTACTAAAATTAAGATTTATATTGATAATTGAAATTCATAAGTCTTTTAACATGCATCTGTCTACTGTTAATTTAATTATAATGTTATAATTTGAATAAGAAACTATTTATATGATGTTCAATTTACATTTTCAATAACTACAATATTTCAAATATTTTATTTAAACAAATAACATTAAACTAAAATACAAATATAGATAAATTAGGCCGTCCGTAATATTGTTAAAAAATAATGAATTCTTAATAATATTCTATAGAAATAATAACAAAATATTATTTATATTATATTTATAATATTAACAAGATAATGCCGTAGATAAAACCTTTTAAGCAGTACCAAAACAATAACTTATGTGTTTATTTAATATTAATTCGTTATTGTTATTCATCTAATTATTTTTTCTCTTTTCTCAGGCTATGTAAAAAATATATATATAATAATATGCTAATAACCAATGTGTTATATTTCAATTGAAGCTATGGAGCCGAGGCATTTAATATAAAATAAAAAACAAAATTCTGTTACAAAAAATGAAATAAATTGTATATGTATAGAAAAAAAAAACAAATAACTTCTATAATATTATTATAGCAAGAGAAATAAACAAATTGGACAATATTCTTAGTAGCGTTTATTGAAGTACAATTTACAATATTATATCATGATTATCATGATTCATAACTGTAAGTTGTTATAAAAATCATGGTTTATGCTAAGAATATAGTTGTTAGTTGTTACTACAAAACAATATAAGATCGTGTTTCAAGTTGCTTGAAATTTTGTTTTTAAATTCATATATTTTTAAGTGTGTACAAATTAGATAGATAAATAGTTACATAGAGACTGCTTTCTTTAACGAGACTTTCTAATAATTTTGTGACTTTTCGTTTGTATATTTATACCCTAAAGTTCACATTCAGAAAAACTTTTCATGTACAGTATTTTCCGGGTTAGTTTTTCAACTATTAATATTTTAACTTGGTTTCAGAATACCTATTAACCATTAGTGTTAATAGAAGAAATATTCTCAACGCATTCTACAATGTTTTCAATATTATAGAAATCGGAATAATTTATTTTGTTTACTTTAAATAGGATTGTTTTTTTAGTACCATAAATAAGTCATTTAATATGTTGGTAAATAAATTGGACCAGATTTTAAAGATTTTAGTTATTTCCTAACAATAAAACGTGCAACATCGGCTTCATTAAGTACCTACTTTATGTCGGACTACTAAAAACTTGTGAATTATAATTTATGAGTAATAGCATGAATTACTCAATAATATTTATTTTGTCCAGTATTGTGGTTTAAGTTTAAGAATTTGTAAAAATGTCAGTATAATATATATTTAAATATTAATACCTCTATTTGTTTCATAATTATTCCAGCAAATTGTTATTTTTTTTTACTAAATTATAAATTATAAAACTGTAAGTTGATATAGATTAGTTTTAAAATGTAAAAATAATTCACAACAAGGATTGAGAGTATTATTTGAAGAAGAGCATAATTAACTGCTCTAATGCTATTTTATCATTTAAAGCTAATAGTTTATCATTCTCTTTTTCTTCTCTACTAAGATGTTTTCAGATAAATGTTATTGGTATTCCTTATCTAAAAATAATTTTTCGAAATCATCAGTTTTTTATACGGCTCTTAACAAGAATACTGATCTATATCTTACTAAAAAAAAACATATTCAATCCTGAATTAAATATTTTGGAATACATAATTAAATCGCCTATTTTTTATTTGTGATATCCTTTTCTACTTTAAGAGATTTATAATTTTTATGCAAGTCTAGTAATAAGTATACTTTTTTAAGGGAATAGGGTGTTTTTTTCAGTGGTGAAATTAAAAATTAATATGAAAAGAGTGGAGAGATTACTGTACTTCCAAATAACTTAATATACGTACTGATAAGTTAAAAAAAAATGCTGATTTGTGATTTGTTTAAACTTATAGCTAATAAATACTAAAATAAACATATTATTTTATAGATGTTGCACGGAACTTATATAGAATTAGTAATAACATAAAATCATTTTATACAAAAATAAATAATATATTACAATATTTACTCAAAATTTTGAATTCAATTTGGTTTGAAATAAATTATTTTTAGTTATCCCAATTGGATTAATTTAATGATGGTTTTAAAATGTATTTATGATACAAAATATAGTTCTGTAACGTATAGTTACAAAGTTTTTTTTGATTCATAAAATATATTACATTTATGGTTAGTTTAAATTCAATGTTACTATAAAAGTTTATTTTAGAAAGTTATTTTGATATTAATCATGTACATTTATATATTAATATTTTTTTATTTTATTTTAATTGTATTTATTTGTGTTATTTACATAAATTAACAAAAGAGTATCAAATCTAAATTCATTTATTTATAAAATTTACATTTAGATATAAACTTAAAGTTGAGTTATCGTTTAGATTCGTTTTAATTCAATTAGTGAATTAAAATTTATTTTTATGTTGTACTTATATGTATAAGGCATAACTACTTTAATCCATCAGTAAGTATATAACATAGAGTTTAATCAAAGTTTTAATTATTACTTTACTTGTTCATATCGTATCCATAAAAACTGTAAAATAGTTATAATATAATTATGTAAATTAGGAATATAAACGGTTGTTGTCACGTCTGTGTATTAACTAATTGGTTCAGGCAGAGTTTATATTTATCGTCTTTTTAACATTCAAGGCGAAAAATCTGTACAGTATAATATACAAAGACCGGGTGTTTGGCATAGGGTTCACTTCATATTGCTCTGTGTACAATTATAGTATTGTGTTAACAATCTTTGAATTTAAAATCAATTATTATATATTTGAACGATAAAATAAAATATTATTTCAATATTTTTCAACAGTACATTTTATTTATCTTCTGAAAAACAATTAGAAAAATAGTTCAATTTTTATACCTAAGGAATTTAATACAAGGTTTTTCTTATATAGTTTATACTTAAAGTTTTTTTTTTAAAAAGATAGATAGATAGATTTATAGATTTATTAAGTTTAAATTTAAAATAAATAAAATGTTAAAACGAAGAAATAAAGTTATTAGTTATTTTGCTATAATTCAAAATAATTTTCGTTGGGATTTAGATTTGTTCGTATATTATTATATTTTATTATATACAAAATAATATTTTTAAGACATTAGGGAAATAAGAGTAATTTAAAGTAATTGTAAGCTTTGTATATATATCGCTTATGCTATATTATTATAGAATTTATATGTTCTAATTATTACTATAATAATTAATAGGCAATTATATATTTATATAATAATAGATTAACAGACAGTGTCTGACAGTGAGACACAATCATTTTTCGTAAGCAATGATTAATCAATGAATTCAAATTTAACACATACATTATAGTGGCTTTTTTTCAATAATGAGATACATTAACAATATTATAAACAATTATAATAAATAGCTTAAAATTAGTTTTAATATTTTAAAATTATAATGTTTAGAAAATGATAATTTAATATTTATCATTGAAATGTTTAATTTTCTAGGGTTAATAATTTTTGAATAGTACGAAAATAACGAAAATTGTTTTTGAATAGATAATTATTATACATTTGTATATCCAATGCCTTTAAACGTTCATAAAAAAGATAAACATTTTTTTTTTTTTAATCTCTGCGAGAATAACTTATGGATTATTGAATTACATTTTTAAAATTTTTGAACTCAAACAAAAATGTAATAAATAAAAAATTTAAAAAAAACTAAAAACTTTATTTATTTATAATAACACAAAAATGTCCTCGAAGAGATTTTTGTTAAAAGATTTTGACTCCCAAGTGTATTAAATAGGAAAAATTTTGCTTCTATAGGAAACTGCTTAAGGTTGATGGTTAAAGCCTTTTTACTTCCCTTGAGGTAATGACAGCCAGAAAATAACAAACAATTATAAAACAAATACAGTATTGGTTAATGCATATCGAAATACAAAAATCACTTTAAATTAAACATCAAAAGTAGACCGAAGAACTTAAAGTCCTTCATTTGTTGAATAATTAATTTAGTAAAAATATGATAATAATATGTTTTTTATTTATAGTTATCAAAATAGTTTTAAAACAATTGATTTTATAACAATCACTCTAACCATTCATACAACATAAAAATTGAAAAAAAATAACTAAGATGTTATCAAAAGTGTGTATAAAATATATATATTATATTATATTATATTATCACCTAAAGCTTCAAGCTTAATATTTTCAAAAATTTTCAAACTTATTCAAATACAAATGGGCTACTCTCAAAATTAACTTCCTTCATGTCTGAGTTGAAAAATCTAACAACCCCTCTTATACCTCTCCTTACTACTATCATCAACAAAGTTCTACTGAACAATGTCTAATAATACCAATACATTATTTGAGAATTATTTTCAAAATGTAAATAAATAAATTAGTTAGTATATTTCAGAGATACTACTAATGAGTAGCTTCCTCTCTCATGTTTTTCTATAATTTAATATTTCTTTTCTTTTCTCTTGTAAAGTAATCTAATTTACTTATTGTGATGTTATAAGTTTATAGACTGTAAATATCTGTTTTATTTTAATAAAAATATAAAAAAGTTATTCATACAATATGATACATTTATAAATATTTTATATTGTATATCGTTTATGAATTTATTTAAAGGCGAACATTCTTAATAAATCCATGATATTGTATTTTATTTATTTGATTATTATAAATTTTGTATTGATTTTTGTTACACGAGTACCTACTTTAATATGAAGTCTCGATAACTGAAATGTACTTTATATAATATATTAAGTACCGGGTACCTATATAACGAGTAACGACTAGTAAGTACCTATTCTATATGATTTATATTATTAGTAAGTCGTATATAATTTAATATTTATCCAAAAATGAACTAAAATCTGTATTCTATTGATTTTTGTTGTGTGGTATTTACTGTTTACATTATACTACACAAATAAAAAGAAATTATATTACTAGGTGATTTTTTTATTAAATACTCATTGTTTAAAAATTTGAAAATATTTTTTTACATAATTTCCAATCAAAATAAAACAAGATTTAAAAAAATTAATTTTTAATATTTTTCATCGTTACAATATTTTAAGTATTTAAAGTTTAGATGAGCGGAGTAGTAGATTGACGTTTTCAGGTTATTCATACTTTAACACTTCACTCATCTAAACTTTAAATACTTATAATTATTCATAAACTACTCGTATGAATTTTGATATAAAAAAGTAAAAATATAAAAAAAAATATGATAAATTATATTGAAAAATATCTTATTTTTTAAAAAAAAATGTATTTTTATTTTGATCAGAAATTATGTACAATAATATTTTTTTAAAACATTTATATATTTTGAAATATTGAGTGTTCTTTGATGAAATAATCGCTCTGTATAATATCAAATTAAAATAATAATAATTATTATTATTGTAATGTAGTAAATATTATATTTTGCATTTACATTTTAAAGAATATATTTATTGTCGAATGTTTATCAAAGAATCATTTGGCCTACAATTTTTTCAAACTTAAATAATATAACAGACACACGTGGTAGTGCGGTTGTGTGACATTGAATTAGATCGAATTACGTCTGGGATAACTGAATTATGTTTTAATGTGCATATACGTTTTGTGAAATATAATTATATTATCTGCTACGTTTATGTTTGTAAAAATAATCATAGGTGGTAGGTATAATAGGTAAGTAGGTACTTCTATGGTTCCGTTTCAAACACATGGTCCGTTAGCAGCTACGCTTAAGTGATAATCTGCCACACACTCGATTGCGATCTTTTTTCTTTCTATCTTTTTGGGTTCGACGGAATAATCACAACAGCTATCTGTTTCAATCGAGCACAACTCGACGGCAGACAGTTGATCGCTTCATCTGCTAACACAATCGAACAAAAATTGACGACACTGCAGTATATAATATATAATAGGTACCTATATTATTTGAATTTAAAATGTAAATTACAGTAGCCAGTTATTGGGTAACGACACATGATACATAAACGTGAGGAAAGTTAAATTTTCCACCAGACCATTGTATGTTCTTTATTATTATTTATTATATTATGTATTACTATAATAATATACTATATTATCTATGTATTATACGTATAAAAAACATATTGATGTAAAATAATAAAATAACTAGATTAGGTAAAAGAAAAAACGAATAGCTTTTGTACTAAAACGTTTTTCATTTTATTTAGTTCCAGTAAGTACCAATAATTGACACAGTACTTCTTGCAAAACGGTTTGCTAGACAAAAAGATTGTAAAACATTTACGTGACTAAATTAAAAGGCATGACGGAAATCCTTTTGGCTTTTATCCTTGTTAAAATAATTTTTCCTCAATCTTTGTAAACTTTGTTGTTATCGATAATAACTTGTAATTAAATTTATAAATACTTATGAAATGTAAATATACAACGTAAAATATGTGCCAAAGTATATTAATATTTTTATTTTTTATGCATTTTTATGATATTATAAGAAAAATCTATTTGGAAATATGGGGTACCTATTAACGATATTGTATTCAAGTTTTAAAAAAATTTACATTGAAAATAATTTTGTATCCTTATTTATAGAAAACAAAATAATAACATTAATTTAAAATTTTAAATAACTATAAATTGCTCAAAAGAATCAAAATATTTGTGCGAGATTAGCAAACATAAATATTCGGTAAAAATATCAAGTATTTATGGTTATTCTGTTTTGAATAACAACAAAAAACATAAATCATTTAAAAATAACTACCTACAATAATTATAAGTCAGGTAAATATCCAATGTCATTAACATTTTAACAGTAAAAAAAATCAATGCAAATTTCCCGTAAACTTTTTATTTTTGTAATAGGTATGTTATAATTTGATAATAAAATAAAATCTATTAATAGCATATAGTTGTAGATAATATAATATATTTTATATTATGGTAATACACTATTAGTAGTTGTGGGTATGTTGAACTTTTACGTTTTAAGTTTACCTTGTTAAGACGTGTAATTTGAGGTGTTCTGTACTAATTTTTTCGGTAAAAAATATTTACCTGTAAAAAAATTATTGTTAAATTTTCGATGTAAAAATTTACTGAGCTTACATCTCTAGGTCTATCGTCTATGGTGTAAGCCCATAGACGTAGTTGTAGACATACTGCATAGACCACCATTAGTTCAGCCATGCTCTCTATCTTAATAGTTCAGCTAGTTTTTTGTTTAGAACCCTACCCATGCGTACTCCACTGATGGTCGATATCTGCAGACAGTATTTTAATTCCAGTTACATGGTATCCGTATCACAAATAGGCTATGGTGGTATTTAATAACTATCGGTACATATTCCTGGAACTACACATAGAACTTCAATTTAGTGGCAGTATGGTTATAATATAAACAAAAAATATTTATATCTAAATACATTAAATATTAATACAAAAAAATAAAATAAAGCCCAGAGTATTAAAAGTATAAATATAGGTAAGTTCTTCTAAAACATTAAAAAATAAACAAATTGAAAGAAAAGAAAAAATGCAATGATGTAAATACTCAAAAATTTAACTTAAAATGAGTTAGAATATAAAGTAATTGTATCATAGTTAAATATGTTTAAAATTTAAAAATAAGTTTGGAAATAGAATAATTTTTAATCATAATTAAAAGTTATAACTAAATAAAGTAAACCTATCTATTTACATATCATTATGTTTTCACGCCTATTTGTTTTCAAAACTTTATAATTTTATCAACAATAGTAGTTACTTTCTCAAAATGTATTATTTTAAGTTACTAGAAAATAAAAGCTCATAGTAACCATAAAGAAACTTTAATGGATCGTATTCACATGTAAGTATATGTAACTATGTAAGTGCTAAAACTTGTTACTACAAGTCAAACTCTGATGTTTTTTTTACCTTCTACTATGACATATTTTATTTTTTATCTCTCCGACCTAATGTAATATTGTGTACATATATATATATATATATATAGAAATAACATTACTCAATGTAACTCAAGTGAATATTGACTACATAACATCAACTTACAGACAAAGTCACGGTAAAAAACCTTAACATCAACAACACACACATATAGAATCACCATAACAATTTATCCTTTCAGTAAATACTATTGGCAATTGACAATGATTGAAAGTGATTGTAGGTGCTTCTGAAAATTATTGGTAATTCCTAAATGGTCATGGGAACGGCACCGTTCTAGGGAATGATAATAATAAAACGTAAATATTAATGTTATTTTTTTTTACTTATAATAGGTATTTTATAAATTTAAGTTAAAGTTATATATTGAAATATTATTTTAATATAACAGAGCAGATATAATACTATGTCTGTATAATTGTACTAGTCAGTACAATTAAATGTGAATCGTTTTAGTTTTATGAAAAATAACTATTATTAATCTTAAATTGGTTGACAAAGTAGGTAAGCCACTCTATCTAAAGACTGTATTGGCGCACTTGAAACTTGCGTATTTAATTTTCGAGATAGGCAATAGCCATAACACTGTTAGGCTGATAAAACCTACAGCAAAGCCTGTTATAATAGCATCGGTGCATAAAGTCTTACATAAGTTTGAGCTCTTATAAAATGCAGTACAATAAGTATTGTGAATTGTATAAAAATTTTTAAAACTGTCAACAAAAATACAAAAGAAAAAAAATTGACCCAACATTTAACAAAATAAAATTTATGTAAAATGCTTCCAGCAACAAGGATTTCAACTTTGTACATTTAATTTTAGTGTATCTGTTAAATAATTAAATAAATTATTTTATTTTATTAAATTTTTTTAAAAATACTGGAACTTTACAAATAAATTTATTTTAATAATCACTTCAAACTTTGTGAATAATAAATTTAAACTAAGCTTTGAAGTTTCTGAATATAATATATTAATAATAAAAATTACAATTAAGGTAAATGAGTAAGTTATGAATATTTCCGATTGATTTTCGCAATGTTTATATATTTTATATTAATATTTACAAAGGAATATTTAACCGATTAAAATTTAATATTATACCACAGTTACATAAAAATTACACAGCACTATTATTAGCTAAAATTTTATGCTTGGAAAATACATATTAATTTTTAGACGACTAACGTCAGTGGTACCATTCTGAATTTAAGACAACTAAAACATGTACAACTAGATAGCGCTTCAAATATAATAAATATATTATACACGTACTATTTATAATATACTCCGCTAGACACTAAAGTTATTTGTTTAATTCAACTTATTTTTTCCTGCCGTATTTTATGATATTTTTGAGTAATAATTTTAAATCATGTTTTGAAATTTGAAGTCATTCAACATTATACTATAATTTTTTTTGAAATATTTTTGGTATTTAAATATTTTTTTTTTTTTTTGTATGGTTTACCTATTTGATATTCTAGTAAACGTCAGTTTTTTTTTGTAATTATTTTAGTCATAAAATTAACAATGATTAATTAATGATTATATACTTAATTTAAAGTTTAACCTTTCTACATGTACAATAAGTAATATAATGTGAACAATTATCAACATTTCATTAAAACAAAATTATAATTTTCGTGATTTTATTTTTTCAAATTGTTATTTTTAAATTTTAAGGTATTTTATAAATATTTTTTTATAATTTTCAATGTATTTCAAAAATAAAACAAATATTAAATAATATGCACAGACCTAGATGGTTATAGTTCAAGTAAAGTTACACATACAAATGATTTGTTACTTTAATTATTAATTTAATTTACTGTGATAAACAATTTAATTCATATTTGTCTTGTACTGTAATATGTGGTTACTTATGAATTTAATATAAGCTAAGAGTTAGGATATGTATAGTGTATACTGTATAATTAAAGTATATATATTATAATAATACTAATAAGTAAGTATATAAATTATCTTCAAAATTTGTTAGTTATAATATTATTGTATTATTGTAATGATTATAATCGATTATTATAGACTTATTGTATACCAAAAGAGATAAATGAATCTATGACACCACATTATCGATCATTTTCGTGAGCAGCTTAATAATTGATTAGTTATTGTTTACCTGATCAAGTTTATTTGAGTACCTACGTTTCTAAATACAACTGTACATTAAAGTTAGTACAGGTGGGTTGATGATCCAGCTTGCGTTGGTATTAAGACAGGAAAATGGTTTTTCAAGAGTATTGGTTTGAAACTAAGAAGAGATTGGGAGATTAAATCGAGAGCGAGTATAGCGACGATACAATTATATACAAAGGCTTCTATCCGATCAGGTTCTACGGTTATTAAATAATACACACGGTACTTAATATAATTCTTAGTGACTTGTATTAAATTTATTGATTTTACAGGACGATGGTGGAAGTGTGGGCATACGATAAAAAAATGTATTTTATAACATTTTTTTTTTTGTAACGCCATTATAGTGCGTTGGGTAACATATCATAGCAGTGTTAAGTGTGTCATACGAGTTTCCTCTCAATAATGAGTGTTGATTACATGTTGAATACGACTGCCAGTCATTAGGGCATACACATAGTAATTGTGTAATGCGAAAGCAAGAGAAAAATTCAAACAGTTTTTATTTACATGTAATTTATATGCACCCTTTTATGAGATGAATATTTTAATTCTACTTTTTATGTGTGCTCTAGATATGTTCATTATACTAAATTTAAATATTACTTATTCCCTAAGATTTCATAAAGATTGAAAATATATATATATATATAAATTCTACAGATAAAATCTTTATATCGATAGAAAAATAATAATGATTTTACAATACAGTAATTTCAAATATCCTACAATAATTTAATCAGGGAATAGCAATGAGTTATATTTTATTCGTACGATATTGAAAGTAACATTTTAACGAATTTGAAAATTTAAAAAAGTTGTCCAAAAATATTTATATGAGCGTATTATTATTATACTCTTAACTCAATCGTGGCCTATTTACTTAAAATATAATTAAATTTTTTTTTTATTTTGATTATTATTAATCAAATTTGCACATTTTTTTTCGATAAAAAAAGAAGGCAGCAAATCGCACCACTCGAACTAAATCCACCAACAATTTATCGTTATTTTATAAATCTCAAAACAACGAAATGTTTCCATATTAGGGATGTATTGAGGAATTTTTTTTGATTATAGTCGTAAATAAATTATTCTTAAGTATAACACCATCTATTATGTGCGTTGTATTCGTATTTTACGTAGGTACGACAGCTACCTACGTGTTTTAAATCATCAGCTTTCTCGCAGCCACTCTTTCATGGTTCCCAATATTTTAGTTCTCTACCACCGTTTATTTTTAAATTTATATTTTTATATTTTTATTGATTTAAAATAAATGTTTAATGTAATATACTGAGTAACTAAGGCATAACTTTAATAATTTTGTGTAATATCATTGATAATACAAACGAATTAAACATTATATTTAATTGCATCGGTAAATTATTTTATAGTTGTAACAATAAAATATTATAATAATAAAATAATAAGATGCTATAGACTTTAAAGAATATGATGGTAGCTTTTAAATTAAATGTATCTATTAACGAGAGAATCGCGGCTAATAAAAAAGTAATTAGTAATAATATAATATAAGTAATATTATATAGCACACATTTTTATGACAGATATAATTCATTGGCGAGACTGGTTCACATAATAAATAAATAACTGTACTCGATAGACATTCAATTTATAATACGATTTGCTGTTAGTGATTGGACAATAACAGGAAATGTATTTTTTTACTAAACTATAAAGCATGTAGTTATTATACGAGGTATTTATGAAACGTCCTCAATACAAGCTCTAGATTGAAATGTTATATTATTAAACATATCACGTAAGTCAACCATCATAATTATACCATCATTTATACTTTATAGAGTATGTTGTACAGTTCTATTAAAATAGAATAAAAATCTCGCTTTTCTATCGCAAAAAGTTCTCTATCTTAATGTAAAAAAATAAAAAAAAAATTATACAATTTACTTAGTGTATTATGAAACACCGTTAATACATGTTAGAAAAATATTTTATATATACAATATGAATTGTAATAAAAGATCTTATTTATTTTATAAGAGGATAAGAAAAATATATTCTAATTGGATCTAATTGGTTCTTTATGGGTGGGCGGGGGAGGGTCAAAATTTAAAATACATAGTATTTTTTTAAGTAGGTATTCCAGAAAAATTGAAATTAACGAGAGAAAACGGGATTATTTATACAAATTCAGTTTATGACAAAATAATTTTGTTTTATTGTTGTAATAAAAAGAAATAAACTTAGAGACTTGACATTTTCACCAAATATATTGTATATTAGCATTGTTGTGAATATTTTTATATTATTTATTCTTTCTGAGCTGTTTGTAGATTTTTAACTTTTGTTTAATTTTATGTATGATTACATTCTTGTATGTTGATATTAATATTATAAAATGTAATATAAAGTTAAAATTTTTCATTTATTTTTATATGTTATATAAAGTTATTTTGTTTTAATTTAAAAATATGAATCAGAGAGGTTTGTTTTTAGTTACATATATTATTTGTAACGTGTAACGTCATGTATTATTTATAGAATATTTATATCCATCAATATTATACCTTCACATATACCTACATTACCGCATACAATACATAATATAGTATATACCTATTGCATTGACCCTACTAGGCCTACTATCAACACAATATATACCACCGAAAATATTCATTCAATACAAATAAACAAATGTGGAGGTATTTTAAAAATTAAATTTTTCACCATCGGTTAAAAGATTAGCGATTATGAAAATATTTTTTTTTTGTATTTAAAATCGCTTTCCAACCGCTACCTATAAATATGTGCATAATGTCTATGTATTATAATAAATAATAATAATAAATACGTGAAATATGATGGGACACCGTGTAGAGCTCGTGGACGTTTATGTAAACGCCACTGTGATATTCATAAATCCATTATAATATATTTGTGACTGTAGCGTGACCCCAAATCCCAATCGATTTCGGAAATGAAACAACGAGGTCCCGAAATAGAGGAAACGTTGACGGAAACGATTACAGGCTCCAATTCCGGAATGGCAGAGGCACAGATTTAAATGATGAAAAAATAAATATGTGTACATGTGTATAAAAGGTTGATCGAATTAATGACGGAAGCAGTTTGTGTTGCCGAATACCATGCGAATGCGTCAACGGTTAAATCCAAAATGTAGTAATAACCATATCACGTGCGAACCATTTATCTTGTTGTTCGCATGAATCGGCTGTCCTTGTTGGCTCGCATCACATAACAGTTTTGTTAAACGTCGAATATATTATATTATGTAATAATAATATGCAAGTATAATACTAAGGGTAATCGATTATAGGTACGTTTATTTTATTAAAATATAAAATCTGTTCCCACATAATACAGTTCGGGTGCAATAAGTAATAGTTTGGATATCTAATTTTTATTACATGACATATTTGACGTGAAAAGGAAATTACTCATTGGCGTTTAAGTTTAGTAAGGTTTTGCAGTATGCTCGAGTTGGGCAGAGTGAGTTATAGGAGATATAGAAAAAGGAAATTTTTTTTTTCTGAGAGTTAGTTTTGGAAATTATTTGTGAATAAAAACGATTGCAGTGTGATTTGAGAATTTGTTGACATTCGTGATTTTAAAATTGAACGCAATGCCGCGTTAGTGGGAAACTAAAAACTGCCAGTAATAATACAAACCAAAAGCATTTTGATTAATGTATTTATGTTTTTCGAATACTCATCAGACGACCAAAAATCCTGTTGGTTTTATTTACGTTTCATATAATATGTAATACTACCAATAAAAATTGAATCTAAATGAATGAGTAAAATATAAAATATATTAATCGTTGTGAATAGTATATAAGAGTATCAGCTGAATACCACAGCGCTGATAGTAAACTTGTGCACAAAGTGTCAAGTAAACTATTTCGGTAAAATAATCAGAATTATTTTACACGAAATAAAATAACGATGCAAGTAATCAGGTCACATAGGTTCATATTATTATTATTATTATTGTGTTAAATTCTAGTCGAGAGAAGGTCATGTTAGTGTATTTCCGAAAATTCCCTTTCCGCGCAAACGACCAATGCGATACAAACCGTGTATGCGCCCCTAATATGTTTCTTTCGACCGTTTAAAGGGTGTCTTAAACAAATATACTTTCTCTATTATTACCAATGGCTATCTATAACGTTAAATAGTTGAAAATAAAAGTTAAATATTTTGCAAATATTAGTTATAATAATATTATCTTAGAGAACCATTACGATTTGAATAATTATTTGTATAACTAAACATGTATAATAATATCTTGTTTTTTATGTTTATTAGAATACAAAAAAAAAAAATAAATAAATAATAATAATAATAACAAGTTTTTTGGCTGTATACATATACTATTATATGATATTCATTAGCTGTTGTCTATCAATATATAGTGTGTGCCACCGTAGTACCAGCATAATATTATGAGAATATGAGACCATATAGAAACTATTGCGTTCTCCTAAATTATGTCGTATTGTTATTATATAATATAATAATAATAAATTACCTTATAAACATTTTTTTCTTACATCCCTTATTGTGGTTGCATTAAAATATATTATTTTATGAGTATAGATGAAAATAATATTAATTGTTAATTTGTAATATTTTCTATATTGATTAATGTTAAAACTCTCTTGAATGATTTGTATTAAAGTGTATTTTCAAACATAAATTTGTTACAATAATAGGTATATATTTTGTTGAAGTAAGAAAAATTTTTTATAATAACATGAATTTTTATTATGTTATAAAATACATTTAAAATCTATACAAAAGGCATCACTATATATACTAGTAATAGGCGTGTTTATTTTTTGTTAGATGAGTTTTTATTTTAAATTATCATCTGTTAATGAAGTATTAAACTTTAAAATAATACGAATAATTTTCTGATGAACCCTATTTTAATTAAACATATTATATTAAAAGCACGTTTAAGCGTAAATGAAAATTGTTGTAAAAAGGACCCATGCAAATATAATGATTATATTGAGTTTTTGATATTTTAGAGTTATTTTTTGAACGGTCAGTCATAATAAAAACGTGTATTAATAAGATAAGATATATTTGTTTATAGAATACAAATTACAGATAAATTATATTTTATGTAGATAGTAATATTTTTATATGTTTTTTTTAAACATAAATAAAAGCGAGTAAAATTCAAAACTGTAAATTTGTAACATATAATGTTAATTTTTTTTTTAATTTAACTTTTATAATATACATCGGGTACATTTCACAGATAGAAAAAAATCTGAAAATAATATTTTATAGATGATTTTAGTGGGATATTTTCAATATATTTCAGTGTCTTTAAAACTTTAATTTAATCATATGAATTTAAATTTATCATTTGAATTTACTCTTAAATTAATATTATTTATTTTTTAATTGATAATGGTTATTTTTCTTTGAGTAATTCTTTGTAAGTGGTACCTATTATATTTATGCGTTAAATGATTTTTTTTCTTTGTAGATATTACCTAATACTAATGCTCAAATATTATCAAAATGAGTTACTCAATTTTTTGACTAATACGTAGTCCATTGCCATTGCCATGCAATTAATGTCAAGTTTTTTGTTTGTTTTAAGTTTTGTCTGCAGCATAAAACTGAGGTTAGTGATACTTACGTAACATTTTACCTATTATAGCTATAATTAAAAAAAAATTTACTGATATATTGTAATATTTAATAGGCACAAAAAAAACACTGAAACACTAAACGATAAAATGTAGAGCATTTTATAGCACCTAATTTACAAACAATAGTATTATAATAATGTGTATAGTACTCTTCTAACATATGAAAAAATAACTCATAAAAAATAGTTTTTGGTAATTTATTATGCACTCTAGTGGTTTTTATGCCATATAAATGTATTCTAAAGTAATAATTAGGTAACCTTAAGCAATTTTAACTTTATATTTAAATCCGTGGTTATTTTGATTTTATCGTATTCATTTCATCATAATGAATTATTAAATAAATATATTTTCGATTTTAGTTTTATCAAATTTGCCCACTGGAACCATTTCAGAAAATTATTTTACGAATAATTACTGGATATCCTGTTATATATCTTTAATCTAAATTTGCATAACTATACCTGCATATACCTATACTCAAAAATTAACTCACCAATATTATAATACATTTCTGAATAAACTGACTAATCACAACAATTATTTTATCTTCAAAATGTCTTCTCTAACTATTTAAAAATTCCGATAAAAGGCTTATACGAAACTGATCAAAAGTCTCTTTAATAAATATAATATAATTACACATCAGTTTTAAAAAATAAAAATAAGATCTCTCATGATTTGATGTATATTTATTTCTGTATATTATTCATATGATTTGCCTAGTGTATTCATTAGGGCAGATTGTAAATATTATTTTAAATAAATATAAATATAACAAAAATGTTTAAATAGTTTCATTAATTTTATAACACAATGATAAACCACAAATAAAAACTCTAATTTAGAGTTAATTTGAATATAACGTCGTTTGTGATCATTATTATTATTGGTAAATTTATAAGCTAGACAACATTATGTGGAATTTTTATAATATAATAACGAATAATAATAAATAATATAAATAAAATGTATTCACCAGATCAGAAACATACATAGGAAAACCATTGAATATAATTATAGTAATAAAAAACTGACCTATCTCATTACCAGGAACAAGAAGCCTTAGTTGTACCAAATATATAGTGATGGGCGATGTATTATATAAATAATATAATGTGTATATATATATATATATATATATATATTTCGTATATTTCTTTCTTCATCTTACATAATATAGTTACATCCCCTTACCACACTAGTTAACTACCATATGTGCTTCAAAAACAATACGTGTGATGATAACAACTGACTGGGAAAAATAATGAGCTTTGGCATTAAAGCAGAATATATACGAGCAGTAACCACGATGTGCGAGTTTTTACCTGCAAACAAGATGGACCATCCATATGGCTCCTTGGGGACTGCACAGTACCAGCTAGAACACCATGCAGACCGATCTTCAATCACTGCTAAACCGGAATTAATTTACATTTGTTATGACGATGGACAAAGCTATATTATCCTTCTGTAATATATGTTTGGTCTGTAGGAATTTTTTTCTTTATGAATGAGAATAAAATATAATACTAAAAAGGTAATAAATTGGTTATTTTTTTGGCATTTCTTTTTTTTTATTTTGTTTTTCAACTTTTCACCACATTACACTTTTTTGATAGTGTGAAAAGATTATAATTTATAAAATAAAGTAATATGTAATTTTTAAATATTACAGTAGATTTGTTACAATTCAGAAACATGAAAATCTTTTTTTTTTAATATTTGATAATACTTCCAGTAATTTTTCACTTTAATAGTCTCTATTCACGTTGCTGTTATATTGTTATTCTCGCAAGTAAAATATAAATTAAAATCTACTTAATATGTAATATAATGTATATACACATATAATTAAGACGTAGCTCTAATTATTTATAGATAAATTAAAAATACTTTTCAATAACAAACGAATTTATCATTTATAATTTTTAGAACTATTATAGCATTCAATGTATAGGTTATAATTTATTGTTAATATATTAATTAATTTCAATTTTAAAATCCAATACATTTCTTTTAGTTATCATATATGAATAATTGCACAATTATCAAGTATAATCAAAAATAATTCTAGATCGAAATAAAGGTATTTTTCAAGGATCACAACCATAATAAAATGTGTTTAACGAAGCGCCGTAAAAGTTTATATGAAGTCATTCAATAATGCTGATGTTACATAGTAAAAAAAAAAAAAGGAAAAATCTACTATTAGTATGGCCTTGGCAGAAAATGAAAAACTACAAAAATGTTTAGCTGATAAGATAACAATGTCCTCTCGAGAAACATAACATGTGAGAAAATAACTACAGGATATGCCGATGAAACAAGGTGAGAGATGCGGGGAGACCGGATGAAGAGAATCCGGTTAACCGGAACAAGCTGCTGGTACCGATTTATTTTTATTATACACACTTATATTTGTACTGACTCCGTTACCAACGAGAAAACCCTCACCCAGTCCAAGGTTATTGAAAGGACTCGATTGCGTGTGGCACAAATAGCCCCGGGTGCTACACATCCTCCCTTAGTCATTCGTGGATATAATGGTCTGTAACATGGATAGAGGTAAGGGAAACTGAATGGTTTTTGACCTATTCTGTATGATTAATTATTTACGGCCGAGGTCGTCGTCTATCACCTAGGAAGGCCACTTCGATAAGACGGCCGGACGTGATGAAAAACAAAATTCATAACCATTTTTACCCTAGGGTTGTTCAATAATGAAAACATTGAAAACCCATACCATTAGTTTATATTTTTACACGTGAATAAATAAAACGCTAACGGACAATTTATTACTTGGTTGGGTTTACAGCTGAATCGCGGTGGCCCCTTTTTTTTTTTTTTTTTTTTTTTTAAATCGCATTTTATCTATAGTAACCGGAATGTGAGTCGATACCTAGTGTAATTTTTAAAAATGTACAGACAATCAGTGGATGTCATTTAGAGAGAGATATAAATAATATGACCATTAATTTATGGTAATATACTACGATTATGTATCAAAGTAAACACGTATAATATATTTTTAATCGATACATTAAAAACCAAATAACGTATCATGTTAATATTATAATAATGTATCAAAAATAAATGAAATATAAGTATACTTTTAAATAACTATTTATTAGGTTAGTATTAATTTATAAGTAATCAACTGTTGTTTAATTAAATAACCTAGATAGAAATGGATACCATGCATGTACCTATGATTGATTGTATGTAGTTGTATTCATAATAGGTATCTAAAAATATACATTTTTCTTTAATTTTAAATTTTTTAAAGATCTTCATTTATTGCTCTAAATTGTTACACATAAGTACATAACATAATCAGTACCCACATATATTAATAAATTAAATTATTAACTCCTTTAAGCTATTGCTTGTGATGTAGTAGGAGAGCAATATTTAGATATATAATAAATTATACAGTTATACAATTATAACATAACATTCGGGTTACAGAAATTCGGTCACAGCTTTTAACTGTGAACTTATCATTTACGTATACATATATATTATGTTATACATAATCAATTATATAGAAAACATTTTCCATCTAAATAATAAAAGCCATTGAATTATTGCAAATATGTTGAAAATACAATTAATGTTTAATAGACAATAAATCAAATCAACATTAATTGAAATGACAATTTACTAGTTTTATACTAGTTGACATATTAATATAAATATTAAATATATATTAGGCATTTGATTTTGTCAAATGTTCGAAGCAGTTACTAATTATTAGATGCATAATTAATTGATGTTATAATATATATCCATCATTTTGTATAAATCTATATTGAATTAAATGAAAAACGTGAAATAAATTCTGAATAAATTATCAATACTTAGTAAAATTATTAATTAAAAACCTTAAATTTACACCGGTGTTTTTACTATTATTTTACGACATTAACATTAACTATTCAATAATAAATTGTTTTCAATAATATTGTTATTTAACAATAAAATCGTTTTAATCTATTTTAATAAATTATATTTAGTTAAATAGTTTTAAAATATGATTATTAATACTCGATTTGTGAAGGGGCGAAAATTCAATACTTAAACCACTAACGACTGTACTAAGACACCGGTTAAACAAAAAAATTTTTGGTTTTCATTCGTTTAACATCAGAACAACTTATGAGAGAAAAAAATGAAGGAATTAAATTAAAATAGAAGTATTTCCAATCCTATCTCTTAAAATTTAGATCAAAAAATGTTCTCATGTTTTATTTTGAATATTTATAAGTAAATAAAAAAGGGCGTGCAAGTGGGTATCACTCTGCTGTATAGTATGCAATGACAGGTATCATAATTGTATACGAAGCACAATTCTGAAAGGAGTTAATTTGTCGTCTAGGATAATTAGTAGGATATATTAAATTATTACCTATATTTAAATTGTAATATATCTTTATTTTACGCGGTTTCGTAAAATATTAAATTTCATGCGCTCATAAAATGTTTTCTATATTGACTATAGAATTTTTTTTTACAGTTATCTGAAGAAAAACTTATGGAAAAATTTGTAACGAGTTTTTAACATTAGGGTATAAATCAAAAAAAAAATTTTAATTTCAACATTTCTTGCAAATTTTTGCGATTTTGATATATTTCGTAAACATTTGAACCTTAAATACTTATAAACCAAAATTATGACTAACGATTTTTGATTTTTATTTTACTACAATAAGTACAACTTATAATAAACCTTGTATTAAAAGTAAAGACTACAAATAGCTTAAAAAAAAGTCAAAATATTTTAAAAATTTAGTTGTAAATAGATAACGCTTATATAAACATTTGATGAAAATTTCAATGATGCGTTTTTGAGTTACAGCAAAATAAATAAATCGATTTTGTCAAAAACTGATTATGCGTACAAATCCCCGTTTTTCCGTTACATTTTAGGGTTCAGAACTTAAAACCTATATCTGTAACTACATTTCTTATGATTCTAAAATGATTTGAATTATATTTTTTCAAATATCAAATGTTATTTTTTTTTTTTTATTTTTAGTCTTTTAGGTAGTTATTTGTCTGTATATTTTCATTTTATATTTTGCATATCATATTATTATAGGATGTTTATTGGACGTTATATAATGAACTGAACATACTACAATTGCACGAACTTGGAAATTCCGCCGCAGCTGATTCGCTGTGACCGTTTCGCCGTTCGACTATTCGCCACAGACCGCTTCGCCGCTGGACCATTTCGCCGCAGATCGTTTTGCCACCGCAACATTTCACCGCCAGACTTTTCATCGCTACCGTTTCAGTTCAATGCTATTATTTTAACGTTAAATACTAACTTTTGTAGTTATTTTTTTGTGTTTTGAGTTATTTATTCATTTAATTTTTAAGACAGTTAAAAACGATTATACAGTTATATATTATAAATATTGTATAATTAAATATTATAATATGATACCATGGTCAATGGGTTACCAAATAAATCATAGGTTCTTATAACTTACCTATGTTGTATCGTTGTATGCTGGTATTACAAGGAGTATTACGACTATATTATAGTAATCAATTTAATGGTTTAATAATGATGATTTAGAATTCTAAAATAGGTAGTAGTAATTCCATAGTACTCCAATTCCGACCTAAATTTTTCTAATATGTTAATACTGTTGAATTTTCTATTTTGATTTTGTAGCATAGCATAGGCATAATAAGTTATTTTTATAATTTTCTTATAAATTGTATAGTTTATTACAATCTTTTTTCATAGTTTAGTCTTAGTGATTTAATAGTTAATAGTACCTTAGATGGAATAAATAGACATGTAACAAATATGAAAAAGTTTTATTTTGAATTAGGACCCGCAAACATTTGAACGTAGATATTATAGGAGAGGCTATCAAATAATATATATCGTGTACGACAAAGGGCAATATTGGGCTAAATTTTACCACATAATAGTTACATGAAACGGTCAGACTATTATACATTTATCGTTTATGTAGGTACATTTATAAATGTAATTATAAATCATTAATAGGGATTGACTATCATTCAGATTATCCTAAAATATAGCTGCACCATAGGCACGCGTAGACTTTGGTCGTAGAGTATGATGTGGCTGATAAAATGTGTGTTCCCGAAAATATAATTAATGTTTCTAAGTTAATGTTTATGGTATAGTCTTAAAATACTATGATAACCATTTTAACCACCCATGCTTTTTATTACCTAGAGAGCAATAGATTTTCCAAAAACATTTTTTTTGTTGAATACTAAAAACATATTTTTATAAAAACGTGTTTATTGTAAAGTATATAATATGATAATATTATAATTATTGTCACATAGTATTAAGCTGTAGGCGTAGATAGTACCTATAAAATATGTTATTATTTTTTTCTTTCCCAAAAGTGTTATTTGGAGGGACTTTGTTTACATTATGTACTCTAAAAAACCGTCTGCCCCTGAAATATGGAAGCGCATGGCTGCATATGCCGTGCGTATGCCTATAAATTGCGTATTTATTCACAAACGGAAATTAAAGCTGTAAATTCCAGTGTGGGGGGTAATAAAATGTACCTGATTTGAATTGAGAAACAAATGGAAATCGATATTTTAAAACTCAAAGTGTGTTAATAAAGGAACGAACAAAATGTCGGGTGGTGAGGTTTGAAAAAAAAAATGTTATAATATTAGCATTGTTTGCTGTATATTATTTCAATTATAGGTATTTTATTTGCGTTATTGATAATATTTTGTGGGGAGGTTAACTCTTCGCGGTGAATAGTGTGGTGGCGAAACGGTTGCGGTGAATAGTCCGGCGGCGAAACGGTTTCTGCGAAATGTAATATTTGAAATATTTTATGAAATATTCACGAAAAACCATACGTTTGTATTATATAAATATAATATAACTAATATAGTACGCACAATATACCGTATAATACTGTATTATTTTATTATAACACTGTACTTTCATATTCCTTTTGATCTAATTTGAACATTTAAATATAAAATATACTATTGTATAGTAGATATAATAATCATACTTGAACTGTATCATTAATATAGTCGATATTATATTACATATATTATGCTAGTAATATTTTATCTCGTCCATATTTGATATTACAATATGAAAATTCTTCCGTATACATTTTTTCACGTACAATTTTAAAAATACCAACAATAATGCAACTAGAGCTTTACGCTATCACAAAATATGATTTCAATCACAATGATTTATAAACACTATTTATAGAAAGGTGAGCGATGTGAAACTTGACTACATCACATAAACATTGTATCTTATTGACTTTTAATTTTGCTTAATGATATGTTTGTAAAGTAAACTAATGGTGTAGAATGTTGTCTCATGGGATCCTATGTATTACATATACATACTAACGTATGACCGTATATATATTGTAATTCATTTAAATTAGTTAAAAATATATATTATGTACACAGTATCATCAAAAAATAAACACAAAAATGTTTTACCTACCTAACATAAAAATCAATGAATATTAATTTTTAATAAAAAAAAAAAATAAATAAAAATTAAATAAATAATAGCATACACATATTTTTTTTTTAATTTTAAAATTGAGAAGGTTTTGACGTTGAATTAATTAAAATAATATACTGTCAATTATTTTTCTATGTTGATGATAAGTTAATAATTTAAATAAACTTGGATGATTTATTAATTACACACAAAATGAGCTGAAAATATTATAGTATTATAACCATAACAGGAGTTTCTACAAAATAAATGAGCATTTGAGATGTAATATTGATTTAACTACTCCGGTGTCTGAATTTCATTTTAATTCTAATGGAAAATATAAAACTTTATTTTTATTTGTGGTATTTAATTCTGTATGTTTCTTTTTAATATTTGCACACAGTAAAGAACTTATAGTTACAATGATGTATATATCAATCATAAATATCATAATAATTGTAATAATTGTATATTATGACAAATATTTGTGTTTTGTGAATAAAAAAAAAAATAATAATAATAATAATACATACATACAATTTATTATGAGCATATTATTTTTAAGTTTTTATAAATATATACGTAAATAAAAATATAATTGTTAAGACTATTCTAAAAATTAAATTAAAAAAGTATCGTTCGATTCAGTATGTTTTCAATTAATCGAGCAATAGAGTCAGTAATATTATTTTGTTATTCGAATTTGATTTTAGCCTGAAAAACTCTATAGGTGTGGCCATCGGGTAAACAAAGATTTAGAAAAATGCAATCAAATTAAACAAGATGGAATATGTGTAAGTGTTTGATTGCATTTAATACATAAACACAATAATATTATTTCAACAGTAACTAAATTAGGGTTGTTTATATTCTGTTGAGCAAGTTGGCATTGCATACTTGTATATTTGTGTTTGTTATCATTGTACATTTGTATAAATAGAAACAGGAGATTGAGAGATAATAATTTTAAAATATAAAAATAAGCGTTGAAACAAGCAATAGTTTACTATAATAATGTTATTATGTTGTACTAAAATTAAACAGATTTTAATTTTGATTCATTAATGAAACTGTAATTCTAAGTTGATATTTTCATTTTGAAAAGTTAATGAGCATTACACGCTTGTTATTAAAATGAACATAGTTTTGATCATTTGACAAGAGTTTTCTTAAGATGATGTAATTAAAGTTTAAGTGCATACAAAATAAAATGACAGAAAAAGCAAATTAAGTGTTTAAAATAATACTGTGTTAAAACTATATACCTACTGCAATTAGCGTGTAAATTAAAAGGGTAAATTGAGGCACATAAGAAAAGCATATATTACGTGAAAAGTTATTCAACGTATTCTCAATTTGCGATTTCATTAGAAGTTTGCAATCAAAAGTACACCGACTTAACATTCACATATAAAATACATCGTTTAGGAGTCAAACGTGCAACACATATAATACTGATTACTGTTTTAACAAAATAAATATGCATACGGAAAGCGACCTCGGTGGTTGCCTCGAAAATGGTTTGTGTTATGCGCGTATCGAACGCGGATTTAGGTACTAGAAAAATACTATTACTCGTCTTTTTAATCGCGTTCTATTGCTTGTACAAATATAATATAGGAATAAAGTTCCTAGTATCAATAACACGTGTAGCTTAACACACCACCTCGTTATCGGTCATTGGTCAATGTCTGTTGTGGTATAGTTAGTTAGGTACTGTATTATTATTGTCGAATACAATCACACTGAAATGGAGTGAATAAAAACACGAAACTGCCTAGCAAAAAAAATTTCGTAAAACGCGGCAAGTGCAGGAGGGTCAATGGTCAGTGTCATAAATAAATCACAATCGGTGATTGCTATGATCATTTTGTGAGATGCTGTGGAGTGGAGTGCCGGAGCTGGTGTGTACTATATAGTTCGTGTTAATCAATGACATATATATATATATATTGTGGGTTCATGACACAACGAGGTGGTTATATATACACCACTAAAGACTATGGGTATCCTCCCGCGTATGTTTAAGTGTTTGGGGTCATTGTGTTTATTTTTCTTTATTCTCGTCGTTTGTGTGTACTACGTATTATTATATTATTCTACTACTATTTATTATATGTATGTAGTGTAGGTATGTGTAATAGGTATAATTATATATATATATATATATCATTATTTCATCAAAGCTACAAGGTTATCAACGATTTAACATTTTGTATTTATTTTCTTCACTAATCAATAAACCTATTTCTAAGTTGGAAATGCTCTCTACTTCTTAACAAACAAATTCTACTACCCTCGGCAGTCCGTGCTTCTCCATTCACGGCAAACGCGCAAATATATATAAACAAAATTCAAGTTTTTCAATTCAAAATATTAAGAAACATTACAAATGCGTCCTTATTGGTTTGAAACGTATTTCGCACAGACTTCAAACTATTTACAATCGAAACTTACATAAAAAAATCTGCCATTCCACTGTTTTGACTAACTAAAATATCAAGCATTGCGCAATATTTTCATCTAAATGACAAGTCTACTCTCCGTCAACTCAGACGAGGACGCCCTAATGATGTTCTCGTTCTCACACAATAATAATAATAATATATATATCAAATAATAACACTTGTATCAGTCGTATATAATTATTATTATAATAAGCACCGCATGATTTACGTATTACTTTTATTATTATTTCATTATTCATATTGTTTTAATTACATAATATATACATTTTATGGTGTAGAGGTTATACATATTTTTAGTGTTATATGTATTAATTATTGTTATCTATGACTTAATAATAAAGTATATTCTAATAGCATCAAGTCTAGATTACCATATCCGGAAAACTTTATTTTTTAATAATAAAAAGAGCTATATATATATATTTATATATTATAGTCTTTAATACATTTATCATGGTTGTAATATTTTTTCTGTTTTTGTAATGAATCATTACTAATGAGGTTATGTTAATTGCAGAGATAATATTATCATGGGGTTGCATTAGATACTCGATGTCACTATGATTAGCCGCGTGAGGTAATTCGATTTTTATAACGTAAAGTTTATTGTTATTTGCTACTGAAACAGAATGTACTATTAAAAACTAAAAAATATAATAAAATATAATAATAGTTGTTAAATTGTATTTATTATTAACTACTTATTTCTGTTTCTAATAATGAGGTAACGATTAAGTGCGACGTTATTTAATAATTTATTTAACTGCATTCCGTTAAAACACTCTCTCTACTGTTGACGGCTGTTATTGATATTCTACAAGAAATGTTTCATATCAGAAGTGTGTACGAGTATACTATATGTATATTATGTTATATATAAAGTCATGTTTTATGCAACATATTTCAATACCCATGTGTAATAACTAAATAATAATGTTTTACTTACAAACTGATCAAGTACAGTTTACTCTCTTCAATTAATTCCATGTAAATAATATAATATTTTTGGTATTAATTATATTTTATAGAATTTCGTTCGTTTTAAAATTTTAAATCAACACTAATAAATATTTATTTTTATTTTTTATGATTAATTTTTAAAATTTCTAAATGTTTTATCTGTACTTATATAGATATAATAATACAAAATTATGTAACTTACATTTTTAAACCTATAAACAATATTTTCTATTTGTTGAGTTTTAATTAGATATCTATTTTCAATTTCAATTTAAAAACATTATTAAACTTGAATGATGAGTTAAAGAATATAGAGCTCAGATATCAGTCATAAATTTTAAGATGTGTGCTAAATAAGGTTTTTAAGTATGGATCTAATATATCAACATACGATATAAACCGTAAAATGTCGAATGTATATTTTCTATCGTCCCAATCATTGTTGACCCATTTTTCAAAGTGCTATTAAAAAGAGTTTATTCTGATTTTATATATTTATATGTGATTTTATTTCGTTTTATATGTTATTTCAAAATATTTTGTTTTACATTTAGTTGTATACTAACGATTAGTAATGGATTTGGGATATCGATGGTCTTGTATCTTCTGTATTGGAAAAGGAAATATTATTCATGGCCTGTATATCGGTCGGATATATCTACACATATACCTACATTAAACAAGTATAAGTAGTATAAAATGAACATAGAAATGTTCCACAAGTTAAATTTATTTAATATTAATGATAAATTACAATTATACAATATTATTTAAAAACGATTTTAATATTTTCATTTTCAAGTCAGCTTTTATGTTGACGCATGCTTCAAAAAACGCAATTATTATCAATTTATTTAGTCATAAATTGTTATCATTTATAAAATTGATTTTTCAATATTTACTAGTAAATAAATAAGGAAAATATACTCATATACAATTATTGTAAGTCATTGACAATGTATAAAAATAAAAATATAATATTCTTGATACTTTATTAATATATTTCTATTTAAGTTAATGTTTCATTCATTAAATAAAATATAATGTATTTGCGTTTTAAAAATTGTTCATAATATAATAAGTAATTTATAGTCTTTAAAGAATTATTTAGTATTCGGAAATAAATTTAATACCAATTAGGTATATTGATATTTTTATATTCATACTGAATAACCTTTTGTGTATTTAATTTTAAGCGCCAACGCAAAGGTGGAAGATGTTTAAAATGCATTTCTTATTATAGAATTCACTCATAACTTGTAATTAACTAAAAATAAAATATGTTTAAAAATTAGACAGATTTCGTATTTAAGAATTTACAACACTAAACTTCACTTCTTCATATGTATCAATAATTGGTACCTATAAAATTTAATTAATTTACAAATAAAATCATTTGACAAAAGTATTTTGTAAGTATTTATTATGTATCAAAAAATTTTAAATAAGTATAAGTTCGTAGATACCGTTAAAACAAATGTCAAAAAATTCTAAATTAGCTATAAAAATGTAATACATTCATGTTAATTATTAATCAATTAGGCGTATTGAAGAACATACAGTTTTATATATTATTTTTGCCTAAAATTAAAAAAATAAAATAATATATTAGGATCTTAGTGATTGTGTAGCAAGCTATAATGACTAATAATACAAAAGTATAACATTACACATTTATGTATGTTGTAAATAAATTATAGTACACGAATTTACACGAAACTATTATATTCACATAAACGTAATGCATACTCGCATTATCAACTTATTAATACGCATGTACAAGTGATTATGGTTATGGTAGTTTCGTTATGTGAACAGTTAATAATAAAAATAACCCTTTATGTGTATCCTTTGTCCGTTTATCGGGTCTTATATTCTAAAATGTATTAAGATAATGTGCAACGCTGCAAATATTTTGTTTACGTTTAATTTACACAAGTAAACACGTGGGCGTGTTTTTGTTGCACTTAATATGGATACGTCAAACTGGGATGCAAAAATATAAGAAAACTATGTTTATTAATAAATAAAATTCTGCTCACTTATTTAACATGTTCTTGTAAGACTTTATTGGTAAGTATATACGTTATCAAATAGAAGATATAAGACAAAAAAAATTTTAAATGTTCATAAAATAATATAAATCATAAAAAAATACACATTTTAAGATAATAAGCGAAACAGTATAATAATTATGTAAACATTTACAACTTTGATTTTAACACTGATACATGGGTAGCAATACTCTAGAAAATCTTAAAATATGTTTAATTGTTAAAAAAAAAATGTGTATATATTTTAAAGTATCGTCTATGTTTAGTTTTCATTTTTTTTTTGCTGAGGTTTAATAGTTTTAAGTTTTTATACACCACAAAATCATAAAGAAAAAAGAAAAATTTAAGTTTTATAATATGTAAATAATTTATCATCACTTTCACATATAAAGACACCCCCTCAATGGCTCGACTAAATCCTGTATCAAGTTTTTTTTTTAACTTTTCGTTTGAGTTTTGACATATGTAAGTTATATTATATACATATTTTTTTACTAAGGTTTATTTATTAATAAATAATGATTTATTATGGCCTTTATCAAAATAGGTTAAAATAATTGATTGAAACATCCTCAGGAGGAATTTCAAAATAAAATAATAATACCGATTATTTTACACAGCATTTATTAGAAAAATATGTTAGGTATATTATAGTTCGACAGGCCGTTTTTTTTCATCTTTCCTTGCAGAGTGAGCATAAAAAATCTTTCATCTATGTGTTTAGAAGTATATATCGCTATTAATAATTTATATAACATAGCAGTGCTGCTGAAACAATAAATACAGTATGTATTTATGATATACAGTATATATGTATACTGTATATATATATAATTGTTGTAACAGTTGTACTATATAATATTGTGTTGATTATTAACAGCGATCGCTAAGCGTACACGGAGATGGAGAATATTATACACATATAAAATACATTACTATAGTAGCATATAATATATATATATATTATAATATATTATAGTACTATAATAGTCGTGTGTGTGTGTGTGTGTGTATGGTAAGTGACACACGCACGCACGACGCGTACACACACAAACATATACATATACATATATATATACTCATTTAATATTGCGCTATTGTTGTATTCGGATTGCCTTTAGTAGTTCACCATGTGTCTCTTTCATGCTATCCATTGTGGTTTAATTAATGGATAGATACATTGCCTCGTGACATTTTCTCTAATATCTATTTTCGTGACGGTCTACTATACATAAGGTGTCAGTGTATAACACATACATCGCCCCCTGCTAAAATATAGTTCCACATCTTTAAACGTACAGTGTCTAACTGATTCAAAAGAATAAATTATTTCCAGCTAACTTAATCCTATTATTATAACGAACGCAATAAAGATACACCAGCGAAAACGATATAAGTTAGGTACCGCTGCTGTTCTTTCTAGACATATTCTCTCATAATAAATGACGAGGTTTCTAATCTGATTTCACCTACCTACGCATAACATTGCTTTGAGTACGTTACTTGTAATCAGACCATTATAATGGTTTGTGACAGTTATAATTAAAGTTGAACGATTTTTAAAGTAAAAATGGATATTAAAACTAAGATGTACACAATATTTTAAGCTAACTGTAGTGTATATTTTGAATATAGTAATCCAATTTAAATTAATATCCTTAAAAACCTTACACAGCATTTGCAATATTATTTTGACGTATCATTAAGTATACATATTGACTATATTATAATACCTATATTATTATGTGATCGACTCTATAAAATATTTAAATAAATTCTTCAACTGTAATAATTTATTTTTATATTACATAATTATATAAAAAAATAACTGTGTCAATTTAGATATAATAATAAATATAAATATACAGGATGATTCTTTTATCAAACAACACTCATTATTTCAAAAAGTATTAATGTTTTTGAAATTATTTTTTTACATAGTTTCAAGTTGTTAAAAAACAACGTTTTTATTAAAATTTATATTTTTTATCTTTATAATTTGTTTACTTTTTTGAATGACAACATGGTGTTTTAATTTCATATTCCCAAGCAGAATGATTTTCTGAGTATTTTGATACATAAATTCGAATTTAGGGTGAGTAGTTTATGAGTTATACTTATTTAAAGTTTAGACAAGCGGAGTAATGGACAAACATTTTGCGGGGTAATGCCGTACCACTCCATTCCTCACAACTAAACTTTAAATACGTATAACTCATAAACTACTCGCCCTAATTTCGATTTTTATGTATAAAAATACTCAAAAAATTATTCTGCTTTGGAATATGAAATTAAAAGTCTGTGTTGCCATTCAAAAAAGTAAAAAACTTAAAAAATTATAAGGATAAAAAATATTTAAAAATACAAATTTTTCATAAAAACGTTGTTTTTTTAACAATTTGAAACTATGTAAAAAAATATTTTCAAAAACATTAATATTTTTTGAAATAATGAGTGTTTTTTGATAAAAAAATCACCCTGTATATTACAAGAAATCACCAAAGATATTGGAATATTGTGTGCACGATTCATAACAAATTGTACACTAACGTTTATTCTATTTAGTTTATTTAAATTTAATAAATAACCTTTTTAAAAAGTATTCAGATGATCATAATAATATTATTATACTATATATAGACAATAAAAACATAAAAAATTCTCATAAAATTTAAAGTTTTTAGTAGAAAACTTTTTATTATACAATAAAATAAAGATTTAAGATATATTAGTATATTATCATATATAGATGATAATATTTATTGTAAATTATAGTTTATCAATGACCAATGTACATCCATATTTTTTTAACGTCTGTAAACGCTAATATTTACCTATACTGATAGTCAGTGATGTATTTACAACTTTTTTTTTGGGGGGGGGGATGTATTATATTATATTATTATATTTATATGTATAAATATAGTAAAATTATAAAATGAAATCAAACTTTCTGTTATTATTTACTAAATCATCAATCGCTGAGAGAGGGGGAACACCAGCCCTTCTCCCATTAATACACCACTTCTGACAGTATAGTACTGTAAAAGTAAATATATGTGAACTTGGTAAATTATTTTATGAGTTCACTATAAATTATTATAAATTACGTTTCCAATAAGTATATATTATATAGTTACTAGTTCATTAATTTCTCATCATTGCGCCTAACTAATTAAATGACCAATGATATTTAAGAGTACTTCTACAATCAACATTAATACTTTTTATTTGGTTTTAATATAAATTATCATATTTTACCAGTGACATGTGGTCAAGACAAGCTAAGTAAACGACGCATGCCTGGCTAAAAGAAAGAAATAAAAAGCTTAACATTTATTATGTTAAATGAAAATGCGATTTAGATATTTAAATGGCAACTAGGTATTTATTTATTTGTACATAAGTATTCAATTTAAAATAATTCATCAGATTTTTTTGAAGGGAATTAATTTGTTTTTGTATAAGAAATTTCTTTACAAAAGAGCTCGTATTTTAGATTTTCCGATCCATATCGTTATTATAGGAATGACTAGCTGCAGAAGAAGGGGATATCCACATTCTTTATATTACCTATGGTGTTTGAAAGCGCTGTGCCGATCAACTATCGACAATTTTACAAGTATAACTACAATATTTAGTCGTCGCATAGATAATACTCGTAATTATCATTATCAGTACATTTTTATTTTATAAACAAAATACCTTTTTTTTTAGAGATTTAACTAGAAATTTTATTTTAGCACTTATTCAAAATAAAATATCATCGCAGTATCACACGTAATAAGTTTTACATACATAATAGCCTATAGCTAGGTAATTCTAAAAAGTTAAACACTCATTTTCTAGAAAAATATTAATGTTTTTAAAACATAATATGTGTTACATAATATGAATTAAAAAATGTTTTTTTAAATAAAAATCATTTCAACTATTTAATGTCATAATTATTTTTGTTGATGTTTTTACTTTTTTGAATGACAGATTAGATTATAAATTTCCTATTCTAAAAAGAAATATTTATCTAAGAATTTCAATATATTACAATTTTATTTCGAATGAATTTACTTAGTTAATTAGTTATAGTTAATATTTCAAGTTTAGATAAAAAAATTAGTAGAACATTTTTGGGGTACACCTGTTCCACAATTTTTCGGTCTGTAATAAATTATTTCATTTTAACTTAAATTCAAAATAATCTGAACGTATTGTATTGTATTGTATTAAACACAAATTCACTTTTACTATCTGTGCATTACACCTTACTTGTATTGATTATTCAATAACAACAAACAATTTACATAATCTTTTTTTCAAATATGCGGTAGGTAAAATATTTAAATACACATTTATGTGCAATGTAATTCATTATATATTCGTTGCTACACTTACCTAATTTTTAATCGTATTTTTTAATGAAAATTTTAGTAATCGAACTTAAAAATTAACAAAATTAATATTTATACCACTATTGTGGGTCTGTGCAATGGCGCCGTGTTGTTTATCCGATGATTTTTCCTAACCTAACGATTATGGGATTAGGAAAGTGTCATCGGTAATCCTTAAGGACAAAGGACGCAGAAATACGAAAGGTCGGTGTTCGAGAATAGCCAAGCAAAAACAGAAGCTCCCTAGGAATTAGACTGTCGTCGATTTGTTGGCGGAAGGGTAGAGGTGCAAGACAATTTCAACCGATCCCCAAACACACACACACACATACACTCGGACTTATATATTAACGGATGACTGTGGTGGTTATGATGATGAAGGTTCTGATAGTGTTGTTGTGACGATGAGGTGGACTCATATATTCGGGCCCCTCCCCACATAGAGCCACCGGTAGTAGTTTTGAATTGCAAATTTGCTTTTCCCCGCTTCTATAACTTCCCTTCTACAAAGGTTAGGGACAATAAGTCTTAATTATTGTTAAAATGTATCATACCAAGCTCACTCTATCTGACGTTATAATTTGTTTTGGAAAACCTGACCAGCCCTTTTGGTTTTAATCCTTCATAAATATCTTGTCATTTAAGATGATTGTAATATTATTACGATGTTTTTAAGATTTTCCTGTGGCTATTTTCGAATTATTCAAACTATTAATTACTATAAAAATTGTACTAAGAAAATACAAAAATTAAATTTATGTATGGAAATAAATCTAAACATTAAAAACTAAAAAATGTAAAACGTAAGTATTATAAAATACTATTATTTTATTTATTACTGTTTACTAATAAATATAGTTATTTTGTTGTATTTTTAAGTTAGACAAATTGTTATTAAGTTAAAAACATGTTTTATTTGAGTTTAGCGTGACTTCTAGGTCTTAGACATTATTTAACCAGTCATCATATAAGTTACTTTGTTTATATACTTAGGTTTTTGACATTTAACCAATACAAAATTATTGAATTTCATGCGTTCTTGCAGATCATGTAATTGAAATTACATTTGATGATAATAGTAACTTCTTTCACAAAAACACGAAACGCTGGTAGGTAAATGATTTGAGTCATGTGATGTATTTTAGTATAGTTTTCTAGTACGCTTTGTAATAATATTTAAGTTCATGTTATAGAAATATTTTATTATATAATGTTATGAATTCTCCCATTTGGTAGTTAAATTAATTCGATTCCTTCAAACAAATTACATCGTTACTTTTGAATGTAAAGCCTGTCATGATTAATAGGCTCACGCAATACAAATAAATACATACACATATTATTACATGTAATATATAAATATGACTTATATATAGAAAGAAAATATGTTAAATTTTTAAAACATTAAATCACACTGTGATGTCAACGGTAATAATAATATATTAATAATCAATAAATAATACTTATTGATACAAATATGTACCAAAACTCAATAAAAGTAAAAAATAAAATTTTGTTTTCACTTTTATAATTTTAATGATTCATATTAGATTGTAAACTTTCGTCTTTATAATAGCAAAGTTCATGTACGTTTTTGGTTAAAGAGTGTTTTAATCTATTTATAAGATTCTTGTGAAAATCAAAAAATAAAATACAATAATGAATTTAGAATTTTATGCCATATATAGAACTGTTATTCCTAAGTTTAAATTATCTTACATTCATAATATTAATTGTAGTCTAAGTTATTATAAAGGATTAAGATTATAAAAACTATTTACATATGTTTAAATAGGTAATTATTGATTATTTATGATTATTTATGTGCTTCTGAATTTCTCATAATAAAATATAAAAAATAATAGTTACGCTACATTCATACTTCTTCTAAATTGAAAAAAAAATATATTATAATCTTTCAACATTTTCTCATGTCTTGACCTTGGTTATAAAAATAATTAAAGTGAGAAGGATGCCTATATAATCATTATATGTTATTTGAAGACACTCAACAAAACGATAAATATATTCATTTTACAATGATGTTTATTTTTTTTCATTACTTAACTAAGTGACTTCTTCTGTAAATGGTTTTTGGCTGTCCGACTTTTATTTTCTTAATGTGCCCTAGCCACTAGGATCAGAATCAAATCGTTCAATGATTCAACTAGATAGTTTCTGCAAAGTTTATAAAATATGATGTAGTCTCATTAGTGCCAAAATTAATAGTTTTTTTTATACTCTGAACACGCATCGCTCTCATGAATGCATTTCTTATTTTTAACTTTATAAATTATACTGTACATTTATTCCTAAACTATAATTGTACAACCAGTATTATCTGTCAATAATTAATGATATTTTGTCTGTTTATCAATTCGATAATATGTTTGTTTAAAATGCATTATTATTATTATTATTTTTTAATTGCGTGAAAGCTTTAGTACATGTGTTTAGAAATATTCTAAAACCGTAAATATTTTTTTTAGAGTAAAAACATACAAAACGACCAAGAACGTAACTATGCTATGCTCTTTTTGTTTTTCATTTTAATAAACTATAATTTTTGAATTATGCAATTAAATGAATATTCATTAAATTATAAAATATTCTTTTATTGTTTTTCTTAATTTTTATTTTTATAATGAAAATATGTTTAATTTGCAATTTAAATATAAATATTTTTTTACCTCACTGTTTTACCTTGATAAATTATTAGTTTGGTTTATCTATTAAAATGGTAGGACAACATTTTGAGACCAATAATAAATTAAGTTAATATAAGCGACTAAAATATTATTATGTTATATTTCTCTAAATGAAGCTATCACTAAGATTACGATGGACCTTATAGTAATATGACGCTAATTCATCAATTTTTAAAACAACTGATGAAATTAAAAAAAAAACTATGTGAAAAAAAGTGTTTACATACAAAGCAATATTTGACGAGTATAATTAAATTTTGGTAGAATAATAAACACTGAGTTATAACTCATCAAAAAAGAAGAAAAAAAAATACTTTTGTTGGTATAATAATATAAACTAATATATTATGCAAATCATATTTTGATTTAAATACAATCATATTATATAATTTATATAAAAGATCAGCAAAATATAAGCCAAACATTTTTTTTTTTTTTTTTGAACGTTTAAAATCTTCATGTATATAGTATAAATAATTTATAATTATAGAAAACGATATCCCATTAAGATTATTTTTACAGTAACGACAGTGTTTATCATTGATTTTAAGTTAATGAAAATAAATAATAATAATAATATACTATAGTACTATACTATACTTTAATTGTTTTATTTTTCAAGATAATCTACAGTTCAAATTAATGTTAAAAATATATTTTTTTAACATAAATCTTTATTTAGTAAGATGTTAAAATGTATGCTTAATTGATAAAATAATATACATCACAGGAATAACAGATTGAAAAGACCTCCCAGTGAAAATACTTCGTCAAGAGTAAGTTACACTTTATTTACATACTTTTGCAATTTTTTTTTCAAGTTATTTAAGCAAGTCACAATGCTACTGTTATTTTAGTATTTTAAGAATTGCCTCTGGAATGGTAGTGAACGAGAGTTAGGTATAATAATGTTAATGGTCCATAATATGATGAGAAGAGAGTTGGAGGTATATGAGTTATTTATCATTTTTGCAAGTTATTTACATATTAGAAGTACCTAACTGTGGTTAGAAGAGTGAACAGAAAATCAATCATATATTGTACTTAAAACTATCTATGAATTTAGAAATAACATTATCCAGGTTTGAGGAAGGAAAGTTGGCAATTTTCTTTTGAGTTATGTCGTTACCTGTGACCTATCATATCTACATAGGGTTTTTCACGCGTGTTTGTGAATAAAAAATGTATTCGTTGGCCACTGGGCTGATTATTGAGAAGTTGGGACTGCTGTTGATACTGTTGAAAGACTTGTTTTGAATTGGAAAGTCGTCTGCATCGTTGTTGGAGTTATTTATATAAATAGTGTATCTTCTATAGTTGGCATATTGTAGTTTGATGTTGCCATTGCATAACACGTAAATTGCAGACAATTCACGTGGTTTGGTACACAATGCTATAAGATGATTTCCCCCGCATTCGAAACATTATGGTAGAGAATGGTGGCAGTAGATTTTAGTGTGATTTTAAAATTGACATTTTATGCACTGGGGAATTTATGGTTGCTTGCATATGTGGCTTTTCTATTTTTACTTTGATATGAATTATTTATAAGTTATAATTTATCAAAAACATTATTATTATTGTTTCCACCAAGCTCGAGGTCGACGAAAAACATAGGTAGCGGGTTCTTGGTTTGGTAGTACAGTTTATTGGTTTTTTTTCCTTACGGAGTGTCTTATTTTTTCTAACGCTAAACTAATTTCGGAAATAAGATTCAACCGATGGAGATTTCTTACTACTACTCTAAATGCTTTGTCAGATTGTAGTTGATATGTGTAAAATTCACAGTATAGTTTTCATTTGTAAAATGAATTATTTTTCTGTAGTTTTGTAGGGTATTTGGCTAGAGTGTAAGTTGATTTACAATTAAAACTGCCAAGACCAATTAAATCTCAAAATGCATTTCAATTAAATCTTAAAATGCATTTCTTAATTCACAAAAGTTTATTAAACCCTTAATGAATATTAGCGGTGACAAATATTTTTTCCTCTGTGTATATATAAAAGAGTGTTGTGTCCCCTGACTTTTCGTATTGAAATAAATTTGATTATCATTGTAGCATTATTTATACTAGCAGTGGCGGTCGGTATTGAGACAGACTCGACAAGGACAGAGTATTGGTTCTGAGAGATAATTTTTTTATTTTCTTGGAAGTGGTGGCGATTAGGTTGGAATTTTCTGCAACAGAAGTAATAAACGTTTATTGTTTTTTGATCACAATTGAGAATTATTATTATTATTTTTCTTTATAAATATATATTTTTGATTATTTGGTTGATAATTATTATATTATAATATTGTATGATACAGATCGTTCTAATTTTGGAGTATAGTTAGCTAGCATAATATTAGATATTGTTCACATATAATTTATATTGTATTTAAATTAAAATTACCACTCCTCGGAATGATGCCGAAAATCAAACGAGGAAACGTTAAATTATTTTACTGCTTTGAAAAAAATGTTAATAAGTATAACCCTTTATATTTCGTTAAGATTAGGTACATTGAACTGAACATTTAACAAGAGCAACAGTAACGCATCCACACTGGACGACGAATGTGTGTAGACTGTATGTATTATTATGTTGTTATTATATTTTTTTTTCTGTGCATTATAGGTAAATTATAAATATAAACTAAAACTATTGTTACTATATAAAAAAATTCAACAACAATTTTATATAAGAGCAGTTTATTTTTATTCACAATAAATATTTGAATTACAAATTGTTTGTTTGTACTTATCTGTTGAATATCTGATATTGAATCATGTACAATATAATTTTATGATGTACAACTTTAAATTTACTTATTAACTAAATAATTTTAAAAGGTAAATTGTGATAACACTACAGCAAGATATTTAGATATTTACAAAATAATATAATTTAAATATTATTAAAAGTTAAAGTATTATTGTTAATAAATGCAAATGTAAATGCATTTAGAATTAAATACGTTTAACGTTTTGCATAATATACGTTTTTGATAATAAATAAAAATAAATACAATAAAATATGCAAAGTTCAATACTTTTTGTTTTCTAAAACTTGAAACGAACAGTTGACTGATAGAAACATTTTCCATTTTCCACAGGTTATCTTCTACCAACTTTTTTTAAAATGAATTTGTTAGTGTTATAATGTATACTATACAATTTATATATTGAAATATTTCAAATTATTTTGTTTTTAATATACTTTAGAGGTGACATAATTTGAATGTTCGTGTGGAATGTAAGGAATATTGTTTGCACAAACTGTACCAGCTAAAGCCGAATCGGCAGTTGCGTAGAAAATACGGAAGTTAATATCGTTGAAATCGAGTTTTGACAATAAATGAATGGGCATTCTATCGGAAATAACCCAAAGGTTGTTTAACGAATCTACTTTGACGTCACTGGGGAAAATCAAAGCTTCGTCGTCCACTTCTATAATTCCCAAATTTTTAGGTTCATAAGGAAGTCTAGAATTCCAACAGCCTACAGCATTCCGATCGATCAAATTGAAGTAAAGAATTCCATCATCATGCATGTAATGTGCAGTAATATGACCACCTTCACCTCTGGATGGTAGTATAACGAAATCGTGATAAATTTCTTCTGATGTAAGTTTGGGATTACGTAAGATTTCTGTAGAAACGGCAAACTCGCGATTGCTGGCTAGTGGGTGGAAGAATAATAATCGGAAACCACTTTCAGTAATCGGTGATAATGTAATACCAAATATTCCTTCCTCTCCCCATTGGAAGTTGATACCTGGAAATTTATAATATGCAAATAAAAACAAATGTATTCAACTATGGAAATAAGTTTTCTAATAATAAGTAAAATATTCTCGAACCTTATGTTTTAATATTTTTATTAAAATAATACGTTTTAGACAATTTTATATGAATTATAAATAATTGAAAAATATTTTTATTTTTTTTTTTTATTTTTTTTTTATTTTTTTACTTATATTGAATATTATGTTTAAGATTAGAAATTCTGATCAAAAACAAGAAAACTGAATTAACAATTAAATATTTTACTTTGAAATTTCCAATATTTTAATAGAAAAAAAAATATGTTTAAGTTCATCGCGAACTGTTATTATATTTTAAATTTTAAACAGAGCGAGGAAGTTATTAATATTATGATGTGTTTCTTTTACAGGTTTTATCTGAAAACACTGTTTGTGACTGTTAATATAAAATAATTCAAATATAAATTCAAATATGAAATTAACCTCGAAAGTTCAAATGTAAGAATATAAATATAATTTATTTAGTGTGTTGCTACAAATTTAAGGTATTACTAAAACATTTCATATTTACCTCCGATGTTATAATCTCCTGCTAATGGATCGGGCATCAAAAAACTGTGCGTATGTCTCCACGATGTGTTTGATTCCCAGCTGTAAGATATTAAACCGTAGCCTAATTCATCAGATGCGTACAAAAACGTGTCTTCACATCCTTTGGATCCAATATCAATGGCAATATTAGCAATAAATGTTCGGTCATTTGTATCTTCTGGTCTTAAATTGTATTTCCTTAAAACCTTGTCAGTGGTTAAATCAAACACATGGATTGCGTATGGGCATACTTGCTTTGTTGTATTACCTATTTAAAATAAATTCAATAAACAGTATTATTATATCTGTACATTATATTTCAAATGTTAATTCTTGACCGTTTATAAAGCATTTGTTATAAATTTATTAAAATTTAAAGCTGTATGATATAACTTGTTTATAGTTATAAACAGAATATTTAAGTATCCAATAAGGTTCATTATACATTGGACCGTTGTGGATTTTATTAATGAAATATAATTCAAGAAAAATACCCGAATACTGCAGACCCTATTGCAAAAACTTATTCGAAAAAGTACTCTCTCGTAGGGGGAAAATATATTCTCTACCGGTTAAGCAATTGTTCAATTCAATTATTTGGTGTAAGACCGTATTTCCTGATTAATTAACAGCCATCAATTTCGTTACTCAACGAGATGAGGGATGATTGTTCATGGGTGGTAACTTGGTTACTACTTTATAGTCCCCCCTACACCGTAGTTTTCTTTCTAATTCTTCCTCACCTATGTACTTAAGAGTAGCGAGTATGAGGGTGAACGGACTAAAAGCAACCAAGTGTGTTGACGCAACCTTAATATCTCGCGTCCTGAAAACCGCTGACTAACAAACAACTATAGTCAATTTAATGTGTAAATGGCTGAGGAAATATTATACATACTATATGTGGTTCAAAAAAACGTGCCGAAAAACAAATAGAATTGTATAAATCAAAAATGTACGAACAATGATTATAATATTATTAACAAACACGGTTAATGCGAAAAAATAGCCAAGAATGGTCTGACATTGAATAAGAAGTACAATAATTGCATTCACATACAGATTCTTTAAAAAATATGTTTATGGAAACTTTGCTAAATATATTGTCACGATGTCTATCTTGCATTTCATTTAATTGTATAGGTCCTATATTGCCATAGGATTTGGGTTAAATAAATGTGGCATAATATAAATACGACGTATATACTGTATTTTAATGTCAATATATTAGAAAAAAAATAATTTTTTTTTTTGATTAATTTATTAATGGAATTCCCACAAGTTTGTCGAATTAAAACATTTTTGAAATTTAACTTACCAATTCCAACAGTTCCAGAATCCAAAACCCAAAGTCTGTTACAGCTGTCCGCTTTTACTCTGTATGTAGTTGTCAAACCATCACAGTTACCCTCTCTGTTGTAAGCCCAATTTGGGTATGGTGTCAATTTTGGTGATTGAGTTGAACTCACGTCCAATGGTATGTAATTTAATGTAGAAGGAACTCCTAAAATAAAAAAAAAAAAATAAAACAACCACAATAAGAAATAATAATAATAACTAGTTTGATTAAAATAATAAATCATGATGAAATAAATAATAATTAGTATTTTTCGAAAATATATTCACATTAATAAATGATCGTGATCAATTGGCGATTTCTTTCTCAAAAATTATCTTACGACTTAAATAATTATTTGAAAAACTCAATACATTTAACCTAATCTCATATCACAGTTGTATGATTATAATATTAGATATACCATAAATAAATATGCAAAGTGCTTGATTAATATTCATTAAAAATGATTATTCTATTATAAATATATTATTCAACTAAGTAACGAAAACCCGATTAACGTTGAAGGAATTATTTAATCATAATAATTATATTGTTGAAATATTATTAATATATGCAACTATATATTATTATATTATTATGATTTATGTTGATATTTGAGTAATTTTATTATAGAAACGTGGGTTTCTGGAATTTTATTCGCCTTAAAATAAGTAATACAAAGTCTAAAATGGAATATTGATAATAAAATTAATTTTCTCTTTTATTTTTAACAGCATAACATTTTAATTTTTAAATAGAAATTCGTGTTTTTAATTAATTTTTTTTTTTTTTGGAAGATACTAAGGTGTAATATTTAAATAATATTTAATAGAGATTTCAATAAATAGCACAATTATAATATACCAGAATAGAATAACAGTTGTTTTATCTTTTTGAAAATTGTTTTTCTTAATAATCGGTTATGATTAATTAAATATTTGTTAATAGTATTAAATCCACCGAAGAAATATTTGAAAAATTATCGACTTAATTTTATTATTTTTTTTATTTATATTTTTAAAATGCATGAAATATGTATGTCGTAATCTTCTCTAAATTTAAAATATTGTAGTCAACTAAATTAAACTCCTCAGATCATCAGAATAATATAAATTAGTTATTGCCAATGTTTGTTTGGTTTGTGGTAGGTATAAAAATCAGCCACGATAGTCACGAAGATTTTGATCTATTGTTCGGTCACTGGACAAATTAGGAAACATCGAAAATGGACCCACTAAATCGACCAATTAGTGCGGGTCGCGTGTAAATACTGTAAACCTATTCAAGCTATGCTATTTTTAGAACCAACTCCCATTCGTACGGTGAACAAACACATTTTACTGTGACCAGGAAACGGATGTACGTGTTTTTCCATGCATCGAATTGT
Source organism: Rhopalosiphum maidis (assembly GCF_003676215.2). NCBI lineage: Eukaryota > Metazoa > Arthropoda > Insecta > Hemiptera > Aphididae > Rhopalosiphum > Rhopalosiphum maidis. The sequence continues at coordinate 26,183,388 of NC_040877.1, read as the reverse complement.
TTGTGTTTTTCGGAAAGGTTAAAATGTTTTTAAACTATTTTAAAAGTTTCATTGATCCAAACCTTGTTTTCAATTCACCACGAAGTGACAACGAACAAAATAGAATTGTTTATCGAGGAAACAATTAGATGTTAAACTAAACGGGTTTTACTGTAATATGTCGATACTAAAGTGAACAATACTGCAACCTTTTAGTAATTTATTTAATATTTTGTTATTCTCTAAGTGCTTTTCATACACGGTTAGCTCATCATCTATACATATTATATTCATAGAATATGGGTACCTTGTTTGATCTGTAAATAATAAATAACTGTTCAATTTTTTTAATAACCAATTATTAAGATAAAATGTGGATGATGAACACGGGAAATATTTCTAAAAATTAACATATTATATCATTGTTTAGAGACCAAGTTTGCTGTTTAATCGGTTTCCCCTTTTAAATCGTTTTGCCGAATAACAATTACCAGTGCACTTTGAGAAAATAGTTTTTCTGATAGTTATATAATATACATGTTCAAATAATAATATAAACAAAAATATTAGGCAGACATTTAATACATTTTGATTTTAAATTTTAAATTAAATCAAAATTATATACATCGTTTAAAATAATAAATATAATGTTATGTTGTGTTGTAATAATAGAAAAAATTTTTTGAAACTGGAATTGTTTTTTTTTTATGAAATTGAGAATTATTAATAAGAATAATCATTGATGAAAAAACAGCTACCGATAAACTTACAATGAAGCACAATTAATTTAATTATTAACTTATTACTTATTTATATATTATTTACATTCTTTGAACTTATACCCATGGGAAAATATTGTTATATTTTAATAAACACATAGATATGTATTTATTATGATTGGAAATTGCTGAAATTGTCATATTATATAAATATTATATATTTATTTATATCTTACAATAATATAAATCATTTAAATATGCATCAGAATTGTGTATTCAAATCATGTGCTTTAGTAGATTTTGGGTATGCTGTGACTTTGTGAATCACGTTTGTTGACTATAAAAGGGGAAAACTCATGCATACCGTATTGTCATTTCAGAATAATCTACGTGTACTGAAAATATGTTACTTCTTTTTTACTATTTTGGGTACCAAGATATAAAACATTTTTCTAAAATCAATTTTTATATTCATAAAAAGATTAAAATAAATATCAACATAATCTTAAAATAATTTATAATTCTTACACTTGTTATTTATATTTTTAATGAAAAGTGTAGGTACTATGATTTCGACTTAGTTAATCATTTTCAAATTATTTAAAATATCCATTTGTTAATACAGTATGTATTATAATTTATATTATAAAATTGAAAATTATGGATTATTTTTTATTATTAATTAAATCTTATCATATTTACAATTGAATTAAATAATAAAATAAAAATAAAAATACTATACATGATTACAAATGTATGTTCTGTTATAATAATTCAAAAAAAAAAAATTTTATCTTGCTATAAACTATTAATGGAATATTAAACTTTGCGTATAAATAGTTGAACAGTGAAATGATTTTTGTTAGTTAAATAATGAATATAGGTAGGTACTAGATATATAAATGGAATATAGATACGTAATATACTGCTGTACAAGTAAACAAAAAAGTGTCAAATTGTTTCCACTGTCTTATAAGTTTTAAGTAATAAAAATGGAAAAATAAAATAATGCATACATTATAAAGTCAATGAGGAGAAAAAGTGAGAGTTCACTGAAGATACCTAAGTTTAAGCGGATAAGAATATTGTTTGCAAAAAGCAAGTTTTTCAATTGCTAGAGGGGTATTGGTTTAGCGTAAAAAGCATGGGATGCAAAAATAATTATCTCGGTAGTAAAAACTTGAACGGCAAACAATGACAGCTCATAATTTTTAGCGCCTCTGCCAAAAGTTTTGGTGTTTCTGAATGGAAGAAAGCCGAGAAATGACACTGCTTTGTTGCGTTAATTATACAGTCTTAACAACAATAAAACAAAATGTCTCTACCAATAATTTGTTTTGGAAATTACATACAAATTAATTAAATATCAATTTGTTCCAATTGTAATTTTGTTAATAAATGTAACTTATAAAATAATATGTCACTACAAAAAAAATCAACTAAATATAAATAAATATATTATACTTTTTAAATATTTACGATAAAATTATAAAAACGCACAATAAATGTTACTTAGTCAGAAATGATGTATAATAAAAAGAATTAAAATATATTTTGAAGTTTAAACTCGATATAATATAAGTTATATGATAATAGCATAGTACTTAACTTAATTTATACATTTTATAGTAACTAATGTTAAGAATTTGAACAGAGTCAAACATATATTTTTTGATTATAAAAGTTCATCAAAAACATGAATTATCATCATTAAATATGTGATCATATGCAAACATTTTTTCGGGGAAAAGTAATATATTTATAGATTTAAAAAATTATACCAACCAAATATTTTGTACATATTATCGTTAATGATTTTTCATAAGTAATTTATTTTAATAAACAAATTGTATATTATTTTTCTGTCTACGCAACGAACAGTTATCAGCGCTTTTAGCTTGGACAACGTTTTCACTCGTTTCTTATTTTACTTTTTAGATTATTGTTTCTTCGTAAACGCCAAAAACATCGTGCCCACCTCTTCTATAGTTTTGACACTGTTACCGAATTTTGATATTTTGTAATTGGAATTCTTTTAAAAACTATGAACTGTTTCTCGTTAATAACACAATGTCAGATTTTTAGAAATTTCAGCATTTTTGATTATATTACATAACGAAAGTTGTACTTGAATACTTAAATACTTATAACAATAATTATGCCCTTGGGAGTAAGGTTATTATTTATTTAATAACCATGTTATGAACAAGAGAATTTCAAGGAAAAATATGTTTTCAACATTTTATTACAAATTAATCTACTAGGGTCTTATATTTTTTTATCAATAATTGTCTGATAATATTTGTACAAAAAAACGATATTGATTCACACAGTTATAACAATATGAAATTATTAGAGCTGCATTAATATATGATATATTCATAGCTATAATAACAACAATAAGAGTAATAATGTGAATTAAAATTAATGTATATTTGTTATAAATATTATGATACAAATTAAATTAATTTTATATTTATTTAGATACATTAATGGACGTGTATAATTATAATATAATACAAAGTCAAAATATTTAAATTTTTAAGTCAATATTCTTGGAAAAATATGTGTTAAGAACTTGAAATGTTTTTTTTAACATGAGTTTTTAAAATTTTCACTAAGAATATAAAAAAGAAAAGTACTGAACGTATATACAAATAATATTATATGTCTATATTATGTACAAACAATGACAAATTTATAATATGGATACATCATGAAGAGATCACACAAATCGCATGGTTATTTATAATGGAACATTTATTGGTTAGTGACGGTTAAATGAAACTTTTTATAAAGTGAAATAATCGTTTTAACTTTTTTTTTTGCTTTAGACTACGAATCATCTAAATTCAACTGCATTAAAAGTTATAATATATTTATCAGAGCAATCAACTTGCATGTACCTAAATCGTAAATCGAATATAGACTTTTTTTACAGATAAATTTTTTTTCCCGTAAGTGTCTATGAAGCATTCAACATCTAAGTACAAAGAATGCTCAAAAATAAAATAAAAAATTACGATAAAAATAATTTTAATGAACGAATACATGAATAATATTAAATGAGTATTGAGAATTCTGTCGATATAAAGTAATAAATTTAAGTTAGATTAATAACAAATTAAAAAAAAAAAAAACAAATTAGAACATTTTTATTGATTATCAATATTATCTTCAAATCATGATAACCAAAATATTTTAAATTTCTATTTTTTTTTTGTTTTTAGTAAAATTAATATAAATCATATATGCATAAAATATCACAGAAATATCATTTCTTCTGTACGATATATTTAAATAAAAAGTAAAATAAAATAATAACTATCGGAGTATTTCCTTATACGGATACTGTTAGCTTATTTAAAAATTATTTTCTGTAATTTTATAATACATTTTAGATAGTTACTGAATAATACATTTTTTTGACGAAATGCATCTTCATTAGTACCTATTTAGATGGTACATAATTTGTACAAAATTGTTTACATAATGATCAAACTTGCAATAATATGTAATTTTACACTAAGTTACCCGAAAACGATTTCTGACCCAGACATCACGACATACTAACCATTTGTGGTCGAAGGTCAATTAAAGCTACTCGGCCTGAAGCAATGACTACATTATACTTCCAGACACTCAAATTACATACGATTTATGTACTATGACATTTTGGTCTCTATTAGTATAAATTTTATAACAACAAAAATCGAACCCTTTCATTTGTTAGGTACGTGATGTTTTTTAATAATACTTGTATTTTTATCCATAGTAATTTTCATCATAATATCAAAAGTTAAGTCAAGGTTGTAAGATTACAATTTAAGAAAATAATTGATCTAAGGGCATTGGATTCTTGTATTTTCTCCCTTCATATAATTATACTGGTATAAAATTAGTTTTTTTTTTGTCGTCTGGTTGTAGTTTGTGCAATTGTACCTATTTTTCCATGGGTATACTTGACCCGTGTATATAACTATTTTGTTTATTTTTACAATGATTATATTATGTGCAAACAGTACAGTTAAATTGACTATAAGTCTATAAATGTAGAATTTTTGGAATTTAATACAATATTAAAATAGTAATTTATAATTTTGTAATATAAATATATCGTGTAAGATTCTTTAATCAAAAAAGGTAATTGAGTTTTCGTAAAAATAGATTTTAAATTGTACATACTGTTCTATGACTCAATATATGTATTTTTACTATTGATATTAAACTATATTTTTATTATGCAGGGTTAATAACTAAGTATTATAATATAATATATATATATATTGCAGGTAATTAAGTATTTAGCATACATTTAGTAAATTATAAAGTTGTATTTATTTAATTTATTTTTAAAGGTGTGTTTTTAAATGATGTCGATCGTATCGTATATATCAGTTATCAGTAGTCAAAAAATTCAACTAGAATAAAAAAAAAAAATCATTGTTCTATCATACAATTTAGACATATAAATAATATAGCCAATGAAATAAAAATAATAATACTTAATTAGAAAATTAGTGCTATCTCAAGTTTATTATTATAGTTTGATTTTCATACATCGCAACTACACATGAAATATTATATTATCGTAGTATAAAAATAAGTCTTATTCGTATAATATTTTAGAAAATCCATAGAAGTATACAATTTTGTTTTAGCTTTTGAATAAATAATAAATAATTAATATCTTTTTTGAAATTATAATACTGTGACAATAATTACAAAACTTAATCAACATAATATAATGCTTTATCTTGTTTATTATAGAATATTAAAATTTACAAATGAAATAATTGTGTCACGATATATTATATTTTTTTTTGTACAGTAAATTGTTATATAATTCAAAACATATGAAAACTAAAAAGTTTGTAAAATAATGGATAACTCGATTTAAAACCCATAGGATATCCCACGATTGATTGTACCATTAACACGTCTTGAAAAATCGGCAACGATGCTATAATAGGAGCTCATATATTATAATGTTTTTATTTTTTTTCTCGTTTTCCTGAATGATTTCTAATGGTTTTTATGTGTAACTTAATTTTTTATTTATCCATTGAATACATTTGTCAACATTGTAAGAGAACCATAAAAAAAATTATTATTATTATTATTATATAGTGAATTCTACTTTTGCACAGTATAATGTATTGTTTAATAATTTTATATAAATTAACATAAGCAATGAAGAAATTCAGGCAATTTATTAACTTAGTATAGTAAATTATTTCCGAACATATTTTCAATTTAACATTAATATTGGCAAGTATTGTAATGACACGAATTATGAAAAACAAGCGCACAAATTGGCAACTCATTTATTTAAAAAATAGTTGTTCCTATTGATTTTATAAAAATAAAACATTATTAGACAAAAGTATTAATGATAACAAAAAAAATAATACTTTCCATATTTTTTTTTATTATAAGACGATTGTGTACTTTAAAATTAAACTGTTTATAGTACAAATAATGAATTATTTAATAACATGATTAATTAAATGTTTTTTCTGTTGAATATTTTTCACTATAATTTATAATAGTTTTAGAAAAACTATATAATTCAGTAAGCGATTGTCAGTTTTGTCAAAACTATAGTAAAAATGCTCTGAATATCTACACCAAGTTATAATTTTAATATAGACATTTTTGAATAGTTTCTAAGTATAGATTAAATTTAATGACAAACACGTGCCGCCATTTCTTTAAAAAATATATATTTATATATATCAAACTTATTTGACTGATTTGAAATATAAAAATAATGATTTACACATTTGTATAGTAATATTATGTACCTATTTTATCACATTATGCATTTCGTTTCAAACCATTGACATTTTATTGTGAAGAGTAGTGCAAGAATAGTGGTAGTGATGTGCAAGAACAAAATTTTTAAACGCTCTTTTTATTCCAATAGCTCCAGAGAGACCTGTAGTACGGTTTTTAAGGATAAGGTAGGGTAAAAGGACATTTCCTCTAGCGTATACATTTATATTTTACTCTTGGGAAATTCACACAGGCGGTAATAAAATAACAATAGTCGAAGCATACACACACCGATCAACTCTTTTTGCCTTTACGCAAAACGATTGCTTAGAATTACATTTTTCGCCGTTTTTGAACTATAAAAAAGACGTGTTTTAAAACCAACTCTTGGACTTTACAGATTTTAGAATGTTGTTTAATATTTAAAAAGTATCTATTAATTGTAATATCGAGAAAAAAAATTAAATAACAATATTAATCACAAATTTTAGTATATAGAACAGTTCAAAATGTATTCAAAATTTAGATAACTATAGTAGAAATATAAAATAACATAATAATATATTTGTAATTTACATACCTCCTTGGTTTATTTTGTATCTCAATCAAAAAGTAATGAGTCAATTATTCCTTTTTTTTTTTAAATTTTATTTTGATTATAATGTTAAAATTATTTTATTGAATTAGAAATAGCTTTTAAATTTTACGGTATAAAAAGTAGTATTTTCTTAAAATTAATAGTGCAAATAATTTTTTTTTTTAAATTTAAATATACGAGTATATAAAGTTTAAAACTAAATTTACAATCAGTGACTTATATGATATTAAAAAAAAAACACGAATGAAAAAAAAAATAAGTCATCCAACCACAAACATTTTTGAGTTACCTCAATTTCTAATTTAGATTATTTATAAATAAATGTTAATTGTTTTATAAAAAATGGCATCGTTTATGTTTTAATAATTAAATAATTCTAATTATACAATATAGATACATGAAAGGTATTGAAAACATGATTGATTATTTATCATCAACTCCTCTTGTGTATTATAGTTGAATAATAATTTGTCGGTATTTAGACATAACGACGTTATTTATTTTAATATTCTTAAAAGAAAAAATTTCAATATTTTAATATAATTTAAATATTATACGAAGAATTATTTACTAATCTGTGTTCTTCTTATTTTTTTTTTTTTTTAATTGTCAGGAAATAAATGTCATGTAACTTGATAAATTAATTGTAATTTTAAGTAGTAGTATTTGTTAAGTAGTTTTTGTTTTTGAAATATCTGACAAATATATATATTTATTAAATAAAGCCCGTGATACATTTTATTTAAATACCTACTAAAGTATAACAACTAATATAATAATACGTGAAAAAGAAACTATACTTTAAAATTAGATATATAACTTCATTATCAACTACCAAGTAAGTTAAAACGCAAAAAAAAACTTTAAACTTAATTACATTTTGGAGAACTCCTAGTACTCCTACAATTCAAATGACATCTATTATATACGAATACGACAAATCGATGCTATCAACAGCAGTATACGTGTATATGTAGCTAATTTGCTTAAATTGTATTATAAATTTTACTGTTTTAAATTAAAATAAACATTTGAAAATATTACCGTTACTCCATCTTGGAACAGTGACGAACAGTTTATTTCTCCATACTTCGATTCCCACCGGTAAATTGTTTTCCGGCACGAATTCTCCTCGTTCTAATGCGTAACTTTTGTGTTCATCACTAGAAAATGTGTAATCTAACGATGACCATTTATATAACTCCGTTAGTTTTTGTAAAGCCGTGGCTGAGGCTAACAAACACGAAACCACTGAAAATTATAAAAAAAGAACATTTAATGAGTATACGCACAAGTGCATAAATTATTTCAATGAATTTAGATGTACGATTAAGTCGTTCGTGATTTACTCACAAACTATAACGGTGTGGAGCGACATGGCTATTCCTTGTTAACGATATCGATGGCGAATAATCGAATGACCAACTCTGTGTCGTTGGCCGTTAATTTATAAGGCTATTATAGTTACTGAAATTTTCAGAGAAAGTGAGAACCTGGTCGGTGGTCATACGTAATAATGATCATAACTAATAAAACGTCAATGTCATTAAATACCACAGAAATGCCGACCTATTTATATATAATCACACATTTTATTCTTTTTTCCATTTGTATATTATTATTATTATTATTAGTAGTAGTAGTAGTACAATGATATAAGTACTTACATTAATTAATGTGCTTTATATTATTATGTTAATTATTTTCAAAAATGACTTCAACCAATACTTGTACAAAATAATGTAGAATAAATATTTTAGATCGATCTTTGATGAAAGCCTTTAGCACTCCCAAGTTAAAATTTAGCACTCCTTGTTTTTTTTTACCTAACATTTATTATTTAAATGAAAGACCATCAAATAAGTTAAACTGTCAACATTTTTAGCACCCCATGTTTTAGAGGTCTAGTTGCGCCTATGACTGTAATATACCAATGGCTTGGAAGTTAAGAATAAGTACATACGATAATTTAAGTAATAAACATTATGTTATATTATCTTATCCTTGATGAAAGCCTGACTGTAATATGCTAATGACTTGGAAGTTAAGAATAAGTACATACGATAATTTAAATAATAAACATTATTTTATCTTTATCACTATCTAACAAACATAATATTAAAAATATGTTTAAAAGTAAGACTTATATGTATATTACGATAGTATTAAAAATACAATATTTGTCTATAAGAATAGATAAATAAAATGGTCAATGTAGTCAGCATGGTAAGTAGGAAGTAGGTAAGCGTATTATATTAATTCAATATAAAAAAAAATAAATGAGCAAAATATATTGTTAAAAACTAAAAACCTTGTAATATCGTTCAATACAAGAGTTGTATAATTTAATTTGATTATAATTGATTTATTTATTCACCTATCCATTAAAATATTTTTATTTTTTAAACTGCTTAATGTATTTGGAAATCATATTAAAATGTATTCATGCGTACGATTTCATATTGTTAAAACAGTAATATAATGTAAGAATTTCAAATAATACGCGATACAAATATTTATTACTAGATTTGCATTTTATGAAGTGTACCTATACATAATACATTTTAGTACTGTAATCACTAAGATCATCAGAATGGAAGTTTTAAAGAAGATATCGAATTTTTTTTTTCTAAATCTCATTAGCAACAAAAATTGAAAGTGACAACGTCAAAAGAGTTTATTAGACATATTTTTAACAAACACCTGTCTCGTTAAGTATTCGAGTGCATTTAAGTATTTTAAATACTTTATATAAGTAAAGAAACTTTTATTACATTTTTATTGAAAAATTCAAAATAACTAAGAACAAATCTAGTTATTCATCATCAGTCTACCTACAAATGTATTATTACTATCATAACTAATACATTTTCATTTGATTGAATTTTCTACTTACTGTCTTCCAAAAACTTATTAAAATTTTTAAAAGACTTTTAAGCATTTAATTTTTATTAATATTTGAAAAAAAAAATGTATGAAGTATAAAAAGTGTTGTTACGACAAAGATTATTGTTCATAATATTTGTTTATATTATGTATTACATCATAAAATCCATAAAAACGTACTCAACATTAACAATTCAAATTTTATTTTATTTTTTTTAGTTTATAAAAAGCTATATTTACAATCTATACAGAAAAGCACAATAAGTAAATTGGATAATATAAATAGCTTGATTGTCTTGAGGGGGAAAACCGTCCATCAATAGTACCTCCTGATTAATTTAGTAGGTTTATAAAGAGAAACCGTTTTTTATTTTGTTAGGCAAGGGCGTCTCTTGGCCAAATTGTATTAAACATTTTTTTATTTGTATCACAAGAATTTGATATACTTTGAAAAATATTTAAATACTTTTTAGTTTGATTATTTCATACGTATTTCAAATATTTTTTTCTGGAAGAATCCTAATACAATATTAATGTACCAAAATCTTAAAAGTATACTATAGTATGCATAATGATATGCATAATTAATAAATTCAATTGTACGATAAAATCATGATAAATAATAATAAAAAAAAAATACTCAAAATCAAACTGTGCTGCATTATAAGTTTCAAGCATAACTTTTCATTGAGTTTTTCACTTTAATTAGGGTACACAATTTAAATTCAATAATAGCACATTTTTATACGAAAAAAAATTCATTGCGTATAACTTATAAATTAACACCGATATACCTAACGTAAAATTGTGTGAAAAGGTTTGTGATTTAAATTGTTAGTGTATTATATTTTGAAAATTTTAACCTGCACTCGTATAATATATACTAATAATAAGTTACGGAAAGTTACCAAATTTTTTTTTTTTTTTTTTGATCTACATGATAAATAATTAAAACCGTTATAATACTTTTTAATATTCAATTTGAAATTGTATTTTTTTTATGATTTTTATGAAAAAAATATAACTAGATTATCGATGTTTTTTAAATTTTGTAAGAAAAATGTATGCAAAATCATGTATCATATTTTCAAGATTTTTTACAGGGATAAAAATTTTTTCAAATTAAAATGAAAAATATATATTAAAATGAATAATTGCATTAACTAAAAAAAACATGTTTTAAATTAATTATGATTAACGGCAAATCAATCAATGTAAAAAAATATTATCTGCTAATTTTATATTTCATCTACATATTAACTATTGTATTATTATTTTTTTTTTTAGATGAAAATACAATTTAAATTTATTTATCAAAATATAATATAATTACCTATTTTAATTTTTAATTATAAATATTAACTTGAAAGCTAAATAATTCACAAGTGGTGAAATAATATCATGGCCGAATAACAGAAAGGTATTTTGCAGACATGTAATATTAAAAGTAATGCAGGTCAAATAAGTACGTAGGCATCATAAAAACCTCGCGACTAAGTATAATTGTATTTCATTGCCAAATATGTTAATATTAGTAGTAGACTTGCATATTATTGTGTAATAAAAATAAATACATGGAAATTAAATGTAGTGTTCTTGGTAATAAAATGTAGCTTTACATAGCTTAATATTGAGATTTAATTTTCAATAATCTAAAATATTTATTTTTAATTATAAAATATAATATTATATTAACACGCAGTTCTATAATACATACATTAAGTTCATTGCATTCTTTATCATCGAAGATAAATGTGAAAAACAATTTAAGACACAAGAAAACTAAATACAGCAAGATAAATTTATATGTTAATATCACTGTCTAGATAATTAAATTAAACACATAAAACCTTTTCAGTTTATTGTCGGATAAACTATAATATTATAGTATTTACGATTACGATTATAATATTATCTGTTGATATCTATCTGTCATAAGTAATTGCAATTAGTGAATACAATTTATGATATCATATAGAAATGGGAATTTCGTACTACTACGAGTATTGGTTTATTTATATTTGGGCTACAGTTTGGGCAGTGTAAAATTTTAGGTTTTATGTAGTGATGTATTTTTTAAGTGAATATAAATCCATAGAAAATAGACGATTTAGAAACGTGCTCCTTAATTACAAAGTACTAATATACTAAATTGTACAAATTTAATATTTGAAAATTTACTGTTTTATGAATTTTGGTATAAACTAATTACCATTAGAATTACAGAAAAGATAAAACTAACGGTACTTTCTGTTGTTAATATCTGCCAAACGATATTTATTAGAATTTTTTAAACATAATACCATGCTTAATACACGATGAGTCACGAAGATAGTTTGCTAACTCCATTCCAAACCAAATAAAAAATAAATGAAATTTAGCACAACATTAAAGAAATAATTTCCACGCAGAGCTCTGAAAAATATTAGTATATAATATATATATAACTTTATTTTCTTTTATTAAAAAAAAAAAAATGTATAATTGTAGGAAATGGCCTTATGAAAATAAGAACTTATACATAATATAGTAATGCATTATAGAAAATTATTTCAATTTGTGTAAATGTAGGTATGTTTAATAATACGAATATATGTACAAATGCACAAATATATTATTTATATAATTGATACAATTATTTATTGTATTTATATGTATATATAGAAATACATGATTAATCATTTAGTTATTTACAGGTCCATAGAACACACTGAATGTAGATATTGAAATGTATTATTATTTATTATAGACAATATTAATAAATGCAAATCAGTTTCACTAACACTGAGCATCAGAAAAGACTTCAGATAAAGCGTCTCCCTATATATCTTTTTATATTATTTTATTTTCAATCTGCATTATTTTCTTGTTAAATTATTCAATTATTATGTTTACATTATTTTGAATAAGTATCAAAATTAAGCATAAAAAAAATAGTATCATTTTCAAATTGAATACTATAATAATTGTAATATGAATTTCTGTTGTTTTATAATGTTTGCATATTTTAAATAAAATACTGGGATGTTATAAGTAATAATATTATATATATTATATTATTATATTATATTATATTATATTATAAGTCATAAGGTAATACTGTAAAAACACTCATTAGTCATTATAATATTAAAGCCTATGAAAATACTAAGAAATGACATCCTTATACATTATTTTAGTTATATAACATAGTATTAATTATTTATTATATAATATAGGTAACAAAAATTTATATATTATAGTAACTATTGTTAACGCTATTGCCGAGAAGAACATTCAATGTTTCTAATTATAAATAAAAACTATTTGGTTTATTTTTTTATTAAACGTTGGATCTTATAATGAATAAAAACGTCGAGCGACAATCCATTATACTAATATCTAATTATTGATATTTAGCTTCAGAAATGATTAATATAGGTATGTAAAACTTTTACATTTAAATTTTCTTGGTTAAAAATAAAATATTATACAAAAATAATAATATAAAACAATGGCAGTCATAGGTATAAATTATCAACACAAATAAAAACAAGAAAAATTAAGCTGGGATTTTATACGAGAAAAATTATTCAAATTAGATTAAATTGCTATTGAGTTATATTATTTTAAGTCACTCTGGTTAATACAAATGGAAAAAGTAAAAAAATAAAAAAAAATTGAATAGAGAGTACACTAAAAGGATCGACATAGTATAGTTGGAGCTTTATTCTAACCTCAGTTGCCTTATGACAAATGGAAAAAGGGGATTAATAAATATTTATGACATTCCTCTTGGGAAAAAATGAACAGGTGAGTTACGATAGGACGAATAATATTTCTTATTATCGGTTTATATTCATAATTAATAATAATACGGTTAGTCATACCAGATAACTCTATTAAAATATTGTATTCTATTAGAGTACCATTAAGCAACATAATTTGGAATACTCTCGGGCTTATCAATGAATGATTAAGGTTTTTCAGAACCTTTTTTTTTTTTTAAAAAAAAAAACTTGGAAAGTTATTCAAATTTGTTTTATTTGTGTCGTGAAATTTTCTTCAATTACTTGTATTGAAAATTGTTAGTAATTCAGTCTTAAAACGTTGTACTTATCAAAATATCATATATTTAAGAAAAAAAGGATATATATATATAGAAAACATAAAATTCAAACTTCGGAGAATATTGACAATAGCAGAATAAATATTGACAATGGCATATTAAAATATTACCTTCACTTATTGTAACTTATATACAAATCATTATTAATAATAGTTATATGACTAATATTTACTCATAATATTAGTATATAGTTATGAATCAGCGGAATTTTTTAAATTGAATACATTTTGATCTAGTCTGTTAGTCTGGTATGATATATTTTTAAATGCTGAACGGAACATTTTACAATGATGTGTGTTCGTTTAACTTTTTATGAACGAAGACATGGAGATCAAAGCATTTTTTCCGCTTCTTCTTTTTGGAAAAATAAAAAAAAATGTTCCAAACATTCATTTTAGGACCGATTGTGGTAACAAATTAGATCTAGTCGGTACTTTGGGGAGTCGAAAGTAAATAATTTACATTACCTAGTTTTCAAGATAATCGAAATAAACAAAAAAAAAAAAAAAAAAAGGCGAGCAAGTAAATACCACTTTGCTTTACATCCACTGTTATGGGTGTGTTAAATTTGAATTCAATAATAAATCATTGTAAACGATAAACGTTTCTGAGTGGAGACGGTCTGTCAGTCTATATCACTAAGTATATTTCGTGGTATGTTTTTTAATATTGCTATTTAAAGAAATTTATTTTACTATTGGTATTATAGTTAAGGTCAGATCCTTGTCAAGCACTACTTATATGATAAAATGAGATATTTGATCAGTTGTTTTTGACAGCCCTATAAATATATTTGTATATAATATTTTTTTTAAAAAGACGTTTGGTGGTTTTGCAGTGTAGTACCCCCAGATATATTTTCTTTTGTTTATGATATAAATAATTTATTCAATACTACTTATAACATGATATTATTTATATTATAATAATTTCTAGCAATAACATTTATTTTTTTTTTACTTTTAAATACTAAGTTTTGGTCTTTATAGTTTATTAATTATATTGTAAAATGTATTCTTGTTAACATATTTTGATCAGTCGGTCAAACTTTTCTACCCATCGAACATATGTCACTTTCTCTTTCTAATACTTTAATGGCTATAGGGAATTCTATAAATAATGTAGATCTGTTTCACTGTTCACTTAATGATCTCTCTTCATATATTTAATTTTTAATGTTAATATTTTTATTTTTTCCTCTTTTCCCCTAAAAACTCATTTAACTTTCTTGTATATTTAAAATGTAATTTGAATTTATTTATTCCGTAATAAACAGCATTATTATTATTAAACATTTATAATATAATATATATTTTGAAGTTAATACAAATATAATATACGTATAATTCATAAAAAATAAAAGATGCATAACTTACATTCTACATAATGTATTGTCTACCTATATGTCTTTGTTTATTATTTTTTTTTCTCAGAAAGCAATATATAATTATTGTTTAGCATTATTAGTTACAATTACAGTACATACAAATTAAAAAATATATTAATCAATCTTATATTATATTAATCATGACTGATAAAAATAAATTATTTTTAAAATATATTTATATAATGTATCATAAATTGTGTTGCCAAAAAGTCTGCCCATGCAATAAAATTATGCGCACTCCTATAAATATACCTATAAATAAAGTCTTTAACTGGACATTTTATCAGGATATTATACAAAATATTTACACTTAATACTGGAAATTATGTTTTATAATAAAATTATTTAAAATCGCATAAAAAATAAATAACCTAAATATCTAAAATTGTATTACATATAAAAACACGTACATATTATATACATACTATATTATAAATTGGGATTGTAAAATAATAAACAAAACATTTTTACAAACTATTTGTTTAAAAACGTATAATAGTTTGGTAATTTTTACCAACTATATGGTTGTGGTTTTTACATACCTATTAATAAAAATTCAAACTCCAAAGCATAAAAGAAAATATATTTTATAGTTTTCTAATAAAAAAAATATTTTTATTAAAATATATTTGTTTGTTACCGTTAATTGATAATTTTCTAATTTATTTTCGTAAGCTTTATATGAACCGTGAACACTTAATAGGTTTATGTAACTAACCCGTTTGAAGTTGTTATCCTTACAAATATCAATAAAAAAAAATTGTCTGATTTTGATAAGTTAACTTTCATTAGTTATTTAATCTTTAAATTTAATATGAATCATTTAGAATTGTATTATTTTAAGCAATAAAAAATGGCGAACATTTTTACTAATAGTTAATAACTATTTAAGATCATTAATGTTCACTGATTGTTTTTCTTTTTTTTTTTTTTTTTAATATCATTTCAATGTTATTACTTTTTAACCCGCGATTTTTATCTAACCATATGATTCTCTTCAATGAGGTTTGGCCATACACGAGTGCAAACGACGCACTGCAGTACATGGTCTAGATACAATTGATTAACAATTCAGTCGTCAAACTCAATGTATTTGTAACCACATTCAATAGGAATATTTATAAAAATACAACCAAAATATGAATCATTTACGAATTTCAACATTTACTAAATCTTTATAATATCTATTTATTAAATCGTTATATTTTAGCGATGAACATAAAATTAATTATAGCATCAATTATCATTGTATTAACTTTTTTCACGATTTGAAAATAATAATGAATAGGATACATCGTTGTATATGTATTTATTATTTCATTATTAAATAAAAATATAAAATATTCGCACTAGATCATAATATTTATATTTGTATTTTTTGGTAAATTCTATTCTAATCTATATTCTGAAAATAAAAACAAATGCATACTCCTAATTGAGCCATTTAAATGTTAGATTCTTAGCTAAATATTACAAATATTGGTTTTACAAAAAAAAAAAAAAAATATTTTATATCTTACTTTATACATGGTTGGAGATTTGATGTAGAGCAAATTCCAAAAATCATAAACGATTAACATTAAACAGTTAAGCTCACTTTTTTTATGTAAGAAAAAGATAAATCGTAAACTCTTTAAAGAGTATGCATTTATATACCATACATAATTTTACAGTGAAAAATCCAAGTATGAATGTAGACAATTTTTTAAAAATATAAGAAAAGAAAACGAGATAATTTTTTTTAGTAAAAAAATAGATTAAAATGTAAGATATGTAAGTAAGCAAAAATATTACATGGGTAATAGCTATAAAAGGACCAGTTTTCACACAACAATGTCATGGTCATTTAATAATAGGTTTTTCCAAAAAATGTGTAACATTGTAAGGTCAAATATGAGATTGAGAAAATCTACTAGTTTTTTAATAGGAGTATAAACATTCACGTGTATCTAAATATAGAATAAACATTTTTCTTTGAGACCTTATCATCAGTTACAATGTGCTACCGAACTAGCGTGACCATTATATTTGAATATTTTAGTTTACACATTTTTAAGATCACGGATTTGATAAATTAATTACAATTATAACTTATAACCTTCATTATAAATTATTATAATAAACATGTTTAAATACATTATGTGAATAAAGCGATGTTTGTTTTTAAATTAACATTATAACAATAGGTAGATTATAAAATCTGGTAAACTCACTCTACTCTGCTGAGCTATCAGTTTTGACAATTTGAGTGTATATCGTCATTTAATAGGTCACTGTAATGTATTTTATATTGTTGAATGTTTATATATATATTATTATTATTATAATAGAATTTTTTCGTTTTGTAGATTAAAATATGTATTGGCCAAAACACCGTGTACATTATATTTTTATAAAATTATCTATATATTATAATATATTACTTGTTATTATACCTACCTTATCAGAAAACACCACCGATATATCGTATTAAATGACGGTTTAAATAAATTCGTGGTAAATAAATTACATAAAATGAATCTAAATATTTTTAGTAATTTCATTGTGTACAAAAAAAAAATAATAATAATAAACGTAATGGAAAAAAAGGAGTAAAGTATCTATACAATAGTTATCGTCTATATCGTGTCATTGATAAGTAAAGCATTGTAATAGATATTGTGTTAAATTTTAATTCAATGAGAAACTATTGCATATGAAAATCAATTTTAAGTAAAGATAATTGTTTATTTTTGATTGTTCTAATTTAATCCAATTTGCCACTAAAAACCACCATATAAGTTAAAAATCGAAGAATTTTTTGTTTGATTACGATATTTAAATATTTATCTTTTAAAAATATTACTGTTATATGCTTACAATACCTAATTTAAATAATTATATTTGATTAGAATTTAATTATTTTATTATATTTGATAAAAGTTCTATAACATGATACGATGAAATAGGACTATTTTTTAGTTTCATGTAAATAAAATAAAAATTAATTCATTATTTCGGAAAATCGTATTATTTTTTTTATTAAAAACATTTAATTTGTGGCAAATTGAATTTTAAACATAACTATATATTTTAACACGATCGTGACAATATATAATTAAACTCAGGCGACATGATGTCTTAATAACTATCATGTTTTAAATTTTAAAACAAAATAGTAGATATAAAATATTAAAATTTGTAATATATATTATTATGTTCTATAGTGTTTGATTGCATTGAAAAAATTTATATTAATTTTTATTTAAAAAAAACGTACTTTTACCTTGGATATTTTTATTATGGATTTGATTTTAATTAATACGTCTATAATGAGATCCTTTTGATAAAATAAATAATAGATATAAGAGATATATTTCAATGACAACTTCATAAATATATTATGCTTGGATAATCATATATTACAAACCGTAATGCAATAAGTAAGGGAAAATATTTGTACGACGAAAAATATTGAAAACAAAGTTCACTCTTAACTGATAATTAATTTTACTTTATATTTGTTTTTGGATTTTAAAATATATTTGATATTTTATAATTATTAAATGTTTAATTTAGCTTAATAATTTTATTGATGAACAAATTTAAATAATAAACTTTTATCCTTTTCTTTAGCTATAATAAAAAAAAAATATTGTCTATAGATTAATATTATATGGATTTCATGGATAATACTTGTTGTATATAAACGTAGTTGCAAATGAATGGTTGTAAAACCGACTCATAGCTAATGTTTAAACAAAAATATAATAATTAATAATAATGCAGTTGTACCGTGTACTCGTATTATTGCATAGACGTAAAAAAATGTATCAGATACATGACATATACAATAATATTGTGATATCAGAAAGATATTACTCCTAGGTCCTTTATTCCAAAAAAATATGGTTTCCTATTTATGCTTATAGCAATCATATTATTTAATATAGTTATTTTAAAAAAAATTAAAATAATAATTAATAAAATGATCCTAAAAATAAAATCTCAAAAACTTAAAATTCTAAATTGAATCGTGATAAATATAATAAACGACGTTTAGGTTACTTATATTTGGTGGATTCGTGTCCTTCGTAAATCTCACCCCTAAATGTTTTGTATAATATAATTATAAATTCCAAAATATTGGTTATCTATTTTTTTCATTTAAAAAACTATTCTAAGCGGATTGTCAACACGTATTACTTTAGTTATACCTACTTAATTTTTATTATTTTAGTTGAAATACTGAATAATTTAACAAATAACCTCTTAGCATCACAATAATAGAAATAAAAAAAAAACTTAAATTGTATATAATAATGTCTTATTATGTATTGAACGATTGCAAGTACTTACCATTTTCACGATAATTTTTATTTTATAAAAATTTGGCAATTTGTTAGTTTATTTATGTAATAACGTCATAGAAAAAAAATTTAAAGATTCATTATTTTATAAATAATCTGGATTAAATTAAGTCCAAAAGTTTTTTTTTTTAATTTAAATTTTATATTACAATTAGTTTCAACAATTAGGTATTAGCAAGAAACATAAAGGAACAATATTAAATAGCCGTTATTTACAAAAAGAAAGAGGTAAATATAAAACTAAATTAAAAAGCTAGTCCATAAGTTATTTAAAAATTATTATTATGTGAATAGACATTAAAATGAATGTTTGTTATCAACATACAATGTCAAAAGTTATTAATATCTTACTCTTAATTATTGTATCGTGTTCATATTTTTTAATTCTAAGACTTCTAAGACATATATTCATAACATGTAAATTTAAAATAGATACGTATCAATGAATTACGAAACACGTATCTTAATAACTGTAGAAGTCTATGTATCGATGTATGATCAAGTATAAAAAGCTTTTAAGGTTATGTTACATTCATAAATGCTAATCTGTTACGATATTACTGTATGTACTAAATTGTATTTATGATAATATTCTTAATATATAGGTATGTATATGTAAGTCGATTATAAAATTGAAAAATAACATTTACATTAAGATTAAGTACACATATTATTGTAATTAATAATACTCGTATAATGTGTTTATTTTCCCATAAATATTATTATAACCTAACTCCGTAGTTTGATTAAACCTACACAGAAATTAATATCCACGTTACTATATTAAAGTGGTACTTACATGTTATTGATTTGAAAAAACTGCATTTTTCAGAATATTATTTAATTATATATAATTATATATATTATATACACACACACACACATATATATATACAAGTAATATTTATGTAGACAGGTGCATATATTATGTAATTTTAATGACTCTTACTGGTGATACTTTTTTAATAAAAACATTTTTAATATTTTATGTACCTATACGAGTTATAGTTGAGACAGTTGTTAATAAATAAATAAAATACCATAATAGTAATCTAGAAAATAAAAATTTAATTTATTTTATTTGGTAATTTGGTGAATTATTTATAATTTTCCAATTTTCAATAGAATGCGCATAAATATTATTATCTAACCAATGAATATTTTATGTCATAATAATTAATTGATCACCATTCAATAACGATGTGTAATTTACCTTATTACTATAGACATTATAGATAATATTTATAACACTATATTATGTATTATATTTATAATATTTTAAGCAACTGTCTAATCATTTGCTATTTAAATTACATTAGGTATAGCCGGTATAGGTACCAAATTATTTCATTTTCAGTTGATAGCCGATTAATTATAATTATGTACTTTGATATGTAGGTATCGTGTAATATTATTATAATAAAAATGTAACAACGCATATTAAAAACCACAATAAATCATTAATATATTGAATATTTATGAATTTATTAATAGGTATTGTTAAAGATTTTTTTATGAATTTATTAATATTGATAAAAATTTAAAATATATCAATTAGTTATTTAATAATGCAATTACTAAGAGCCCTTTTTATAAGCATTATTATGAGGTACCTACAAATTGTATGTTTTTAACTATTATTTAATTGAAAAATTGCTGTTTGTTTGTATACTGAATATATAATGAAGAAACAAAATAATTATAATATACAATTTATATCATACAATCTATATTGAATCGTTTGTAATAGTCGTCACTTCGTTAGAAAGTAAAAAGACGTTTTTCTGGCACAAAATTATGCCTTAAGCTTTTTAAATGCCATATATATATATATATACATGTCTTACACATTTTTAATTTAATATCCTTCCTATTATTAACAAGAGTTTTTTATTTTTTCCTTTAATGTGGTGGTCGAAAAAATTCCTATTATTTGAACTTGAATAAATGCAATTACGATTACGGTTATGCACTCGCTTTGCATAATATATTATATTAAATATTAGTTACTTAATTTTTCTTATCGTTGCACATGATAAAGTGTGTAATACTTATAAATATTTTACATTTTAATCTTACATGATACTAGGTACGAACAAATAAATATACTTTTTATTTAATTTAATATGACAAAACGTTTTAAGCTCGTATATATAAACTTATTTAAATTAGGAAATTCATTTTCTAAAAACAAATTAACATTATATAATATTATTAAACGTTATCTGTATAAAAAAAAATAAAACCAGTAAAGGTTTCTAAATAAACTTAATTAAAATAATAATTTAATCTCTATAATTACAATTTGAATTACTCCAATAAATATTATAAATAGAATAATATTTTGAAAATCGAGTAAGTGATATTTTGTTTTTACTTGATACTTAGCTGTACTTATTAAAATAAAATAATCTAAAAATATCATTAAATACAATTAGTCTAGAAGAGGTGTTTGGGTTACGAATACTATTTATTGTTCTTATATATTAATAAAATAAGCATAAAATATCATTTTTAAAAGTTCACGATTTTGCACCTTAGTAATATAGTTGTTTTATACATGTATACATGTATACATGTATTGACGTGCACAAACCGGTCATCCAAAACGGTACTATTGTGAATAATGTCGATTTCCTTTATTATCTTATAAATAAAGGGGAAACGATAAAAGGTCATTATCGATTAAAATTCCGGTTTATTTGATGGATTTGAACGTGCTAGCAAGTGTTCTTTATAAAAATGTATGAATATATAAAAACAACTTTTAACATTTTATTTAATCTTATTTATAAAATTTTTTTCAATGTTTTTATTTAAAACACCAATGGGACCCGAAAACAAATTGTCTACGATTCGAATTTGGTCACATCTAAAAATACATATAGAAGATAGAAGTCAATTAAATTGTGTTGAACACGAAAAATTCCACTGTTAATAATTTTTAACTTCCGTAACAGCTCACATGGTTGAATTTATTATACAAGTATACGTTGTTGACGTGTGACCATTGTTGTTTATCACTAAAGTAGTAACCAATTTATTCTTCTTACAGTAACAAGTATCTATGAAACGTAACAAAAACATATCGATGCAACACTCGAACTGTTTCATTTCCTTCGGTTTCCTTTGGCCATTTATTAATGGTGTTCCACGGTGAACCTTTTTCCTTTCTCTCGCTCGGGAATTGAACACTTTGTACGCGCTGGATCTGAACCAAACGCATTTAACGAAGCTAATAATTTTGCGCTAGGTCGAAATTTCGTCCCGACCGGAAACTTTATTGAAGACACCGCCACCCAGCCGAATTATAAAGGTTTTGCTGTGGTTAGAGATGGCGGGGTCATGAATGGGGAGCAATGTGGTAGTGATATCGACACAAGACGATTTATCCAGGAAAATATATTTATAATATATAGACCACATGCATTATGGTTTCATTGTAAACGCTTCACACGCCAAATGACGTTTATCAGATTGTAAATTATACACCAATTTTTTATAAAACAGGATTAGATTACAAAAATTAATAGTCTAAATACTCATAAAGAGTATTCTAACCCGTGTCAATTTTACAAGTGTACTGAAAGGATATGCGTAAATCGAATTCGTATTAGTATCATTTTACACTATATCCTTATTAAGTTTTCTTCAAATTACAGAGGTATATGTATATGTACTTTATTATATAATATGTATATGTATATTCTATATAGTATATACTATAATTCAATTGATATGTTCAAAGCATTATACAGAAAAAATGTAAATCGATCTTGTTAAAATTACTAACAACCTTTTTGAACTATTTTTGTGAAAATACAATATACTAATCTGTATATTCTATTTTGAAATTGTAGTGAAATAATAAAACATTATTAGTATTTATTTTCATTGACATACATATTATTCTTGTGCATATTTAAACAGTATTATAGGTATAAAAGCGGTTTTACTATTATTTCTTTTGATTTCATCATTTTGTTTTGTATTAAATTAGCTTATTATATATTATATTAAAATGATGCATATTTTTTTTAAATTCAAATTTAATTCCACAAAAAACAAAACTGAAATAATTTAGCTTAATAATAATGCTAAGCGTGAATCATTCAAATTATTGAATTTACTATTATGCACTGCATTCTCTTCATTGATGGTACATTAGTATATAATGATTAACTAATAATACATTTTAAATGATAATAAAATGCTCATTACTATTAAATGTACGTTGGTGTTTGCAATGTAACAAATAGTTACTAATAAAATTGTTGATTAAACGTTATTTATTTATTCAATACATTGAATTATTGGTACAACGTAACAATATAATTTGCAAATTGAATTTTTATAATAATTAACGAATAATATGTGTACACAATATCTTATACTAATGTATTATATACCCGTTCACTGTGAATGATTGATTGAGGTATTTTCTCGTATTTGCGTACATATTGTAAAACTATTTAGTTTGGTGTATGAGTATGAAAATCTGCTTAGATTTAATCTGTTCATGATTTAATAATTTTAAATATAAATACTAATTTTTAGAACGTTTTGGAACAAATTGATAGAGTTAACAATAATTTATGTTCAGTAGTATTGTACTATCGTATACAACTTTAATAAGAGTACTGTTATAAATTACAAACTTAAGAATATATAATAGTACAATACATTAATTTATTTTTGTAAAGAAGAAGACACGCAATACACATAGTGTCACTTCCAATACTATATCCTTTTAATTTAGATAATTTATTTTTTAATCGTTCCAATAATACGTGGCATCTACAGTGACATATTTTTCTACTAAGATGCATTGACTGTTAAAAGCTTCGAATAGTTATTAATTATTAAACAATTCATTTTTGTGTTTTATATCAAAATTGTATTTGTATAATCTAATATACATATATAACACAAAAACATCAGTACCTACCATTAATGGTAAATATGTATATTGTATTAGGTATTTACTATTGATATTATTTATAGTTTTATTTAAATTTTTTTTCTATACCTATACAACAAAATATCATTTCGATGTTGATATTATAGTATACAATGTAGATACGCTTCTACGATTTTAGTATTCCGAAAAAAAAAATTGATTAAAATGTTATAACTTTGTAAGTTTATGATGTAAAAATATTATTCAACTAAAATTATTTTAAATAATAACAAAATATAATTATTTTCTATTTTTTCAATGCAGTGATTTCTAAAATAAAATAATACACATTTATGAATACCGCAGAAGACATTTTTAAAAAAACTTCATTATTATTGTATACGAAAACTGACAAAAATATAAAATGTAAATATTGTATTAGATTTTTTAAGATAATTACCAAATAAAAAAAGCAATAATATAGTATTAAAATAACTAATTTAATACAGGTATAGTTTTATATCATGTATAAATTTAAAAGTTAAATTTTGAAATATATTTAAATTGTATAATTAATTATAATTTATAATATTGCTTATATTAATTTATAATGAAAATTTCAAGATGTCATTGTATTTATGAACTAGAAATACATATAATTAATTTGAGCAATGTTATATTTAAATGATATTTTTTTTCATCATATTTATATGATTCAACATGTTTATTAAAAATATTATTTGCGATTCTCGAAAATAGTTTAAAAAATATTATGTTTGTTTTATAATAAAATTATGACAATTTAATATATTTTATTAAACTAAGTCAAAGTTTCAATATTTTAAATGAAAAATTTAAGCCTATTGATACAAAAACGTAGCACAACCACTTACTCAAAATTAGAGCTTGGATTTATATACACTAAAAAGTATCAAAATATGCAACAAATATGCAATAAAAAAATTAAAATATGAAAAAAAAAAATATAAACGTATAAATAAGAACACATGTTATAAATAAATATTTCTAAAAATAAAATATAGAACTCAAAATGTGTTCTTTATTGTTAAAATTAATTAATAAATGATATTCAAATTTGTCTTCAGCAAAACTGTGCCGTCTATCTGCTAATAAATGCTTGTATATTTTATCGAAAATGATTGTTCGACGTCTACAAAAGTTACTGGGGAAAATTTAAAAGAGCTTAAAATCAATGGGGCCTCGATAGTTTTCATCTAATTGAACCATTTCTAATATTTATATATCATATATATGTTACATATAATACGAATTGCAATTGTTTAAAAATTAAAAACAAAACAATTTACATATCTAAACTTGGCACTGTCAAACATGATATTATATTTTACTGGGTACTATAATTAAAGGCATACAAGTTATTTATTAGTTCTTGACAAACAAATCCTTCAACGGAACTTTCATTTATACACAAAACTATAACGCAACCAATAAAACTATTTTATGATTATATAATACATATGTATTTGTTTTGATTAGGTAACTAGTAATTGGTAGATTCAATATTTTTAATTAGTTTTATTTATATTTATTTTATAGTCTTAGACTGCTACAGTCTTTACTCAGATTCGTTTTTGTATCCATTTATAAATTATTAAATTTAAATTTAATATATTTAATACAGTGATCCACTCGACACTATAAAGTAGAGAGGTATCTATTTTCCCACCTTTTTTAAAGTTTATATACATTATTTTGACCTAAGAAAAGGCCGAGGAGTTAAAGAGTAGAAAGATCATCGTACTTTTCTTAATAATTGGGAAAAATACCAAAAGACAGCAGAAGAACGGGAATATTTAAATCAGACTTGTTTTTGTTAAAGTTGATTTTATTTTTTTTTTGCTAATTCAAAAACCGGTTATACTTAAAATGTTGACCGCATATATTTATAATAAAATTTTCTGGTCCTGATCACAAAATAATTTTTATAATTTTGAACTATTTGTAGACATTAAAATGTTAGACTTTGTTTATATATTATGTTTATACAATATTTGTTTTCCGTTAAAAATTTAAAATAATATGAAGATCCTTAAAAGTTGTTTATATGGTAATTTAATAATATTGAAAATAGACTGAATAAATAATTGTTTCGTAGTAAAATTATCTGTCGTGAATAACCATTATGATATAAATTAAAAATATTTTAAATACATACTAAATTTTTTTGTAGCATTTGATGTTCAAATGTTGACAAAATTAGATATTTATACATATATAAATGTATACCTATTTATATACTTACAAAAATTAAATAATGATTTAATTTTTTTTGTTGAAATTCAAAAAATATTAATATCGAACATTTAAAACTTTTTTCATTTATATATATTATTTAGACTATAGTATATTATCTTACAAGTTGATAACAATAATATAATATTATTAGATGAGATAGATGATTAGCTACGCGTTATTAAAAAAAAAAAAAAAAACACTTAATCTATTAATTTTTTATTTTAAAGAAAACGAATGTTCTCTTTTCTCACGCGCAATATACATAAACACAATATATTATTATCTGTATACCATGTATGTCGTATACATATATTTGTATTTATAATTTCCAGTCATAATTACCTATGTGAAATATACGTATTTTACTTAATGTTTTTGCAAACTACAATGTACACGTTATTATAATACACAAGGATGTAATTTACATAGATATTATACTATCTAGTTTAATGTAAAACACATATAATCAAGCAAAAGGATATCTTAGTATTTATAAAATAATTATGATTATCGTTGATCATAATATGCCGTAGTAGAAAGGGTGTGGTGGTGCTCTTTATTGTATCTAACTAGATATAATATACCTAATTGTGTTATTTTTAAAAACAAAACGATTAAATACAATTAAAATAAAATAGGAAACGTTTTAATGTTTGTTTACATAGGTAACGGAGTTATTCAAATACAATATATAATAATATTTTGTTCGTGTATATTGAATATTATAAACTATTAATAGAGTATTATTAAACTGATTAGTACCTATAGTTTATAGTTTTACATTAGAATTTGATAGCAACAAATGTAAGTGCGGATTTTTTTTTCTTTTAGTTTTCGGCCGTGGTTTTGTAACAATAATGTCGTTGTAACTCTCGTAAGGTGTTGGCAACTCGACATTTTTGTCAAGATTCAAAGCATTATCAGCATTTCGGAAGAATATTGCTGTTACGCTGAAGTGCCAAATAGTGAACATTTTCTGTTGTCTTAAAAATGCCAACGGGTAAGGTGCGCACGCGTTTGATATACATAGGTCTAGCAAGTACGCGTATAGATTGTTGATTTGTTGATTACTGTTTCGTTTGCTGAATATTGTTTTCCAGTTGATTTTTTTCAAAAACACCACGTGCCTTAACAATGTTTGGTATTTATCTCAGAGTTTGTTTGTTTTAATAATATTTGTCCACTGGCATTGCCACTTCATTTCATGGATAATATTGTTTTTATTTTTTAAAGTGTCGGTCTGATTTGTATGTATTACAAAATCTCAAATGGACACGTCACAATTTTGGTTGTTTAGATGAATACATTGAACTTGTTTTCGTATCTACAAATTTGCGTGCAGTGGAAAATTCGTGAAAATACTATAATTTGTTTTTGTCCATTATCGGTCATTAAAATATTTACTATTTAATTATTGATATAATATGATCAATATATGATCTATATAATAATATAATCTCAGACAGAATGAAAATCTCGAAATCAATAATTATAATAACAGTAAGCAAAAACTGTAAATATATCCAAATAAAATATATGTGTAGAAACATACTATAAAATAAATTAAATAATTATTGTGGTACCTAAACCTTAATATTATTTTTGAGAAAAAAAATAGGATAAACAAGGGTCCTTATAGCCTTATACCTATATAATCATCACTTTGTGTACGCGTTTAGATACTAAATTTTATGTGTATAACTTAATAGAAAATTATACCACATAAGTGACTTGTGTTTTATATTTTATTAAAAGATAATGTATTTGACAGTAAAACGTGATGTCACATGAATTTCTAAATTGAATTAAGTTTTCTACACTTTTTATTATGATGTCGACATGGATTTTCAAGCATTTATTTGATCATCAAAGTCAATTCTTTTGCTTTCAAAGAATAACCGTATTGCACATATCTTATATTGTTTTTAGTTCATAATACATAAAGATTTTGGTATTTTTTTTTTTTTCATTAATTTATTTGATAGATAACATAAGTACAAAAGGAATCTATACATCCGTAGACGTGACCAACATTTTCTGTTCGAACAATGTCATCAATTTTTTAATGTACTTTATTGATTTAGTTTGAGCTATAACGGTTCAAATATCGAATTGTATTAAATTATAATAATTTATATATAATAGTAAGAATAAAATATAAAATAAATTATTAATTACTATAGCAATAACTATAACTTGTACTTTGTACAATTATTTATTTACGGAGTTTTATGAATTTTTAACGAATTCTACAAAAATAAAATGGATAATTATAATAATACTTTTAATGTAAAAATATATAAAACATTTAATAAAGTAAAATAAATCAAAATTGTTCGATATAAAATAAATTCAACTATTTTAGATTTTAAGCGAGTTTAGTAATACATTGGTCTTACAATAAATGTTCTTTTTTTTCATTTCCTGTGGACACATTTATTAGCAGTGAAAAATCTGCAAAAGTTTCATATAGGATGTAGCCATATCTAGCGGTTTTAAATTGAGTCTAGTTGGTACTTTAATGAGGTAATTTTTCTCGACAGTTTCCCTAAACGAAAATAAAAACTAATGTTTATCCACAAAAACAATTTAATTACATCACATCATGTACAGTTTTAAACTGCTGTTTTTTGGCCAGTAAAGTCTTTAAAATGCAATGATACTCCTACAATAATTTTAAAATAAATAATACAAAAAAAATAATAACATTACAATGTTCTATTGATTTGAAGCGAGTTAGGTGAAATGAGTCCTCAGTAATAGTTCTTTGTTTTATGTCCGACTATTTATAAATATAGATATTAGTAAATACTTAAAATAGTATAAAACAAAAAAATATTACAAACAATTTATTTAAAAATTTAAGTTTAATGACAATCTTAATAAACAACACAGTGACAATCAATGAATAATATACATCGGAATAACAATAAAATATATAACCTTCGATTTATTTCCGTAATCTATAGCAATAAATAATAATATTTAATAAAATTAAATTGAAGAGTAGGTTTGTTTTTTTTTTTTTTTTCTCTGGAACTACCAATCGGATTTGATTATTAATTGATAGCCCAATTCTTAACACCACGCTACAGCCCTAAGGAGCTGAGCAAAAAGAAAATCAGTCAGAAGAACGCTAAGTGAAAACGGAGTAATAGCACTAGCGGTTAATGCGACTCAGTAAGTCGGTAGTCGACAATGTCCGCAATGTCAGTTAATGATGCAAGCACATTGAATAACAATTATACAAAATTTAAATCATTCTCTTGATCAAGAGATAACATTCTTAATTCTTATACGGGCTTTATTCTTATATATTTTTTTAAATAAATGTATAAGTATTTATTTAGTAAAATATTTATGCATCTATCTCTAATTACCTAATTTGAAGAAAACAATAAATCATTACATTCAAGCCTCAAAAATCAATTTAAGTGTGGATACATTTTCAAAATTTATATTTCTACCATTTTTTGTAGATTTCCAATTAATTATTTTTAATTATTCATCCAAGGTGATCATGCCGTGACTTAATGCGTTTAATACTATGTGAGAGTATTGAGCTTATGTTATGATATCAATTTAGAGGTCGGATATATATTATTTTTCCAAATTGTAATAAATAGTAGATTTTTTATATACCTCGTTATCTAGTAGAACATTGTAAGGAATATGTTAAATTTTAATTTAACAATAAAATATAATTGTATCCTGTAAATTAACCTATACAAAAACATATTGTTAGCCAAAGAACTGAGGGACCAGCATGGTATATCTACCATATATTTATTTTCTAAATTCAGTAGGTTGAAATAATTTTGACAATAAACATCACGTATATAATATAATTATAGTATTATAATATTATTAATTAGAAGACTGCGTATTCGCCCACTTCGGAACTCCGAGTTTTTAAATTTTACTTTTAGTTTTTACAATAGAAATAATGTATTCATAAAAATAAATTACTATTTTTTTTTTATATTACAATTATATATGTATATATATATATTATTAATTATATTTAACATTTACAATTAACTTACATTGAATTTAAATATTTATATAATTTCCTCAAATATAATATATTCTATAGACTATGATAAATACTTAATAAATTCATCAGAAAAACATTAAAATCGTTTATGTATGAATAAGTTATCTCATAAAAATTTAAACTTCAAACGTTCACAAAAATATATATATGGAATTACGCTAAACTTTTTTTGAATTTTAATAATAATATAACTTACAAAGAATCTTTTATAACTTATTAAATATTTTTACATATTTTTAATCGATATTTATAGAAAAAAAATCGAAAACCTCAAATGTTCTAACATAAAATTAATGTTTTAAAAACTAGATTTTAATTGATTGACAATACTAGTATAAATATTTTTAGAAAATTTCAAGCATATTCACTTATTCTTTATTGAGTTACAACAAAATAAGATAATCTATACGTATTGTCAAAAATTATTTTTGTGTAATATAACTAAGATTGTTTTTTCATTTTATTATGAGTGGAGTGATAAATGTATTGATTTTACAAATTTGTTTTTTTTCTTTGATCACCTATTAAAACGGTAAAAATGCTTAGATGTTTTAACTTAACCTTAGATATTCAAATTCGAGTATGGCAAATGGTTGAAAAATGGACCTAGTTAATGTATAGACACATGATATTTTTACTAAATATTTTAGGTAACGCATTTTCTACACATAGTATAGTTGTATAATGCTTTTAACTTAATAGTAAATTAAGTTACATTATTAGCAATATCAAAATACTATCAAGATATAATGTAATTGGTTATACATAGAAAAGTCATAGATCTACGTGTTTTAATGTATTATATAATCACCAATCAAATATGCTAATATCGTGACGGAGTAATAGATATTATAACACGTTCGTTTGAATTAATTATTTCACAACATTGAATGTACAAAATTGTACACTTATAAACACGTAAGTCTAATAATTATTGTTATCATTGATATAGGTAATGCATGTTCAACATATAAGGTTCGCGTGCGTCTGTTTTTGTTTGTGCATATGGACACATTATAACTTCATAATTCCAATCTGTATTTAGCTGTATATAAAAACCATATTTACGGATAAAATAAAATATTATTTTTTTTTTTTAATTTAGCGATTAGTAACTGAATGTTTGTGTTAATCATATTTCCATCGACTAAAATGTATACGACTCTCGATGTTACAATTGATAAAACAACTCGGCTTATCTCAGTAAGCGCTGTTGTGCAACAATTTTGCAGTTATAAACATGTGTTCCAATGCTATGTCATTTATTTCAATGCTGAAGTATTGAATTTTACAGGAACATTTAGAAATAACTAGTTTCTGGCCACTTTTAAAATATGAACATTAGGAACAGACTGATAATAATAACTAAACATTTGAATTATATAATCATGGTTATTATATAATGCAACATAACTACGCAATAATCGCCCTTGAGTTCATGTGTGATAGTTATTAGGAAATTCGCAGCAATAAGAAGTGATTATAGGGCAGTTTATTACCTATAATCATATTATTTACTTGATAATTAGCAATATTGCATTATATTAATTAAGTTAACAATCTCAACATTCTTATTAAAATTAAATAATCAACGATATTGCACTTTTCTCTATTATCAATGCTATAAAAATATAAACTTATAAGTATAAAAAGTGCACTAACTCTTATGAAAAATGATTTTTATAATATTTAATTTATTTTAATCATATCATAAAATAATACTATATTCTTTTAAGAGAATCAAATATTAATTTATTATAAAAATAAAAATATACATACTTTGTGGAATCGAATAAAAAAATTGATTAACTTAATGGTTAAATAAAATTGAATGAACCATGGGCTACTGGACATCTTTGAAGAACCAATTAGCACCATAAGCTCACTAATTGATTAAATGTCTATAAATAATGTTTATAATATTTTTTTTTTTTTTTTTTGGTAAAAGGTTAGTATCATATTATATACGTACAAAAAAGCTATAATTAATGTAATAATTAAATGGAAAATAAAAAAAATTACATTAAATGTCTTTCAGCCTATATCATCAAGTATATTACGTGACACGTTTTTTTTTTTTTTTGATATGACTATTAATGTATTAATTTTATTTCACTTTTAGTATTATACTAGATTTATATAATTTATTTTTGAAAATATTGCATTTATTATATTATTAGTAGTTAGTACTTATTTACTTATTATAGTAATATACGTTTATACCACAATATATTATATCAACGTAAATAACTCAAAATATAATAACATGTTTCCGCAAGTACCATAAAACAGTAAAAATAGATTAATAGTATAAATAAATATATTACAATTTTAAAACTTTGATTTAAAAAAAAATTTTTATATGAATTTCTAACTACAAAATAGTTTACAATTTTTTACGATTTTACACAAATTTCGTGAAAATTTCTATTAAAAATTCATATTAAAAAATAAAGAACTAAATAATATGTTTTATCGACATTTCTAAAAAAAATTGAAAATTGTTATACCTAGCTCAAAAAGAGTTTAAACAAATATTTTACTTAAAACTAGAAACTTTAGAGAATAGAAGGAAAAGATTAGATTTATGCTTTATTTTTAAATTAAACAATGAGGACATTAATCGCCGAGAATCACTTTCTTTATTGAACTTTAATGTTCCAAATCGTAGAATTAGACAGTTGAATTATTTTTATGTGTCACTCCAGCGTTCGAACTATAGTCAATGAACCCCTTATAAATAGATTAATGCAACTTGTAAACTATTTAAATGTTGATCTGTTTTCTTGTCAGATGATAATTTTAATTATTACAAAAGTAGTCTTTTGGCTAAATAATCATTTACAATTAATGTCAATGCCATACGCATAAGTTAAGTTTTCATTGTTTTTATGTTTTTAATAATTTATTTTAGTGAATTATTTTAATTTTAAACGTTCACAACACCACAATAAATTTCATATTATACTAAAGCCATCTATTTACCACAATTTACTACTTTATGGATTATATTTAAGAAGAGGACGATACACCCGCGCGTAATGTATTCGTCTTACAAAATGTAAAATATAACAAAAACTGTTTTGCGCGGAATAGAACATAGAACCATTCAGACTGTAGCGATAGTAAAGTTAAGACTTTAAATTCATATAAAATATAGTTGAGAACATTATCCGTGAAATATCGTTTTTATTATTTTTGTTATATCACTTTTACAAAAAAAAGTTCTTATTTATCCAAAATTCATAATTTTTGAACTTTAATAATTTTTTTTTTGTAGTTTTGATATTGAAGAAATCAAAACGATATTTCACAACCAAAGTTCTTCTTTTTATGTGGTGAAAATTTTGTTTCTTAGTTATGAATGTACTCTTCTCGGTTTTTTCCCGCGAAAAACAGTTTTTGTTATGTTTTACATTTGGAAGACGGAGACAATACATGCGAGTGTAGCGTCATCTTACGATTTACTGATAACGTAATTTCGTAATAACAAATATTATTGTAACTCTAGAGTCTAAATCAAAGAATCATATTTCTCGCTATTCTTAGGGTTGTATTTGGCCAACACAGGGAAATACATAAAATGCCGCAACACGGACGTGTTCATAGGCCCTTACAGTTTATTTGATGTTTTATAATTTTATATTCTTAAAATCAATTTGTTCTCGTAATATTAATGTATTATATACAATTAATTCATGGTTTTTAAATTGAAGTGAGGGCCGCATCAAAATCTATCGCGGGCCGCGGGTTGGACACCCCTGCTCTAGACGATGCCTATACTTGTTACTAGCCTTGTTGGTTTAAATTATAATAAATCAATAAATAAATAGAATTATAATAAAAAACGTATAACATAATATATGTACTTGGCGATATAGGCTGAAAGACCGTCACCGTTCAGAATCGTTTTTCGTTTACTATGATATATCATTGAATTTAAATTTAATACACCCACAATAGTGACCAATTTGAAACATAATGTACAGCAGAATGGTACCTTTTAGTCTACCTTTTTTTGATTGATTTAAAATAAAATAATACTTCATTTGTCTCTAACTACGTTAGAAAACTACGTTTTGAGGTAAATGAACTGTTATAAGAAATTATATTGTACTTTTATTATTCTTAATGTTTTAGTACTTATAGCACAGTTATACTTATTGTAAAATAATAAATAAAAATTTAAAAAATGAATGTGCACATTATTTATATACCTATAATCTATATATATATATATATATATTTTATTTTATTTTATGTTATTTATTGATTTCTTATTGTTAATATTAATTTATGAAACGTCGTTATATAGTTTGAATGTAGTATACATTCAAATTTAAAAACAATTATGTAAAAAACACATTAATTTAACACTTGTTATGACCTATGTGTTTATTGTTTAAAGTGTAAGAAAAAATAAATACATTAGAACGTGTACATCGGGTGCGAATTCTATTTGAGGAAAGGGGCTTACAAATTCAAGCAAAAGTAAATTTTTTTTTTGTTTTATTTTTTAAAATGTATAACATACATTTTTAATTTCATATTATTCTAAACCACAGTGTATTTTAAAACTTTAAATTAATAAAAATTAAATTTGAATGAGTATGGTTAATTTATTACTCTGCTTTGGAACAAGAAATTAAATATTTACGTCGTCAACTATTGTTAAAAAAAAGTAAAAACTTAATAAATAATAACAAATAGAAAAAATATTTTCTTTTTTAAATATTTATATTGTTAATATAAAAAGTAAAATAGTAGTAAAATAATATTAAGTAAAAATATATTTTTTGAGATAAATGTTTATTGCTTATAGAATTGCTTTGTGTATTATAATACTTATTATGTACCTACATTGATCACGTTATACCCACTGTATATTTACTTTTTAACACAAATGTAAATATAAATGTATATCTAACACATATTTCGTTTATCCAAAAATCCAATATTTACATAAATCCAAGAGTTATTATTTGTACATTTAGTAAAATGTAAAAGCCAAATATTTTTCAAAAGATAGCATATTTATTTGTAACATAATTTTCAAATAATCTAATAATATATTAATAAATTAGAATTCTTATTTAAATTTTGGTTAGAGCGATGAATATATTGGGCTTAATTATTTTATAGCAAAAAAAAATGTTTTAATTATCAATATCGAGGCTAGCAAAATACGAAATACCCCTTTTCAAAGTAATATCAACGATTTATGTAAAAATAATTAGGTATTGATAAAATCTATTTTTATTTATTTACCTATTTTTTTTTTTTAATTCAATAATAATAAGTAATCATTGATGCTTTAAAATCAAAATCAAAAAATATTAATAATATATCAATGTTTAAATGTTTACACATGATTCAATTTTCAAAATATTTTGACATTTTTCATTCATTAATAGACATTTTAAATTGTATAGTTTATTTTCTATAAATTAAATGATAAAACATCTTTTCTGTTCAAAACGATTAAAAATGTAATCTTATTGATCATGAGTTGTTCTTAGTTTAAATAAATCAAAAATATATTTTAAAATGTGTCTATAAATGTAACAGTGTGATATTAGTAATAAATGATTATTTATGATTATTATTGTTATTAGAAGTATAATTTATTTTTAGAGATTAATGAAAGTTTAATAAAGCAATTATTTAGAAGGAAAATACGTTATTTAAAAATATATATTTTTTTTATCTGAAATTTTTTTTAAATCATGATATATTGATAAAATCAAAAATTATAGTGAGAAAATAAGATTTTATTTCTAATTATTTTGTAGTTATTCAAAGAATATTAATTTTAGTACCCTATCAAAAGGGTTTTATTATAGATAAATTAATTAAAATTAAATTCATAAATTAAAAGAATCAAGACAAGTTTACGATAAAAGTTTAACTATTTGTAAATAATAAATTAATATTAATATTTTCAACGCAATCTAAAACTATAGATTACTTAGGTGTATTTGAAATAGTTTTAATAATCAACAAAACCATGTCTATAATTATACACCTTTATAAAATTATATTATCTGTGCTGTGATTATTATACATTATATATCTTATAGAATTGAAATAGTTAAATAGTACATTTATGATATAAAGACAAACTAGATTTAAGATATGCATTATTAAATAATTCAAAATGCATCTAGTGATTCTATATAATATATTATTTTTTCCTAGCCTAAAAAATTAATTCTTTTGCAATATGTACAGAATATAATAATTTTTAATTTTAAAAAGCCGTTTTGAATTGATAATTATAAATAATAAATAAATAATTATTTGTGTTTAATTAAAATCTGTTTTTCCTTCAAATTATTAAAATAGGAATATAAATATATTTATCACCCATCCTCATTTTAATATTTATAAAATAAGACAAGGAGAATCACGTAAAATCTAATTAATTTATTAGTACTTGGTTTTTCCTTGCTGATAACGCTCAGCCGTTTAATAACATTTTTCTATTATAGTTCATTTTCAGCTTGCATTAAAAAAAAAAAAAAAAAAAATGAAAAAAAAATAGTAATGACTATTATACTTCCCACCACCTGGTTAATTATCTCGAAATGCTTTGACATTTCTCAGATCGAAAATAGAACCGTGACAAAATTTCCATTAAATTAAAAAAAAGCAACAACAACCCGACCACACCCAGAAATATTAATTTACTTTTAGTGGGCGTTCCAGTACATACATATATTTACACCAATTCCCTCTATACCTTCCATCGCACTACTGATCATTACCTCTCATCGGAATATTATTAATGAATGTTTATTTTGTATCCTATAATCTCGGGGATGCTGTTTCTACTGTACTGGGTTAACAGCATACTAATAAATAAACATTCGTCGGTTAATGTGATTAATTTAACAAATAATGTGGTAAAATGATGCCCAAACGAGTTTCCACGTGAATAACATGATTTAAAGTTAATTCTAATAAAATAAAAAAATTAAAGTAGTGAAACTGTCACTACCAAATACCCATAAAGATGCTTATCGGGTTTAATAATCAAATAATAATCTGAAACACTTTTTAATCAATAATATTTCAGTCACAATATTATATTGTTATTATTTTTTTTTTACAAAAATAAATGCAAAATTGGTGAGCATTAAATATGTACAAACATGTACAAACTATGCATTTTATTTTTGCAATAAAAATAAGACAGGCAATTATTTTTA
The DNA here is from genome assembly GCF_003676215.2 of Rhopalosiphum maidis. Taxonomy (NCBI): domain Eukaryota; kingdom Metazoa; phylum Arthropoda; class Insecta; order Hemiptera; family Aphididae; genus Rhopalosiphum; species Rhopalosiphum maidis. The sequence goes on along the minus strand of NC_040877.1, from coordinate 26,145,139 downwards.
TTAAATTATCAAAAAAATCCACATAATTTTAACCTTTATTACTAAAATAATTATTTATTTTCCATAATATCTATATTATATTAATATACACGTAATACTGGTTAGGTTATTTTAAAGTCAGAACAGTGAATAATTTTAAATATTTGAATGTTACACCAATAATATAAATACAGTAAGAAAATAAATTAAAGAATATTATGAGTGGAAATTAGTGGTACTATGTTTAATAATTCTTATAATATAATAACAAAACTTCTAAAAATCAAGTGTTACCCTTTTTGGACAGCATCATTTTTTGGCCAAAATTTACAATTATAATAACTAAATTTGACTATTAAATTAATTTTATATCGAACAAGTAAGTAACAACTATTGTTTGTAATTATTTCCAAAAAACCAACTATCAATGAAATTTACCTTACGTTGAAGAAAATATAGGTAATTTAATTTAGCTAAAGTGATATTTTAAAAAATTTTATTTTAATTATTTTATTTTAATTATTTTTTTGCACATAAATTTGTTAGAAAAATTTCGTATAGTAATAAAAAGAAAAAAAAAACTTAATCTTTATTGATGACTTATTCACCAAGACATATTTTTTTTCACAATATTATATGTAATAATTTTGATATTTAAAAATCACTTTTACGGATATAGTTTTATTTAATTAAATATAAAAATTGACGTTCAATAGTTATAATTATAAAACTGTACTGGCCAGAAAAAGAGTTTAATCAAAAAAGACCGCTTCTAAAATCAATATTTCTATCATGGTAATCAAACATTCACCTATATCATAGTGATTTGCGTGCAATATGACGTAGTGATGTGCATAAGGGAGACGGGGGTAAAACAAAACAAGACGAAAACAAATAATAATTACATTTTAAGAAACATTCCTGAATACAAATTATGGAAGATTAATAAATTAAAATAATTCAGATGTTCTTCTCACATTTATTAGCATTAAACGATTATAGTGTTTTGATTTCGACTATAGCTAGACGGTAGAATTCCAATTGGTAAGGTAAAAGTACTGTTTGAAAAAATAATGAAACAAGACCGCTATAGAAAAAATCTGAACACCGAGGATTGACATTGAGGCCAAAAATTGGAGAACAATAGAACAGAATGCGTCCCTTGAGATGGCATAAAAACAACAAAGGTATAGGACTAGTGAAGTTAAGTAGCAATAATGCTCAATTAAACAATAGTCTGAGAAGAAGAATATGCGGTAAAGATACAATTATGAAATGTAAGTATATTATAAATTAGTTCTACCTACCTACATAAATATTATATTAGATTTTTTTTTTAAATATTATTTACTTCTAAATATAACTTAAGTTTTTATTTGTAAATTTCTATCAAATGCAATTTTAAACACCTAAATAACCTAAAAGATATCTAGTGTAAAAAAGTTTGTTTATTAATATGAACACAATAAGATAAATTGCAAAAAATATTACATTTTCGCATGTAAAGTTTAGAATAAGAAGATGCAATGGAAATGTTGTAAAATAGATGTGTGTTGAAGTTTGTTTGTTTTAAAGTAATGTCACTCTGTCAAAAAGCTCACAGAATGCAGGTTAATCATTAAATAGCATATATTTTATAATGCCTGAAAAGCATAATGTTAGTCAGTAATATAGTAGACATTTTGAATTCAAATATTTTATTTAAATGACTTTCTCTAGAAAACAAAACTTTGAAAACGTTTAATCCAAAAACTTCTTAAAATAAAATACATACCTACATAAAATAATTAAGGGATTTGATCACTGTCATACCGAAGTCCACAACATAATATTATACAATACAAAATACCCTAAAACAACGTTGTAACACATCAAGGTTACCCTCCTGAGCCCAATCGAAATTAAAAAGCTCTCTAGTGTATTGTCAAGTTGTATATTTCCCTTAGCTAACTCAATTAATGTTTATACCATCACAGAAATAGCTTTAAAATGAAAATTATTAGTTTAATAATTATTAGGCAGTTTGAGAACCATTCATTAAATTGAAAGTTATGTGTTTTCCAATTTTCAGCCCATTTTAAACAGTAAATTGAATACACATATAACTGATTTATCGCAATAAGTTTTACATATCGTTGTATCAATTGTAAAAACTGCATATTTTATCAACCAAATATTTTAAATTATAATTTAAATTTCATTACACATAATTTACGAGGGTAGACTTTTTTTTCTGAATATTAAATATTTAATAAAAAATTATTCAATTTCAATTAGACTCAGTTTTAGTTATGTGAAACCAAAAGTAATAAATACATTTTGTTATTTTGGTATGTATGAAAGATTGTTATAAATACGTACAATTTGAATGCAAGGAAATACAAATTAATAAAAGCATTTAAATATAAGTACATTGTATAAATAATAAAATTGACTAGCTACAATTTAAATGAAAAATAAATAATCTGCAAAACCCAAAGAATTTTAATAACTTTCATAAATTATTTAAAAATAATTCGATGTTCAGAAATATGAAGATGTAACCAATAAATACTTTCATTAATTAATTATATGAATAAATGTATTTATTATCCACTGTAGTGTATTAATACAGTTCAAAATGTAGTTAAATATATCAACAGAATGATTATAAAAATATCTGTTCTTGGAATTAATATCTTATGAAATGTTAGATTTAAACTTTGTGTATTCCAGTTTATTACAGTAATAATAGCGAGGGAATTTCAAAACTTACATGTTTGCATGTTAGGGAAAATTGTAACAACTATTAGACTATAATTATTGTGAAATTAATTCCTTCGCGGTATATATAAAATACTATAAAAGGAATTTAATATAAATATGAGGTTAAGTTAAGTTCTCATATTATTTCTCATACTAATTATTCCAGTGCATTCAGGTTTAAATATATTTTAAAGAATAACGATTAAAATTGGTAACCTGTGACGATAAGAGACAAAAAATTAATCTCTGATACGGAAAGTAAAATATGGATATGATCATGGATTATATGGTGTAATCGTAGAACTTTTAAGTTAAATTTCAGGTTATATATTTTCGGCAACGACAGGTTTTTTTATATTATAAATATTATAACAATATTATTATATTATATATTGAGCCAGTTAAAGCACAGGCAGCCAGAAATTTCAAGACTTGGTGTGTTCCAAAAGAAAATGCAGACATCTATTGTGGAGATAAATATCAGACTATAGTCCATATTATTATGAATAGATGCTATTAACCGACATTTAAAATGACTTCTTAATTTGGCATTGTAGAATAGGAATTTCTAAAAGATTTTTCATAGAGTGAATTAATGCTACCAAGTACAAATTATATAACAATACATATGATTTTAAACACCTATTATGCAAGCATACAATAATTACTATATATAATAATTATAAAATAGTTATATAAATGCCTAGATGTATTCCATTTTATTCTGAATTTAATTTAATCGAAAACAACTTTAATAATACGCATTATAATAAGCAAATTATAATAAAATAAAACCAACTAGATGAATTATTTAACTGTATTAAAAAATGAATTGAATCGTAAGTATTTAAAAAAATAAAAGATAATATAATATTAACTTATCGACCAAATTTCTAAAAAAAAAAAAAAAAAAAATGATTTATTATTCGATCATAATATTATCTAACAAAAATTAATTTTAAATATTTATTTTTAATGATTCTTTGGAATATTTTTTAATTTATCATTACAATTTGTTATATAAATATTAATTACTTGTACAAATTGACAACTAATATAATTGGATGTCACAAAAATATTTTATAAGAATATTTAAAATTAAGTTTGTTTGTTTTTTTTTTTTTTTTTTTGTAATTATTATTTATTCTGAAATACAACATTACAATATAGGAATACAAGACAAAGATATCACTAGAAATATTCTAATTGCTTATTGAATACTTAATTTTCTTTTTTTAACACGTGCAATATAGTTCTGATTATAATTAACACAAAGAAAATCTGGCAGACAAATTAATAGTTATCACTTCTTTTGTTTAAACATTATGTTTATTGGCATTTGATTACAACTGAAATGCAATTAACATGGATGTTAAAATAAAATAATTTAATATTAAAATTTAATCAATAAAAAATGGTATAATGGTATAATATTTTAAAAATTATTATAGTTATGGTCATCATGGCAACACAAATATTATATATATATTATATAAAACTAGTTATAGAAAATAAAGTCATCAAGTGTGATTTCCTGATTTCAGTATACCTACTGAATTAGGCCTGAAATAAGTGGTTTGGTTTATTTATAAGCAACTAATAATCAATGTGACATTTTGAAGAAAACATAATTTCATGTCCAGATCCAACATTACTTATACGGGAATAAATCTTAAAAATACGTAATAAATACTGACAGCCATATAAAATATTATAGCATTATTACATACGCAATAATAAAAAAAATTGTAAGTTAATATCGATAAGATAACATCGTTTAGACGATTATAGTCAAATCTTGAATCAAAATAATTTACAATATTTTATATTGTAACACTTATTTGAATATATAAGATTAAAATATACCAACTACTTTAGACAAACGAATACTATAAATATGAGTCATGTATAGTTTATAAGGCATCCTATATTGGTTGTATTTGAATTACATATTATTTTTATTTAATTTTTTATCGAATATTTATAAGTAGAAATTGTTGTTCTATGCCTATTTTTTGCTATAAAAACAATATAATACACATGGTCATTGCCGCAGAAAATAGTATCATCATTAAAATAAATAATAGTGAAACTATTTTCGGAATAGTCTTCTTGTGTATAGATACTAAGTACATAAAGTTTCGAGGGTTGGATTGATGACACTGGATGATCCCTCGGGACGATTGAAACCTATCAGCCGTTATTGGGGTACATACAGCACGTCCATGTAGTTGATGTTTTTTTTTTAAAAAAAAACTCTTCCAGTCTCTAGGATTGAATCGCAAAATAATAATTCATGATGAATGCAATTGCGGACGATTGTTGAACCCTTCGGCGGCCGTACACGTTGTTTTCTGGGAGATGACAGTTTGTGCGAATATAATATATTGAGGAATGTCCCACATCCTTAAAATCTAATAAATGTGCTGCATATTATTGGAATTATTGTTTGATACAAGTCAATGACAAAAACAAGTTATAGTAAAAAAATAAATTATAATATAAAAATGTCTACAGTTATTTCATTTACGTATATCAATAAATTTAGCAATATTTAACTGTTTGTGAACATGCGTTATTTTACTTATTATTCGGGGTAAATGTCATTCGTCTTAATTCACGTCGCAAAATAAGTCGAGTTAATAAATAAAAAAAAAAAAAACAGTTTTACTTAGAGATAAAATTGTTTGTTGTAAGTTCAGTTAATTTACTAGCATCGTAGGTATGTTGGTAATAACAGCTTTTTTTAAATGTGATGCAAATTATGATACGCGTCTCATGTACGATGTATTTATTTATTATATCAATATTCAGTTTAGTGCTTATTACATTTTTAATTTTATATTTATTTATTAAATAAATCCTATATGAATTGGTTTTCCAAATTATAGTTTTTTTTTTTCAATTGTTTTTTTATTGTTATTTACTTCTGTGACTTCAATAAAAAGTGTCCTTTCCAACGTATAGACTTGTTTTAAATAGTTGATTAAATCTTAATTTTTTTACAGTGGCAATAATAATAATAATAATAATAATCATAATTCGCTTACCGGATCGTGATCTTGGCTGTACATCATCAGTCTCTGTTTCCGAGATGAAGCGTCCAGCAGGCAGTCGTCTCGGGGGTAGGTTACTCCCAGTTGTTAGTCGACTGCAGGATGCCTATTAATATTATTATTTACTAACACAACAGCAGCGATTTGAGCAGAAAAAATTTTCTTACCACATAATAGTAATACATATTCCCGTGTTAAGAAAATAATATTAATAATGGAGAAGTAACGGCATTAACAGTAGATTATATATATATACATATAGTAAACCAATAGTCGAGAATATAATTTACCTAATAATAATTTGTGTAATGAACTTATTAAGATCTTATAGCGAATAATCAAGAATCGCATAAAAATAATGACAATTAATAATAATAAATTAACTTATACTGAATTTCAAGTAGATTTTGGAAACTGTTTATATTTATTTATTTAAATACGCGTTCGATACATATGTTTATGGGTAGATACTCGATAACGTAGGTAATCACAATGAAATTAATTATTTTTATACTAAAACAACAGTCAACAACAATGCATCAATAAAGTGAATTTATCACTATTTCCTCTTCAACAATATTATTGCCTAAAAGTACATATTATATGCAGACCCTCGTTATTCGACTAAAAATACAAATAAAACAAACTATATTATTATAGTATTATACCATACCGAATTATGACGATATTGGCACACTGTAAGCGAACGTATTTATCGATATATGATCTTGTGTAGCTTTAAAGGTATTACATGTTTGAATGCATTCCTTTGTTGTATTATTATACATTGTTCATGTTTATTTATGAACTGTTGACTGCTTAAGTTTAATGTTACGTATATTCAATTACATATTATGCATCGATTGTGCATAGATTTCAATTTCAAAAATTTAAATTATCGCATCTTCGGGGGGAATTAAAAGTACAGCCAAAATCTTTTGCGACAAAATATATTATTTGTTAGCGAGTGTAATTTAAAATAATACGCGCAGTGTCATTATTGTTATCACAGACAAACAGTCGCGCAGCCACAGCTATTCGCGATGGTCGTTTGGGTGATTGCAACAATTTTTACCTGCGTGAGAAATATAGACCGTAATGCGTATGTGATTTCATTAGCTTTTGACACTTTTTTATACATTACTATATTACACTATACTATACCAATATCTTTTATATAATTATTATTAAAACAATGTACATTAATATACGATACAATAAATTTACCTATAAATATTTAATATATTTATTATATTTATATAATAAATATACTCATATTTATTCGCTCAAGTGGTGTTTAACTTTTCACTCAAACAGACAACATTTTGTGTAGATTTGCGCTCTAACAGTCTACGCTCTTCGTACGCAGTAGCCAAATTTTATCCCGATTGAGAAATATATTTCATGAAGATGAGCTGAATTGGTCCCCGATTAGATTTGTGATGCATTCTATATTTTCACCACTATTCGAGTTCTTTGATAGCTATAAGATGGCCAATTACACATATCCCCCTTCCTAATTTTACAGGTTTAAGATTTACAAGTCAGAAGTAAAGTAGATATGGTTAAAAAAAAATGCGGTTGTTGAAATGAAAGTTAGCTGGTTTAATATAAAATAATAATATAATAATTAAAAATTAAAATTATATTTAATGAAAAAATATTTAAAAAGTAAACTTGTTGAAGTAAGTAAGTAAACTTTCTTCGAATATTTTATTAAATTTGTGTTGGTATCCCAACGTAGTCATACATAAATATTGTTTTATTTTTCTTGTTTTCTGGTAAGTTTCTTCGAATTACTACTGTGAAATTTGATATGATTTTATAATATGCCGATATAACATTGTATTACCTTTAAGCGTCAAGTATTTGACTTCATTTTATGTTGTAATAACCGAAGTCATTTTTTTAAATCATTATGGTGTCAGTTACAACCACCTCGTATGAACATACGAAACACTTAATAAATATAATCACTACAAGTCACAACGAGTGAATATTTTCATGTAGTTTCGAGGAAAATTCCTGTGGGACACTGAAGATAATTATTATTTTATTCATTATTTATGTTACGTGCATAGCCGTTATCATGATCTAGTGATTATGTTAGAATCATTATATTATAGTAACTCATCTAAGTATAATATGTGAATGTGTGATATTTTTAATCATAACGTTAGAAAATTATGAACTCATGTCGAAGAACCATTGATAAATAATGTTTAAACGTAGCATTATAGTTCTACATAATAGGTACTAAAGTTATGCAATCAGTGTTTCATATTGTCGACATAATATATACTCGGATAAATATAAATATAGCCAATTGTTTTGAAGTAGGTAAGAAAAACATTTTTCACTTCACGTTATTTTGCATACCAAATTATCCTATACTTAATTTATGTATATCTAAGCAGAATAATGTATATATTAATAAGGAATATAAATATAAATGGAATATTAGTGTATGGTTGTGTTCTATAACTATAATACGGTTCATGAATCAAATATACTTCTAAAGAACTACTACAGCGATATATATAAGTATACGTAAAAAAAATTATAAAGCTCTTAAGCTCAATCATAATCCCATGAAAAACTATGTTGAACTTTTAAAATACTTGGAAATGAATAAAAAAAAATAAGTCGAATTAATATTGTTGTATTCAAAAAAAAAGTAACTAGTATATCTAATCTGAAAATAAATTCGTGAAGATTAAAAATAAGATAAACTATTTTATAGAATCAAGCTCATATATTTATATTGAATATTAATGCTAGAAATAAGGTAGGTTGAAGTAATTTTTGTCAAAAATAATTAAAAAATCAGATATATTATACAAGTAGATTTTACCCGACTTGGCCTGGGTGAAAACTTATGAAACCAAAATAAATGTCTGTATTTCTGTTTGATTATCCATACTGCAGTTCACCTACGCCTGGTATATTTCAACAGAATAATATGTTTAATAATAGATTTTCTGTAACGTGACAGCAAAATTAAATAATATTAACAAAATTGTTTTTTCCTTTTGTATGACAAATAATGTAAACCAGAAATAACTAAATAAAAAAAAAAAAAATGAATTTTTTTTATTTTAAGAACAACATAAATTATCATTTAACATTTATTTATCTGTGATTGGCTTGTTTAGTGATTCAATTTCAGGATAAACATCTTATAGAGGAAGTAGGTTTTAACGACTTTCAAGGAACTTTGTTAAGGAAAATTCTTCGTTATAGACGATATGACGTAATAACTATGATTTTGAAAATATATACATTGACGTTTTGATTACATCGCCATTTATTTTAATCCAAAATTATACGTTTACGTATCACGATACATAATATACTCATAAGGCGATAAATAGTAATAAACATTAATAATCAATATCAAATTTATGAATGCACAATAATAGTGATAAATGTATTTATAAAATATGTTCTCTCGTTTATTCATTTTGACATTCATGAACCGAATAACCTAAATTTCAATAAAAGACGAAGCGATATATCAACTGCATTATTTCAATTATTATTATTACCCGCGGCTAAACGTATTTGGCCGTGTTATGAAGTATATGATAAAATCACACCTATCAAATTACCGATAAATCATAGACGTTGTACTCGATCACGATGAAACAATAACAATTAGACAATAATATTACAATCGTTGTGACGTCATGCAGTGTTGTCATTAAAATTTTTGGGAAATATGTGGGACTGATAATCAATAGTGACGTGATAGCCAATATCGTTATAAGTAATGTCTACTGTTTATGCTACTCCTTATCTAGGGAATAGCGAAACCATATAAAAAAACATAATAGCCAAGTGAACGAATCGGGTTCGTTTCTTTTGCATTGCGGTCGCACTGACGACGGCGGCGGTCGAAATAGATGACGTCCTCGGGTTACGGATAACGAATGAGCGTCCACCGACAGCTACAGCTATAGGTGTAAATGATTCCACTTACAGTGTCGGAAGGGTTTTTCGGTTCGACGCGGTCACCGTACGTGCCACCTACGCGCAATTGCAATTGCAATTGCAATATGTTGGCTGTGACTACTTTTGTTCGCGCACAGTGGTTACTGTCGAAGTGGTTACCAGCAAATCTGAGACCTCAGGTGGTCCGTCACGCGACTCGGTTTTAGTCAGTATTACCATCGGCGCGTCTTCAGAATCCAGTGCCGACGCATCGTCCCGCGTCGTTAGTAGCTTAGGTTGGTTGAGGTCTGTTAAGCCAAATGAATTCATAAGCCGCGGGCTCTGACCGACGACTTTTATGTCCTACTGATGACAACCGTTAAGAATGGTATCACAGGGTCGGAGGTCAACCCCGCGAGATCTCTGTTGAGCCGATATGGAGTAACCAGTCCCCGCGGTGAAGCTCGCGCTTGTAGGTTTCGCAAAGATTGTGATTTCTTCCTGGAGAATAGTCCACGTGATAACGTATAGTCAGTGACTTCGTGGCTTATTTGCGAAGTTAACGGTACGTGGGAAACGACCACTGCGGTGCTGGTGGTCCTTAGACGACGTGCCGAGCCACAGTCGTTTAGACGGCCGTGTATCGGTAAACCTTCACGTTTCTCGAATAGTTCTCAGGGTTAACGTCAGGTACGTGCCACGAGACCATCAAACCGTGCAGTACTATACAGGGTGTCCCGTGAGGATTTACCCGTTGCGATTTATTCTAAAATGATGGAGATATCATAGTTCTGATTCACAGGGACAATATCTACAAATATATCGTGTTTTAATTTATTTAAATGTTTTTAAAAATATATTTTTTTATTTAATTATTTTCAAAATGGAGATAGCCATTTTGTAGAATTCATTTTTATGAAAATATTGGCGTTTCAACATTTTAATTTCATTAATCTCCTGATTTTTTCTAGTTTTGAAAAAAAACTGCGAATGCTTTAATACGATAGTAGACAGTGGTATCATTGTATAATATAGCTTTAACTATAAAAATTTAAAATTAAATACAATATGAAATATACAATTTTTAATAAAAATGAATACAAACAATTTTAAAGATTTATATTTATTAATGATAAAATATTACTGAACTTTAAGCAAATATAATTTAAGATATATTAATTAATTCCATAAATTAATATTTTTAATTTATTAAATCAATAAACGAGGATTTGCTATTTAGCATAATAATAAAGAATTTACAATAAAAATAGTCCATGCAGCAGAATATGATGATATTATAAACATCCTTTATTGATGCAACATAAGATAAAACTAATTATTTGCCAACTTCCATTTGATTTAGCCATACGTCTACGTACATTTTATTTTTTTATACAAAAAAAATGTAAGACTATAAGAGTACTAAGTAACCCCTAAAGTCATAATAATTATGTTAATGTATTTGATATCTCCTACATTTTAAGCGTAATTCAATACATTACTTATACAAAATTTGTTTTTATGTTGGCACTTTTTTGGAAAACAGTTCGAAATGTTGAACGTAGCACTATAATTGTATAGATCAGAAAACTTTATTTAAGTTGTATACCACTTTAAAGTTTAAAGAGTTAATTTTTCGATTTTTTTTCTACAAGTTTATACTTTGCTCAGTATTATTTTTCAAGTATAATAATTTATCATTGCTTTTATATTTACAAGAATAGATTACCATCTTGCGAGATAAGCTAATCTGGACGAGTGTACTATAATTTATCCTTGCATTGTGTCCTAGACTGTTAGTGTCCTGAAATTTAATCTTATCGTTTTCTTATCTAGGTTTTTACCTAATATATTACTATTATGTTATTTAAACACGCCCAATGATAATACAATTTTTTAAATTTTAAATATATACAATTTATTTGTTTAAATTTAACCCTCATTTTATAGATTTGTTCTCTAATCAAATAACTATAGTGTATTCAACTATCTATGTATTTTAATTTATAAAAATATTAGGTACCATAAGGTTTTTTTTATAAATATAATATGTATTTCAGTTCTTAAATTATAATTTATGACAACACATTAGTATTAAATTGTACAGTGTCATTTCATTAATTATCTACGCTAACTTATACATTTTTATTTTTCCTATATTTTTATTAGTATGCTCATAAATGTGAATATATACCTAAATAAATATCTTAAATTATAATATGCTATAATTATGTAATGATACTTATTTAATATATTTTTTATATTATATCCCTATAATAGGCGTATTATAATAATAAATCATTTAATTAATATGTATTTAACTGTTTAAACCAAAATATTGATTTATATCTCAGTGAGGCACAGTTATCTATGATGTTTAATAAAAAAAAAAAAATACATGGATCTATATAATATAATTGATGAAATACACGATGCAATATATATATATATATAATAATATATCTACATATAATCAGATAATTTCAATATGTATCAACAGCTATTATCATTGGTTCATATGTTTAAGACTCATAACTAATTTTCATTTCACATTTAAATACGATTTTTGTGAGGGAAAAAATATTTATTTTTTTTTAACTTCTTATGAAACATTTTGTTCCGCTCAATTCTACGTTACGTGACTTACTACTACCCCATCAAGACAGTTTTCATTTTCTTATTCCAAATATGTTCGAAAACACATTTGCTCACTGCGTGTGACTAACGATTTGTATTGGTGTGCTGTTCACCCCTTCTCCATCATCGACTTACTGCCCCGAAAATATCGTTGAACGTAATTTCACAGTCTAACGAGCTATTACCGAAACGCCACACAGCTAAAATGCCAATCAAATACTATTCCTCGTTTGCTCAAGGAAATTTTGAAGTCAGCGCCAAATTGATGTAACGACTTAAGTACGTTTTATTGCACCTGACGTCGTCGAATCACGTATTTAGTCTCAAGCCGTGAAGACAAGTTGGATTTTCTGTAGAACTCGGTTTAGCTTTACAATTTTATATTACATAACTGTTTTAATGTTTATACCGTGGTGGAATATATAATCCCTTAAATTAATTTATACAATGGATAGTTTCGTTTTTACAATTATTAAGATTAATAATACGGTTGGTTGGAAAATTATATACATAGAAAACAAAAAGCGTAAGAGCAGATTACAATTTTACATATTATCTTATGAATCATTTATTTAATAATACTATTTAATATAAATTCTACTAATATAGGAATATGATATATTTTATTTTATGTTTTGAAGTAACAACAAAATTTACATCATGTATATTATAAAACATACACAAATCTAATTATAACTGTACGAATTTTATTATTTTCTTAATATTATTAAAATAATTAAATATGTTTTACATAAACATATTATAAAACTATCTATGTGATATACTGTAAATTTATAGCAATTGTTGTTAAATCGAATAACTAATGATTGTCTTTAATTATTTCTACGAAACAACGAAATTTCAAAATATTAGTTTGTATAGGTAAGCATTGTAATATTTGTATTCATGAATTCAAAATGTTATTCATAGAGTGTAACTAGAGCGTGTTTATATATTAAATGTTAGCTTAAAATATAGAAGTTTTTGTTTAATGTGATTTTTATTGATCGTTTTTCACACTTGAAATATTATCTTTATCCAAATTCCAACATTAACTAAATACGAAACTCTAAATTGTTAAAGTAATTTACGCTTCAAATACAAGAGGCTTATTGAAAGCAACATGACGTAGCTATGTATCCATAATAAATTTTATTTGGATAATATTAGAGTAGTCGTATTGTAACAGAAAGTCGTAATTTTATTATTTTTACTTGATCTGAAAAATGTTTGATGATTAAAATATTAAATAATTAAATTTCAAAATTATCCTGTGCCGAAACGATATCAAAGATGTTTGAATCATTTAATCCATAGGAGTTACCTGACTGAGAAAATTAAAGATTATTTAATTTATTTAAAAAAATATATATGTTAATTACCATATAATAAATAGTTAACATTTTTTATAGTTCCTTATTTTTTTTTTTTTTTTTAATTGTCCTAATTGCATCTTTTACTATTAGACCAATAGCCTACAAAGTTTCTTAGTTTATGCATAAGGATAGTGGGATATAAGCAAAATAGTATATTAACAACTTACAGTGTCTATCATCGTATTATTTAGTTACACGTCTTAAAAAAAAAAATATAATATAATTCGAAATATGACTGCAAATGAATTTGACGTTTTATTTATTTATTTATTTTTGTAAAAATACGTCGTCTCATTTATACAGTTTATATCTAAAAACTAACCATGCAACGTATTTTGTAATTACTTCCAATTGGCAGTTGGTTTGATTTATTTTTTTTTTTTTGCTAAAATAAAAATGATGATATTAGTAATCCAAATATCGATGTTTTGAACGACATGTTATAAGGCCTGATTGCAATCCATATTCGTATATACAATATACTTACCAAATCATAAAATGTTGTGTCAATAAAATGTAATGTTATTATACAGTCGAAACAATTGTAGGAAAATCTTGAATACAACAATACTATAAAGTGTAAATGGTCAAACTTTAAGAAATGAATGCACTCCAGATCATTGATTGTCGACGAAATCCATTTTGTATATTCCCTTTAGTGATAGGAAAGCCTCTAAACCCGCCCTTTTATTTGATGGATATCATTTTTGATAGACTTCTTAAACCAATACGGGCTTCTGATAGTAAGGAAACAACAGTTTTTTTCCCCTATTTCTTGGTACTATGTTTGAGTGTGACCTTTATATCATATAGTTCAAAACATTCAGTAAGTGTACTATTCTTTTATATAAAATGTTTTCTAATATAGTAAATAGTTATTTAAAAAACTAATTTTAAAATATATCAAATCAACTACATTTAAATAGATCTATTAAAAATGTTTAAAAACAAATAATTAAACGTTATATTTAATTAAAATGTAAAAAAAATATTTAGTTTTATGATTTTAAAAAATGTATACATTTTTACAAGACTATAGTCTAAAACTCTAAACACAGATTTAAGTCAAGGATATTCATAGTTATGATGTAGGTAGTTGTTCTTTATACGTTTCTAGAACATGTGTCACCTCTTGTTAGTTGTTTTGGGCTATTCCAAACACATTTTTTGAAAGTTTTCATGATTATCATAGGTACATAGCTAAAACCTAAGTCATATGTACATTAGTAAGATGCATCAGCCAACGTCTACATAAACATATATTACATTTACAAGTAGCAGCTTGTATTTAGCTATTTCAGAAAAGTGTAATTATATTATTATAAAATAATACTATAGTGCGTTTATTAGAACTTAGTAATCCTAGTAAACTAGGTAATAATAAAATTTATTAAATTTATATTTAAATATTACGTTCGGTTGGTGGTCACATTATTTTTTATTTTGATTAGGCACCGAAAAAAGTCTTTTTTCTCCGTTTACTGAGCCAACTAGTATTATTATAAATACATAAAAAAAATATGAAATTAATTTTACTTCATTAAAATAGTATCTATTATAATTGTCTTTATTTACTGTATTTTCCATTTTGAGTGTAATTGAAAACATTTTAAACATAAAAATTAAATTATAATTTATTATCTATTTTCAAATGCACTTTTTTTTTTTTTGTACAGAGTTCTCCGACATTTTTATATTCTTTCTTTCCCTAGAAAATTGGATGTCAATTATATTTTAGAATAGTTAAAACTTAAAATGCAAATTCTCAATAGTTGTAGTTGGAATTTAAAAATAGTATAAAAAACAATACAATTTAGACCACATCATTTTAAACAAAATATATAAGGAATTTTTTTTTATTCTAAAAATAACAATAGCAAAACCATAAAATGTATATTAAATGATTATTTTAGATTTTATAATTTATAAAACAATTTTGTTTTACATTTAATTTAAATAAAATTGATTATTCTTCATTTTTATTGTATAACGTCTTTAAAAAAATATATTATGTTAGGTATTATTAGATTGAAAACGTATTTTAAATGTATTTTAAATTCCCAATAAAAAATAAAGTAATATTATATATTTTCAACAATATTTTAGCACAATTTTGAACTCTGTATTCCTCTTTTTTAATAACAATTAGGAACTTACCTTACATTTGAAAAATACCATAAATACAATTCAAACATAGTTTTATTCAGATTCATGTAATTAATTCAGAAATATAACTTAAATATTGGCTATAGTTTAATAATACAGCAAATTCACTCGCGCGTAATATGCTTTTGCGTATTTTCCAATGTAGGGAACAGGTTCATTTATTTTACGATTTAGAGCTTGGATTTCAAAAATGAGAAAGTTTGTATTTTCTTTGATCGTTGTTGATATAGTAGACTAGTAGAGCATACTTTTGTGTTTTATTATAATTTTGTAAGTAAAGATATATGAAAACTAGAATTATAAACTTAGTTTCTATAAAATATAGCATCAATATACATTTTTAACTTTTTTTGTTTATTGTATAATCTACAGCTTTTTTAAATTTATCTTATTAAATATTTATTAATAAAAGACTTTTTAGGGTTTATAATAACTTATTTGTCTTTGAAAATGTATGTAATTTGTTTACTTTTATTCGATATTTGAAAATCAAAATTAATTTATCCTTTATAGTTAAGTTATAAGAAACTATTTTATTTTTATAAATGTTATGAAATATATAGACCAACTTCACAAATCATTGAAAAAATCCCAGCAAATGTAATTCACTTGGTTCTTACAATTGTTTTTCGAATGCAATACATTTAGTATTGCTTTCAGATTCAAAAAAAATAATACATCACCAAATGGTTAGACAGGAATTTTTGTATTTTTAACTTTTTTGCTTAAACTAGAACTTAAGACGGTCATTTTAAATTTTTGAATAAAGTAAAAGTAAAACCAATTACTAAAATACCAAATATTATATATTATTATTTTATATTTTACGCAAAAATAATATTCTAAAATTTAAAATAAAAATGGATTGTTATGTACTTACAAACTTAAGAGTTATATGTACCTAATATTATTAGGTATGTATTTTTCATTTGTATTACAGTACCTAACCAATCATTATACTATTATTTCAATAGTGTTGTTTAAGGAAATTCAATAAAATAAAACAAATAAACATCATCATTAAATTATTAATATAATATTATAATGTATATGTGGCAGAATAAAATAAAGCTTTTATTAGTTTAAAATCTGTATTTTATACTTAGAATATACCTAGTTTATAAACTATCAACTTATTATTATTTTAAATATAAATCTTTCTAAGTAATAATATTATGAATTTATGATAGTTCAAGGAAAAAGAGAGATATTAAAATAATTAAATTTGTATATTTCTATAAGTGTGTACAATTGTATTTGTATAATAAATGAGAAAACTACGTAGTCTAATATAAAATTATAATATTACAAAATATATTCGTATATTGAGTACACCATGGTTGTGTTCAAAGTCAGATTGTTACTGCCCAACATCTGGTGTATAAACATATAGGTAGATTATTTATTTATTAATTTATTAGTTATCTTAACCTGTCACTTACTTCAAGTAATAAGACAAGCACAATTAAAATAATAATAGGTATTTAAGCTGTCAATATACTGTTATAGTCTATTGATTAATACGATTCAATCGATCAATTAATTAATAAAGTTTCGATTGTATCAAATAATTAAAGTATATATTAGATATCTGTAACGTTGATTATTTTTTTTTTTTTTTTTTATAAAATGGTATCAAAAACCAAATCATGAATTTAATGAATAATGAAATATCAAACTAATATTAAATTGGTTAATAATATATAATTAATAATTAAATACTATAATTATCAAAACAAAATAAAAAACATTAAACCTGTTGTTATTCATTTTACATAAATTTATTGCGCAGTTTGTTGATCGAAAATAGCCATTGTAATATTACTTATTATTATAGTTTTAAATTAATATTTTGGAAATAATTTTACATTTTATTTGTTATAATAGTTAATACATTTTTCTTATTTTTCGTATTTTTGAGTTATTGTAAAGTACACCAATATTATAGTAAATTATATTCAAAAAGTTTTTGTTTTTTTTTATTTTAGAAACTTTTATGACACCAAACTCAACTTAGTAGACTGTTTATATGAATCGCTTGTACATTTTTTTTTCTTCCGATATCATACTTGTTTTGTCAGTTATATGACACTTTGTGAGTGCAGAATCTTGTTTACACATTTACCCAAATATATCAATTAATAACGAAATCGGTAATTTAAGACCTGATTTAGTTAGAATTTCTTTATCTGGAATTAAATGCGTACATAACATATTTACCTAATAAAAACAATTAATTATCATTGTATAAAATCTAGAATCAATTATTTTATGTAACTCAAATTATTCAAAAGAATTATTTTTATTCATAGGAATAGCAACATATTACAATTTACGATTAATAAACATTTATAGAAGTTTCCCAACAAAGTTGTTAATTTTTCGACATTTTTTATGTATGCAAATTTGGTTTTAATAAATAGATAGTTTTCTTTTTGAGTAATTGTTTTTTGTTGAGATGATTTTAAGTATATATTTTAATATAAACATTTTTTTATTGTGAATATGTACGATTTAAAATAATTTTATTATTTTGAACATTTGATTTATAGTCCATGTTCAAATATTTTCTTAACACAATAATATCATGCAATGAATCAACACATCGTTGATATGAAAATTCACACGTGAAATGTAAAAAACACCTCAAGAGCACTTCGCTCAGAAAATAAATAATACATTTGTTTTATAATCATGATAACATATAATTTAAATGAGAATAAACGAAAATAAATGACGGTTAAAATATCAAACTAAAAGTGAAAACACCTATAAATTAAAAATGTATCAAATTAATAATATGGCGCGGATTCGGTTATTGCGAGTATAATAATACAATATCAGTGCAATCGTATTATAATATCTGCAGTGACCCACTAGATGTTTTATTATTATATGCTTAACATAATCTGAAGAAAAAACATGTTTTTTTTGTTATTATTTATAAATATATTATCGTATATTTATACTTACTGCAGCACAATCGGTCGTCATATTGAAAACAATTAATTGTTTAGGTACCTACTTATGAAACATTTAAGTATATTTTATATACTAACCTCTGTTTAATATAGAATAAAGTTTTTTTTTTTTTATTTGTAGAAAAAATCAATTTGAATGGATTATAAAATGTGATGATAAAAATAACGATATTTTCAATTTTGTAATATATATTTTTCATTTTATTTCACATACGATTACAATAAACTACAAATCATGTTTAATAAATATGTAATGAAATATAAACTACAACAAAAAAGAAATTGTGAATTAGATTTTACTTAATTATTGACATACATTTTTACTGTACAATATAATTTATTAACACCAACAAGGAACATAAATGTATTATATTTATATACATACATACTTACTTATATATATATATATATATAAGTATATTGTATACGTATAAATATTTATAATTATTTCAAAGCAGACAAAAAATTTCATATTTATTCACAACTATAGAATAATACATTTTTTTTTTTGTGACACGTTCACAAAGGAGATAAAAGAATACTTGTAGTGTCGAAAGCAAACAAAACTTAATATAAACATTATATAAATAAAATACCTTAAAAGTTATTACATTTATTATTTATTTTTACAATAATAATTATTTTTTTAATAATAAAAGACAGTTTTATATCCTGTAGGTCCGTCTATATGCATTATGCATTCATAAGCTACATTGTCACGTTTACAACAGAGGATTTCAATATTATTTATCTACTGGTCACAACCTACAAAAGCCATAATTTAAAAAAAAAATTGATATTTTCTGTTTGAAGAATAATATTGAAATACCTAAATAAATGCAAATTTAATACAAGAAAAATAATATTTTAAAATTTTAAATTCAAAAATTTATTTTGGTATTTCAATGTTTGTTTATTTTTTATTTTTTCATATGGATAATTAAATAATATTGTACTTCATCATAATTCATTTTTTTATGAAGTTGATAAAATTGTTCATATCAACATTTAAGCAATTATATGATTACTGTTGTAACTTAACAAGGCCTACCATCATTATTGAAAATAATTTGAGTTTTTATATTTAATTTTAATGGACATTATATGGAGATGTATTAGTATTATAGACAATCACTATTAATCAAAAAATTAAACATTTTTTTGAAATTATTAAGGATATTATTTTTATGTTATTTAGTAAACTTTGATTTTTAATGGATCTCATATTAATATTTTATGCGTACTAAATATACCTACTACAATAATATGATATGCCAAAACCTACATTTAAAATTTTTTTTTTAAATTTTTAATCACTTCTCTTAAAAAATAAAAATAAATTATAAATACATTTTTAAATTATATAAGAAAGTAATAAAACATAATTTATTAAAATGATATGTGTAAAAATATAGTTTAAATTAAATAATATAAATTTCTGGTTTCACTATCTCTGGGTTTTTTTTTTTAGGTAGAGGGTAAATAGATAGATACCGATCGATATGGTGTGATGATTTTTTTCACATCAATCTTACTTTTTTAATTTATAGTTAAAAATAGTACAAAGTTAGATGGATGCATATAATCGTTGTATTTATTGTCTAATCGTCTTATTTTATAAATAAATATAAATGTTCTCATTAAACAAAAACAATTTTTTTTTAAACCAACGGGCAATAATGCAGACTATTATATAACTTTTATAATTTAATAGAGGTGTAACAAGAAATATTAACATTTACAATATTAATAATACTATCAACTTAATTTTTTTTACTTATCTTGATCTAAAAGGTAAAGGTAAACATTACGATGTTTAAATTAACTGAGAACAATGACGTTTTCAAAATGCTATTTATACGTTATATTAATTTAATCGATCTTTAATTATTTAACTTTTATGTTAAATTAATAATTTTATCTGATAAAATGTTTATATTATTTTATTGTAATCTTCATCATAGGATAAAAATTAAATTGTGTCTTATACATTTTATGTTCTATAATATGTACTTTTATTATAAATTAATATGGAGAGTTACAGAAAAAAATTCACGGATTATAAAATTAGATTTATTTAGTTAAAGTTTTAAAATAAATATTTCAAATTTTAATGATGAATATTAGTTATTAATAATTTATATTCATCACATAAAAATTATTAATTAAGTTGATAATTTAATGAGATTTCAGGAATTTATTTTTATAAATAATTTTTAACTCAACAATTAATCAAATTACAACCTAATACTACAATTAAACAGAAATACAATATATTTATATATTTTCATGAAAAAATGTATAAATTTTTTTTTTTTTTTTTATAGAAAGCGATAATAAAACCATGATTAATTAGAAAATAAGATTTTTGATTCCAATTTTAACATAAAATACTTATCGTTTAAGTATTAAAACTATAGATTGTCAAGTTTAACCTACTGACTTCGTAAAAAAAAAACAACATATAAACGAACAAACAGAAAGTAACAGGACCAAACTTTTATTTATACAATGATTACTTTTTTCTTTCTATTTCCCATTATTATTTATTGTATTCAGGTTTTCCTCTATAATACTATTTTAGTATTTTATTAATAATACTGCCCCCATAATAAATGCCATGTGATTGATGACGGATAATACGACTTAAGCTTTCAATGTTCTGTTTAAACGTCAATAGTAACAATACCTTCTTTTAAATTGTATTTAGCTTTCTGTGCAGATTCCAAATGTTATTTTGTTTAAAACATTTTACATAAATTATGGTTTTTTTTCTTTTTTTTTTTTTGTGAATATAGTCTACAATATTGTAAACAATATCGAAATCATACATATTAAATATGTATTCCTTAAAATATCTATTTATTTATACTCCAAAGAATGATTTCAAAATTATTTTTTCATAGATACATAAATTATAATTATTTGATTATAGAGCCACGTAGTCAGTGTGTCCAGTACATAAAGGTGGCGGTGGTGGTGGCGGTATATCGTCGGAAGATTCACCACTGTTAGAAAGAGATGACAAGTTCGTACAACTTCCCGTTGCTGTAATTCTAGGACCCATGTTATCGTAATGTGGCATTACCGATTTGATGGATTGATGGTCTATCAATCGTTTTTTCCTCGGCATAGTGGCGTAATATGACGAAGCTGGTGGAAGATGATGGGTTGAGCTAGTACCAACACTAACGCTTTGTTTTTGTCTGTGTTTCATGTCAAGTAAGTCTGGATACCTAGATTCAGGGTCTGGTGGTTCTTGACTCACTGATACTGAAATAAATATATTTCCAAAACCACTGACTGATGGCAGAATACTAGTGGAAAATTCTGGTGGTGGTGGATACAATGACAAACTAGAATTGGGATCATGACTCTCAATAGTTATGTGAACCGGTTGTTGATCGCAGACGGAGGCCAATGGGATATTTTGTAATGACTGTTCAATGAGCTCCAAGTCCTGGCAAGAAGATCCGCCAAGCATTTCACAGCTCCCGGCTTGTGTGGTCGATATGCTTGCGTCGAGTAGTCGTTTGTCCGCATCGCTAAAACTAGTACTTCCTTTAAAATTTGTCTTACTATCGCGCCGTCCTCCAGATTTTTTTATTTGACATACGCAACATGTCAAGCCTATCAAAAATAATAAAACCGTTGCACTAGCGGCTACACAAACTATAACCAAATACATGGATTTAGATTTGCTTAATGTCGTAGCAACTGCTACTTCTGGTAAAGCTAACGATACATTGGCTGACATTTGTCCACGTGAATTCCGAGCTTCACATGTAAATTCGCCAGCCACTACGTCTGAAACATTTAATATGTGAAGGGCACTCCACATTCGATTGTTATCTAACCACGTACGATTTTCATCCATTCGATCCGTATAGTTGTCTATACTATGTCCATTGAAATACCAGTTGACTTCTGGCTCAGGATCCCCGGTCACTTTACATGTAAAAGTAATATTACCGGCATCTTCTAACACACTGTTTCTATCAATCTTGACTACTGGGGGACATGCAAACTCTGGTGGTTTGATATTCTCCCACCGACTACCCGACAATATATTCGGTTCAATACATGACAACGGGTGTGAATATAAATTTGACGAAACAAACCAGTTTCGAAAACTTCTTAGACGGCAATCACACACCCACGGGTTTCCATCCAAAGATAATGTTTTTAATTTTGATATCGGCAAAAATACAGTTTCTGATAACCATTTTAATAGGTTTCCGTTTAAATTTAACGACTCCAACGAGGACAAGTGCAAGAAAGCATCTCTGTGAATTCGCTTGATTTGACAGTGTTGTAATTCTAGAGTTCGGAGATGCTGTAATACGGGAAATTGAACTTCTTTAATTTCAGTTAATGGATTTCCGTTTAAATAGAGTACACGAAGTCGTTCATTGCCCAGAAATGTCTCTTGATGCAATGAACCAATCAAGTTATCACTAAGATCTAGTTCTATAAGTATTTTCAGCTCTCTGAACGCATCTTTATGGACATTCCGTATTCCGCAACCGCGTAAAAATACTCGTTGCAGATTTAGGAGTCCTACTTTTTTAAACGCGTCCTCCGGTAAGTGGCGTATGTTATTAGAGCTCAAATCAAGTACCTGCATATCTGGATTGAGCGATAAAGGTATATCGGTAAAATCGGCATCTTTGCATAATGCTGTTTTTTTTCCCGAACTCCACTTGCATTGACAAGGGGTTGGACAATCGGCCCAATCTGCAAATATTGTTCCACAATACACCAACACCATGACGATCAGCTGCACTGGCTGGCCACCGGGCATTGTCCACGCATTTGGTCATCTTATCTTCAGTACGTGTTGCCACATAGAGTCCTCCTAAAATAATTAAAATTTATATAAGTAAAATATAATTTAAATATATTTATACATATTATGTATAAATGTGGTAGAAATTGATGAAATATTTATGTGTTTTGATAAATGTCAGTTTTTAAATATCGATTTAAAACAAATATGCTTAAATTTACACCACACTCTATCCACTTTGTTAGTTACATTATATTATGTACAAGTACAAATAGTATTGAACTTGATTATAGATATTATTATGTTATCATTAACTTATTTTCTTTTATATAACACGAGCTAAATAATCTACTTCATATTTTTTTTATGTGTTAAAAGACTATTTTTGTTGTTCTTTTTTTTGCAAGTTTTGTATATGCAATGAAATGAGCTAAACTTTTAGACATCATTAATATTTTCACTTATCCTTATTGAATTAATAAAATTATTTTTTTTTTAGTGATAACTAAAAATTCATTTTTTTTTTTAAATCTATATATTAAAATATGATGAAAATATTGCATATAGTTTGGAAAAAATAAATTGGTATTTCGTTTTGGCAATAGACTCTAGCACGCACCCCAAAGAGTACAACGATTGAAATCAGCTGTCGCTGTCGTACAGATGTTCTTATTTCGATCAGGATTTTTCATAAATGTACTCCAAATAAAAATAATCAGAATCAATCTCGTAACAAACTAATGTATTTTATTTTTCTGATAAAAAATATAACCGTGAAATTATTATATTACAAATAATTAACTTTTATCATTTAATGTTAAAATATGAAATGAATTATTACAAAAGTGTGTAGAAATTATAAATTTAAATTTTGATTTTAAAAACTTTGCTTTTCAAAATAAAATGTTTCTGCATAATTTATTTATATTTACTTGTTTACGTAGGTATAATTGCTGTCGTCCGAAATAAATAAATAACAAAGGACAAACTAGGGATTTTGGAGCATAATTGCAGGTAAAATTTCATATATATTAAAATAATTTATTGTTGAAGTCTTGGGTGGTAGTCTTGGAGGGGGGTTACACACAGCGCCGCTGCTTGTATCTAACATAACATAATAAATTATCATTAATTATATAATATTATTGAATAATTTAATTCTAATTTTTTTTTAAATGATATTTGCAATATTTTAATAGGAATTATATTATTTTTAAATTAAATTAAATTAATTTTTTTTATTTATTTACATTATTTTAATATTATTATAATATTTACAATATTATATATTGTTTATTAAACACATATTGTAACATACAATTCAAAAGATTTTTAATTTAATAATATTAAAATTAGATTAAGATATTAATGTATTTGTACGTTATAAAGTAAAAATAATAGGCATATAATTTAAATTACTTAACTATAGTTAATAGTTATAATATTTATATTTCTTATACTTTTTGATTCAGTATTATTTTTGAAATTATCTTAACCTCAATGAATTATAATTTCAATTCAATAGTTCTATATTGTTATTAGAAAATTAATTTAGATCAATTATAAAAAAAAAAAAACGCAGTAGATATATATATTACATTCCAATTTGTATTCAAATTTATATAATAAATCTATGTATATATTCGTATTTATAATAATTTTATTAAAATTAAATACCTATATGATTTGATTTTTAATTAATTTCTAAAAATGATACACGCCTTATACAAATAAAATATATAAAAATTTAAAATTTAACACATTTATGTTAATAAAGCTTAGATGAAATAATATTAATAATAAAGTATTGTGTCATAAGAAATGTTGAAAACTACGTCCGTAACAGTAAAAACCATTCGTTTTGGTTGATGAAAGGTTAACAGAATAAAAGGAATTCAGATTTCCCTACAGGCTCTCAAGATTCGTGATTTCATTATGATATTATATTCGTCAGTTTATCAAGAAACCAAACATTAACAAAGCAAAACACGGTGCATTTAAAAACAGGTACCTATGAGATCTGATTGCACTATTGTTTTTGTATGGTCAAAGTTTTCTTCATTTCTACCAAGAAGAAAATCAAATACTAACATCGTTAAGCTTTAAGACATGTACATTTTCTATAAAAGTTATTACACTTTTCTGTAACTGAGTTGAATTTGATAAGCCTATATATACTATTATCTTTTATTGTAGATACATTGAATCGAATAAAAAAAAAAAAGTTTGAAAAATATCGTGAATAAATAATAATATTATGACATAGTTAATGAATAGTGAGTGGATTTTTGGCAAGGTCAATTTTGTAAACGAAATATATGCAACCATAATTCAAAACTATTAATATACAATTAATAATAATTAACTTAAACATAATATTATGAACATGGTCATTATATGAATTAATATTTTATAAACTCTATAGTTCAAAGTCATAACTGTAATTTTTATATACTCTAAATATAATAATTAACTGTATATATTGACGCTATATACTGGCAGAATTTAATAATGTTATATGGCTTGCGGCTTTTATTCTATATATTCTCCATAATTGTGCACAATGTGCAGTTACTATAAGTGACAAAAATTTGTGTAAAAAGTGTTAGCAGTTTGTTTGTTTTTCAGTATTTGCTTTTTATGCGTATTGTGTGTTTATATTTGTTATAGACATTATTACATAAGTAATTTTGATTGATAAACTCTTATTTTCATATAATATATATATAATCAACAGTTAAATTTTAAAATAAAATATTTGGTTTATTCACATTACAAACATTTACTTTGTAAAAACACAAAGTAGTAAATAACTTATCAGAAATGTTTGTTTGTTTGAAAATTGAACGTGTAATAAGTGTATTATTAAAAATAAAATATCTAATTTTATACATACAACCTGTTAATTGTTACTACGATGAACTACTGATTAATTACTGCGTAACTTCTTTTTACCTAAGCCAGGGGTAAAATAAATTTTCCTTTTTACTTCTTATAATGCTTATTGTAGAAAGAAGAAACATTTTACAAATTGTATATGTATTTAAAATATACTAAATCATATGTATATTATAATATACTCGTATATATTTATAAGCGTGACACATAAAATAAAACGCCCTGTAAACAGCATTGGAGTATACAGAAATACATTTATTACGAAAACTATTTATGATTTTTCAGCTATTTAAATTATTCAAGTAGAATTAGTTTGAGTGAAATTACAAAAATTTTGGATGTGTTCACTTGTGGCTTTTAGTCATTTTTTTCAAATAGTGAAGTTTACAGGGAAACCAGAGATTATTGTAGTATATTCTATGACCGGATAAACCGTTGTAGAGATTACCTCTAGACACAAAGTAATTTTGAAAAGAACACAACTTCTTAGAGGAATTGGTAAAATAATACAAATTGACGAAGGACTATTATGTGGTGCTAGAAAAAATAACCAGGGTCGTCTCTGATACGCCGATTTAAAAGCTGCACTCGTATCTATGAATGTTAGTGTAGAGTTTTATATAGTTGTGCTATCATTACTTTTTAAAAATATGTGGTGGTATTAGCCACATACGTGCTATAGTATACTATACCCACATTTTTTCTACACTGTAGTAACACTGGTAAAGTGGGTTGAACTTAAAATTATAATTATAATTTTTGATTTCAAAATAAATTAATTTAAGTACTTAATAATTGACCCATCCAATTGTATATCGTTAAACAATTTATAAATCTATATTATAATATTTATAAAAAAATCAGCCTGATTACCAGCTGTCACAATTTTTATTTTAATAATATTTATTTAATATTCCGACGTCTGTTCATCCTACAATATGACCCAAACATAATGTATA
Organism: Rhopalosiphum maidis; assembly: GCF_003676215.2. Classification (NCBI taxonomy): domain Eukaryota; kingdom Metazoa; phylum Arthropoda; class Insecta; order Hemiptera; family Aphididae; genus Rhopalosiphum; species Rhopalosiphum maidis. Next base: position 26,117,620 of record NC_040877.1, on the reverse strand, counting down.
ACGTAGTGGTAACAACGAATTAAAGAAAAAAAAAATTTTCCAGTTTCATTTCTATTACTACACGCCTCGTTTTTACCCTCGAGAGACCATCAATGATGAATATTTTAAACAATTATAAAATCCAATTTTATCAACAAAATGTCTTTTTGCAATCGCACTAACTTGAAGATGTATGATTTTCATATTTTTAAAGTTGAATAATGCACATAGTATATAGTATAAACTATAAATACATAAGAACAGTAACATAACTGGTCTTAAGTTTTAACTTTTATTCTATATAATTTTTTATTCATACATAACATTCGCTTGTTATACATTAGAATCTCCGTTGGTAATTTTGTCAATATCAATAAGACACCTAAAAGCTGCATTATAATATGCTGCCTCAAGAGGAATAAGTGTATTATTTGGATTACTTAGAAACTTGAATATATAAAGAGTATTTCAAAGTTGCATGCACTAAAGATGGCGTATACGTACTAAACTGTTAATTGCTTATGGTATTGTGGTCTTAGTATACACATCCATAAACATTTAGTACCACTCCAAATACGTATGTTATTCAAGATTATAGCCAAGGTGTATAGGAATTTCTAAATCAAATGCAATACACGATATTATTATACGTATTTACTTAAAATGTAAATATTATTTTTAAAACAACTTTTACTTTAACGTTGTAATTAATAGTCAACTATTCTAACTTATGTTTAAAAAAATATGATTTTCAATATTCTATTAATTTTTACAAAAATATTTAAAGTAGTTAATAAAGTAATAAGTAATAACCAACTGGTTTTTTGAAAACTTTATTTATTTACAATTATTTGATCACAATAAAAATATTTTTTGTACTCGACAATATAACATACTTATCATTAATTATTTTGTATAATTTACTGTTTGCATCATTCATAGGTAAAGTAAAATATTTAACGTTATAATATACTATATAGTATACCATATCTTATAAATAAACTATTCAGTATTTACTAGTTATTAGTAATAAAATACCATAGGCCGTAAAATTATAATTTTTTTTCAAGGTTTTCAATATAATATATTGTATGTCATATAATTAGTTTTAAAAAGCGTAGTAAGAGCGATCTTCCTTTATGTCTGTGCGTGTGTGTCTTATTTATTTATTTTAATGCGATAACTTGTTGTAGAATAAAATAAAAAAAATTAAACGTATTCAATAAAAACTTTTAAACTTTTTATAAAAAATATACCAATACATAATACAAGCAATATATATTACCTCCCTTTGCCCTCAATCGCAGAATAAACAAAGTGATTAAATACACACATAGATCTATAATTATAGTTATGTTTACCAGTTATTACAATAAACTGACCCTTATTACAAATTTTGAGAGAATTTAATTAAGTGCCATTTTGAGAGAATTTCTATGCTATAGTAACTGTTAATATATTCTAAGAAAATATCGGTTATACCGTGTTTTGATTGTGTAATAATATAACAAACATTATCAAGTATATGTTAGGTAACTCTAATTTTATAAGTAAATACAATCAAATGGTGATCGATCCTTTCGTTATAAATTGTAACACTGTTCACGTCACTCGAAACTCGAAGTATTTGTACTGTAGACTACGTCGTGCATATGTCTTTGCCTTAATCTAGCATATAAACCTTATTGTATAACGCATTTAACGTACTGTGTTGGGGCTTTTAGCCAATATATTTTACATGATACATGGGTTACAGAACATGGTCGGTTTCCTCAGGTCGATTGTTGGCATATACGCTACATATAGCAGGGCACCTATACCCAGTACTAACTATATAGTTGTTTATCCTTACAACAAAAGCTAAACGTACGCAAACTATAAATTTCTCCAAATCTCACCTACTACGGCCAAGTATGGGGCTCAAATCTATTACAACGTGACTGGAGTCGAATAGGGGCAGTCCAAAATGTGTTTTTGCGGACATTTACTGGCACGCTGTGTTTAGTGAATAATATTACTTAAAGGAAGTCAGCAAAAGTAGATTATATTCGCAAGAAAATGTTTAAAGCTTCAATGAACCTTTTCAACAAAGAGCATAATTCAAGACACATATATTAAATAGTTCCTCGAACAAGCAGATCCAACTATAGAATGGAAGAAAATAATACCAAGAAATCTTATTTAGAATCCACTTAAAAATTCTATAAACAAAATCCAGTCATCGAGTCTTGCTCTAAGGAATGGTTTTATCCAAAAATTAAGAGAAATGAAAAAAATTGTCTCATATAAATAAAAATTCAGTCGATAAATTCGATCAACAGCTCAAATCTGACGGGGATCTGTTTGAACACTTGTAGCTTCATTAGAAGAGTTTGATAAAGGCGAGGGGACAGCATCAACAACATTACAGCTTACTGGTCAGACTGAGTCGTCTGAACAATGCATATTTTACCTATCTCAAATCCCAAATAAATGCACGTAAAGTTTTTTATACTGCAGTGTAGTTTTACAATACTTATTTAGTATGGACATTTTTCAGTAAGCAAAAAATTGTTTTTGAATGCAACTATATATTATATAACAAATTATGTGTAACTCTTACACTATAATATCGAAGTACCCAATATAAATTAAATTTGTTTTCGTATTTATTTTAGTTTTACATTAACTGAAACATATGTATAACATATTGTTATAAATAGAAGTTATTTTACAACTAAAGGTACTAAGTACAATAACGTATAATATATACATTTTACAGTATCATCGAATATGTACCCATTTGACATTATTCATTAAATTATATGATATTAAGGATGAAATATTTAAGTAGATTGAACATTGTTTTTAGTATTTGTACGCATGTATTAGTTGTAACTGAAACAAAAAAAAAGCAAGATTGGACCTATTATTATTTCTTTAAACCGGTTTGTACGAATAAGTCGATACATTACGACATTTCGTTCTTATTTCACGCATTATGCGTTGAATAATAACTCGTAATACTTGTATGTTAGTAGTAGTACCACTCATATAAGTCATAATAATCGTGATATAAGAACTATAAATCGTCACAAGCTTTTTACGTAGGTAAATTAATCAAATATCCAGTTTGACAGTCACTAAGTAAAACATATTCTATTATAATTTATAGACTTATTGTGTACCTTTTGTTTTCACTTATATAACATTTAAATACTCAATGAAACATGTTTAATATCTTAACTGTTTTATATCAGTTACCAGTCTACTAAAATTTATTTTAGTTACCTATACCTACACTATTAGTGCCGATGTTATAACAACTTAAAATTTAAAATAATTATCAAAGTAATTTTAATATATTTTAAAATTTAATTATACTATAGTTTTATACCTCATTTTAAAAGTCTTAGAAATGTGTAATTTTTTTTTTCGCGAGATTTTGTATTATTACGATAGTTATTAATATTAAAAACTTTTTAGTATATTGAAATTTCGTTTTTAAGATACTTTAGTTTTTTATAACTCAACGATTTTACAACCCACGTAAATTATGTACATAAACCTATTATAGATATCTAATATTATAAATATTAAGTATTATTTAATATGCAGCAATAATTATTTATTATTTAATAGTTAAAATAATATTAATAACTTTACTCAATTTGCATATTTTTTAGTATTATTAAGTACATTTTAATAAATTTAATATTTGTGAACTTAACAAAATAAAAAAAAGTAATTAAAAAAAAAAACAGTTGAACAGTTTCACCAAGGTAATCTTAAAATCAACTGGCTAAATAGTTTGTACATTTTTATAACCATATCATAAATATACTTTAATATATAATTAAGTGTTCACTGTTGGCTATTCATACATTTATAACGCACATATGTAATTTGATTCGTTGATGAAAATATAATAACTGTTGGTGTTTGGCGATCAGTCTAATATAGTATTACTGTCTAAGTATATAATTATTACCTTCTTGTAACTAGGAATGTAAACCAGTTGTGTCTCACTGGGTCATCGTACTCAAACAAAAAAATATAAAAAATAAAATTATTTATTCTTTTAAATGAATGAAAATATTTAATAAATTATAATAGTTAACACATCATTTATTGTTAAATAGTGCGCATTTTTCATCATATGTGCAATATGAATTAAGATTTAAGACTATTAATAAATTATTACCTATTATAAAAATAATTATCTAAAAATAATCATTATTTAATAATGTTATTAGTTTTTTAGTTATAAGTTTAAAACGATCCATGGTACATTTTAGGATGTCTATTAATGGTAAAAAGTTATCCAAACAGTTTGCAAGCAAATTTGATAAAGAAATCAATCATAAATTAAACCGTAAACATTCAAATAAATCATATAGTGTATCAAACATATCCTTTAAGAAAAATATCATGTCATAGTTAATTCTTGCATCAAATTATTTCTAAAATATACAAAGGTATAAAATAAAAAGTACACTACACAAAATATTATATTATATATACATTCATAGTAGAGGCTGCATCATAACCAAATACCTATTTACAAGTTTCGAAGATTAAAATTCGTTTGTTATAGAATATATTTTGGAATATGATTGCTTATTAAATAATCATTTCTTTCTTTCTTACTTTTTTTTTTTTTTTAAACGCCATAGACAATTTATTGATAGATAATATACTGGCCAACTAACCTACGCTATACCAGTTTGTATGAGAATAATGAACAACACTGTAATTAATTATTAATAATTTTATTCACACTTGGGAACTTTGTTAGGTAATATCGTTTTACTTAATTATTTTCTGTTAGCTTTACTGTAACCAGTTGTCTTTTATAACCCAATAGTTCTAGAGCCAGCATTTTAAATGGATAGCTTGTCACTAGTAAATTGTCATTAATAGAAAATAATAGTAAAGCCCCTCTAAACTGAATTCATGTTTGTTTAAATAATTCCCGTCTGTTAAAACGTGTTTTAATCATTTAAAAATATATTTAATAATGCAATTATAATAAACTGCAATAAACGCACAATATGTTATTAAATAGGCTATTGATTTATGAACTTGTAGTTTGTCGTATATTGGTACATATAGAAGCTATTTGAAAACCACACTGCCATTTGACCCAACCACAACATTGCACCCAACAAATTTATATGATAATATTATATTATTAAGTCAGTAGGTGGCGTAGATACTCCCACTGTTGACTTAAATACTACACCGGTCTGGGCGTCTGGTCTACTCGGTGTGGTTGTACATCTACTACTGATAGGAATAAACCGGTTATCAATAATTTTAAATCAAGACTTGAATTATAATTAAATTCTATAATAAAAATATCATTTTTCTTTCTACACCACGAGCACTTACCGATAAATTAGACCAATCCCGGTTTTATAGTTAAATTCCAGTATAATATTAAAGAAATCATGAATATAAAATACTTGAAATAATAATGATAATAATCTAAGTGAGCGACTTTCAAATCATCAGGATACACATTGTATTAAATGCATCGATCGTAAATTCGTACTAACTAAATGTTAGTAATTACAAAAATATATACCTCAATTTAAATATGAAATTTTTAATGAAATAATAATATTAATGTGACAAGTATATATGTAGGTGTATTATATATGAAAACTTATATGGAGTCATAATATAATATTATAATATTATTATGGTATTATTATGTTCAAAAAATAAATAAAAATATAGTTTATTATTGAATAAATAACATTATTTTAACATATTAAGCTGAACATTTTTTTCGTCATATTTTTAGTTTTTGTTAAAATGATTTGTCGACAAGACCATTATTCTGATCTTCTAGAAAATAACCATTTTAAGTTTTTTCGGTACCGTTTTATCGGTGGTGTTCCTCATAACAGATTTTTAATTAAACACATTATGTTATATTATAAAGTTTAGTAATTTAAGTTTTTGAACATGAAAAATGTATATATATAAATATATATATATGTATTGTATATTATATATTTGTGTGTGTGTGTGTCTGCACTCTGTAAGTTACACTATTAATGTATATTTGTATAAAGAATAACAAAACTGATATACCTTTTAAAAATTACTTTTCCGGTAAAAAAATTATATATATATATATATATATAAATTTTATATATCAATTTATATTTTATGCTAAAATTAAATTATATATTACTCTAAAATATCTTTATATTTTGTTAAAAACTTTAATATTTAAGAAAAAATAGTTATTTATTGTAATCGTGTCAGTGGTGCATGAATTTACATTTTTTTTTAGTTCACAAATAAAATTAAACCTCAACATGTTTTTTTTAAGGTTAAATTCCAGCATAGTCAAGTTTCAATTTATTATTGAACATTTTTATTTTTTGTAGTAAAAAATATAATGCGTTCTTTAAACTTAGTTAAATTATTGAAGTGTGATATGATTGATTTTAAACAACAATTATTTATTATTAATTATTAAAAACGTGCTTAAAAAAAAAAAAAATGTATACCTACGTAATATTAATTTCATATATTGCACCATCATCTAATATGATTTAGTCGCTCATATTATAATATATAAAACTAAATTTTCTTATAATCATAAAAATAGGATCAGAAATAAATAAAAATAAAAATAATACAATACTATTGAAGGAGGTTTAGCAACTTTATGAAGAAATGTTTATGCAATCAAGAAACGGGTGATCCTAACTTAAAATGACAGTAAAAATGTCAAGATTTGAGAATGTAGTTAGATAAATTTCAGGTATAAAATGGAATTGTTTTTATTCAGGGACCATAGTAGTATGAAACATTTTTTTATGATTTTAAAACGAAACAGAGTGCACGTTTTGGAACTTTGTTACACGCATAATTGTGAATTCGTTTTGATGAATGGTTGCAACCACTCTTGTCACAATAAGATTGAAAACTGAAACATTTACTTTTAATGTGTAATTTGTGGAATTTAATATCATTATTCATTTTACAAAATTTAATGTAATTCAAGTAAAGTGCTAATTATCATCCTTATATACATTTATTAATTAGTTCAATATTATGGTATGATGGTTATGGGTGTTTAGAAATATTAAAATACGCGTTGTTGCTTTATTCGAGTAAACTATAGTTAGGTATTAATAATAAAAATTTGCATATTTAGAAATAATTTAATAAATACTTTTAAAATTGAGTAAAATTGAGTATCTACCTGCAAGTAAAAGATTACCAAGTATTGGAGACTCCAACTTTTGAAAGGTTGTTAGAAGAATATTCTAAGACTTAAACTTAAACTTTTAAAATTATATGATTGCAGGTTAAAACTGTCATGTAAAATAACACAATGAATATAATTTTGATATAAATAAATATCAAAAACGAAAATACCTCAAAACGACCAGTGACTAAAATTAGTAAAAATTCTTAAGCAAAATGTTTCAGATTTTTTACACGTCGTTAACAATGAAAGGAAATCCGTTAAAAGGATATGAGTTTTGTACGAAAAAAGAATGATGTAATTTATAATAAGTTTAATTCATAGTTACGTATTTTTAGATTGAATAGAGAAACTCGATTATAAATTTTATCTTGCCATCCGCTGTGGTTTACGATCGATATGCTATTGTCTGTCCCATTTAATAACGTAACGTTGGTCGATGTACGTAAAATATTTTTCAAAACTTCTAAAAGTTAAAAGGAAGAAAGAACTAATGAAACTTTTGTTGCCAGTCATATTTTAAAGTCAACAATATATTTTTTCTGGCTTATATTATTTTTGTTTTATTTAACAATATTTCTCTTGCATATTTTAGACATTTTGTTTTTCTTTTATAATAATTATTAAATAAAGTGACCGGCTGTTGCCATGTTGCCCACAGCTCACCTCGTTGCGAGATACTGGTAATAATTGTATTATTTATTTTAATGTTAACTGGCCAATAATGAAATATTGTTTTAACACGTCATACTTAAGTAAGACTTTTATCATTTTTTCGGAAAATGCGAGAAACTTTATTTTTTTAAAGTATTGATTTTGCTTTATTTTCGATCTATACCTGATAGTAATTATTGATTTGAATATGTGAAATGAATAAAAAAATGAATGCATTTTAAAACGTATAGTCACCTCGTGTCGCTTGAAAAAAAAAGTAAACATACTCACGTTTCGAATATTTTAAAATCATAAATCATTTAAATAAATCTCTATAATATGTTATAATTATTGTATAATTTTTAAATAGATTATCATTAAAATGTACTTATAATTATTATTTTTATAATTAATAATAGTCTTAAAATTGCAATAATTATAATTATATTTTTTTTTTTAAACAATAATACCTACAATTTAAAAAGCCGTTATATTATTGTTTTCATATCTTACAAAAATAATAGATACATGACTGTAATAATAATTTACTCTAATCGATGTTTTAAATTTAAATTATAATATTAAGCTACTATTCAAATTCATCGTTTATATTATTTAGATAATTTTATAGTTAATATTTCAATAAAATATAGAATATACTTTCATAAAATTGTATTCAATGTTAGCTAGATATGAAAAAATTGGGTTATTATTATTAAATTTATTGTAAAAAATGATAATTTGGTTGGAGAAATTAAAAGCAAACAATTATGTGTTAGTAATTTTAATTGAATTATTTATCTTAAATAATATTAAAAACCAAAATCATTATTATAACTATAATAATGTATTATATTTTAAAACAACAATGTTTAAATATAAGTAAGAAATTGGATGACCTAGCTTGAGGCTTTTTTTTAATAATAATAAAAATGTTTGATTTGTATATGATTCATAATATTATATTGGTTTACGTAATGGTGTTGTTCCATACAAAATGTTCAGTTGAATCCTACACCTGTGTTTTATTTGGAAATGTGGAATTTTTAAGAATACTTACTTTATAGTTACTAAATTTACACTTATCGCAATAAATACATCAAAATAATAGTCATCCCCAAAAACTCAAATTTGATAGACTTTATTTTATTTTTATATTTAACGATAGATTTTTCGTTATAATATAATCAAATAATATAGTTTTGTAACTACAAAAATTCCATATATTTTAGTTTAAAATACGACGAATAGGATATGTTCAGAAAAAATCATTTTACTCATCCTAATAATATATAATGAACATAATAGCAAATGATACACAAATAGCATTGTATGAACATTTTAGTGTTTTGAATATTAAAAAAAAATAATTTAAAACAATATTAAAAAAAAAAAATAATATTATCCTATTACTGTTGTGCCATGGAGTCGGTACATAAAAAAAATAATTATTCTATACATTGGCTCGAAAACAAGCTCTTGCAAACAATATGAATTATTTGGTTGGTACAAAACTATTTAACACCAAAATATTTAGATAAATTACCACTACATATTATTACGTGTATTAAAAAAAATATATATATAAATTATTATTTTTCCTATTATAATTTTTATTTAGATTTATTGTTTACATTATATGCAATATTACGTAGAATAATACGTCACTATGTCTATTGATTTATATTGTAACTTACAGCTTATACATAAGCATCATATGCCATGAGAAATGTATTTATAGTATATTATAACTAGATCTCCACAGGAGTTTATTCAGTAAGGCTCAATATTCACTAGTGAAATCATAAACATATTTTCGTTTTGTAAACGTAGAATTCTTAAGGGTACTTTAATGGTTACTATATTATTCAATTTTAAAGTTATTATAATAATAAATAAACCACGAAAATGTTTGTCCTAAAAAACCCTTATTTTGTTATGTCACTCAATTCTCAATAACCGTGTGTTATATAAAAATAAGGGTTTTAAAGGAAGATAAATCTCGTGAGAAATTCCTTATTTATTAAAATAACAATTTAGGATTTTTAAATTATAAGCGAAGCGATCAATGTTTTGATTTTACAATGGTGTGTATTTTATGATTTTATTTTGTATCTGTTTACAAGATAAGTAGTTGAAAAAAATGTTTCGATTTTTAACTTTGGGAGTGACTTCTGCTACCAAAATAATCTTATTTTTCCTATAATTGACGATAAACAATTATATTATGAGTTATAATGCTTGAAAGCTTAATACGGAGTTCCACATAAGTTGATTATTTGCCAATTAAAAATATATGCAATATTTTTTCAATAGAAATTTAAAGTTAGAATTTTTAACGAAATGCGTAAGATATTGGACATTTGCAAATTATTTTATAATTAATAATTCATTACATTTTTCTTTTTATATTTAAGATTTGACAATTTAATACATGATTCATCGTAAGTTATTCTACATATAATAAAAAAATAAATTATCAGAAAGTTACATTAATTTTTCATGAGCGTTTGAAGTTAAACATTTTATAACATTGGATATTCACCCGTAAAATAACTATTTCTCATCCTCAATCGATTTTTGATATTTTCTTATAATTCAAAAAATATATATGTATATAACTATAGATACTTTAAATTATCACCATATGTCCATATTTATCGTATTATAATTTTATACATATGGTATGATTTTCTTATGATATTGACTCTTTGTGAAATATTTAATTAATAAATTTGACATTTAATTTTTAATTTTAATAAATAACAATAATAATTGTCTTCTTGTCAAAAATACTGAAAACGTAATGAGCACATGTTTCCTTAAAAGTTTTCACTGCAGCTGTTTAATAATAATAAAAATACTTAGCTATAGTTGTTTTGCTTATTAGTATAATAAACCTCAGAATCTGAACGGTTTTGCTGACAAATTATTACTTACATAGTAATTAGTTTTTTATTCTATACAATAATGATATGAATAATCTAAAAATTTAAGAAGCAAATTATTTAGTACTGTAATATTCAAAAGTAAAAATAGATAGATAGATAAGTAACTATTAAAAACCCATGATTCGCTAAACATATAATAGATTTTTGTTTCAATTCATTATAGTATAATTTTAATATCCTTGTTATTGCTCAAAGTGTAATATGAAACATTCATATATATTTTTTAGTTTTTTTTTTTTTTAATATGTGCACCGTTAATTAATTATTTTCACTTCTTATTTTTTATCAACCTAATGATTTGTAAAGGATCAAATAATATATTGACATTTTTGAAACAAATTGTTACATATTATTTTAAACGGGATAAAAATTAAAATTAAAGCCAATATTCTGTAATATAATTTCTTATGTGCATATGCGCACTATACTCACTATATATTCTTCCATAAAATAGTATATTATCATTCCTCTATAAGTATTTCGAATTATTATTATATTATAAAATATATTTAATTGTTTAAATAAATTTCATTGTAACATAAAGACTATAGTTGCATATGTGTGGATATATATGTATTATTTGGTATAGGATTTAGTTTAATTGTATTTATATTCAACACAAACCTAAACTAAATATTTTTTATGACTAAATGGCCGCTTTTTTAAAAAAAAGGTGCCCAAATTCTAAGAAAAAAGTTTTCCAATTTAATTAAAAATAATTATACGATTCTATCTTGCGTCAAGATAAGTGAAGTGAGACAATTGACCAACATTTAGTGTCTGTATCTTGTCTGCTTTATAATTTTAATTAAATGTCTATATAATTTAAGATAAAATTCCTTTAAGGAAACTGATTATAAGGACGTAATTCATATTTAATTTGATATTTTATGTGGTAAAATTTTTTTTTTTTATATATAGTATTAATACTAATTGATTATATAATAACATTATTGAATACTATTCTTATTATTTTATAATAATGTACTTGGCTATTTAGGTTTTTATAATTTTCAAACTATGCTATTTTTGTGTGCTGTTTATAAAAACCTAACTTTTTTTTCAGTTCTAATAATATTTTTATTTAAAAGTCAAAATCCTTAAACATTAAATAAAACATTTCTCATAAGCTTTTTAACAAAAATTTAAAAAAATTAAAAATACACAGTCTCATTATATAGTTAAATAACATTATTTAATGCTAATCAATATTATTTTTAATCTAATATATTTGGTAAAAAAATAAATTAATAAAAATTTAACACAAAACTAATGGCTTTTGTAGTTTTATGTTTAATAAATAATATAACGTACCTATATATATATACCAACATCATAATTTCATTATTCAAAACTAAAAAAAGAGAATACAAAATAATTGTATATATATTTTTATTTATATATATATACTTTTATTTTTAGTGATCATAAAAATCGTTTTACTTTAGTCCACAAATAAATAAATAATTAATAAACAATTTAAAAAATCGGTTTAAATACAAAAAAAAATATTCCATGAAATATAATTCAAGACGTTTAAAATATGATAAACAAAGTTTTAATTTAAATAAAACTAAATTTACATACCTATAGCAAAAAAAAAAAAATGATTAAAAAAACGTGGTTTGAAAATTTTTAGGAGGAAAATTGTATTTCAATATCATTATTTTACATTAGATCAAATCCTCAGTAGATTTCCTTAAGTGCTATAACTCGAATAAATAAAATATAAGTATCAGGTTTCAAATATAGAATCAATGTTTTATGAAATCATATAAATCACTTAAATATTCGCATTTCGCTGAGTAGGGTATTTAGAAAAGGGGAGTTGGTGAAATACTGCAGTTTCAATCGCTATGCCCTCACCGTATTGACCTAATTTTTTTTTTTTGATAATTTATAGATGTTTTAATAACTTTATTCAAATTCAGTTTTTTTGATTCAGTTGATTATATTTTGACTTCAAGGTATACACATATAGATTAATTATATATATATATATAAGTACATATAATATTATATGATACATATTAGACACATTTTTAAACATTTATTTTTTAATTTTAATTGGATTTTGTAAGAACCGATTTAAACTTATGTAAAAAGCTTAGGAATCTTAAAACATATAATTTTCAGTTGATACATGTGTTTCCTTCACTAAATATATAAGATATAAGAAAGTCTATTCAATAATGTATTGCTTTTAAATTTTCTTTATTTGTTTGTAGATTGCAATTTAATGTTATTGAAATATACATTTTACACAGATTTTAGTTGGTTTGCTTACTATTAACTCATTTTTTTTTTTACTACTAGATACATTCATACGAACATGTCTAAACAAAATATAATTATTATTGTTACATGTCGTTTCAATTGTATTTATTTTATAAAAATGGTGGACTACTATATATTATCAGAGACAAGTAACAAATTTAAAATCGAATAAAATCTTATTCGCATTAGAATACTATAGCAAGTTTTGAATTTAAAATAATACTTAGATGCTGTTACATATTATACGGAATAACTATTAGGTACGTGTATATATTGACCATTGACCAACACTTTGGAGAAGTGGTTAAATTAATTATATTTACTTTGTCGATGACCATACTGATTCTGAATCGCAATTAAAATCAGACGAGGTGGTTAATAAAACTAAACTATAACATTGTGGTCCGTTTAAGGAGTACATTTTGAATTTTACTTGTTGAGGTAAATAATTAGGTAAATAATTTATTAAATGATTTACGCAAGAATAAATGTTACATAATAAATACTAGTATTGTATTATATAATATTGTTGAAATAATTTGTAATTTAATATTTTAATGGTCTTCCGTGCCACAATTAGGTATAGCCAGTTATTAATGTTATTTCAGTGATATAGATATTATTTCATAATTTAATATTTATTTGATGGAGCTTGATAATTTTTTTTATCGACTTTGGATTCATAGTTTAACTTAATATTTTTAATTTAAATTATAATATATTTATTTGACTTTATACGCCGAAAACCATAGGTATAAAAAAAAATATAATTTCGTTTAATACACACGCTCTATATGAGCCGTTTGTCACGACTTAACATTGTTAAGGATTAACAAAGAGATTACTGTACATGGGCCATGAATGTGAATGTTTGCTCGGCTTGTTTTAAGGCGATTAACGACCCTAAGAACGTGATTAATTTAATAAATTATATTATTCATAAACATAATATATACTCGTATGTATTGTATATATATATATAAGTAATTTAAGTAAAAGCAAATATATTATGCAAGCAACACAAGACACATTTAGTGATTCAAAGAAGATTTACGTGTTTTATAATTTTAATTTTTAAATGTGTGTGAAGGTATATTATCATATATGATATGTAGTTATCAATAAAAACCTACAAAATATAATAAAATTAAATGTTTTAATTTTAAAATAATTTCGTAATAAATAAAAATTAAGGGTTGTAAGCAATCTGAAAAAATAAAAATCATACTTTTGTATTAATCTTGGATGACTCTATAAAAATAGGTAAATATTAATAACATGCAATGACATTATATGATAATTATATTTTATTCTTATAAAATATTAAATTGAATAATTCATTTGCAAAACAATTGTATCAATGTTCTAGTATTTTACTTTTTATTTATTCCATATTTTAATATTATCATATTTATATTATAGTATTAATATTTTAATTCGATCTATTACTTAATTTGGTTATTTTTATTATTAGTGAATAATATTAATTTGATAACCAAAATAGAAAATATTTAAATTAACAAAATATCTTTCTCAAACATAGAAATCATGAACATTCATAAAAAAAATACCAATATAATTACAAATATATATGACAGTTAAATTGTTAAATAAATTAAATTATTAGTTAAGTTTTAATTTAATTTGCTAAATGTGCTAAATTGTATTATACATTTTACTCATAAATTATCAACTCACTATTATAACTATTATTTGTTTATTAAATAAAAATAAAAATATTGTAAATATAACTTTAATCATATATTTATGAAACCGATCAGAAAACTTTATTTCTAAATTTATTAAACATATTTGGCGAGATGAATCATTTTAGTTAACCCAGAATATAGATATTAGTTATCTCTATAAAGAGCAGGACGTCATTTTAAAGTCATGTGTAAACTACGTCTTTCAAACATATAACACGACAAATTTAAATTTAATAGAACCAATTTTGTCAATGGCTTTAATATACAGAAAAATAATCTTCTTTAAAACTTTAAGGTAAGCACATTATTTGTGCTTTATATCAATTTTTATGCGATATTTTACTTTTTAAGTTAGTTATAATTCATTTCAATATTAAATATCGTAAAAAATTAACATGGAGAACAAATAATGCAGATTATCTTACCTTTAATTTTTATGTTAGGTCAGTTCAATTTATAATATTAAGATTAACAACACAAACTTGATTCTGCTGAACTCTAATTTTCGTGATGTACATGTTATGTAAGACGGATACTACATATGATGTGGGTTTAACATCTTAAATAATCCTATTCAGTACTTAGTACCAAATTGATGAATATTGATCGATTACACTATTACCACGTGTAAAGTTTTAGAAAAACTGCTAATTATACAATAAACAAAGCCGTTAATCCACTCTAGAGATAGCTTATAAAAAACAACTGTTCTTCACGCAGTACCTATAATAAAATAACAAATCGAAAATTCAAATACAAATAAATAAAATTAAGTTTTGTTAGCATTAATATTAAATTTAATAAATTCTATAGCGTCAGATTGAGTCACCAATCATCGTACATACTACTGAGACTTAACAAAGTCCTATGTTCTGGTAACATTTTAAATATCATTGTCAATTAACTCAACAATTTAAAATTGATCATATCAAATAAAAATAACAAATGTATTTTAATTTAAAACTAGTACCTTGTTTGAATTTATTTTATGAAAAGTGGTTATGTATAAAAAGTAAATATTTTGTAAAATTAAAATAAACTGAACAAATAATTGTAGCATTATTTACAAAAAAAAAATGAATGTTTGAAATACTATAAACAATAATATGTATAAATTATCATATAATAGCAATAGGACATATTTTATTTTAAATCTGTGAATTATCAACTTTTCTAAATAACAAGCCGATACAAAAGTATACAGTGAGCAAGAACCTCTGTCCATAATATATAAATTGACAACACAATTAAAACTCAATTTTTTTTTTTTATTATTATTATTAAATAAACTATCCGCGGCATCTGAGGCCATTGGACGTAAAACTCAATTATCATGGTGTAATCCGAATTTAAAATAATAGGCATATCAATATTATATGCTGCGATATTTATCTGATACATAAATAATATTGCATTACATTAATAATACAATCTATACAAATATTTAAAAAACAAAAAAAAAAAAATTAAAAATTAGTTAGATCTCCACGGGCTATGGATACAAGCACATTTTTTTTAAAATTTATATTTTTATATTAAGAAAATGTACTCTGTAATTAATTATGTATATTCAATAAAATCGATGGCTGTACATAAACATTTATACATAGCATACAATAACATAAGAACCACACGATGAGAGGAATCATATTTAGGTCTTTACGTAAGATTTCGTTTGTTACGTAGTAAGAGGCCGAGGATATTAGTCGAAGAGTGGTAGACTGAAAGGCTTGAAAAGTACCTACGGACTATAGAAGGTTTGGCGCATCCTCAAACTAGTAAACTATACGCCCAAATGTATCTTAGACTCTCATTAGAGACTTTTACAGTATAGATTTTATATGAATTGGTAGTTTTGATTTGAGAACAGGTCGAAGCAAATGGAGGTGGATATTAAGAATTTTTTGTGTTAAATTTAAAAGTGGACCCCGGGTTAATCTCTTGTCTAATGAAAAAATATTTTATCTGAGTTGTTAAATGTATCTTGAGTTTTTGAAGTTAAAGTGGAAGGAGGTTATTTTTCCGAAGTGTAAATGGCGCATGGAATAATATTTCGGGATGTATTAAAATTCTCCACTTAGTTGCCTAGGGGATTTTAAAAATCGGATAAAGCTTGAACGGGGTCTGAATAGGAGGAAAGTATAGCTGTATCATCGGAAATTTTTAAAAGGTAGAATATCCATAATAAAAAAAAAGTATATATATATATGGTATTAAAATTGTAGCAACATGCTCCATATATATTTAAGATGGATGTAATAGCTATATAGCTAACATTTAAAGATAGAAACTCAAAATGAATAACATTATTGCAATCAATTCAGATCTCAATACGGCAATGATACCATTCAGTTATTTAAACAAATAAAAACCGTTGATAAAATATAAATACCTATCAATAATATAAATATTATAGGTGTTGTTTTTACCATCAAATGGTAAAAATAACTAAAACTGTTAAGTTGTTACTATGCTTTAATCTTAAGTACATTATATTGATTAATTTTTATTATTTATAAGTACAACTTATCAATAATAATACTAATATTAAAAAAAAAAATTATTCACGCAGTGTTATTTTCATTGTTACCGAAGCTGAACAATAAACAAAAAATATATTCATATATATTAAGGTACATTCTCATATTATTAGATATTATCGATGTCAATAGTCTAAATTAAACATTTTCTTTTTATATAATTATATGAAGAAAACTAGATATTAATAATTAAGCTCGGTTATAAATATTAAAAATAAAAAAGGTTGGTCGTTAACTACTTCAAACTTTGAACATAGATCATGAACAGAAAATATCATCGACCATTGATATAGCGAATAATATGTAACCAAAAGTTTAAGTTTAATAAAACAATTTATGTAAAAATAAATATTATAATATGGGTTCAAATAAATATCATTTCATTGAGAGGTAAATTTAAAAAGAAATGTAAAACTCACAGAGTCATATGAAAGTTTCTTTTAAACTTTGTGGCAAACTGTACAGTGATGTCTTGTTTGTTACGAGATCATTTTTCTATTACTCGCTATTACTTGCTCCGCACCATCTTCAGATAGCTTTCTCACCACAAATTTTCTCGACAAACGACTTTTGATACAAATCTTAGAGCTCTGCAATGTCACGGTCTAAGAAATCAGCTATACGTGTTCGAATGTACTGATACATTTTTTTAACGATATCACGTGCAATGAACAGACGTACTAGTAATAAATGATGTGAGTTAAGAATTAAAAGATATTTTATCTTGTTAGAATATTAAAATAAAATATGTAATTGACCTGGGAAATAAATCTTTTTAATACAAGTAGTTTCGGTTGCTTAAATTATTCACAATAATATTCGAGCCACTAACAACATTTATCACTAATTGAATAAAAAAAAAAAAAAAAAAAATATATAAAACTAAGCTATATCAGATAATTGAATATTAATTAAGCAAATGTATTTTCATTGGTATTAGCTAATAACTATATTTTTAATGCAAAATATATATATCGCATGATATTATTTTAAATCATTAAAAAAAAAACTATATTATATTTAATTAGACAATTCCAATATGTAAAAATATAATGAAATATATACAAATATTAATTATAAACTGTAATATTTATGTGATTTTATAGTTTCGCATATTTTTCAAATATTATTCTTTGAGATTTTAATTAATTATGTTGGTCTATGCTTTCTTAGCAGATAAGAGTATACAAATTTTACTAAAAATAATTAAATACAATGTATGCTGTAAAACTTTTGTATTGATTTTCGATATATTAATAGTTATTACGTACTAATCATTATTGATCACTTAGCTATAAATTATATAAGTTTAGAGTATGCCGCACCCACATTTGTTGTATCCCCTAAACGCAAGTTTACAAAATGTACGTCAACACTCTACATTTAGTTTTATTATTTTAATATTTAAGTTAGTAATAAATTGACCAATTTCCAATTATAAGGTAACAAAATAATTTATGTTTTCTCGGAGATATTTTTAAATATTTTAATTTTAAGTTAATTACAAGCAATTTTAAATTATACTGTTTTTTAAGTACCGTTTTGATTTTAATAGTAACTATACATTAGTTTGATAATATTTTATAATCATAAATGTTAAAACGAACAAATAGTGTATTAATTGTAATGATTTTATACTATAGAAAAAAGGAATAGTATGGCAATAAATTCAAATATAGATAAGAAACTTCTGCATCTCCCTATTTCACATTTATAAACTTTAAATTATTGTAATCAGTGAACCATTTACCCAATATTAGATTTATGTGTAGGTATATATTTTACATAACTTTGACGTATATTTTATAGGTTTTTGTTATTTTTTTTCTCATTTTGGTGGAAACGTGGATATATAATATTATAATTATTATATTTAATACATTTAACTTATTAAATAACCTTTATTTATTTAATTCAAAAATTAAATAATTAATTGAATTAAATTTCTTACATATGATAAATTTTTAAATTAATAAAACAATCTTCAATGATAGTAATCAATAAGTTATATAAAAGACATTAAAAAACCTAACTTATTTATACTTAATCATTATTAACTAAAGTATATCGTATAATAATCTAAAAATCGTATTTCGAATAATTATTTTACTTTTTGAGCACTTATATTGCAAAAAATATTAATTACATGTTTTAAATGGGTACATGTTTACTTAAAAATAATTAACTTCTTAGATAAATATCATATTTTAATTAATAATTTCACGTTTATAACAACAAAAGGAAAATAATTTAAAACCGTGTAAACCTTCAAATGGTTATTTAATAAAAAAACAATTTAAATTGGTTGATAAAAATGTAACTTAAGATGGTTAGAACTCCAAGTTGAGACAGAATTTATAATCATTTATTTACTTAATCTACAATGCAGCATTGATTAAATTTATGAAAAAAATGTTGATCTATATTCAGTTATAATAAATAAACTTCTTTATTAGAATTGATGAAGGTTTGCATGTTACTCTAAACTATTGTTTATTAAATTATTTTAACTTCTATTAATTACTGTCTTGTTTAACCTAAACAAATATATTTATCTAATTAATCTATTTTCTATATTATTATTATATATTTTTTTTAATAAATTTAAGCACCAATCAGATTTGATTCAATATATACATATATTTGTATTTTGTATTATAAAAACTATTATAAATTATTTTATCAAGTATGATAATATGAATATTATGAATATATGACACAAATATTAGGTGTATAAAACAAAGAATTTTTGATTAGAATATTTATACTTTTTATGTGATTTTATTTTATTTTTTGTTTGTATTTGTTATCGCCTTAATATACATATTAAAAAGGTTTGAATAATAAAATATTTTAAATTATTTTTGAATTTAGCCTTATTTCAAGGTTCACTTAATAAGAAACTAAGAAGATCAAACACGCCCACATTAATCACTTGTTAAAAAGTTATTACAAAATTATAATTAACAGAGTCTGTATGATTGCGATTATTTAATTATTTATTGTAAAAATAGAGATCCGCCATAAGTGGAAGAGGATTAAATATTTTTTTAAGATATATGAGGGATCTGGTTCGATCTACGTACAAAGCATATGACTTTTTCAAACATATTTTATTATGTGTAATCGTATATGGACTTATCAGAGTAGGTATTTATAAATATAATATATATTGAAGAGAGAAGGAAATAATTCATCTTCAGGAGATCTAACAGTAAACCATCTTTCACTAAGAAACGATTTTAATAATTTAAAAAGATGGAAAAATACCTACAGGCTGGATGGTTTTAAGTTAGTTAAACATTTTGATGTGTTAGACTTAGTCAAAAGACTGTGGTATGTTCAGAAATTCCACACAAGTATATGAATTTGTCTTGAACGAAAAATAAATAGTATAATATATTAAATAATGTTTTTGGTAATCGGCTTCGAGAAAACCATAATATTTAATTAATGTCTGAAATTATTTATCTTTCTTTGATAATTGGACGAATGCATTCAATCAATACTATTCCGGAATGTTTTTGAGAGAACGGTATTAAGCTCATTTCTCAATAGCGGTAATAACTAATTATTCATTTTTTATGTTTTTTTTTTGTTTGCAGTGCAATTATTTATTCGTCATTTATATTTATTTTGGAAGTAAGAAATTTAGTTAAACGTATTGAATATATTTTATATAATATGAAAACAAGTGACTTTCTACATATTTAAAATACCGAAAATCGATCATAGTTTGGTTCATTTTCAAATACTTGAATATTTATGGTTTAATATAATATTATAATATCATATTATATAATTGCATATATATATATATTTATATATGTAAAATTGAATTTACAAGTTAAGTTTTCCTATTTATTTTTGTTTTTTATATCACTGCTTAAAATTTAATATAATATCGTACAAAGTTACATTTATTTGTTTACGTATTTATTAGTGACGATAAAAGTTATTATGTTTTTCAAATGTAAAGACTTTTGAATTTAATAAAAATAACGTGTAAATTAACAATATTGTATTAAAATGTAAAATACTACTTAAAACTAAAAAATGTTATTAAAAATTTTTAGAATAAAATTGTGACGGTATAAATATAATTGCATTTCATTGTAATTTAAACGATTAATTTTTTATTATACATTTTTCAATTTAATGCAGTAAATTAATATTTTTACAAGAAAATGTTATTGCATTAAACTGCCGATATTTGACACTTAATCCAAACTCATCATAATTATTATTTGTATTTTATATTAGTTGAAAAATCTAGAAAATCTAGAAGATTTTATATGTAAAACTGACTAGGTATTTAATATTATAGGTGTGTCTAAACTAATTTATACTAGTGAACACTTTTTTTTTCTTCAAAAAGTATCAACATTTATATATAAATCACGTCTTATGTAATTTCAAAGTGATCTAACAAAGAATTTTAAAAATATGAACTATTTTTATTTTTTATAATTAATACTTGTTTTACATTAAATACATAGGCGGAGATCCTGTGAAATATTGAGGGGGGCTCAAATATTTGATGCCAAACAGACCCGTGGGGGCGTTGCCCCCACACCCCCAACAAACTAATTTTTACATTAAATCACTCATACAAATTGTTCTCGTTATAATAATAACTTAAATAACTTAAACAATTACAAACATAAAAAAGAGAATAATTAATAAAATACTATTATCATTTTTAACTTAATTTATTATCATTCTATTACATTTTTTGTTAAAAATATTTAAAATAGCTTCATTACTTAAAGCTTTAGTCTTATCTTTTTCAATATATTATATTAAAAATTCATTAATTGTTTTTTTGATGTATGAGTAGCAGATTAAGCAAGTTGTATCATTTTATAAAGATTAGGAAATACTTGAGGTGAAATATTCTTTTTAATATCTTCAATATCATCAATAATAATGTCTTAATTGTTCGGTATGTTACCGTAAATAACAAATTGGTAAATAGTATATGTGTAATGTACTAGGTCAACGTTTCTCAAAGCAGTGGCGTAATTTCAATTTTTTTTCTGAGGGGGGGGGGGGTTTAATAAATCCGACAAAAAATGTATTTGATTTATCAATATTGAACGATAAAGAACGTTCTTTTGTTGTACGTGGTTCAAGAATTTGTAATGTTGGAGATTCGACTATCTGATCTGATGGACACGCAACTGGTGCAATAATAAATGATTTCAATGAACTTTGTTTTATTTTTTTATTTGAAGACATTTTTATTTCAATTCCAAACACTAAATAGATACAAGTATACAACTATAAAAAAAATAAAAAAATAAATTTATAAGTATTTATAAAATAACTATTAAATGTTAGGTTTTGTCAAATATGTTTTTATAATATCACGAATCAGAAACCAATTTATTTAAAAATAAATATTCTATATTAACTCATTTTATACAAAAGGTTAGTTAAAAAAAAAAAAATCATTGCATTTGACGATTTGCAAGACGATTATATGTAATACCTATGCATTTTCTATCAGAGACATTTATGAACCGACACATATCACAAAGACATAGAGTACAGATAAAGCTACAGATAGATTTTTAAAGAATAAATAATATGAGTTTATATTAAAAAGTTGGGTCGTCAGTCAATTTTTAGTAGGTCGTGAACAATTTTTTGAATTATGATGTCAATGCTGTTATTAACCATAACAGAAAACAAGCACATATTTCGCATACACCTCATTATTAAAAGTACATTTATAAAAATTAATTGGTTATAAACCTTTAAAATACTAAATATATATTACAAATTTATACATATATATTACATTTTGTTTTTTATAACTACTTTTTGAAAAGTGAAACCATGTGGGTCGCAAAAGATTTTTCAGGGTAAATTTGGGCCGCGGTACTAAAAAGATTGAGAACCATTGTACTATATTCCGGCCCACGAGAGAGCACTACTCTTTCGTGCATACTAATGATTGAGTTCCGCGGTTTCGTATCCACATTTCTCCCACTCTACTACCTAGTTCCGCCGTAAATACGTGAGAATGCGCGAGATTGAACGAATTTTGTTCGCCGCCCAGAAGTGGTCTCTCGTGAGCCGGAGTATAGGTACATTTATATAATTGTGGATATAAGAATATAAAATAATGATAAAAATTCTACAAACTGTACAACATTATGGTATTGTTTGTTTAATATTTTTAAGGGGGCTTTAACTTCAAATTATTTATTTTGGGGGGCTAAGCCCCCGTAAGCCCCCCCGATCACCGCCTATGATTAAATACCCAACAATATTGAATTAAAATTCAAATACCTTATATTTTGTTTTTGCATACAATAATTTATAAACGTTTATGATTTTGTTATTATTTATTAACCCAACAACATTTTGCACCAACAATTGATGCATGGAATTAACTTTTGGAAATCAAATAAATATTTTACTTATCAGACACGCAAATCTACTTCGAATCACGTTATGAAACTGAGAACTACATAAAAATAGAAGATTTTTTTACCTTTTCACTTTTATACTTTTTCTGTTTAGTTTTATATTTATTTTATATAAATTATGAATTATAAATTTATAGATTTTAATATTATAATAAATCGGCTAACTATATACTTAATAAGATATTAAAATGTATGTATAATTATAGTATAGGTATTTAAATAAATCTATGGGTTAAATAACTATGGTCTATAAATGAAAGTGATCGTAAAATAATATTAGTAAATATAGGTAATAAATAATTGAAACTGAAACAATTATTATAGCAAATTATTGATGCATTAATCAGTTTCTTACCAAATCTTAGTAGTCTTCGGCATATCAACGAACATCAATTGTAGTTTAAATTACTATAAATATTATACTAATATATTTTTTTTTTATTTAGTTAATTCTCAAAAATGCTAGCCATTGGTTTTTAAATTAATATATAATAATTATAATATAATACAATGCAAGATTATTTACAATGTATAAAAGTCTAAAATAACTTTAAGTTTAATGGATATTTTCATAAATATTATGCAGACAAACACTTTGATATTATGTAAAAGTAGAATAATTCGAACAAAATATCAGAATTGTTAAAATAAAACTTCTCATTTTCATATTATGCACGGCATTTAGTAAAAAAATGTTTGACTGCAAAGGTTGAAAGGTGGGTCCATTATTACATCAATATGAAAAATGTTAATATATACACATTAGGTACTTTAGATTGCCTGACATTTAACATTATACATTATATTTAAAATTCTAATGAATAAATATATTATTCATAACTATATTATCAGCGATTAAAGGAATCGATTTATAACATACAACATAATATTATACACAATCTGTTAAAAATAGTTGTGGTGTGTAAGCGAATATTATGAGCACTTTGCGGTCGAGGTCTACTCCGATAGTTCGATAGGAAGGACACGACAACAGTCTTGCACCCTTGTTTTCATTATTTTGTTAATTTTATTAAAACATTTTACAAAATATGGCCATTGACTCACCGCCGTCATTGCAACGATTAGCGTCGTAGAAAACCAACGGTTTTATAATATTATTATATTAGGTGTTACTTGGAATTACCGCACATTTATCATAATATACTAGTATATACTCATTACTCATTATTATTGTCACATTATTTTGTACGGCGTCCTTGTGCATGCTGGCGTGTTTTTGTGTGCTTTGATATACATTTTTTAAGTTGAATGATAATATTCCGAGTATCGTATTACTCGACACCACTAAGTTCAAATCGATTAAGACAAATTCCGTTGCAAGAAAACGATTAATATAATGGTCTATAATATAACAACAATAATAGATCAACTGAAATCAGAAATATCCATATTATTCGTTTAAATACACATGTATGACTATCGACGTTTTGTTTACGTTGTAGATACTATGTATTATATATTTTCAAAATAATGTCCAAAAAAAAAAAAAATTGCAAGTACTAAAACAATTTTAATTTAATTGGTATATATGAGTCAATATAACTATGTATTAGTGGACGGTAAAATCGTCGGTAATAGGTACTCAATACACACTCCATTCAAATAGTATATGTAAGTACCTAATATTTCGTAACAAAATAATTTATGTCGTAATAGAAGTAGGTAATCGTTTAAATATATACATATATATATATATATGATTGCATGTATATATCGATCGATTCATATAAAAATATTGTTATTACATAACTCGATTAATCTAAAGTGAATCTAATATACACATATTTGGATATTATAGTTCATTAATTTTGAAAAATGTAATAAATGTATTTTTATTTAATATTGTTTATTGACTTTTCAAAATAAAATATTTTTATATCATTATTTTTAAATTACAGCTAATATTATTGAATCATAAAATTACAAAAATTTTTATATTATTGTTAATCAAATTATAGATATTTGTAATATTATTATAACATCACAATAAACTTTAGAAATTATTCGTTTGATCGTCAATTGATATTTGTTAGTAAATAGATTTTAAGTTGTTCCCGGCAAAAGTACAATTTGACCTTATTGTTACTGAATATCTACTGACACATTTTTACTCATTAGTAGGGAATTTGGTCGATTTGATTATTATATTGTACACGATCAATTTTTACTTTCATTGTATTAAATTAATTGAAATAGGAGGTAATAATATTATCATTTAATATTAGTCAACACGTTTTATACTTGCCTACGCATGTATTTACTATCCATGTACATTATATATTGTATATTTTAAATTTTAAGTTACTAATAATATAGGTATACATACTATAGTAAAAGATAATAAGTGGACCGTGGACCATGAAACAAGAGTGTTGTATTTAAACGTGAGTGCATTTTATAACTCTCATTGAACTTGATATATATGGAGATATAATTATTACATAACAATAAAATATTTTATTGAAAATATATATAATATATACATATTTATTACCAAACAACAATATTACGATAGTATAACTTACTGTAGTTTGTAAGACTATGTACAATTACGGTCATTAGTATACTGATTTCAATACAAACACATAGTTAAATTACGCTTTAAACAAAATCTAAAAATGATTCTTTAACTACCGTGGCTCACAAATTAACGTTTGATCATATTCTCGCGGTAGCTATTTACTTGAACACCTTAGAATATAGGTCTGTAATCGATACCAGACAGAACATATGCATTTGTAGCAGCTGACAAAGACTTATTGAAGACTTATCCAGCAGATATGTATAAGGAATTTGTATTTCAATGAGGCTACGTATATCATAATAATTATAAGCTCAAATATTCCCCGCCAAAAAAAAAAAAAAAATTCAACATTATTTTTGTCTCCAAAACATAAAATAGATATAAACCACGTATTATAAATCCCAGGTCACAGCATCATAGAGAAGGCACACGGATTTTTTCACATACTCGTTTAACCACCTTTTAACCACCTAAAACTTTCTAATTCCAAGACCGACCAAAATCATAAAATTACAAGAATTTTTATCGGGAACAATGACTTTATCAGTCAAATTAAATACAATAATGTTATATGGTAAGTATACATTATACTGCATATACTGTAATTTTAATTTATTCTTTTGTAAAGGTAATGTAACCTACTTTTATTATAACCAATATGTTACTTCCAATGGCTTTAGACACAATGGGTAGCTATTCCAATAATAAAAAAAGGTAATAAATAATATTAATTTATTCAAGTTAGGTACCATTGTATTAAATGTATTAATAAGAAAAAGAACAATCGATAAGTGACGAAAAAACATTGATGGCGAATAGGAAATAATATAAAATATCATTTTGCATAAATATTGCGTTAAATGTTTTATGTGACCACGGTGACGGTTACTTCAACGAATATTCTGGCAAAAGTCACAGGTAGGCGAAAAAATCCACAATTATAGCTAGTTTTAAAATTTTAAACGATTTAATAAGGATGCTATTTTCTGAAATGTATTATGCTACAATTGTATTGTTGTGAAATATGTTGTCG
The DNA here is from genome assembly GCF_003676215.2 of Rhopalosiphum maidis. NCBI lineage: Eukaryota > Metazoa > Arthropoda > Insecta > Hemiptera > Aphididae > Rhopalosiphum > Rhopalosiphum maidis. The sequence continues at coordinate 26,090,276 of NC_040877.1, read as the reverse complement.
ATATTGTTGGAATCGAGATATTATTTATAGTCATCTCTATTATAATATTGTTCAACAGTCATTTTCCAATAACAATTATTACATTACAATTGCATGGTTTTTACTAAACTCGCATTATATTATATTATATTATGTATTATACATTTATATATTTTTTTTATTAAGTATTCTTTATTGAAATTCAATTGTTTGGTGGGTAATATCACAATAATTTTACAGTTGTGTAATGATTTTCAAGAAAATCTATTATGTGAAAAACATAATATTAAGATAATTGTTTTCTTTCATTAAACAAATTTGGAATTGTCTAAATATAATAAAATGTTATTTTTAAAAATCTCATATTTTAATGTTTATTATATGAATAGTTAGTGAATAACAAACATAAATTATGCACAACAAATATATTTTTGCAAAGTCCAACTATTCAGAAAATTAGTTTATGTTAGTATGCATGTTATGTATAGATGAAGTTTACGGTTCAAATAATTTAACAACCATACAAACATTAGTATCCAATATTATTTTGAATAACATCAGTTTGAGTTTATAGTAAACTTTATGTACTTATATAACATTTTATTAATACCTATTATTAGTATTTTAAAAACTATTACGTATAACTATACGCCATTAATAGTTTGATTTAAAACACAAGATAACAATATAATATTGTTGGCAATACTAAAGATACAAAAATCATCATTATTTTGATAAATTGTAGAAAATATTAAAAGTTATCATCGTTGTTTAAGATTACATATCTGTAGCAAGGTATAGATATATTCATTTTAAATACATTTATACTCATCCAATATTTTATTCGCTCCTATTTAACAATCACGTTTTATTATTTTTTCGCAAGTTTTTTTTTTTTTTTTATTACATCAACCATTTCGCTCGACCATCTATAAACATCTATATTGTTATGATAGCTTTCAACTATGAAATTATAAAACTTTTTTCTTCATTCAACTCTCGGATAAAATAAGGTGATTTATGTTTTTTTATTTTAAACGTTGTCTTCCCAAAAGTTTACTTTTGGACGCTTATAATAATAATACACATGTCGGGTATATAGCAAACAAGTATTTGTTATTGACATGTATCGTGGCTTTTTTTCCACAAAATAATATACGTTGTTCGTTCATAAAAGAGAAAAACAATACGAATTTCTGAAATCATTACTGTGCTAGTGGATTACCGGTAACACATCCCATAGGAAATCAGTAAGAAGAAAACAAACGGCCAGTTTATGATCACATACCAGCATTTGTGTGCTCGGCTATTCCTTATTATGTCGTTGGGTTATCGCCTTTAGTCGTCTATATATATATATATATATATATATATATATATATATTTATGTATTATTCCTTTTGATTCCCCACATATACTCAAGTGTTTAACATTCACTGTTACACAACAATAAACTGGCGGTTCAGGTTTGGTGGGCTGGCCGTATAAATCACGGTTCGGATAAAACTAACACTAGGTTATAAATAATTAATCTGGATAAATTATTTAAAAGCATATTTCAATTGATAACAACAATGAATCGGAACAACCCCAAATGCGATTAAACCGAAAATTCTTTATTATGCAGTTTTAATTGATTAGCTATTACCTTTCCTAGAATTGTTTTTATATTGTTTATATTAAGCTTCTGACGTTATGAATTGTGTGTGTTTTTTTTTTTTTAATTGTAAATAATTTTTTTTTAGAACAACTAAATAATGTCATTGTAATTGAAAATTGTTGTCTCCCTCATGACATATCATAATATTATGTGACCTAGTAAAACGCATTCACCCAAATCGATCGCATATGACCGTTGTAGTATTGTTGGGTTTATATTACAGTAATATGTATCTGGATATCTCTATTACTAGTATGAAAATATCCAAGCAGTATAAAACGATTTTATTCGCGGAAAACTTCAACAGTATTAAAAATTAATTAAAACTAGCCTATTTGAAACTATATAAATACCATAAAGCAGGAAATCTACTACAGTTATTTTTGGACAAATATTTACTTTCCTAAATTACTATTCCATTGCAATTTTATAAATTACTTAACAACATTTAGTGATTTATTTATGACCGAAAGCCGTAAAATCTTTTTATTATATAGTTCCTACAATGTACGTATTAGGGATACATTTAATGCTATAACATATGAGGTTTTCTTTTTAAAGAATTATATTTATTTAAAAAGTATATAAGATGATATCATAGGTAAATAAATTATCACGTCGTAATATTACTATGAACATTACTTATGTTCTGAGTATTTCATTATCAATATAAAAATCAAAAACAGAAATAAATCAGATTTATAGCGTTGCAAATATTGTGAATAATTAAAATATTAACATGGATATGATGTAAAATGTAGGGCTTTTATTTAAATATGAATCATATAGCAAAACTCGATGGAGTTATCAGCTTAAGCTAATCAAACAGAGGTTTCCGGGACAACATGGGTACCTGCTCAGAGAGCGGGTTGGAAAGGGTTCTCACTTCTATCGACAAATGCCTTTAATAAATTTCCGACTCATTAGTTTCATCAAAATCCATTTAATATTCTCTGTATCAGCACCCAAAAACGTGCTTGTACAGCGTGTAATATAGTTTTGTATACACCCAGTGAATGTGCTACCATCATTGCCGTAAAATAACGAGGCGCTCAAAGACAAAGCAGTTGGGCCAGGATATCCACAGGGAGATAGCCGTTGTGTATTATTAAACTGTTAAGTGTTAATAGCAGGGCTCGGTCATGTTGAAATTAATGATGTTGTTCACAGTAAACTGCATGTTATCTGGCCAAATTTTAATAGTGCGTGATGATGAATTCAATGAAAAATGTGCTTGAACATTCTAGTGTTATAGTAGTATCCAACATATTATTTAAACAGACTCTTGGTATTATAATGCAAATAAAAATAATCTTTTCACAATATTTTATTCTTTATATTATACAGACCAATTGACAATCGTATACAACATTTAAGTGTAATTATACCTATAAATAAAAATAAATATAATATAATTATGTAAAATATTGCTTTTTTTTTATAGTTATTCGTAATTGATTTCAAGCAGAGGCTCATTGAAAAATATAATTGATGCAATTTACAATGTCAAAAAATAAAGATCTAAGCTTAGATTTTTCTTTAGTAACTACAATGTTTTTAAATACAATTATTAACGCATCCATCATTTTTTACTATTATAATATATAATATACTTTTGTACTAAACTTACGAATGTAAGTACACATTTAAAATAATAATGGAAAATAAAACAAAATAATTTGTATACCTACCGAAAATTTAAATACATTTAATATAAAAAGCAAATTTGTAATTTAAATTTGATCACATTTAAATTTCTACGTGATCGACAAAAAATTGAAATTTCCTATGTGAGTCGTACAAATATGTCGTATTGTCAATGTAAGGATTTGTTTTCCTAAAAAAACCATGGATGTACAAAAGCCGTTATAAAGCTGCCGCGAATTCTTATTCCGTTTCTTGGGTACTTCTTGCATTATTTTTTATTTTATTTTTTACTGCCAATACTACCACAATAAGCTATTTTAAAGGTTTATCGAAAAAGGTAAAAACAAGATCCTTTGGATAATTTATTTGAATTGCAATGATAGTAACAAAAAATAAAAAAAAAATAACAAAAACTCCATTGGTAATCGTGTATATAATATATACATATTATAATATGGGTCGGGAATTTAGCTGTTTATTCCTCTGTCAATATCTAAAATTTTTATTGTGATTAGGTTTTTACAATAACACACTTAACGAATTAATAAAATACGAATACTAAAAATACATCTTAGTAAAATGATGTTGCATTGGTTATCAGAACGAGAGATATATTATTTATATTTGAGATCCTGATAAAAACTACAAATGTGGATCACCAATATTTTTTTTTTGTAAATTTTTTAGAAAACTGACAAAGAAGTGTTCAAAACTATAATATGCTACCCTAACCATAAAAGAAGTGTTTGTACCAGGTCTGGGATTTTTTATTATTACATTTGGATTGTATTACTTCGTTGAGTTTTTAAATATAAAAATCATTGTATATATTTTGTTATAATGAGTCAATAACGGTACATAAGTACATAGGTACCAAATATCGATTTAAAAATGTTCAGTTTATTAGCATGCGTACACAAAGGATTTTATTTTTCATTTTTATTATTTATTTAAAATAACCCTTGGCAGTAGTTTCTATTGGAAGAGATTTACAGACTATATTTACTTATATTTTTTAATGGATTATGTAAAAATATAGATACGCCGTTAACAAATACAACAATATACAAATATCTAACAAATATTAATGTTTTTCGAGTTAATTAACGTGGCGGCTACGGTGCATTTGGCCATGATTGAGTGCGGATCACGATTAAGAAATTCAGACCGCGAGTCTAGAAATTTAGAATTTCATCTTTCATGTGTACGTGCGGCATTCGATGAAAACATGATAAATTTTTATTTATAAATCAATTATTTGCTAAAGGTGAATATTATGGCATACTATTTTGCTATTAAATGCGACTGTGTAATATTTTTGTTTGGCCGTTCTAAATTTTGAAATAACTACTTCAAACTTCTTAGAGAAATTGAGAAGAAAGGATCAATGATTGATATTTTATTTGATTTCGTGGAGTTTAGTGGAATATGTATCTCATATCTTCCATTATCAATACCAAAATTAGCATAAGTATAATTTTAAGACTTTAATATTAAATGTGCTATTATTCAATTTTAATAATTTAAATGCAATTATTAGCTGTTTTTAAAGATTTTAATCTTTAGCTCTCGTTTTTAACGTATCCGTAACACGTTAACGGGAAACGTAAAGACGTGGTTATTATACTTATTATTATTACACACTGTTAACAATTTTATAAAATTGTATTTCCATTGAACATTAGGTTTTATATTTATGTATCACACAGGCCAAGTTGTTAACAATAAGTTTTTATAATTTGTTTTCAGCTTAAAAACTTTTTTTAAAAACTATTTTTCGGACCTCTGTGTGCGAAATGTAATGTTTGAAAATGTGAAATCGATTTCAAACGATGTGCTGTAATTGAAATACATAATTGTTAACGGCCATCTTTGGCGATGGCGTAGCATCGTTTGAAATTGACATTCAGTACCAAATCACATATTATAGCCGTCTTGAATTTCGATTGCAGTATTATGTACTAACGGCCATACTCACATAAACAAAAAGGTACCATTCAAAATGTTCAGTTATTATAAAAACTCCATCGAGCGACGTTCGTTCTATTACAATGCTTCAGCGCGCGTACGGTAGTCATTGCAGGTACTTTTAATATGCACATCTTGGGGCCGTCTAATCGTTATTTATAACATTTTATGGTTGATGTATTATATAAAACAATATTCTAATACTTATTGGACATCGAAAATGGATACGTATACGATAAAAAGGGCAAAACTACTAAAGAGTTCATCGAATATTTTATACCCTACGACTCTATATACCTCTAAATAGGTTGTCATAGATGCGCGTGCTGTATCAGATGAGAACTTTGTCATGAATTCAATCAATCGATAAAAAAAAAAAATATTTAATGGACAATCTTTATCTATGATAATAGTTATTATTTTTTTTAATGCAGATTTTTATTTGTTTAGAAAAACTTATTTTATTTTTTCATGTTCGATGAAGTGCACTATTATATGAACTAGTTGATGATATATTTAATGGATTTTCTAGAAAAACATTGCGACAGTATACGAATGGAAAATCTACATAATTTAATATAAAATAAAATGATAATTGATAAGCCTTATTTGTATAATTATTATAGTGTTATATAATATTTATAAATATTGAAATGCACAAGACCATTAATATGATAATGATAGCAAAAATTGAATATAATTAATCTTTAATGTTAAAACTTTCCTGGAAAATGAACATTATTTAAATTATATGATATATAAATACAAGATAAATGTTGATTATGTCATGAATATTTACAAATGTATTATTTATTCATATATTATACATTCAAAATAATATTTACTGTAACATGGAAAGTTTTCCTGAGGATTATATTTCGAACATGTTGACCATCATCAGATTGACGGGCTCCCTACAAATATAGGGTAATATAATATACATTTCAAATGGCTTATTATCAGAATTCATTACTCTCTGTTTTCCATAAAGCAGTAAGTTTTCCGCAAGTATTCTCTAGACCTCTAACTAGTTTATTGTTGTGTATTGAAACAGTATCACAAGTAATATATTCGAACATAACAATTATACTAATATTCTATTACATTTTTTCAAATCCTTCTCGAATCGTTAACATTATACATATATATATATATTTTAATCCGCTTAAATTTATTCAAAACAAATGATCCGATTTCACAGTAATTATATTTTCAATATTTTACTGATACTAATATTTACATTAATACTTATTTTAAGGGATATTTTAGTATAAATTGGACAAAATATCGTTATTTTGCATTAGAATTGCACTATAGATTATAAATTATTTCATCGCAAATTATAATATGCGAAATAAAGCTGGTACAAAGCTAAAACAAATTATTTCGGAACGATTTGACACCTGAGTCATGTAAGAACTGGGAATCAGGTACTCGCATAAATAGGCACACACCCGTGGAACAAAAACTTTAATCGATAATAACTATTAAAATATCATTGAATATCGATTGACTTATAATCCACGTACCGAAGTCATAGCACAGTCGTATAAATTCATAATATATTGTGTGCCTGTACATAACATATCGTATAATATGACATTAAAAATATATTATCATTCGCAGCGTGTCGAACTCAAGGATGACCGAATAAGATGAAATCCGAATAACTATACTCGCGATCATTCAACTGGTTGCTGCTGTCCACAGACCGTATATATATATACATCGGAAACAGTCATTTGCTTATTCCGTAGATGTTTTGGTGCGTATGCGCGTGTGTGTGTGTACATGTGCGTGACTTATACATTAGTAACCGCTGAGAAAGCGCGAACGGTATGCGTACAATATATATGGGCCGTTACTATTGTCGGGCGGCGGCGGCAGCAAGGCAGAAACAAACGGATATCCGGTGGGGTTGCCGGATGACTGTACCGCGGGGGAGGTTGTTAAAAGAATACGTACAGGAATTTAAATCTACCAGCAACGGGAGGATTCCTCTGGTGACGAAAGAAACGGTTAGATATCCTATACACGCGCATCGCACCGGTGTAGTATCGCGGAGGAGGGCGGTACGTGTGCGGTAACACGCGCGCGAACCTATGCGTATATATTATATATGTGTGTGTGTATATACATAGAATAATATGTGGAGACGCAGACGCGCGCACAACAGCAGCTCGCGACGCCGTATATATTCATTTCGGGAAATGGACTAGCAGAACAAATGGGATTTTTCATGAGCTACATCCGGGGCGGTCCCTCCTACCACACACCACCTACACCGGTGTACAGTTCGGTTCGCGCACAGGAGCTATTCGGCTATAATATGGTGGCGGTTGCGTGAAACGGTTAAGGTCGCCGCACTGCATCGGCACCGGGCGCTCGGCGTAGTAGGTGTACACCTACATCACCTACATCACCTACATCACACACGCGCACGGTATATACGCGTATACCGTCATAATGTATATATACATATATGTATGGTATATATGTATATTACATATACGTACGTCCGTACGCGCGGTTTATACCTATACGGTATATTATTATGTGTACCGGCTATGTACTACTGCCGCCGTCCCCCCCCCGCCGCGGCCGCCGCCGCACCGGTAACGTACCTATACGCGCGGCCACGGAATTTTTCCTTATTCTCGCGCGCGCCTGGGGATCGCCATTATGCCGGCGCTCTTATTTCAATAACGCGTGGCGGCGTTCCCTCTGCTCTCGCGGGGCCAACAATTCATTTTGCCCACTGCGCGCGAGACCCCCCCCCTCCCGCTCCCCTCTTCTCGCCGGCCCCCTACCCGTAGTACGAGCGTACCCGCAACTACCGCCCACGCAGTCTCGGGGTCGGCGGCGCGAGTGCGAGTGTGTGGGTTACCGGGAATTTATTGAACATTAGACACAAATTATGACATACACACCGGGCGCGCAGACCTGTCGCGGTATAAATCTGGATCGTATAGGGTGTTTTTTTCCATATATTTATGTACATTTATATATATATTTTTTTTTATCATTATTTTTTTCGTTTTATTTTATGAATATTATTTTTTGCCCATTTATATCGATTTGGTCAATTTTTTTTTTCGCATAGGCAATACGACTCGGCAGAGCAATGACACATATCTAATAGATTAATAATTGGATTATAGAGATATAATATTATATTTATATGTATAGATATACAAACGAACGATAGATATACTGTGGTAACGTACAACATTAATATCGAGAGTTATGTTTTGGGGGGGGGCTATTAGAGCGATAATATTATTATTATTATTATTATTTACTATTTGCTATTGTTCATTATTGATAGAGGGTTTGAAGTTGTACACGGAACATAATAAACTGTTAACGTAACATAAACGTAAATACATAAGTATATTACATATTTACAAAATATTTATTGTTATTTAATCAATGATGATATAATACTCGTAATTTAGTGTCTGTTGTTAGAACTAAAATTTAAAACAACTTTATACATTTTATGGTAAACGGTTAACACTTTTATATAATTATCGTATTTACTAAGTATCTAACCATAATAGTTAATAACCATCGTGTGCAAACACTGTTAATACATATTTGTATTTTTGCCGTTAAAGTGTCAATGATTTCATTGTGATTTTATCACGTTCACCTAAATCGATTATATCTAAATATTAAAATGCCAAGAAATTTGGTTTATACTCTTATTTAATACGATAATGCTGCTATAATACTGATGGGAGTTATTCTGATATGTTCAACCATTAATAATCTGAAAATAATATAATCATTTTTTTTTTCTAAAGAGGAAAGGAAAAACATCTTTACTTAAAGATTAAAAGGATTCTTTTTTTTCGCGTACATAATAATATATTCACTTTTATTTTTCTTTTATTTCCTACTCACGCCCTTATAATAATTATGACTTCAACAAGTTTTTCATGACAAGTTGGGCAGACAAGAAAAAAAAAACGTCTGTTATAAATCATTTTAAAATATTCACTATAAACACGCATGCGTGTTGAATCATAATTTAAGGATAAAACAGTAGATGGATACAGAAAATATCAAATAAAAAGTACAATTTATATTTTATTATTTTGAAAACATCTAATATAATATTCCCTTTAGTAAATATATTCAATTTAATCAAAATATCCATATTCCTTTGTGTATTTAACGTTTTATAATGCTTACTTTCTATGATTCAATATTGCATGAGTATATTAGGTAATTTATTCAAAAATATTGAGGAAATAAACAAAGGATGTTTTGTTGCCACAAAGCAATTTTCTTGTATTTGCTTATAATTTATATTATTTAGTATTTACAAGTGTATTGACCAAAAGTAAAAGCTCTACCTATAGTGTTATTCTTATTAGAAAACGATGTACATTTGGTATTTTGACGAGTAAGACGGTAGACGAATATTAAAGTATTCACATGTAGTATGAGATGATATGTGTAAGAAAAATGAATATTCTACGGTGATGTGTGCACGTGTATATCATAAAATATGGATTAGGTATTACTTGGGCGAGATTCATTATTAATGGTCTAAAGCTGACAATCTCTGTACGTATATATTTTTATTCGGTTATCATCATTGTGTAGTTACTACATATGAGTAGGTGCCTAACTATAAGCTTGCTACGTTGTCTTTGATGTGACATACTTTATACTTGCTAATAAAGATGATGTAAGATACACAAGAAAATATATTATGATATTGAATAGGCACTATTTATAACACTGCCTTTGGCTACGAGTATGTTCAACTAGAGTTTTATATTACATTTAAAAAACCATTAGCTTTTTATAAAATATTATTTTTATTTTTATTTTTCTAATAAACTAGCAACAACTGTTTGTAAATATTGGTCAATTACTATTTATTACCAATTAAATTGAAACATATCATTATCAAATATATAATTGTTTCCTAATGATTTACATTAGTATTAAAATTAAGATAAATTATCTATTATATTAGAGAAAACTTGTAGACTTATATAATATGTACATAATATATTAAACGATTATAATATAAATAATAAAATATAAAAGATTATGCAAACATAAAAAAACTTCAAATTATAAGAATAGTGTATATTCATATTTAGTACGCTCGTATTATTTTATTGCATATTTTATAGGAAACCTCACTTAGATTATATACGTTGTCGCGTTTTCGTAGTTGATAATTATTCGATGTGACATTTATCAGAAATATTTTGAAATGAGTTGATTAAACCACACGGTACACGTTTTAAATTAATGGATGATTCACGCGGAGTTCACGTTTTAACATTATTTTCCCACTATTACTTGAACCTTTTCACATTTTTAACATACATGGTTTATATACAGCTAAAAAAAAAAAATGATAATAAATGTTTTACACAAAAATATTTAAACCTCTTTTAATACAATAATAATGTGTTAAGTTGCATATGATTACTTTAAAGTATAGTAGGTATAGTAGTTGTATAATATATAACAGCAGTTTTGAAATTACCATTTTAATTTTAATTTAATGATGTTGTTTAAATGTTTGAGAAGTCACATGACAATTAACTCGTAGTTTTAATTTGATATAGGTACTAATCCATTTATATAGGTATCTAAAATATTATAACACTAATAAATCATTTTAAATATTAAAACAAAAAGCGCTGTAGTACACTGTGGTTAATGTTTTATAATAACATAGGAAGCAATTGATAAAAATAATACCACACGTCCAAATCTAACGTAAGATTGTTGTGAAAAATATTAATACATTAGATACACCTTTCATAATAAATTATTTATCGAAGTAGGAAGCATAGACTAAGTACATATAAAGTATTCAAAAAATGAAATATATAATATTATTATTTTTTTATTTATTTTAATACTTTATATGTACTATAGTCTATGCTTTGTACCCCGATAAATGATTTATTATAAAAATTATAATACACTAATATTATAAAGAAAAATACAGGTATATTGATAAGCATAATGGATATATGATAAGTGTTTTATATTACCTATAATAAAAACGAGTCGTATAAAAAAATTTGATCAAATTATTTAGTTTATTTTAAGTAACAATACACAGAAATATATTATACATATAAAGTCCTATATTGGTATAAAAACATAGATCCTTGAAAAAAATGAAACTCAATTATTTTTTTTTCAAAGGAAGTAAGATAATTAAAATTTTGCAAAATAAATTACTTTTATGAATATGTTGATTGCATATTTTTTTTAAAACTATTTACAGGTACTCCTTATAACATTTGAGTTTTATAAATTAACATTTAAAATTGACTGTCACAAAACTGTTAGTAACAGCTTGATATGAGTTACCAGTATATTACAATGCCAGTAAATAGTATGAACAATTCGTGACAGTTTATCAACTCAAAACAAACAATTATTTACATATCGGTGGACCATGTTTCTTTATTTTATATCAAATATAATTAAATAAATATTTTTTTTTGTAAATTTGTATAACAATCTTGTTCATAATATTAATGCATAGTGCCATACGACTAATGTATACATTTTATTTTCCCAAAAAAACAAGACCTACCATGTTATATCTAGTGACTATTGCTAATCTTTAAATTGTAGAATTTTACTGGAATCAAATATATTTTTTATTCTTTCCAACGACAGAATTACGTGTTATTTTATAGCGCATAGGATAGAATTTGCTCAAAAAAATATTTATACATAAATAAAAAAAAAATGTATATAATATAACATATTATAAAAATATAGGTATAAATATTTATACTTGTCCAAACATCTGCCGTCGTACGGTTCATTTCTATCGAACAAATAATCTTTATTTCACACATGATCACGCAGTATATTATTTATTTAAAAATAGCCGGTGAATTTATTCAGGCAGTTAATATATTTAAAACTAAAAACTTCAATTTTAGATATATAAATACATATTATTATTTATTAACCTTTAGATAAATTTACCATTGTATAACTAATTTAAACGTAATTACAATTTTTTTTTTTTGTATTGATTATTAATTAAATATTAATAGTTATGCTGATACAACATATTTCGTTTATCGGTGTGGTATTACAAATAAAATAGATAAAAAAAAAAAATAATAAACGGTACATTATTTTTAACAATAATACTCAATGAACAAGTAATTTCACAGAAAAAAATAAAATATTTAAATGTTTTAAAATTTGTCAAATTCTTCCACAGTGAATTGTTTTTTTTAAATAATGTATTTCAATATACAGATTGATTGATTTTAAAGACCAATTTACATAATCGCTAATTACTGTAAAATGTATACTTGTTATCATATGTTTAAAAATGTTGTTGAACTACAAAATTTAACTTAAACATAATTATTACAGTTCTTTTTAAAATTAATAAATAACATTTATAAATCAATCAATACATAAATAAAAACATAAACCAGAACTGTGACAATGACATAATTTATATAAGTATGTTAACGTTCATTATAAAAATAAGTATAAAATATATTTTACTATTTTAAATAGCTACAAAACTTGTGTTATATATATAACCAATTAGCAATAAAAATGTGTTTATAAAACAAGTTAATTAAGAACAATAACTAATACATTTTGTTTGGATTTGTTGATCAAAACACACACATTACTTGATGATTATTGTAAAATGCATAATATAATTTTAACAATTGTTAATTGTAACATTACTTACGCATCTAGTAGATACATGAATGAAAATTACTGAATGTGAGAGAAATTGAAAGCATTTGACAAGTTATGTACACATATTATACTTAATGGTTTACGGTTTATCTAGGTCCGATTTCCAAGAACCACGATATTTCTAAAACGTGGTATATGGTTGCAGCTGCTTATTTTTACATAAAGTGTGTATGTTTTTATATATTTTTTACTCCACTAACAACTACGTACTTTCATGTCTTTAACTATTGACTATTGGCAGTGCAAATACATTCTCATCGGGACACAGCACCGTAGGTAATTGCAATATATTGTCAATATCGGCTTAAAAATAAAATAAACATCGAACCAAAAAGCACAATATAATACTATAAAATGCTTGAACACATCGCATTCGTCGATAATCGGAAATATATTAATATTCTCTGTATTTCATTGTTCAAGGACTCGATGTTTATAATATTTTAAAACAATATAATAATGTGATTTAAATAAACAGTTTCAATTATTTCACAATCGATCTACATGCATTGTTAATTTAATTTTGTATACATGCATAATATAAAAAATAAGCGTTTAATCAATTCAAATTATAACTGCTTTATCGAAAAAATAGTATTGTTATTATTATTTTTACACTTCACACAAGTCTGTTGTTAATATTAATTTTGTATCCATGTATTAAATATACGCTATTTTAAACTATTTAGGTGGTATTATAGAAGTCATATAATAGTATTATTAGTATTGTAATTGCTATTGTTATTATAAATGGCTGATAAACTATAGCCTAAGCGTTAAAATAAATAAAATAATAAATGATTACAATTTATTTGTATGCGTGGACATTAATACGTTCATTGCGGCATCGGTTTTAGAAAATATTCCCAATGCAATATAATCTCTAACGGATAGTAGACATTCCTGTTTCCCAGAGGAAGGTGGTAGTTGCGGTGACAGTGGTTAGTCGCACATGATTTACGGGTGCCATATTATTTGAAACAAACCCGAAGATAAGAGAATGATGATAATACCCGGTCACCGGTGGATTTAACGGGAGAAGGGTCAACGGTATGAATAGGGGTGGTAGATACAGTATGAAAGCGATGGTTTTAATGTGAATCGGATGCGTGTAAAAATATATCCGCATTTTCAGCCATTTGGGAAATGAGTGGAGAGGTTAAGCGCCACTGCGGGGAAAACAACATGGGTCAGCGGAGGTGTTATGGCACCGGGGTAGTTTTTTCCGCGTCAACTGACCACTCCATCAAAAAGAGAGGCTCTAAAATCCAAACATAAAAATGTCATTTACACCACGTATTATGTACACAATTTACGAACTACATCATACTCACATACACGCATAAAAAAAGTGAATAAAGCACCCCTTCACTTTTGTTTAACGTTGTATGTATATATATATATATATACTTATATATAAGTATAAATTCATCGATTAATTAGATATTTAATGATAAGTTCTAGATATGTAAATATACGCGTAAAATTGCCATTAGGTTAGATTTTGTGAGACGACTGAAATTATCAATTCTGTTATGGTCCATTTATTTAACATAATTATTGTAATTGTATTTAAAATAAAAATCATTATATTTGAAATTAGTTACAAAATTTTAGTATATCATAAAAATAAATATATCATTAGGTATCAGTATTTTACTCTGAAAATTTCTTTGATTGAAAATATAATTAGAATATAATAATTGTAATATCATGAAAATTACGATAATAGAATATTACTTTTGAAGTGTTGTTCATATTGTTTTAACAAAATGTCATTATATTTTTAATTTTATAAAATTGAGTTAATTATTTATGAATATTTATTCATTTTAGAATCAATTTAGCACGAGCTGTTATTTAATCAATTGCATGTATTTATTAATACTCAGTTACATTCTCTTTTATGATTTAAATTTTGTATTACAATTTGAATAAATGGAAAACAAAAATGTCCATCAATACAATTTTTTCCTAATTAGTTCATTTTAATTTCTTTTTCACTTATTATTGTAATTTAAAAATTACCTACTATACGTACAAATATTTAAGAATATTATTTATAACACATTCCTATACTAAATCATTGAATTTCGTAAATTAAATCGAATTCACTAGAACATCATTGTATTTTCTTTTCAAAACAACATATTCTACAAAAGAACATTATATCCGCCAATGCTTTATTACTGTAAATTGAAACATGGATCATCACAATAAAAAACTTAAAGCTAGCGGCATTAATCATGCAATTGTTTCTTCGAAGTTCAAAGAGCCCCTGAGCAAGGTTTTGTGAAGTGGGTAGTTGCAGATTTTAGTTTCTCAAACTTTAGAAAGAAAAATAACTACACTTAGTGATATTATATTAAATAAATATAGACACATACTTTTAGAGATGAAACATACGTGTTACTAGTTGGTATAATTGAATGTTAGTATGTAATTGTTATATTATATTTTTCATTCCTACTCAGTATTTCGATTTAAAAATAATAATAATATAATCAAATTTATACTTATATTATAAGTAAAAAAAATATTCAATTTTATATTTAAAGCATCCTACAAGTATATTTTATTTCCATCACACATTTTCAGTAAAAATACATTGGCATTAACTTTGAATTTGATACTTTCATATTTAAAAATGTGATTTTCAAAAGACTTATAGTAGGTATTACTTAAAGTTATTATTGCATTAAATAGAACTATCTTAAAAAAGTTTTATTATAGTTTAAGAATAATAGAACAAATTATTTGTATGTTTAGTGTTCATCAACAATTTGTTTGTAACAATATTTTTTGTTTAGAAATAAAAAGTCTTGTAAATATAATATACTATTACAAACTAAATAGGGTAGATATGGTTTGACATATTTACATACTATCAGTGTACAATATTGTTATGATCAAAAACCACACATTATATAATAACCTAAATATCTAATTAAAACATTAGTAACATACTTATATGATGTTGGTATCTAATATCATTAATTACTCATAATATTTTGAAAATTATTTTAGATTTTTACAGATATAATTTTAAATACCTATATGAAATTAATATACTCTATATTCTTTAGTATAATTATTTATACTATTTAAAAGCACCTCAAAAATAATATAACTAATTTATTCAATACAATTTCGTTTTTTCTAAACGATATTTAAAAAAAATAGAGTTGGATTTCGTTACAATTAAATATTTTAAATCAATAAATTCTATAAAATAATGTAATTTTAAAATTAATTTTCAGTGTATTGAATAAAGTATGTAAATTAATTTAGCCTATGTATATAAAAAAAAAATAATGGTGTAATAATCTGATATAGGTACATCATATTTTATGCAAATTATAATTAATCAATCAATATTAATTAAACCTCTCTTTAAAAATATGTTTACTAGCACGTCTAGTATCAATAAAGTTGTAGGTTTTTTTAGGTTATTGACCGTAATTTCACTTTTTAGCAAAGTTCATTTTTTGAATAATGCTTTATATCTATTATATTTAAAATGTATTGTATTCAATTTGTTTATAAACAATTATATACAAATTATAAAACTCATAAAACAAACAACAGTGTATTATAAAAATGTATTTTTACAATAGCAGGTGTGTAATATGCTAATATGTTATCTATTTTATATACTGAGTATATCATTAGTATATCATCTTCAGTATCATTTATATATTATATTGTATAATTATTAATTTTTGATCTTCTTATTTCAGCTTTGACCATCATGGTTATTAGCAATTTAAATTTTTTTCTATTTTTAAATTCTAAATTGATTTTTATAGTATCTGTTACATATTATATTACACTTTTGTTCTATGAACTTATTGAAATACAATTAAAGGAACTAATACTAAAATTCGCAATTATTTTATATTTTAAGACAAATAAAGTTAATGATTATATAATGATAAAATGTTGTTTGATATATCTCAAAATGATTTTAGTAAAGATTTGGATTTTATACAGAAACAATTAGTATCTATTATACGGTTGTGAATAATTGTATGTACTAGAGAGAGATTCTCAAATAGAGTATTATGAATTAAAAATACGCTAAATGTTTTTACTTGAGTTGAATACATGTAAATTATCACCTAATTTCGAAGATTTTTCCGTTATAATTTTGGACAAATTTAAATGTATTCCGTCTTTTGGTTATTTAAAATAATTGAAATCACATATTTAACTGTTTTGCTGTATACCACTAAGCATACGCGTAAATCCTACAAACTCTGAAAGCACTGCAAAGTAGTCACAATCCGTGACGGTTATACAAGAGTATGCGCGTGTGTGTATGCACACTAAATAAAATGAGTGTTTCATTACTCAAAAAACACTTGAGTATTTGAAATTTTTGCGTCGTCAGTTATAAGACATTCCAAGCACACAAACCGAGACTGATACAAGTAATATTGCTATACCATTTATTGTTGTGGATGGACGAGGGGACACTATAACAACCGATGTTTTATTGAAATCGCACACTGTTTCCAATATATCTATGTATAATATAATATATGCAGTTATGCGCGCGCACGTGTGTGTGTGTGTGTGTGTGTGTGTGTGTGTATGCACGTATATAAGTTGTAAGTTAAAAGGGACACACGCGTGTATATATATATATGTGTGTGTGTGTGTGTGTGTATACAGACGCGTGGAGGAAATTTAAAACTAATGACACACGGATCTTGGGGCCACAAGAGAAAAATGGGATGTGCAACGCGGCCAACCGAGACGATTGCCGTGACTGATAAAAAAGCACCAGGCGTGCGTGTGCGTATAAAAAATAAAAATAAAAACGCAGAAAAAAAAAGGAAAAACGATCGCAATGACGTGATTGATAACGGGGATACCATCGGATTTCATTTCGATTATATCCGGCATCGCCAAATGGTAGGTAACCGCATAGCTGTTGAGGATATCGGCGACCAGCCGAAGGAGGAAACCGATAAAAATACGAGATCTGTTGCAGTGGTGGTGGCATGGGGGAAAAATGGCCCGTAGGATAATATACGTGCCCGGGGGTTGTTCGGTCTCCAATAAAATGCGGTTTTTCCAGTTGTCCAATGTGCCCTTTGCCTTCCTTGCCATCAGTCTCCAACCCAACGACGACCCCATGTCCTTCTCACCTCGATTGAACTTCTGTATTCAAAACTTCTATGGGAAATTCAAATTAGATATCAACCCTTGCAAAACAGTTTTCATGTCAACATTTTCGAGATATAATAATCGTGGTTTATCATATTTACTTATAGTAATATAATACATTTCAAAATTTATCGTAAACCGTGATGAAAATCGAAATAACCTTCAAATTAAAAATCAGTAGTACTTGTAGCGAAAAAATATTGATATAATCATTTTCTAAATTGTTTTTAACCATTTGTTTGCTATTCAAAATAAATTAAGGCTATTTAAAATATTAGAATAACGTTATAATATATATATAATCGATTCTAAAAAAAAAAAATAAATGGGTGACGTATTGTACATGTACACATATATGATTGTATTACATATTATATAAATATAAGTAAGTACAATCAAAGTAAATCCAAGCAGGTTTTTGTATTTATTGTAAGCTGCTATACTTAATAGGTTAGATAGATTTAAATTTTAAAAACAAAAATGTTTTTTAGAGTATTTATTAGTGAAAAAGTTATTGATAACAATATTCTATTCTCCCGTATTGTAAAATGAAAAGTCGCATATTTGAGATCCGATAATTTACAGCATGAAAATCGTACTGTTTATCATAATTCCACATGGCATCACTGCAGGATATGAAAAGGTCGTATTTTTTACTAAAAAGATAATTTAACTATACGTATAATTATATTAAAGCTAATGGAAAAGAAAAAAAAGAGATTAGTTATACAATAACCTCAAACATTAACAATTTTCAATAACTAAGGCTTAACATACTTACAAATAATTTAATACACTTAAACTTGTTAAGTTATACCTAAACATTTAATTACGTTATTTTTAAACTTATACAGTTGTGTTTTGTATTATTAAAGAAATGCTTTGGTTTCCAATCAATTTAAAATTACCAATAAGTAATGGAAATATTAAAATTAATTTAGCACAAATCAATATTCGTCGTTCCATTATTTAATTTTGGTTTGTAATGAAACAGGATTCTTAAAGTGAATAAATTAAAGTATGCATATAGAAAGTCATTAACTTTTCAATGGTAGGTACTTTCAATTGGAATATAAAATGTACTACATATAAGTAAAATTTACAAGATCATAAAATTCGATTAACATAGTATAATACATCAAGTGTATAGTGTATACGGTATACTCTTGATAATATAATATTTTGTAAAATCGAATTTAAAATTTTTAAATATATTATATTATTAAATAAATCAATCTAATACAGATTTATTTAGTATTAAACTTTTAAAAACAATATTCGAATTTATAGTAAAGTTTGTCCAAGATTATGAAAAATCAAAGTATTTCAATTTTCGTATTCTCAAAGAAAAGATAAAATTATTGATTCTTTAAAACGTATAATTTTTTAATAAATAACTGTTTTAAAATTCGTCTAGAGAATTTAATAATACATATTTAATGCGATTGGAAACATGTTTCACATTATAGAAATTGCATCACTGATATAATATGATAATGCTGTATAATTATATATTGGGTAACTATAAAATCAGGATTTAAGTAATATTAATATATACCTGTGAATTATTATAAACAAATTTATTATATTCAACATAAATTCATTATAGCTATTATTTGTGATGTATTGTAATCGAAATATGTGATAATGAGTGTTTTATTATGCGTTAAATAATTATCTTACTGATCACAAACATGCAAGTAATGTTATTAGAAAATAAAACGAATATGTATTAAGTCGTTGTAATTATTGTTATGTATAAATATATTATGTATTAAATCAAGATAATAGTCTTGATTTTTTTTTTTTTTGTTAACGCTGATGTTTGAATATAATTTGTAGGCTTACAAATATTATTTTATATTAAAAATTGTATTTTTATAAAAATATATGAAATTATATGTTGGTTGGTATATAAATTAATTAATTTCGATGTTTAATAGACATTTTTTATATGTAAATACTAAATAGTATAGTAAAAGTATAAATTCATACAAAAGTAGTGTATGATTTTACTAAATCATTAGAACAAATTAATAAATTATTAAATAAATATAGGCAATATGGAAATATTTTCTTAGAATAATTTCAAGAATAATAATATACAAAAACTAAGAATTATCAGAATACCAAAACAAATCCTAACCTACCTAGTTAATATTGTATAATAATATGAGCAAAGTCTTTGCGTCATACTATTTTTATTAATTTGGATTTTCTCTGTTAATAAATGGAATTAAAGTAATGATTCGCTGCTGTATATTTAATATTTAAAGCTGACTAGTAAACAATATTTTTATTTTTCCTTTAAAGTCAGCAAGTCAAATATAATTGTTCACTCTATTTTTCTTGAATAATTATTATAACTTTGCTTATCTTAGTTAACCCAACTTGTTCAGTTTGTATACCATATTGTAGTGTTATTATTTTAATTTCATTAAATATTATAAAAGGAGGGAATATTATTAACTTACAACATGGTTATATTCAAATATAATTTTGCATTTGGAGTTATTTCTAGATATATAATTGATACTAAATAAACAATAAATTATTATTAAATCCAATAAAAATCTTAGCTAAACATTTTAAATTGTTAATAGTAATAACTGATTATAATTTTAGTAAATAATAATTAGTCCACTGTATAACATGATTTAATTTGTGGGAATAATTTTTCTTTCATACAATTTTTATAACGTGTAGCAGATGAAAACTGTTTCAATCTTTTTTTATTCATTACATTTTTGTATTTTAAATGATTTTTAATTAAATATAGTTTCTCGTTATTTAAATAATCTATTTGTTTCCCGTCTTGTTAACGATTTTATCAATTTCGACCACAATTATTACCAAGAATTTCATACTGTATTAATATAAATTTGACTTGACGTAAATTTAAATTAGTCATATCACGGTTGACGGATCATGCCGAGACTTATCCCTCGGGGCCTTTATAACCATGGTTGTACCTCAATACCATAATAATTAAAACAACTATAACCTGGATCCTACAAATCAAAAGATATATTAAGTAAAATTAAGTTGTTTAAGGAAAAACTTATATTATTTTTTGATTTTATAAATGTATATAATTTTTGTTTCAATCACATTATTATGGTGATAATATTTTTAAAAATATAGACGCATTATGTTAGATACTATTTATATTTTCCAATTTCATCAGGAAAATAATATTGCTAATCAAAAGATTTTTGTTTAAATTTTCGGTTTATTTTGGCAGAAAAAGAATTGCTTAAAATATCTATTAAAATCTTAATGTGCTTTGAAGAAAAATGTAACTAGTTTTGATCAGCGCAATTTCCATCTACATATATTCCATCATAGTTTTCTTCGACAAGTATTATTGATGTGTAACACTATATTAAACTATCTATACTAGCGATTATTGTGGCTGTTTGAAAATTATTCAGAACAGTACTTTTTTTTGTCCCACTTATAATTTAGTACTGGGACATACTACGTAAGAAGGTTAATTTTACATAACTTTTCCAACTAGTAAGTTACACATAACTCTCTAGGTATATAGATAATTGAAAACGAAAACTGTTGAAAATCTAAGTAAAAAATCATTTAATCTAAATGTTGCATCAAAATATTATCTTGTTCACATGTATCATCACCTTAGAGATAAACTTTTGGTAAATTGTCCAGGTATATTTACGTTGATTTTATCAAAATCTTTTTACACGGTAAATTTTTTACCACTCCTAAAATTGAGCAATCTTTAATTTTGATTGTTTTCGTGTTCAATATAACTTTATTTACATAATTATTTGATTCAAAGGAGAATGTGTAACATAATATTATTATAATATAGGTAAACTAAGATAATATTGAATAATATGCATGTTTATATTCTTGACCCCGGTGCTATTGATTTATACTGTTTAGTGTTTAAATTATGAATGAACAAACATTATATTCTAGGGCTATAGTGGTTACACCTAAGGAAAAAAGTCATTAATTTAGTAAACTTCTCTGCTGTATGGTACCTAGGTGAGGTGTTGAGTGTACCTCATCATTCAGTAGCTAAGGTAACTATTACAGTATCCATTATGGACGTGTTAAATATTAATTCAATGATACATTATTGTATACAGTACAAGACGATTCTGAATGGAAATAGTATAACTTTTTTAATACAAACAAGGTTATTAAACAACTAATTTAATAATAATACTACGATTTTAACAATTTTTGTATTTTAAATTTGTAGTGATGCGATGAATGGTTTGTATAATCATTAATGCATTTTGAAACAGCACGTAGTTGTAATTAGTCTAGTCACTGCCATTAAAACCATTAAAATTTAGAAACAAAATAAAAATAAAAAAATAAATGATAATACGATGGAAGAAAGATATTTAATAATACTGTTTTTAACCTAGTATACTTCTTTTTAAAATTATCACTAAATTTTAATAGCCATCTTTATATAAATACAATATCAAGTTATATATTATGTGGGATACTATTACTATAATTTAATATATATTATTTATCTAAAATGAAATATAAAATGTTCAATGAAATAATAAATTGGTACTTAATTAATATTCAAATATTATAATTTATACTTTTAGTTTTAATATTTTTAGTAAATATTTTTTTCTCGTTTTATCTTTTTCTGTTATACCACAATAGAATAAAAGTTAACTTATATATTATAATACGTTTTATTTTTTTTGTTGATAAAATTATTAGAAATTTGTTTTATTTTTTATTTTCAATGTAACATTTCCTTTACATTTTATTGTATTAAAATAGTATGCATTTATAATAAAATATATCCTTTCATTCAATTATAAAAATAAAAATAAAAGGGATATCCGTTTATTCGTATATATTTTTTAAATCTGAATAATAGTTTTATTCGATTTTTTTCTCTCACTATCCATCGAGCGTGATGTCTTATACTTTCAAAGTGAATGTTATAATTTTATCTTCACTATTATACATATATTTTTATACCCGTCTACCGTTCCATTGTAATATATCGCATTGTGCGTATAAGTCAGAAATAAGAAAATTGGCCAATAATCTTAAGAATTTGAGAACCTATATAATTGGGGTATTAATGTATTAAACATTTTTACACACAAAGAAATGTCATAGTATATTAATCTTATACAATAGATCAGTCTAACGATTATGTTGGCATATCAAATTAATTTTAAAAAATGTATAATACTATTAAATATTATATTATTATACACATTATACGTATGTTAATTAATTTAGGCACCTACTTGGCACACAATAATTTGCTAACGTATAGCTTATTGAAGAACCCCTGTGTAATGGTATCTATAAAAACGAAAAACTGAGCCAAAAATTAAAATACACCAAAATAATATACCGATTTCTTTTTTTTCTGAACACACATTTTTGGCTTACAGTTTTGTGAATTCTTTAAAAATACGAGATATAAAAAATAAAAATAATATTTCACAAAAAACACTAATAATTATTATTAAATAGGGTTAAAAATTAGTAGAAAACATCAAATTATTGTTATATATTTATGAATAATATTAAACGGTATGTTTTAACGTTCAATTTCTACGTATAATAACATCTATTAAAATCATTATAAACATTTAAATTAAATGCAGTGTCTAACATAATATTGCATTTTGAAAAATAATAACTATAATAATTTATTCTAATTTTTAAAACCAATAATTTAAGAAAAAAATATAAATATTTAAAAATTTGTTTAAATTATCATAAAAAAATTTATAAAATTATTTATTTTAAATATTTTATTTATTAGAAATATTATTTTATTATTATTATTATAAATATTTTGTTTATTAGACTATGTGTATGTGTGTGCGTGTACATAATTATATACAATTAACAAAATAATAGTTTGCGTCAGTTCATATCGATAGAAATTTTATTATGAATTTTTAGTCAGTATTAATCACATCACTATTTAAGGCTGTATTGAAAGTTATAATATGAAACATAAAATTTACCTAGTTGTAACATTTAATATGATAAAATAAATGAACCATTAAATATTGTCTAAACCTATTATTAGATAATTTAGTATCAAATTACAAAATCATTATTTATAAATCTCAAATAAAATATTATTAATAATAATAAAATAACAATTTATCAAGTTAAATGATGACGTCATAAAAAAGTATCTCTTTTAATTACATACTACGAAGTTTAAGTTATTAAACCGAAATATGATATTCTTTTATTCATACATTTTTTTAAAACTTATTTTGCATAACAAGTAAGATAGGAATTCGCAATAAAATCCCTAAAAGTGTCAACAACAGCATTTTTTTTTTTAAATAAATGAAAATATAATAAAATAATAATTTTATGATAAGATAAAAATTGTTTGTAGTATCAAAAAGAGTAATAAGTTAAATTTTATGAAATATATTAAAATATCATAATATAATATTATAATAGGTAGGTAAATATCTATATGATAAAAGATACACATAGGATATAATAAAAAAGTCTCGTAAGATAATATGTAGATTAAATAAAATTATATAAATATAAAAATTACTTTTTAAATCTATCATATCCCATGCAGCACTTATTTTTCATTGCATTTAGAAACATATTTTGTTTGATTTATGTTTGACACTTTCAACTACCCGTAAAGAATACAAAGCATCCGTTAGTCGTTACAGCGACCGTTAAAAGCCACTATCAGCAATCGACAAACTAGACTTACCATACGTTTCCAATGGCGCAGGCTATTTATTATGCTATTTGGCTCGCAAAATCACATAAAAGCATAGTGAATATCGGTAATGTGAACTATTTTCTATAACAACGTCCTATGTAAAATACTATCCATTGCAATTCAACATTTAAGGGGAAATTTGTTATTTATATTGTTATAATGCATGGTTAGATAATAATGATGCGGATCATTTCATTTTCAAATGTTATGTTCATAGTATATATGTTTGAAATATTAAATTTAAATACACTTAGATGTAATATGTATAATTTCGGAAATGACCAAAATTCAGATATTTACTAAATATAATCGAAGAAAAATAAAGTAGATTTTCTTTAAAATATATCATATGACATAACAATAGATTAGAAAAATACTTGAATTTATTTAAAATTAAGTATTTACTTACGTAATATGAAAAAAAAATAGGACACAATACCCAAATGTGTTATGTATGATTTATATACGACATGAAAAAAAGTATGTTAATTTTTACGCTGTTATTATTGAATTAGAGTAAAATAACTTATTACCTATTACATCTTAAGATATTATCAAGGCTCTACGTTGGTTTGTTGTAATATTTTAATTATGAATCAAGTTATTAAAATTTTATAATTCTCATAATTAGGTAATATTCATATTACCAATTAATTCAATAATAGATTCACAATAATAATAATAAAAAAAATAAAAACGGTTCTTCTGGTCTATTCACCGTTAAAGTACTTTGAAAACATTTTTAAATACTGCATTTTCTTAAGAATCAGAATAAACGCCTTTTATTTAATATTTATACATTTGTTCGAAAAGGTGGTGAGGAATGCAGATGCTCTTAGGGTGTTTAACCCATATTAAAAACTCTCTTTTCGTCACATTTTTTTTATATGTGATTTGAAGTTAAAATGATTGTATATTGCGAACGTTTTTTTCCAATATAAAACCTTATTACAAAATAAATGTTCATTTCAATACCGGTAGTTGGTATTTAACTATGATGAAAAAATATTTTATATTTTATAAGATATTTAAAGGAATAATAGATTCACAATTTGACAAGAATAGTTTAAAAGGTTACTATTTTTAATATGTACTAAACAATTATTGTTGATTGAAAATAAATAGTAAACAAATTATTATTGAAATAATATTTATATTAATAATATAATAATTTTCTACCAAATATTAAAATATATTATATTCAGATATTTTATTAAAAACAATATGACATAATCACTTCCAGAATAATATTTTGATCCAAAAGTGTATGCGTTTTGTGATAATTAATAACCAAAAATAAAATTGTATAATAATATACATAAATTAAACTTTACTGCTACATATTATTATTCAAAAGAAAATCGATTTGGTACTCATTTTGATAAAGAATTTTTTTAAATAATGTATTGCGTTACAATTTTTTTTAAATATTAAACTTTCATGTGACAATATATTCTATGATAATATAATTTTCATAAATATTATACGTTGGCAATAATATTAAATTATTAATTGTATAATAACAGTATAAGAGATTATGATAAGCGTAATTGTAAACGTGATACAATAACGAAAAATCTGTTGTTGTTAGGGAGTGGAAAAGATAGTGATAAGAATTTTATTTAAAAGAGATGTTTAAGCAAGTAAAAGGGAGTTTAGTATAGATTTCATTTGGTTGAGGAATTTTGTGATGAGTGGTTGATTGGTTGGGAAAAATTAATAAATATTATCGAGTGTAAAAGAATAAGAATTGCATGTTACAAAAACAATATATAATCTGATTGGTGAATTATCTACGAAAAAAAAAAATTATTTGATATATGTTTCGTTGCGTTATTTAGTTAATAACCATCATCTAAGACATTTGCTTGAAAATTATAGTCTAATCTGTATTATTATAACTAAGATTTCTTCGTTAAACTTATTGATAATTGTTCTGATTTCCTTTGTCCATTAAAAGTCATATATATATATATATTGTGTTAATACTATTTTTGGTTTAATATTTGATAAAATATTATTAGTTAACAAATAGATATAATTTGAATGAAACGAATAATTGTACAATAGTATAATAATAACTTTTTTTAATTTTTTGCAATTAAAATATTGGGCATCACTAATAATATCTCTTGTGGATATACAGGATATTGAATTATGTTATTATGATTATCATATCAATATAATATATATATATATATATATATTTGAACATTTAGGCTTGAAACAAGAGTTGTTTTGCAATTGTAGCCCAACAATGAATTTAAAAAAAATCAATACATATAGCACTAGAAAAAAACTATGATAATATTATTAATAATAAAAACAGACTATACGCAATTACTATAATCAATTTTAATTAAATTGTAAAGAGATCTATAGAGGCCATTTCTTAATTTATTTTAGTCTAGTATACGAAACAGTAAGAGTTTCGGTATCAGAATTATTAATTTAGTTCTTTAAAATTCATATTGATTGCATGCTTTTATTTTTGTTTGTGACAAATTAATAACACATTTTTGTTGCTTGCAATGGAATAATATAGCTCTGGTAAATTATGATAAATTAATATAAATTTGAAGTATACATTTTGAATAGTTAAAACATTTATACTATTATATAGCTTTTTTGATGAATACCTTGATTACTATTTTAAAGTTACTTTAATCTCTAACGAGTGTTCTGACTTGTTTGCAATCGCAATTGTAAATGAATTCAAATTTTACATTTTCAAATGTTTTATTAGAATTTGATATATTTACTAAAACTTGTATTTTTTTTTTTTAAATGGCAAGTTAGAAAAAAGTCAAAATAATTTTAATGGCTAAGGTTATCTTAACCTTTCTTTGTGAATTGAATGTTAAATACAAGTGCATTAATAACTGGATATGTTTGTGGTTATACATATTTGTCAAACGATGCCAAGTGAATAAATTACTAATTATGAAGTAATCTTTTTAAGTGATCGCCTAGAAATACATCAAAATGTAGTTCGTAAATTAGTAAATTAATATTATTTCTTAAAAGTCGGTTAAAAATTAAAATCGATCACTATTTTAATTACATAATTTATGAAAATGTTGCCTGTTGGATGTCTTATATAATACGTATACATAAAAATGTAATATAAATTATAAAATATATAAGAAGTAAATAAAAAATAGTTGAATTTACACGTGCAACATTTTATTCGCCTAATTTATAATATTAAACATTTAAAAAATGTCAATGAATTATAACTAACTTGTAGTTTTTACCATACAGATTTATGTATTTACATGAAAATGTATACATTTATATCAAATATATTTCTAATATAAATTATTAAAAATTTGGTAGTAATACTTAACATAAATAAATGTGTTATTGAATAATTTATTAATATATAAAAAAAAAGTATTCTAATCTCAACAACTATTAATTACGATAATTGTGATAAAAAGTAAACAAATACATCATCGAGTTTTTCAAATAATATTATAATGATAATAAAAGACAATTTAAGAATCTTAAGTAAACATAACATAATATCACAAAATATGTTGATATAATATCATTCTTATACTATAATATTGCTGTGAGTATTATATTTATTTAGTATCAAATTTGTTAAAAATGCAATTATTTTTTTTTTCATTTCTGTTTGCAGAATTGTCAACGTTTTTCTATAGTTTTCAGAAGTTAGAACAATAGTAAGTCTAATATATATATATATATATATATATATGAGTTAGTAGTGTGTAAAAATCAAATTGATTGTCCATAAAAAAGGGTTTTTTAATATATTTATATAGAAGTAGTTTCTAACAGTAAATATATTTATTAAGAAAAACGGTTTAGAACTTTCAACCTTTAAAAATAAAAAATCATTATTGTCTTGAATGTTTTTGGGTTTCAATATCATCAAAAATAAATATCCAATACATAATGGATAAACAACTAGCTTTAACTAAAATATATTTGTCCAAATATTCATAAAAACAATACTTATTTTATTACAAAAAATAAATATAAAATATGTTTATTGTAAAAAAAAGTTCAAAAAATATTTTATTTTTTTTTACAAGTAAATATGAATTATAAAATGGACATAATACAAATATGTTTACAATTAAATGATGTCCTATCTATCGTATGGATTAATCTCACGCCTATATTAGTTCAAGGGTTTTAGAAATGACCGCTATTAATGGGCTTAAACAGAGATCACTGCAGTGTACTAATAAATAATAAAATGTTTATCTAAAAATTACAGTTAACCATGTTATTTTCTAGAAGTGAATACTGTAGTAGAATAAATAAAATTATAATTTTATTTAAATACAATTTAGGTATTGGCCTTTCAAATTAGTTATATATTTTGTATAAGAAAAAACATTTTATATTATAATAATAACATAAAATACACAAAACTCTTCTGTCAAATTATTATTGTATTTATATTATTAATTTAGTACTGTTTACACATTTTCGCTATAATTTACACATTTCAATAATAGGTAATTACTATGTAATAATTTACATACATTTATTTACTTCGATAAGTAAATACATCTTATATGTATATCGAACAGTTTAAATATGTAATAGAAATTAAATCTTTACATCTCAAACATACCTAATATTAAATTCTTTATTTTTTATGTTTATATTTTAATTAATTAAATGTATAGCTAATACTTATAAGTATTTAAAATAATTTGATTAGCGTAAACAAATAATAAACGCATGTTGTAAAATGTAAGAAATTTTAAATAATAATCATTTGTAGGAAGTAATTTAATATATAATAATATCCAAAAAAATATACATAAATTATATTACCTATATTACATTAAACAATTTAAAAAAAAATACCTGTTTCTATTATGCATATAAATTACGGTCAATGGTCGTTAAATGTTTAAGACGGCGTTTATATAGGCATTTTAGGTACACGAACGTGTAGGTGGATTTCTAGAAGTATCGTTCTATTATTTTATTACGATTCGTATTTAAAATAAATACTATTATGAAGGAATTTGTGTAAAAAAAAAAAAAAAAGAAAATAATAACATCGATAATAATAAGGAATTATTTGAAAGAGACCATTTGGATTTATACTTATCTTCGTTATTACGCACTTAAAACGTTTGTTTATAATAATAACAAAATACTACCGTTGAAGTAAGATATCAAAAGCCAGTCTAAAATTCATTTTGTACACTTTTTCATGAAATAAAAAACACAAATATGACACAAATATAAAATTTAATGAATAATATATTATTATGGTAATATGGTATCTTTTTTATAATTATATTTATATTAAGGCGTGCTTTTTTTTGTCGTTTACAATATACCAACTAAGTACAAGAAAACGCATTTATCCGTTTTATCGAAGTATAGTTGAACTTATCTGCAGTATATTTGCAATTAGAAAAAAAATCAAACAGAATACAATAATTGAATTATAACAAAAGCACTTAATCGTATATATTACGATATTTACTGTATTATTATACCTGCAAGATAATACATATTATGTAATGTTATGATTGTCGTTACATATTCCGTCAGTAGGTACCTATTGCATAAAACAATGATGTAGTTGCAAACTAATATAAGTAGTTTATGCGAGCATATAAAAACAACAAACTATCGTTATGTTGTTGAGACTTTGCGGTGTACACAAATACGCCAACAGTTATGTATAATAGTTTTGACGTTTTTACAAAACAGCAACCGCAAGACGTTACTTCGGAGTTCAAGCATTTAAGCATTGCTAATAAGTACACACAAGCTATACGAACAATATATTCCAAAAATATCTTAATAGGACGACACTAATGGATTGAATCAACATTTTATGACGATAAATTAGTAATTTATTATAGAAGGTAATTCTGTTTGAATTGTAACCAGGAGACAAACTTTTTTCACTAGTGTATAACTTGATTTTGAACAACTTTAGTTCCGTACCTTCTCGCATATTTTGTTATTTTTTTTTTTTTTTACTATTTAAACTAATATATGCACGCTCATATATGTATATCAATATTATAATCTTATATTCTTTTTTTGAAATATTTATTTATTTTAAAAAAAAAAAAACGGAATCTGGATTTGTTTTTTTTTCTATATTAAATTATGATATTTTGCATACACGGGTAAACCGTGTTATAATAGATTAAAATGCGCTGTCAAGTTCGAATCCGCGGAGAATACTTATTTTAAAATTAACATTGAATATTTGGCCCTCGCACGAACTATTGTTCTGTGGACCCATTATCATGCTGAAGAATACATAAATTAATAATTGACGTAGGTATGCGTTTGAAAAGTTATGAGTTAATTATTCAGGCGTGTGACGTGAACTCAGTGTGTGCTGTTCGATATTTATAAGTTATAAGTTATGACCAATGGTGTTTGATTGCATTATCAGCATAATATGAATACTTCATTAATGGTTATATAATAATATTATTATTTATATTGTTATTTTAAATTAATATTTATACTAACAAAAATTAGTTAAAAGTAAACTAACTCTGGTTTTTCAGAGGAATTATCATTATTCTAATATTATTCAACCGTATTTCGTAAGCCAATTGCATTATCTTTAATTCTCCTTTTTTTGTTTAAATATATTTAACTTGACAATTATTACTTGTGAATAAGCACTAGCATTAGAGACGGATTTAGTAGCTACAAATTAAATATACTTTTTAAAGATATTTATCTTTAAAAAGTATATTTGCCTTGTTTTAAATACACAGTCCCGATTCTACAGTTTAATTAATAACAGGTTATTTAATTTAAAGTATTTATATAAATAGTATAATGAAGTGTGTGAATTTTAGGAAAGTTGTTAAACGTATAGGCAAATATGAGGTATTTGAACTTTAATTTTTCACCTTTATTGGTATCACGTTTTCACCATTTTAAGGAAAAATAGGCACATAAAATAAGATTTAATTTAACTCTTCTTATTATATTGAATCTTTTATTTGATACATACAACTTCATATATATTATAATAAATTACTTTATTTTTTTGAATTCGGTTTTTGTCATAGAACACTGGGCATCGTAAAAAAACTATCTGAAATATTAATTTTTGGTAATGAAATTGATAAATTAACACTTCCAAACACCAAACTAAAATATTTACAAAAATATTCCATTCCACATTTTGTTTATAATTTTTTCAATTTATGAAGGCTTATGTCATACATAACATTTGGTTCACATTGTAAACATACACATCAAACTACAAAAATGTTTTTAATGATATTTAAGCATTAAGTATTTTATTTTTTATTTTAGTTTTTCATACTTTTGCTTTAATCTCATATATTCTTTCTACTCATTTACTACAAGACATGGACAATAAATAATGTGTCATTTCTCTCCCAAAAGATTTAACAAACTTATTTCCAGGAATTAACTAAAAACACTGAGAGCTTCATGCTTCGAACCGGTGTATACACCACAATTCCCACAGATAATTATTCAGCTGCTACAGATTTTCTACAATGTTCATATAACAAAAAAAAAATCTCTGTTTTTAATTCTTTTCAACCTCAAATAATTTATCGTGACACTTCGCCGCCGTATAATTTTAAGAGCGCACATTTTTCTCTTATGTGTTTTATTTCAGTAATTTAAAACTGTAATGTAGTTGATTTTTTCCCTTTCTGAAAGTTTCGAATGACTTTATTAATGGCTTTGATTTTGATTTTTTTTTTTTTTACGGAGGTAAGGAATATTTTAATTCCAAAAAGTCACCAGCTCTATCATTATTTATTTATTTAACGGAACGCTTGATATTTGAGTTCTTACTTTTATAGCAGTTTTCTGGTTCTTAGAAACAATCGTCTGATATAATCTGATAAACGAAATTAATATTGTACATCATAATGTAAAAAATAAATGGAGAAAAATTACAGCCGATAGAATGAAATAATAAAATATTATTTATAATTATTATGAAACAGCCACAATCAAAGCCAAGTAAATTGAGTAAATTATGAACTTATTTTAATTTATCATAAAAAGTGAAATGATTTATTGATACTTCTCAATATAAAATGTGACTATATTATGTTAACTGATTATTATTTGTTTACCTGTTAAAGTATTCAATATGAAAATTATGTCAAATACTGTTTTATATAAATAATTTATACATATAAATTTGAAACTTAGCGATTTACTTTTTTAATAACATAAATAATTATGTTCCAGAAGCATTAATTAAATTGAATAGCTTAAATTAATTAATGAAAAATAATATAGATATCAAAATTTAATTTAAATATTTATAAACTGATATTTTTTTAAATTCTAGGAAATATATTATTGAAATATAGGGATATTACAAAAAAAAAAAAAATTATTGTTATTAACATTTTATACATAAAATTTTATATTTACTCAATTTTGTATAACATTTATTATTTTTAGGAAATATGATTTTTACATAATAAAAATACTTTAAGATAATAAAATATAAATATTACAGATTGTAATTTTTTTACTTTTTTACTTTACTTATTTTAATATCACATTTATATATTATATACAATATATAAATATATTATACTTTATATCTATTTCCGAGTTTCCACATTTTACTTTTTTAAATGTACACGTTTATGTTAGTGATGTAATTAATAACTTTTATTTTATTGATTGAATTTTCTTTTAAGTTATTATTTAACTTTTGTACTGCATTTATTTAGCTCTTAGTAGGAAATCTGCAGATTTACAGTGTTAAAATTGAACGAATATATTACATTTAAATAAAAATAGAAAACATATTATGCTAAAATCAATTATACTATTTTTAGTATTTTTAACTTTTCGTATTTGTTTTATACTTTTATAAATATTTTTCAACCAATAGACTTTACTTTGCTTTAGAAAAAAAAATATATTTCTTTTAATATCAGCGTATTATTGATAGAAATAAAAATAATAGTTGACAGTTAAAATAATAAATTGGAATTGAGGAATTTTGACGTTTTATTTTCTGTATACAATACAGTGATCAGTTTTTATGTCAACATAAGTATCAATAGCACATGCAAACAATTTTGACAACTATGGCCGATAACTGGGTTGAAGAACAGTATACTAACTGAAAACACACATTCAACCGAACGGCGAGCTAAGGGGTGACGTTTGCCTCTTTTCATCCTTTTCATACATATTGCGTGCACCCCGACCCCGTGTTTTTCCGTTTAATGTGGCATAACGGTAGTCATCAAAAATGTTATATCCGGATTTCCCGTTTCTCTCTTCGCTAAGTCCGGTTACTCTCCGTCGCATGACAAAGTTACACGCGATGTTTAGCATGGACTCCACAAATGTCTCGTTATACGATCCCCGTTATCGTTTCCTTCACATTTAACCGGATAGTCGGTAACTGCTACAGTTCTGTAAGATCCCTGTTCTCGTTAATCCTCTAATTTAACAAAAGCTCCCACTTTTCTTCTCAACTATCACCTTATGACTAAATAAACTAGTCCCACCGAAATAAATGAACAAATATGCGTGCACGCACACACGTACTTACACATTATTAGATATTATAATGCATTACACCCAGCCACGCGACTGTACTCGAATTTCGATTCCATCCACTCTTCCACTCTAAATAAATTTAGTATTTTCAAAATATCATTGATTTAATGATATAAATATAACAGGTTCATTTGTTTTGTAAACTTACCTGGAAGAACAAAAAATACCGATATTATGTGCATTGTGCATGCTACGAAACTTAATCCACGAGAATTGGCAATATATCATTTTAAAACTATAAATATTTTTGAAAACGAATTTTTTAGATTTTTTTCTTAGATAGGTACTAAATAAAATAAAATAAATTAGATCGACTGAAAATTATTCTGTAGCAAATATTATACAATACGGGAATAAATTATATTAAATGGAAACTATTCGTGACAAAATAGTAGTATATTAATTTACATGTATATTGACTATAATTTAGGTATAATTGTTAATCATAAATCTAATATACCTAAATGTAAAATGGATGGTTTCTATAATCAACATAATTAACTTTATTTTAATTTACATTTTAAAATTGACTTATTTATTAATTTACTAAATTGGTCAAATCATATTATAACTATTCTTAAAAATATCAATACGTAAATATGGTTCATAATATTACTATCTATAATATATAGTCAATAAGAAAAGCATATTTATTTGAACATGCTAGAAGATTCACTATTTGTTATTATTTAGAAACATACACAAAACATAATATTAAAATACAAAAATACAATATTTTTTTCTGAATTGGCTATAATGATATACTATATAATATCATATTTAGTGCAACATAATATTAAAATCTCAATTTCAGAGTGTATTGATGAACGTATAGTTTTATGATGTGTGCTCAAAAAAATAAATAAATATTTACCTGTTTGTCATTTAGAGCAGAAAAAATGATTTAATCAGGTAGAAAATTGGATCAGGTTAATACTTTAAGATAGAAGAGTAAATAATAATAAAAAAAAAAATACCTAGTCATATTCATAATAATCGGGAAAAACTATTTTCCCGATTAAATTAAATATTTACGTAAAATCAGTTTTTTATGAAATTGATCGTGTTATTTTTTTTTTGTAGTTAAAAAATTAATTACTATAGAAACATAAAAATTTCACTAAAAATGTTTTGCTTTTTTATGTAATTTATATAACTTTGAAATTCTCAACATTATTATGGCTTTTAATTAACGTATGAACAAATTGCTGTTTGTAGGTAAAACAGTTTAAAAATGTAACACAACATATCACGTAAGTTGCTTTTATAGCAATGACAAATATCGACATTTTTTATTTTTATACTATCGCTTGACAATTTCAAGATTATAAATACATATAATAGAAAACATATAAAAGATACAAAATATAAGATTCCTTGTAAATATTTTTACTGGGGTTAACAAAAAAAAAAGTTTCTTAAGACCATGTGGTCATATATGTATATGTTTTAACAGTTTGATGTTAACATTTTAACAATAATTGGTTAAAACGTATAATAATTTAAAGATTTATCCTTGTATGATTTTTTTATAATTTGGTTGTAATTTTAAACATTTTAATGGTGAACACTTAAAACATTTCAAGAAAATACTACAATTGCCAATTTATATATAAAAAAAAAAATGGAAATTTTGAATTATTCAAACCAGTTTTCAAGTAATTAATAGTTTACTTTTTTTATTTTTTTAAATTGTCTTATCAATTATTTTCAACATATTATTAGGTATTTGTCAAAATATACACACTACTCATCAAATATATTTTTAGCATTGACATAAAAATTAATGCTGTATTAAATATTTAACAGTTATTAATATTTATAACAAATTATTATATTATCTATTATTAAAACAATAACTGTACCTACATTTAAAAAATCATTTTTTTTTTCAATAAACATTTTTACAGCCAAAAAACTTTAACACATAATAGGTACTCGTGATTTTATGAATATGAAATTTGTATGGCTAGCCTGTTAATTAATAAGAGCTCATGCATTGTGACAGGAGGTTGGCAAGAGGGTGGGTCTGAATAATGCACGCATTTTATAGTCTCACTCTTCTTGGCACATTCTTATTAATTATTCATTTTGTTCCGTAGTCCAAAACCATTTTTACTCAGCCTTTATACTACTCTCTCTCTCTCATCTTACCATAGGATTTTCGTTCAAATCATATAAACTTTAATGACTTTGTTATGCATGCATGGATTTTATGATTGTATTTGACCTCTATACAGAAGTATAATATAAAATGAAAAAAAAAATGTATCCCAAGCTATTATTATGTTGGATAAATTATTAATTTGTGTAGCGTTAGAGAAAATTCCAGTCTGGAATAAAATATAAATCATTATTTCACTACATGTTGTAAGACATTTAAACTTGTATAATATTATACAGTTAAAACTATTTAGTCAAATGGTTAAAATAATAGGATAGATACACATTTCAATAATTTAATGAATACATGAACCTAATAATAAATCATTGTTCGTAGTTTTGTCAAAACTTACCTATCATAATAATTTATAATGATTATAAATAAGGACTCCGTTATAAATAATATTGATTATTTGTTTCAACTGAAAATTCAAAATTATATAATTTAATTATTTAATGATAGAAAAATTGAATAAGCTAAATTGATTTTTACAACAATAAGGTATACTTTATATTTATTTAAAAGTTTGGACATAATATTGTATTGTATTTTACTTATCCATCATATTGTATCTAGTTCATAAACTAATTAATTATATAAATATTTGTTATGTTAAATTTATTATGAATGTTATATTTTGTATAATATTATGATTAATATGACATTATGTTTTTAAATTTAGTTTTATTAAAATTAAATTATGAAAGATCAGTCTGTACGGTATATTGTATATGAAACGAGTTTATGCATTTCATCACAGAATTGTTAATTAAATACACATTCAGTTCAACATGACACTTAGCGGCCAGGTATACAACCAATGACAAAAACGTGAATTTTGTTGACCATTTTTGAAGTACATTGTTTATTATTCCTTTGGGGCATCGAAGCATCAGAATGAATAGGGAGATTTTGGGTAAATTGTCCAGTGCAAATAATTCGACAT
This sequence comes from Rhopalosiphum maidis, assembly GCF_003676215.2. Lineage (NCBI taxonomy): Eukaryota > Metazoa > Arthropoda > Insecta > Hemiptera > Aphididae > Rhopalosiphum > Rhopalosiphum maidis. The sequence goes on along the minus strand of NC_040877.1, from coordinate 26,052,673 downwards.
AAACGGGTTCGTTATTTTGGTCAGCAGTCAACGGCACTGAATACACGTCAAGTGAGTTTAATTTCCAATGGTTTTGCTATGCGATTATCAGTTTAGCTACCCTTCGTTTCCCCTTACTCCTACTGTAGTCAAATTAATGCTACGTGGTCTGTTTCTGCATGAACGGATTCATATCCGGCTGTGCCGGCCCAAAACGGTTGTTGTCGTCGTCGTCGTCGTCGTCGTCGTCGCCACCGACACCGCCGCCGGGGAACCAAGAATAATAAATTATAGTAATCTGCCATGTGTAACACAATCTGAAATTAAACGTGTTGGAAACGTTTTATTCTCATTCCAATCTACAAGCAAATCCATACTTCAAAATTAGAAAATCAGACGAAATTTCTAAAATCAGTAAAAAAATAATATGCATCATATTTAAAATAATGCTATATAGATTTATTAAAATATTTTTATTTATTTATTCGTATTTATTATTTATTAATAGAAATGTAAAAATATAAGAAACTAATATTATTCTAAATAAAATATATTCACAGATGATAATACCCATGTATTAAATAATACAATAAAAAATAAATTTCTTATAGTTTTTACTATTTCTTAAAAAAATCACGAAAACAAAGTTATTTAGATGATCAATTATTTTAGTGAAATATTTTCTTAGTATTTTTGTTGGACAATAATTTCCCAGAATTTTTGTAAAAATAATTTTAAAAACAATTAGCAAAGCAGAAAAGATAAACATTTATAAATAGATTGTTATAAATACAAATAGTTGTATGTAGCATATTTCGTTTTACCTTATGAGAACTCTTCATTCAAATTAATTTACAAGAGTGTGTTTTTAAAAGTAAATAATAATTTATTTTTTGTTTATCCACTTGTAAAATATGAGGTAAATAATTATTTACATACACGTTTAAATATTATTTTATCAATTAGAATAACTAGAACTTAACTTGATAAATACGAAGGTATTAAAAACATGATTTTTTAGGCTTTTAAATGAATTTATGTTTTAAATTTATTACAATAAATAATAATAATAATAACTAAAATATTAACCTATTAAGTTGACAAAAAAAAAAACGGTTGGTTTTATAGTTTTTAAAAAATAAATGTTTCAATGTAATCTCATTGTTGCACAACAATATTCTTTCACTTAGCAACAATTTATCCGAAATACACTATTCACTGATTTTTAATAACCTACCAATATTAATTAATCGAAATTGATTAGATTAGGTTAAGAAAATTATATATTTTTAGATGCCTACAATAATATTGAGCTATTACTAATTCTATGATTTGATATTAATTTTGCTAATGCATTATTAATTTACCAGTATGTTAGTTTTCACACTTAAGAACAAAAGACTGAAAAAACAATATTTTGTTTTTTAAATGGTCCTATATTTTTTTATGGTATAGAAAACAAAAATTAAGAACTTATAATGATTAATTAAAAATGAAATAAATATTACATTTTTAATATATTATCTTTTTTACTTGTGAAAGAAAAATAAGATATACAACCGTGTGTGGGTAAAGTCATGTTGAAGGAAGATGAATAATTAAATATGTTATTGTATTAAAAATATTATATGGAATATTCTACACTGAAATTTCTATATTAAATATCATTAAAAAGTTAAAAATAGTTATTGTAATTTAATTACATTTTTGTTAACTTGTATTTAAAAAAAGAAAAGATGTATGACGAAGATTTGATTGCAAGTCACTGCATTAAGGCAATCGTCGTAATGATAAATATTTTTGTTTTTTCTAAATGTTAAAATATCTAAAAAGAAATGTCCGATTTGGATAACTTCATCTCAAAATGCATATACACTTGTATGCATTTATATAAGAAATAACACATACAAAATGTAAAACGGTTTAAAGGTTAGATTAGCTTCACGATCAAAGGCTATGATAGACGATCGTTTTTAGACAATTTATAATTATGTTATGGTTATTTTTTTATCCAAATAGACATAATTATTTATATAAAGAGATAAAAAATAACAGTTATATTATAGGTATTATTATTGTACAGAAATATATATATAAAAAAAAAAATATTCTATCATTGTTTTTTAAAGTTTTTATTTTGAATATTTATTACATTATTATGAATATCCATGATACAAGAGTTTTCTAATATGATGCATTATTTGTCTATTATAATTTAAAATTATAGTACGATTAACATAATGTTTCATACGACCATACCGCTATTTAATTAGATTAGGTGCTTTATTACCATTTATTGTTATTCTAAAATCAATTTCACTAACTCAATTCGACACGCACATTGTACTTCATAAAATTTTAAACCAAACTAAAAAGAATAAAATATATTAAAAATTTAAAACAATGATGTACATCTATCACAAGAATGAATGGAGAATTTTTGAAAAATATTACCCTGGAGAAATAACTCTATAAGTATCATTCATATATGTTGGAAAATGCATTTTCCTAATTTGACTGTTGGCAAACGGCACGATAAACATGATTTAAACCACTTCAAAATTGAGTTAGTAAAACTAATACTATCTAACTTTCTGAATAATAAATCATGATTCACAGTGTCGAATACTTTACTAAAGCTGATATTTATAATGTTAACCTAATCAAAAGAATCAACAGATTTTAACACCTAAGCTAAACATCCAATTGACAAAATAAAATGTACAATTTATTTGTTTTAGGAAACTATAAGCATTGTATGCACATTTATTCAGTAAACACATTTTAAACATTTCGAAAATGTAGATATAACTTATAATTATTAACACAAACCACGGTTCTATCAATTAATAATTACTATAAATACAATTGTGTAAATTATTTATTAGTATATTTAAATATTAAATATATATTTAATATATTTGCCTATCTAAATAATATTTTATATCCTCAAATAAAATTTTTAAGTATAAATATAATATTTAACAATAAAACATAAGTAAGTTATGCAGTGTCAATTAAATGTAAAATATTTAATTTATTTTACAAAAAAATGTATGAATAATTTCATTTAACGCTGGTTTTAAAGTAATTTTGTAATTTTTTGATAAAACTAAAATTGATAATGGCAAAATCATCAAAACGAAATAAAGAGCAATTAAAAAATGAATTTATTTTCATGTGCCTATATTAAAATTGCATCTTCGTTAGAATTAAAATGTCTGAAATATGAAATCGTTTGCATGTCAAATATTAGCAAAACCGTTATGAAATAGGACACGTACGTGTTATAGAACATAGAGTAATCCGGAAAAATTCAGGTTTTTTTTATAACGCAATACGAGAAACAACCAAAATAATTATTTTATGAGTTCATTTTTGTTTGTTGTCATAACATTCGCGGACGAGGGTATTCCCACTATCGTGAAAAGGGATTTTAATTTCATTTCTCGCTATAGTACGTATTAGATCTTTTCATCGCTTTCGGACCCGCCGCCACTACCACTTTTTTTTAATATTTTTAAATTGTTTTTTTATTTCAGATGTTCTTTGTACTCCGGTTATAGTATTATTATTGTTCCTGCCAACGTCACTGCTGAAAATACCTTTACCGCCCACATGAAAAAGGCGATATCAATTATGTCACGCAGGTTGTTCGACTGATATTGCGGCGAGGTTGGGGGGCTGAAAGCAAACAGCCCCTTGCCACCTACCACCTCGGTGTATAATTGACACTATGCATTACTGTGGATTAAATTTACCGATGTTTTGTTGCACAAAAACCACTAACCACTGACAAAGGTCCACGATATTGTGTTATTGACTTCAGTGCGACACAAAATGTTGTTGAAATTAAAACGTTTACCCTAAGGGACGGGTAGCTCGTCGTTTGGCCGTGCGGGTGGTAGAAAACTAGAGGGGAACCAATCAACCGAGCAAAGTTCGAATACTATAGTATTCGCTACTATCTAAATATACACCACTCCACCGTCAGTCAACGTTGGTGAAACTACCACACGACCTCATTGGTTTTAATTAGCGACGGGAACAATACGATGCAAATTTTGTGCAAGCCGTTACCGCCACCTCTGCTATTGCTTCGGTCGCCGCTGATCCGAATCCCCATAACCGATTTACCACCTTTGGGAATGGTCACCGGTTAATTAGCTTTTTGCACTAAACTGACATGTTCTTATTTGAATCAATTATTGGCAACATTTAAAACAATAAAATATATTAAAATATTTTAAAAACGTATTGAATTTCTATTATGACAATATAATATATAATATAAAAGTGTATGCCTGGTATGAGAGATGTTTTTATGAGCTACTTATATCGTTTAAATAATCCCGTCGTAGGATAGAATTCTATTAAAACTTGAGATATTAATGGTATAAATCAGCAAATTTAATAATAACCATTCTATTTACGGATGACAGTTTGAAAAAAGCGTTACGATTCACGATTCATAAATGGTTTTATTTTTACGTGAATGTCTTTTATGTGTCTCCAAAAAACAAAAAAATTTAAATATAATATAAGGTGTGTAGTGAAATGTAAATAATTGCAATTATTATGGTGAAATAAAAATATAGGATGCTCTATTATTAGTATTAAATTATTTTACTTTCTTGTAATTTTTCAAACATAATATGATAGTGATTTTATAGTTTCTAATTTAGTAATAATATATGTACCTAAAATTAATATAATTAAGTAATTGTTTCAGATATACATAGTAGGTATAAGAATAATGACTTTAAGTCTCATATAATAATATACTGTTGAAAACTTAGTAACTACCTACCTATTATAATACTATGTTCTACTTACACATTATAGTAACCTGAATTTGCACTTTCATCAGATGTTTAAAGTTTAAGCAGTTTTCTTAACTTTGCGTTGGTATTTTATACTTGTGCTAATGTAAAATAGTAATATAACTTTGTAACTTTTTTTTAACACTCGATTGAATATTAAATTCGTAAGAAATATATTTTAATACAAAAAGGTGAATGATTAAACAAATTATTATAAAAATATTATGGTGCTCATATAGTAAATTAATCGAATTCACATGCAATTTGTGCCATTATATAAAATTAACAATTTATAAACATATCATTGAAACTAATTACAGTTTTTAATAAATTATAAAATACAATTATATTTTAATTTCCTCGTTACAAAGACATTGTTAAGTCACTTCAAAGCAGAAAGATATAATAATAACAATAATTAGTGTTATTATACCATTAAATTAGTAGGTACTTAGACTTTTTGTAAGATATTTTAAACTTAACATAACGATTCAATATTCATAAAAACAAAATTAAAAATATCATTATTCAACTGGAAGACTCTTAAATTGTTGGAAGGTACTCATATTAAAACTTATTTGACATGCCCTAACATGTTTCAAACCTACAAATATATATGTGGGATCACTCATTCACCCGTTTAAAATATATTAAACACATTTCTTGTTATTCTTGAAATTGAATTTGAAAGTTTAAGCATGAAATTAAAATGTCACGGAAGAAGAAGAACTTTAGAAAAGTGAGATTATTAATTCATTTATAATCTAATTACATGCGTTTTAAGAAAATTAATCTTGTTTGTAGAATACTAAAATACATATGTACTTAGGAATTAAAAACTTTGAAAGATTATAGTTAAATACATAAATTTATATACGTTGTTCTACATAAAATTGCACAAATATTTCAACGGTAATATTTATATATTTTTATAACTATGTATGGCACATTACTTTGATTTATTGATAAGTATATACAATTTTATTTTTAAGAATTATTTAAAAACATTATAATATGTCAAAACAAAAAATAGAAGAATACATGGACAACGATAAGAAACGCTAGACAATTTAATTTATATTTACAAGAAAAAATAATATTATCAACACATGAGATTTAAAATGAACACAATTTAAGTTTATTTTGAAACACGGAAAACTATAAGAAGGTCATGTATTTAATAAGTTTACTTTAACCATAGTTTGATTAATATTTTGGATGTTGTCAAGTAATTATAAAATATTGATTATAATATTTCTATACATTAATAACAGCTCTTCTTGTAAGACTACGCAATAATCTGATTCTTATGATTTAGCGCGGTAGTTGTATAATATAATATTCACAGTGATTATTGCTAATGAATTATTATGATCAATTTATTAATAATTATCGAAAAAAAATGTATTTATGTCAATTACAAAGCGTATTTTTTTGTGAGATAGATAAATATAAATATATATATATTTATATTAATGTTCAAAAGCTGCTTACGTTGTATCGATCATTTATTTATTTATTTTTGCCTGGGTTTTATTAACAACAATTGTATCTATTCAAGAAATATGTTTAAATAAATTGATTATTTTTTTTTAATCTGTAACAGTTACATATATCACCTATATATATCTACTATAATATATTTTGTAAAATAGATTTGACTAAAGTATTTAAAATTTAAATAATATTATCTATTCAAAGAATTTCACAAATTAACATTTATTAAACAATTCAAGTAAATAATATTAAAATATTTGGAAATGGTGATTAATATTTAATAATATTTCTTTGTAATATGTAAATTCAAATAAAAACGGATTTAATTTGATGAATTACTTTTCCAAAATTTAAAATTAGGTAGGTAAAAGCGTCTTAAAAAAAAATCGAAGACATCCACTTAGAATTATTCTTTTATACATTTCAATTACTTTGAATATAATACTAATAATTCGTAATAAATAAGTATATTAGATACCTAAGGTGTATTTGTTAGTGATTTTTGTAACCAAAATGGCCGATATTGACGTTCATCCTTTTTTACATAAAGATAAAATCAAAAATATAGTTTATTCAATAAGTTGCTTGGATTTTTTTTTCTGAAAAATGCACATCTTACCGTTAAATTTTATAGTTTATTTTAAATTGTTTCTTTTATTCATTTATATATTTTATTAATTTTTTTTTAACCATCAATGATTATCAATTTAATAAACCAAGAAAATATCTACTGATGTACAATACGTTTTGTGTAAGTCATCGAGTACGTCACCATAATAAATGTGTTCATTTTGAATTTAGTTATTGGCTCAAAACATACTGATATTTAATGTTTATTATTAACTATTTAATAAATTCATATTCAAATTTAACAATATCGATTTGACATTAATTTTAAACTACAATATTCTAAACCTAAATAAAAATATCTTTTCTCTAAACGTATTATATTTATGAACAATTTAAATATAAATATAAACAATCTAAATTTACGTTAATTTTCTACGGTTAATATTTTTTTATCTAAAAGAAAATTATAAAAATCGTTTGTTCAGAATTCATTATTTTATAACTAGGTATCCAATTTCGTCACACATCATTTTGTTAAACCATTATATTAAACTAAATTTTATATTTGAAAAAATAATACATACAAATATTTTAATGTTGATTATAAATGTTTTTACTTATTATGTTTAATATTGTACAATACAGCAACAGTATAAATTATAAAATATAAGTATAGATACGCACTGAAATTGAAAATAAAAAACGTCTATTTTTTTCGATATTGTTTGCTATGTATGGATTATTTAGTCGATTTCAGATAATTTCAAGAAACAAGTTTATTGAAATAAACGATAAATAACAAAACAAAAGTTGGTATTGTTATCTACTTATCTGGGTTTCCAAAGTTTAATCTTGTTGATTATTTTTACAACAAATGGCTTAGGTGTTAAGTTACTAATCTATAAACTTAAATCACAATATTGCCTTGAGATATGTTGTTATAGCATTTTCGTAGCCTAGTAGTTTAACCTTCTTATTTATGTCGTATACCTCGAGGCAGATTTTGTCTTAGGATACACACACAGCACACTAGACCAACAATTATTGGATATACATGCCAGGGGGAGCCCTTTGATAAAGTTGACCGAGACTTATCGAAATATTGACACTTCCGCGCGAAATACAATGCAATACACACGAAAACGTCCATAAAACGTAATACAGCATTTTTCAACTATCTTAAAATACTTCTTTGGTGTATTAGTTATTGTTTATTTATTTGTTTTACTTACCAAGTTTTCAAATGCACGCATATAAAACACAAAATATGGCCTCACATTTGTTCGTTCTGGTTTAATTAGCACTGAACCGCACCTGAAAATAGCGTGAATTTAATTAATTTACTCAGTCAACATATACGAGAGATAGACATAAACTAAGACATGTTGCTTTTGAAGGGTAAATGCAATTTATGACTTTATATCGACGAACCGGAAAAGTGGGAATTTCTACAGTGTTAAGTGAATTATAAGATAGACGAAATGCAATTATAATTATAAGTACTAAATACCTTACGTAGGTATTATTTTGAAGTATGACAAAATAATATGGCTACAATATAATAGAATATTGCAATCCATACAAGATACAATACTCAATATTTAAATAATAGTAAGAAATTTATTATTACAATAATTTGATTTATTTTAACTATTGAATTTTTTTAATTATTCGTACAATGAAATGTTTTATGGTAAATTAAATATAAAATTAATTTATTAAAGTAAAAGTTGAATAATTTGTCAATAAATAAAATTGAATGTGACAATTGTATTCTAATTTGTGCGTATGTTAAATATTAAATATTTTGAATATTTTTACAACCTTGTTTATATGTTTAATGTTTTAAAATAATTTTGTTTATAATTAAAAATTTTGCAACCAATCAAATATATGAAAATATAACTATATTTAACTACTTTAATTGTGTTTTTATCTTAATTGAAAATATTTTGTATCAAAGTAAATAATTCCTTTTTTCAAATCAGTATTGTAAAATTGTAAAAATTGTATGTGTAGTTTAGTGGTTTGGTTTTGTTTTTTTAACAATATGAAAATTATTACAAATAAAACATTACACGTTAATTCATTTATTGTCATAATATTTTTTATTTTTTTATTACACTAAGGATTTACCTGTTATATGAATTTAAAGTATTCACTTGTTTTGATGGTTAAATTATAGTCAACAGATTAATATGTATTTTTTTATAGAGTTTTCTATATCAAAAAATATCATTATATTTAATACATAACAATAATATTTTATGACTTTTTTTGAAAATCATTGAAATAAACATTTTTTGTTACACTTTTATAAATTCATTCGAATAACGTGAGTATTATTATTTTTAATAATAATATTATGTTTAAAATCAATAATGTATGATTCACTTATCAAAAATAGACAAATAAGTAACGTAAAATGACATAGCTTTTATTTAAATGTGGTATAATACGTGCGAAATAACGATATGCTAAATATTATTTAAACGATAAAAAATATAAATTATGTATTCACAATTATTGTTAATGAATAGTATAGTATTATTCTTAAAAACTATAAATTATTCCATTGAGAATTGCCTGGATGCTTATATTATAATTATGTAAATTCAATTTCTTGATGACGGGTCTTAAAATTGAATAGTTTGTGTGAATAATATTTGATGCTTACTTATTTTAATGCCATTGTGCTTATCTATTGTAATTGATTCAAAACATTACTTAATAACATTGTCGGAATTAGAAAATTGTATTTTATTCAGAATTATCTACATAATAGGTAAATTTCATATTTGCATAGTATATATAAGCTTAAATTGCACCTACATCAAAGTCTGAATTCTATTTTGTTTATATTATGCTGCGATAATGCTAATATTACAATAAATTCTTTTCAATATGTGCGTTGGGCTTATTCAACTATTGGAATAAAATGATATACCATACTTACATTATTCCGTTTTTATAAAAACAAAATAAATTTAAAAAAAAAGTATAAGCGTTAATGAAAGAATGACATATGCAATATATTTATAAAAGATTATATTAGAGGTAAAGGGCATGGGAAGATCATGCTTCGGTTTCCAATATGTACATATTTAGAATTTAAAATCAATAATGAATTATCGTATTAAAATGTGTTTTTAACAGTGAATAATAAATTGTTGCGAGAACCAAATGTTTTAAATAAATAAATATTTTATTTTCTTATAAAATAGTTTAAATAAATCTTAAATTGATATTATTTTATTTTAATTTATTGAATTAATGCTTGAGAAATAATACAATCTTATTATTATTATGTTTAACGTTCTTTGTTCGATATAGTATTTTAAATCTCCATTATTTAAAAAAATAAACTTTGAATATTTAAAATATAACTTGTGATTCGCAGTTCATTTTGCTAAGTACCTCTTGAAATGGTATTTAAAAACAATTATTTTTAGATTTGTTCACATTTAATATAGTTTTAAGGTATAAAACATAGATACTATAGAAATAGTGTAACGAGTATTTTTTCAGAAGGAGTTAGTAACATACTAACATACATGTCACGTTTCTGTACAAACAAAATTGTCATCACAACTACCAGTAATTCTTATAAAAAATCTATAAAATTATTGAGAAATTTAGTTATTATTAGTTTTAGCTTCATAGATAAATAGATATAGCTCGTGGTTTGTCTAGTCCAATTCCATATTATTTATACAAGTTTCGTTCAGAATCTAGTTATTACATATGTCAATCAAAACTTTAATTTCCGTGGTAACTTTGGCATGTCTGCTATAAATATAATAATTAATTAATTTTTATGCGCATTCATTAATAATTACTGGTACTAGAACGCTCTTTACACGACTATATTTCTAATTTTTACCCAAGTCGTTAGTATTTCCAACTTATTTTGTTTTGTGTAACTCGTTATACCTATGTTTAATATTTGTAAATAAGAATCAATTTAGTATTAGTGAATAATGATGTTCGTAATCATGGTTTACTTGAAATCGGTATTACGTCACATTAACTATATTGATTATTATTAAATTTCCAATAGGTACTTAATGTTTCATAATCTTTAATTAATTTTCGTAAGCTAGATACTTAACATATTTTAGTTTTTTAATCAGTTATTTAGATAAAAAAATGTCTCAATTGAATACGCATTTTGATAGATCTATGACTATTACGGTATACCATGATAGTATTGTCACAACTCATAAATACCTGTACAAATTAAAAATATTACCACTATTACACCAGTTGCCATTAATATTGAATTAAATATAATATATATTTTAAATAAATATACAATTGTAATTAATATAAATGTATTTTATATTAAATTATAATATTATAATATTATATAACAATATGTATATATTATAAATTAATCATTATTGATGTTATTAAGAATGTACAGGTAGTACAATAATATGTCATCAAATATAGAATAAATGAAAAACAACCTTTATTTTCTACAAACAAAAAGATACGTTTAGTAACGCTTATCGCATCTTTTTAAGTTGGATATTTTGAATTAGGATTATGTTTTTTATTAAGTTGTGATTTTAAATATTTTATCACAGTAAATAAACGTTTAAAAGTATATTTTTTTCTATTTAAAAGAAAAACGTAAATAATGCGACGGGTATAATGTTTAAATAAATTATTATATAAATATATATTTATTAGGTACCTAGTTATATATTAAAAATATATTAAAAATATTTATACACAAGAGTCGCTAAAATTTAACTACTATTATCACAGCAGTATAGGAACACTGTTGTTACATGTATTATATAACTTCTACTTGTCAGTGTTCACCAATCAGTATAACGGTATTTTCTATAAGCAACTTTATGACAATACTCAAAAGATAACTACGATGTGTAATATTTTATAACTGCTTATCTGCATGACATAACGTTGGGAAGTTTAAATTTTATATATTCCATATTCTATTGTTGATTTTTTTCTATTTGCGACACTTTTTTTTACCTTAGCAACTTTGTTGCGACATTATAACATTGATTCGTCTACTATGAATGGTATGTTAAGCTTCTCAATTTTGACGTAGATTTCTTGTGTTAACTATTCCATGGGTGGCTTTTCTTCTTGGTTTTTTTTTGAGGGACTTGATTGATGTCATATGTTTAAAGATAAAAACTTATGTTATGTATAAAGTAATGTGTAGCCTATAGGATTATCGTAAATGTTCTCTGATCTCTACAAAAAAAATGTAAGCCGAAAGAATTTTATGAAAAATCAATTAGAAATATTAAATCTCAAATCTTTTAATCTAAGTAAGTAAAGAAAAATTATTTGTATTAGTGCTAATGATAAAGAAATTAAAGTTATATTATCAAAATGTTTTAATTCTGTTTATATTGCAATCAGTTTAGAGTTGATTATAATCTATAGTGCATCACGTTTTTTTATGATCTAATATATTTTTTTTAGAATATCGTCATTGAATTAGGATTATTAAAATTGTTTGGTACGTTAGTTGGGTAGAATTGACTATCTGGTCATTTTTTTTAATATACTACTCTACGTTTAACATTTTCTTATTCATTGTTGCTTACATTTCAAAAAACTGCATGCATAATAAGGTATACATATTTATATTAAATTCTTTAGTACTGTTTTTATATTTAAATTTAACGATTTCTTAACATTATACAATTTAAAAGCTATAATAAAAAGAATATGTAATAATTTAAATTAGTTAATCATATAAAATCTTTCTATTACACATTTTCGAGAAAAATTTTCGTATATATATCTATAAGTATCTATAGAGTATAATCTTAATATTTATCATGATAGCTGATAAGACGTATCGAATAGATCATATATAACGAAAGTTCCTTTATTTTGAAACTTTTAAATTAAGTGTTTATAATCAATCTCATGATCAAATTTTAGTTAAATTTGGCTATGCTATTTAAATACTAGTATACTAGAATTGGATGGATATCCAAAGAAAATATTTAAAATTGTTAATTGGTAAATAATGTTCTAGAAATGGAAAACTTGGAAAGGATATAGTACTTAAACATTTTTCTTCTCAAATTTATAAATATATACATTTAGTTATTTTGAATGATTGAATTGATTTTGAATGTTATATTATTAAAATATAAATTAAATAATACATCATAATAGTATACGTATATTGCCTTTATTATTGTTATAATATGAGAACAATATTTTAAAATTTGAATTTGAATAGTAATTGCAGTATTTTAAATTTAACTTACTTTTACAAACACTATTTTTAATTAAAATAAAAATGATTATTAATATTTTAATTTTTTTTGAGCTCTATTTAATTTCTTCCTTAATTTTTTGTAGATTGTAATCTTGTCATGTAAAATAATTATACTACTTTTTTATGACTTATGAGCAAAATAAGTGTTTATTTGGTAAGTAGGTAATTTTTTTTTTAATAGTATTTTCTTAAAACATAAGCTAATAAAGAAAATGGTCAATTATTTGTTGAATATACTTTGTATAATAAAATACATTATACATAGATATATATATATTTTTTAAGTTTAACAAAGTGACAACATTTTTATTCTATTTTTGTTAATAATATCTAACATGCTAATTTTTGTCAACGATCTAAAACTACTTTAAGTCATTAAAAATGCCAATTATATTCTTCAACCTCTCTGTGAAATTAATTTTACATAAATATTCATGATCGGTGCACAGAACCTTGATTATATTAGTAACAAAATTTAAATTAGCTTTCTTTACGCGGTCAAGATCTCCAGTATCGTCTTCACAGGGGAAAAAAATTGTTGATGTAAAAACATGCTGTACATCTATAGTTAGGAAATTGAAAACTTCTACATTCAATAAAAAATTCTAGTTGTCCATGTTTAATTTGAATAATATGATATTATAATTGTGTAGTTAAATAAACTATGATCAATTTAAATGTTATAATTATTTTTATGTATACTATATTATAATGTACGTATTTACAATTCAATAGACTGAATGTGGTGCAATAATTATAATAATATAAAAACTATTTTTTTTTTTTTTTGTACGGACGTGTTTTGTTTTTTAATATACCGGTCTCTGGACAGCCCCTAAAAGTACAACACAAAACAGCCTCCGTACTATGCCACGTATGTACGATGTAGTGGGCAATAACTACTTGCGTGCGTATAATTGAGCAGTATTCGTGTGGTGTATTTATAATATGCGTCTGTAATCCTCACCACGTCGATGTCCCGACTTCTGTGGGTAAAAAGTATCATAATTATGTAAGTACTTCTATGCTGAAATAACGTGTTCGTATTTTATCAACAATGTACTGTATTTACTTTGAATTATATTCATAATTAATAATGTTTTAGTGTTTATTGGTATAAGTTCATTAACTATTTTATTGTTCACGAATTCGAAACGCTCTTAAAATTTGAATTAACTTAATCTAATGTAACTTATTAAATTTGCATTATTTAATTTGGTTAACATTTTCGGAGTTCACATCTTGATTGTAAAGTTGTTACAATAATATAGATAAAAGAAGTCAATCGTCGGATAACACTTCTTTTTTGATCATTTTTCCTTAGTCAGATGTTGTTTTAAAAGTAATTTACTAAAATTGTAATTATTTTTATTTACCAATAACCATTGAAGTCGCTCAGATGGATTTCTTGAATTAATATAGTTTGATTTTAAGGTCTTAATAATAGAGTTTTGATAATATCAAGAGCAGTTAAAGGACTCTTTTTATTATTTTAGTAAGGAGTTAGATTCTAAAATTATATTACTATATGTAGATCGGAATATACCCGTCAAGGTATATTATAAAAATCCGGGATAACGTAGATAATTACTTTGTATATAGTGTATAATAAATATAGTATACAAAAAATAAAGTGACTGTAGGTACCAGGTTAAATGGATCAACCAACATATTATGAAGTATTAAAGACACTTGCATAACCATCAGTTATATATATATATATAAAAATGTCTCCCTTGACTCGAATCTGCTTTTAATTTTATAAACTACGTGTAACTTTGGTATTGATAGAAGAGACTATTATAGAGGCTTTAAAAGTGCTAACGAGACTGATTTAATGAAAATGCATGTTCAGAGAAAAACGAACAATAGGCTTTACTGAATTGAATAAAAGTAGCATGCATTGTAAATGTATTTTTTCTTATTAAAGATATATAGCACAGCGAAAAGACAGTTACTATTACAAAGTTAATAAAAGCTTAAAAATGTGCAACAAATCTTCATTTATTTTTAGTATGATAGAATTATAAATTGAAAAAAAATTTTAAAAAAATGTGAGATACATCATAGTTAAGTGGGTTATTGAGCCGGGTCTTTAAATTTGAAATTGACAATCAGTCATTGTATTTGAAAAACGAAACAGTGTACGACTCGGTTAAAATATAATTATTTTATAAGATTGAATTTTTATAATTTATAATGATAATAGGACATGAGAAACTTACTTTCGCTTGAAAATTGTTTCTAGTCATTCAAGCTAAATATTTTTATTCATGTCCTATTCAATATATTTTTATAGATTGTACGTATCATCATTATTATTTGGAAATCGCGACAAGACGATATTATTATTTTTCAAGCGTAGATTTTAAGGTTATAAATAATAATGGTTAAGTAAACACATTATTTAAATTAAATTATGAAAAATATTTTACCGATAAATTAATTAAAATTTTTTTCGAGAATATCATTCATAACTTAATGTATTTATTTATTAATTTTTTAATTACTGTGAAAATATTTGAAATCTCTATTTTTTTTCTGTAAATTGAAAAGACCTAAGTAACCCTTTTAGTCGTTGAATCGTTTTCATTAAAATCTATAGAAAACGGTTTTTATTTGATTTTTAGATGGTAGATTAAGGAAATATTTTTTATTTTAACAGAAATATATTTTCACAATATAAAATATATTTTAAATAAAAATACTAAAATTCTAAAATTATTATGCAGAAATAAATTATTATATGAATGTATTATAGCTATAATTGTAGTTTGTTTTTAATTATTATTTTTATTAAATTATAATAATTGACTTTGGTCATATTTTTAATAAAACTTTTTTTTTTAATCTATGTATAAAATCGAGATAATTATAAAAATTTACCAAATTAAAAATAATTTAAATTTACCTAACTTGTTATCCAATTACACTATGACGTTTGGTTATAGCTAAATATAATTAATTTTGATGGTTATGTGACTTGTATATTGAATTAGTTGTATAATATATATTTTATGGTTTCAACGTCGTACATTTTGATAGCATTTTAAAAGTATGGCATTGTTTAATATGTTACCATCGTTTATTTTGTTTATTTTTAATGTATTTGAATGATGAAAGTCAAAGTACAACATATATGTACATAAATATATTTGTTACTATTATTATTTTGTCTCTGGAATTTAGGAAAAGTTTCATGTTAAATTATTTTGTACACCAAAACAGAACACAAGAGAAAAATCATTAATAAACATAAAACGAATTAAGTTTTAGTTTAATTTTTAATTGGTGGCATTTGTACATCACATATTTATAGTTTTTTGTTTTATTATCATTGGAAGTCCCATCCAAAAAATATATATATATTTTTATTATAGACTTATATTTTTCTATGTGTAGTAATTGTAATCTGTAATCAGTTAACACTAATATAATAATAACAGTCAACTAGCACTAATTCTCATAGAATTGTCATTTGAGTTTCTACTGAATATATTTTCTTGCAGGAATTCATTAGTTTGACCAAGAGAATTATCTGACGTCCATTTCATCTAGTATGAATAAATTGTATACCCAACGATGAAAATTACATCATAATTACCCGGAAAGTCATAAGTAAACTTTCTCTATGAATGAATTTACATTAACCATCTACAATAGATATAAATATATTCATTGTATAAACACTGTATATTATTATATATTCATATAATATATATATCGTGATAAATAAATTTAATTATTAAAATTAATCTTTTAATTTTACTAATAAAAAAAAGGAGAAAAATAATCTTGCATACTACATATTGTAGTAAAGCATTCAATTTTTAAAGTTAAAATAATTGTAAATCTATTTTTAATTGTTATGTATAACTATTCAAAATTATGTCATCATTGTTAATGTATTATTTTTATTTTTTGATTCCATGTTTATATAATATTATAAGTAAAATATTTTACACATTGATAATTTATGAAAAATGTATTAATTTTTAACACATCGAAATAATTATTTAACGTTTTTATATGTATGTAAGTAAACAAGTATAGATATATGTATGTATGCGTGCATGAATTATGCATGTATAAGTGAATAAAAAACCTAACGTTAAATGTACCTGTAGTGGATTTGGTTTTTAGTGTTCTTATTTATTGAAAAAAAAAATGTTTAAATAATGTGTGTTGCGTTCATAATACAACTTCTCGTTGACCGTTTTACTACACGACAAACTGTTAGTTGTCAGAGATAGTATAGTAAATAATGATAGGTGAGATGGGGACGGGGTGAGATATATCGATCTAACAGACAGAAATTTAATCAGCAAGTCTTCCGACCGGTGGTGGCGTCAGTGGTGATGGTGGAGGTGGTGGTAGTGATGATGGTGGTGTCGGTAGTGGTAGTCCAATGGTAGTGCGGTTTTGGCGCGCTTTAATGCGCCGAAATATCGGTTAAGTCTCGGCTAGCCATAAAAAGGGACTAAATGAAAAATGACCTCTATAGTCACCCGTTCTTCTGTAAACCCACCGTTAATCCGATTTCTCGTTGGTCCGTCACCATAAAATTTTTTTATTTATATTATCACATCCGTGAAACTCAAAACATAACTGAACACACCCACATGTGTCCAATACCATCATTTTCTACATTAAACCTAAACCAGATAAATATTTGTTTCCTCTCCTTTCCCTCCTCTGTATCATCACTCTTAAAAGCGTGTTTATTGTCTGTTGATATTGCGGTACGCTTTTACAGCAGAAGATATGATATTATTTTTATTAAGCTGCCTTTAAATTTTTCGAGAGAATCGAAATGAGTGTCGTTAACAGACGCATTTACTATTAACGGTCACGCCAAAAATCACTAGATTTTAGTAGACGGTGCAGTGCAGTTATACAAACGCCCGTACACGCAATATTATGTAAGTCGTTAAAACAAATGAAAAAATGTATTTGTTAGATATATATCGAATCAAATATGGTATATTTTCGGACGTATAACTGAACATTTCTACTATAACAAAAACTAACTTAACTACGCTGAGATATTAAAAAGTTTTAACGGTAAGAGTCAACATCAAACAATAATTGTTTAATAAAAATATTAAAACCTCAATAATATGTACTTAACGTAAATTAAATTATTTTTTATCCATAAATAAACGTTTATACCTAATAATAATGATTCAATAACTTAAAGTGTTAAATTGTTTATTTTATTGAAATAAAAATGAAATGTTATATTTTCTTAGTCATTAATAATATTTTGAAAGATGTTTTATTAATACACCATTTATAATCGTTATACAAAGAGGTACTACTTAGTCCATAATAATAATTACAACACACTATAGGTTTATAGAATATATTTTATCATAAATTGTGAAGTAAACTTAATTACTTCATAAATGATAAGCTATTCTTATAGATGTATATATATTAATATACTATATATATAAGATTTACATAATGTAAAACAAAACAAAAATTGCTACGAAGTAAAACAAACGTAGGTACATGTGTAGAGAATTATATTTATAATAAATTATATCAACTCGAATTAAATAAATAAATATTTATCAATCATACAATTAACAGTCTCAAAAAACGACAATCTCATTCCAATGTAGTTTAAAATTAAAAATTGCATTTTTGTTTTGTCATTAGGTGGTTTATTTAGAATGTGGTATTAACAGAAAATCTAATACTAAATAATAAGTAATAATTCCTAGTCTAAAAAAAAAAATAAATAAATATTTAATTAAATTAAAGTAATTGCATTTAAAAATATATAAATGTATATAAATATATAATTATTGGTAGATTTAACCATTTTTATTTTATTTTATCAATAAATATACTATATTTTTTATTATGTTTGCATGACAAAATATTGAATGCAAATTTAATTAATGCTCTCTCTCTCGACCTATAATTTGTTGTATCTACTACATAATAATTTTGATAAGATATTCAAAAAACATGAAATATTTCAATTTAAAAATGATACATTGTGGTAGAAAAAGTATACAAATTTATTTGCGGAAGTATCGCGGATACAAAATGTTGGTAACTACTACAAAAGAAGGAAAATATGTCGATAAAAATAATGAATATAAATATTATCATGAAGTACAAATAAAGTGCTTAGGATGTATGGATATCTGGTAATAACCACATTATGATTATAGGTTCGGTTATTATTACACAATATGTTCTATTATAGCAAAATATTAAATCATATCATAAATAACGTATTTTTTAGTTTTAAATTTTAAATCTATAATGATGGTTTTATTAAAAACCAAATTAAATATTTATCAAATTTACCAAATGATTAATATTTATTTAAATAATAATAATAAACACTATAAACAACAAGCATTCAAATTAAAGAAGTAGATAATAATATAACTTGAATACAAAATTCAATAAAAACCATCCACAACAATATTGTTCTTAGTTCTCATATTTTCTTCTCGGATTTTTATGGCAACGAATCTATCTGTATTCTTCAAATAATAATTCAATTTTAATAAGAAAAATAAAAATAAAACTAACATAAAATCAAATAACACTGGTGAGGAGGATGGGAATTGCAGTTTATTTATTTTTAACATTATTTTACTTTTTCTTGGATGGTATTCCCGTTAAATTATTCTGCATGCAACTGAACAAATAACATAATCGTACGAATAAACAAAAATTCCCTTGCAATATTGCTAAGGAAACGATCGCAATATCTGCTTGTTGCGCGTGGAATGAAAATGTAATCATCACCGTCGATACCATATCTTTTTTATCCACATGCATTTTACTAAACAATATTTTTTAAATTTATGCTATATAAATCACAGGTATTGGAAAAGTTTTATTTAATACTTTTAAATCCTACATGAAAGTTATAATGTAATAATAATGTTTAGTATCCAGGTGTACCTACCTACAGTTAAATGAATTTATAATTAAATATACGCATTATATATGTTCTGTGAATAATGTACCTAATTAAAATTGTTTTATCTAATTAATATCATACATTCTATTTCATTAGTGCAAGTCCTGATTTTAATGTAACGTAATACATGGAGTTCATAGGTACCTAAAAATATTTGTTATGATATATGTATATAAATATTATATTATATATATTTTATTACTCGCACATATATCATATTATAGTAGAATAATATCGTATTATTTATTTTTTATAAAAACGTATTTTTTCTTCTTATTTTTTTTTTATTTTTCGTCATTCATAGTTCATTTCACATTGTATATAAATAATTTTAAAGACTGGAAAAGTCACTGTTCTGTTTCGTAGGTTTCAATTGTACATCGTCATTGAATAGGTCACAATAATGGACGAGTCAAATTTGAATTCAAGCCTTGAGTATTACACACAGAAAACGATTTTAAGTTTTGGATACTATTTTTATACGGGTATTTAAATATTTAATAATTTATTTTTACTATAATAAGTAATACTAAAAGCGGAACATAGTTTTGTCAAATGCATTGCTATAAATATGAATGCACTATTCTACCATATATTTGTGTATTATCATATAAGTTAATACCTAAGCACAGTAAAATAGTCCATAAAAAGAGTAAAGATATTTTAAAAGTTCTATCACATAGATTTATAAAATTATTATAATACATTTAAATATTTGGTTAAGATTTCAAGTCATTATGTTTATTTCTTTTTGAATTAAAAAGTAAAAATAATTAATTTTATCAAAAACTGAGGTTTTGTAAAAATTACCGTTTTTTTTTCATAATTATTACTTTTAAGGATCACATCATTTATATTGCCGCGAAAAATATCTTCGAATAAAAAATTATATTTTAAAAAATGCACATTTTTTTAAAACGAATACTCTCATCGCTTTCCAGAATCTAAAATAATAATCAAGTACTTATGTAAAATATGTTTAAAATTTAAAAAAAAAATCATTGATTAATAATAATTATAACAATTTTTACTGCTACATGTTAAATTTTGCCCCGGTTCTACATTTTTTTTTTCAAGTAGTGAACACTACAAAACTCGATTACACAGCAATTTTATAAAATAAAACGTAGTGAGATTGCTTTTATTCATAAATAATAAATATTAATGAGTTGAAATAAATTAGAACAACCAATGACTTTATTTGTACATTTTAAATTAATTATGCTCATGTTAATAAAATACTCTAAAAAAATTTACATCATATACCTACTAGGTATATTATATTTTGTGCATTTAAATTAATGTTAATATTAGAATATTATCAATGATTTAATGTATTCAATTTTTAGACGCATATACAAAATACTGGCGATCAAGTGTTTATTTTAAGTACACATTAAACCAAAGATTAAATCTATTTCATCCATTTCCACATAATTGGTGTAAATAGTGTATTTAAACTTTAAATGTTACCCGATTAATGATGATAGTGACTAGAATTAACTGATAAAATAGCAAACTAATAAGTTTCCAAATTCCTATAATGTTATACATTTTTATCTTAAATTAAACTATCACAGAAATTCAAAACACTGCTGTATCATAGTATAACGATATATACAAGTACCTCCATTGTATTTAGTATTTTGTATCCACTCATCAGCATTTAAAATAATTTAACTTAAATTACCGTTGACCATTTTGGGTTATAATTCAAGTTGATTTATAGTCAACTAGCTGAATATTTTAACACTTAACACTTATTATTTAAACAAGTATTTAAGTTTTCAAAAAATGTTTTTATTTTATATTTCATACTATATTATCACTATGAAACATATAAATGTTTACGTTTTTGTATGAAAAATACAACTTTAATTTTATACTCTTAAGAATAATACTTTTTCGAGAATTTTCGTTTATAAAAATTGAATATTGAACGACTATATTAATTATATTAAAGAGTAGTACTGCAGGTATACCTCCCAAAATGTTTATTTACTACTTTTCATAGATTAATAGGTGTTCATAACTAGATTAACTAAAAATTTATCAGCAAAATAATCTACTTTAGAATCGGAAACTAATAATGAAGTAAGTATTATTTAATTAAAAAAAGTAAAAAAATTAAAAAAAGAGAATGATAATAATAAAAAAATGTTAAAAACGTGATAGTATTATTTTAACACAGGATAATTATGTTGATTGTTAAAAAAATCTACCTTGATATATAAGAATCTAAAAAATGATGAATTTTATGATCATAACGAATTATATTATAATTATTACATAGTATAATATACTTTTAATTTGTACAATACAGTAATAATTTATAACACAAATTATATTTTTAGTTTAGAAGTGAAAAACAAGGAAGGTCGATAGATACGCCTTACGTCCGTGACAGAGCTTTAGGTTTCTGAGAATCTGTATTTCGTCATCATTATTTGAAAACGAATAGGGAAAAAATATTCGATGCCCCAGGGTAAGAAGCTCGTAGTACAATTTATTTATGGTAGTGCGGAACTCTTCCCAAGGGTAATCAAATTTAACATATTTTCATTTTTTTCTTCACTCGTAAAGCTTAAAAAAAAGTCAATAAAAAGTTTGGGCATTAGGTAGAGTTAGAATTTTAAAGGCATACCTATTACCTTTGCTATGTACATATACTACATATATAATATACAGAGTGATTCACTAACTATTTCTATCTCCAATATTTCATTTAATAATGGGTTTATAAAAATTCTATTTTTTTTTTAATTTTTAAATATACTTAAATACCATATTTCAAAATTATTGAGAATTGTTGTGCTACTTAAAGAGTGACTCATGGTGATACAATATTCTGTTTTTAATCAAGAACCCTCATTTTACTGTAAATTTTTTAATAGATACATTTTTAGAAAAAAAAATATTTATGTAATATTGGTTTTAGTATTTATTATACTTCCATAATATTCACAAATTATAAACATTGATAAATTTAATATTAATCACTCAAATTCAAATCATCTTAGCCTTTATAACTTCTAAAACCATTAGTATGTATCAATAATTGTCCTCACTAAATACATTTAAATAACTTAAAAAATACTAGTTTGAATTTTGATTTTGATACATGAAAATTTACAGAAAATTTATTCATTAAATAAATTTCAGTATAAATATAAAGGTTCTCATTTGAAAATCAAATGTTTAATGTTTCTCCTTAAATATACAATATTTCTTAAATAGCACAAAAAAAATCTAAAGAATTTAAACATATCGGCTTTAAGTATAATTAATAATTTCAAAAATAACTGTATAACTGAATTATGAAAGAAAAATAAGTTGACAATACTTGATAAATTATCCTGTATAATATATAATATAATAATATACAGGTTAGTTATTACATTAGTATGAAAATATAGATCTAGACAAAAAATAATAAGACTAACGTAACCAAAGTAATATCCTTTTAATAGTTACGTTAAGATATAATGAACTCGAGCCTAGATGAAAATGAACTGATTAAATAAAGATTATAATTGAACTTAATAAGTTTTCAAGATATTAAATGTATATATTATATTAGTGAGTGTGTGTATTTTTTTTATACTGATAAAAAAAGATAAAAGTAATAACATATTTATGTTTCTATTTAATTTTTTTTTTTTATATAATTAAATATGTATTAGTACATTGTGAATATTTAAAAAAATGAATAATTTATAATATATTATATGTAAAATAAATGTAATTTTGGTACCAATAAATAATAATTGTAAAAACACTTATAAAACAATTTTTATTGAAAATATATAAGTTATAAGTATCATTTTTTTTATTATTATTATTATTATTCATTTAGTGTGGTGTTATTTACAATAAGTAATTTCTAAATAATAAATAAATTAAAATTTAATTAATTAATTAATTTTTTTAATAACTAGGTAATTATTGCAATTGGACTTTTTTAAATGGAGATTTTCTTTCACATTTACCACTGTAAATAGTCACGTTTAACTTTTGTTTTAATATCTAGATTTTTATGAGTAGTAAGTAAAATTATATGTATAATTTAATCAAAAAATTAGAATACAATTTAAAAACTAAAGCCAAATTTCTATTATGTAGTGTAGGTAATTATATATCAAACAAAAGTCTCAAGTCATATTATTCAAATTTATAAATTATCAGACAATTTTTTGAAATTGATTCTTAGAAATGTTTAAACAATTTTTTTAACTATACACAAGAAGATATTATTAAGAGGATGCTACACCCGCATAATATATTGTGGTTGTAATACAGACATGCAATATAGCACATTTGAGTTCAGTAAAACCATTATGTGTTATTAACTTTAATATTTTAGAGTGAATTGACCTATTATCAAAGTTAAAGATAAGAACATTATCAGTGATTAAGGGTTGGTTTTTTTGGATATTTTATTTTTTAGAGTAGATAGGAAAATTTTTAATTTGTTATATTTTAAGGTTAATACTCATTATTTTTATAAATAGAGAAAATATACTTTTTTATTAGAGTCATAAAAATTTATTTTTATTTTTTAAACATTAATATTTATTTTGGACTATTAACATATTATATAAAAATAATTGTTCAAAAGTTGTATAAGTAAATTAATTAATTAATTAATTACCTAGTTATAAATATATAAAGTTTAGACAAGTGTAATTGAGTGTCACAATCTCACCTAGCAAAATGTTGGTCCTCTACTCCACTCATCAAACTTTAAATGCTTATAAGTTATGACTAATTAACTACTAATTTGACAGATTTTGTCAAAAACTAGTGTTAAGTAAATATTTCCGTATTCTAACTGATGATTATTAGTATATAGATTCCACATTATTTAAAAATGACTGGAATGTTTAGTTAGCTATCAGAAATTATCCTAAAAATGTAAAGAGTTATATAAAGATTCGACGAAAAACACAAACATAAAGTAAATAACGCAAACCATTATAAAACCAATACATTCATCGTTCCGATCAGTAACAAAAAACATATTTTAGTCCATAAAATATAATTATGACATTAATTCAAAAAAAACATGATGGTCGTTTCCATGTCATTACACGTCATAATATTGTTTTTATGACAATATTATAGAGAGACAAAGGAATTTTAAAGAACCTAATATTAAAACAATGTATAAAAGAACAATGAAACAGTAACTAGTAACAATGTTATGACGAAATAATACTGTATAAACATAGGGTATAAATTCCAGGAAATACTAAACAAGTGTCTTTAAAAAAATCAATATTATTTAATATAGTTTATACACAGTGTACAAATAAAAATATATTAACACACAATACTTTTCACTTATAACATAATTAAATGGACGATTCTTTCTGTAATATTGTTTTAGTTACCCAAGTACCCAATACCTACAAATTGTATTTATCATCAGCAGCTTACAGTTTTATTTGTTAAATAATATTAACGTTTTAAAATATTAAAGCTTATACTATATCGTATGATAGTGTTGAGCCGTCGATGCAGTATATTTTTAATTACACCAGTTATAAATTATTAATTGAGTTATTTTTAAATATGTAATCCTATATGTCTTGTGATTAATTATTGTGTGTTATTTTTCAAATAGAACCATAATTTTCAAGAATTCTATAGCATAAATTTAGTTACTTTTATCCCCGTTGTGTCAACCACTACTTAGTCTATAGTTATGATTATTAATTTGGTCAACATAAGGAAATAAATAGGAATTATTTGGAACATAAACATTCTCATAATAACAATGATGTGGTTTTAAAATGATGCATATTTTAAGAACAGTAAGTTGAAATAACTTTATAACGGTTCTGATAAAATAATTGAACACTGACCAGTATTAAAAAATATCAAAAGTTGAGCAATAAATTCATACAAGCCAATATTTAAAATTAGGGATCAAAATAAAAGTATTTTAAAATTAAAAAAAAAAAATCAATCAGTTATTTACAATTTCACATATTTAATATGTTTATAATTTTTTTATATAAGAAGAGGTTACCAAAACTTTTAAAAATGTATACAAAATTATAGTTTATTGTTTAAAATACGTTTAACCGATGAATCCGGAAATTTAGCACGCTCGCAAAGTGGTTTTCCCAACTTGTTTGTTTTAATTACTAAAAAAAAAACTACTTTACTTAACAAATCCTATAATTTTGATACAAAATAAACTTGCTGTTTAAATTTTTAAATTGTTTTCAAGCATCTAACTTGTTTCAATAAGAACTCATTATTGGTTAAAGTTATTATAATACATTAAAAAAAGAAATGGCTATGGTTAACATAGCCATTTTATTTTTTACAGTTGTGTATTTAGAATATATATATAATGTACTATAATTAATAATTTCTATAGTAAATATTATAATGAAAGAAAAAATGAATCGAATAATAAATTTATAAGAGTAGGTATCTTAAGTTATATTTATGTTCAAAATACACAGTGTAAATTACTAATAACACCAGAGTTTTTTTTTCATAAATTATTTATTTTCCACTATATTCTGTATTCTACAACAATAATACAATATGTACTTTTGTTGTTTTAAAATAACCCTAACTGTTAGGAAAAATATAAATATTAATCAGTGTTATTTCATAAATTTCAATTTTGAATATTCAACTGTAAATCCTTTAAGCAATAATAATATGATGGTTGAACTATTATGTTCACCTTATTTTTTCGTAAGCATAGTCTCTATTGAATATTTAGCGAGAAAGGTATTCAACAATTTTAATAAAAAAAAATGTTAATATAATCATTCGTTTTACTTTTAGACATGTGGTTTCAATAACGCGCGGGTTTGGCTTTGAATGACTTTTAAAAAATATCCAAAAGGAGGAAAAATATATCAATAAGTCATTGTTGCTAACGAAAAGTGTTCGTTCATCTGTTAACATACGCACTTTGTGGTTATAGCGAAATATATCGATGTAATATATCTATACAGGTAAATACGACGTATATACATACACGCTGCATGCGTATTCAGTATTATATTATTATCACCCTGTTCAGGATGACAACGATTAGATACTGGCGAAGGAAAAAAAATAACTATGTTTATAATATTATATTATATTTCCTTTTGCGGGGTAATCGTCCAACGTCTAAAAATCGATTCTCGAGAAGCTAAAAATAGTTTAAGCGGTTAAATATATTTTCAGTGACAACAATAAACCAACCACAGAAGGATTTTTATAAAAAATATATATATAACACAATAATATTATTGTAATAGAATAACTTGAATAATATGAAAATATCACATGCATTATAATATAATATTATGTTATTTATGCATAATAAATGTATGATTTTAAAATTATTACCATAATTATATAATATATCCTGTGATAATGGAAACAAGTTTAAAAAAATATAATATATAAAACATTAGACTACATTTTTCGATCTACTTCCATGTTTTAGACACTAAACGGTACAACAAACCCATATTTTACCTGCTGAGCGTTTATGTGGGTGTAAGCAATTTAATTTTTTTTTTTTTTTTTTTTTGTGAAAATTGATGGATAACTTGACGTTTAATATGAGGGTACGGTTACATTAACGTAGCTGACCTTGCTGAAAATAAATCAAATCACCAAATCAGAAATATGTTAGGGATAATATTATAATAATACTTATATTGCTTTTATGCAAAACAGAATACCACAATTTTATTAAATATAATGACATGATTAATTATATTATATCAAATAATACATTGTTGACTCTTTAGTATGTCTTTAAATATCTATTTGATATCAATATATGTAATATTTTCACGATATGTATTATGTAATTCAAAATTGTTTAAAACAAAATTTGTTCAAAATTATTTAAAATATAATTAATTTACCGCAGTTTAATAATCATTATTCATTAGTGTGTCAAAATTCACTACACAGACTCGTCAATTATTTTTCATGACGATTACAATTTTTATTTTGTAAAAATTGTACAATGCTCAGTATTATTTTATTTCTAAACAAATAATACTGAAATTACTATCAGGTATTGATTAGGGTTAAACACATAACTATACTGCTCGCGGGTGAATTCCTGTCAGAAAATTACAGCGGGAATCGACTCGTTGTTCGTTAAGTCGAGTACAATAACATGCAATTGGTGTATTCCGACGGGGAAGTGTGTAACAACATACAGCCGAGAAGAAAGTGTTTTGGAATGCGATTACAGTGACATAATTACTAGGTATTATTATTATTATTACGTCGTCTGTTTGTGCGCGTTAAACTGCCTAGAGATACGAAGCGGAGTCGACTTTTCACCAATGCCAAACGCGGCGCACAACTGCATCATACATCCCCGGCAGTGATCCACATATACCTACGTAAAACTTTTGAGCATACATACTTTGATTTCGATTTTAACAATGTCAATTGATCATCTGCAACGCGATGTGTACATTATTTCCGCCGTACGTACCTATACTATTATAACTGTATTATGATTTAGTGCTGTATAGATATTAAAAGTTATTTTGCTATATCAGGCAATCCAAATAAACATGTCACCGATTAAGAACGTCAAATCGAATGTCATAGTATCATGTCGATATCGTCACTGTGTTCACTGGTGTATTATTGTAAATTATGATAATACCCAACTTTTTTTAAAAATATATACTGTATAATAATATGGCGGTAGAAATAATTTCAATTTAATATTTTATTTAATTATTTTTCATTGATTAATTATTGACAGGGGTAAATGGGCGCATAACAAATGATAGAGCGATATAGAGTTAAGTAAAAAAGTATGCAAAAAACTTAAAAATTATAATGAATATTATGAAAAAAAAATGTATTTCTTTTATGTTATGTTGTAATGACTTCAACAAATGATTAAAAAAAATAATATATATACTCATAAAAACCATGTCATATATGTATAACACCTACATTTACCGGAAAAAAAAAGATGTACAGATGATGGAATAATTTACCTGCATTGTTTCGTGTTTTTCCCGTTGTAGGAACGTGAAAGTTAAATATTCGAATCATTTAAAAAACCGTATATTCGGTACTAAAATATTTGAAAAAAAAAAAACTACTAAAAATATGAATAATACACTGCAGCATCGTCGATCGTCCAAATGCGAGTAGGTATGGGGAATAAAAGGTGTGTGCAAAATACATTTATCCCGCAATGCCCCGTGGCGCGAGATTTATCGGCTCTGTGGTATGACAAAATGGTAGCTGTTACGGTGGGTTCCGCACCTATAGCTATTGCACGCGAGTCATAGATCGGTGGTGATCTCGAGCCTTGGCCGGGGGTGGAAGAACGCGCTCGTTATGGGACACGGCTACGGCGCCCGTCAAAGCGGTGGTACGTTACTTTCGGATCATTTGTGTTGGAATGATAAAAATATCGTCGTGAAATGCATTCGAGCGACGTACACTGTGCACAGTGGTTTTGTAAATTTATAACTTTCCTCCTTGAAATGTCAGCGTTTTAGGATTTTTTTTTTTTTTTTTACTGCTACCACCCGAAGGCGTTGACGATTCTCTGCGAACGTGGTTTTACCATGTTTCTGTCCCTGCCGACTTTCATTTCCCATGAATTCCGGTCGACGTAATTTAAAGTAAATAAAAATAGAATCAATCCGGAGATGGCAAATATTAAACATATATATATATATATATGTGTGTGTGTGTGTGTGTGTGTGTGTGTGTGTGTGTGTGTGTGTGTGTGTGTATGTGTGTTGGCGGTTGATGTCGGAAACAATTCACTAAGTAATTCGATTTCGTGTACTACTGAGAGATTTATTTTTGAAAAATGTATTATGTTTTACTATACAATGAAATAACGATACGCCATGCCAGTTTTAAATGTTATTCACGTTTTTTTTTTTTTTTCTAATGAGTTCTATTGTTCCTTTAAACCTTGACAATTGGATGTGAAAAGTATAACTTTAACCTTAAGTTTTCTCAATCATATTATATATATAAAAAAAAAGAAAAAACAATATTCATCGAAAGTTTTGATAGTTATTGCATATATCATTTAATATGTATATAAGTGTATAAGTGTATACTTATACACTATTTTAAATAGTACAATTTTTCAAACAAAAGTTCGACTTGAAAACAAATACAATTTGAAAGTGGTAACAATAAGTTTTCAAATAATAAAAAAATAGTACTTAAATAAATAATTGGTAGTTTTTGACATATTTTAACTTAAACATTTGTTTGTGAAATATGTATATTTTAACCAAATATTTGTTTATATTGTATTATTGATATTATTTTATCCATTATTATTGTACGTATTATCTTGACATATTTTTTATTATAATATACTGTTCATATTACGATAAAATAATATTTAACTTAATGTCATGAAGAATTTCTATTTTATGTATCAAATAACTGTCCTTAACAATCCTAGTTTTTAATGATTAGAATTAAATTTGTCATTTTTATTTAATATAATATCTGTAAACAACTTGTTAATCTGATATTCTCATTACCTACATATAAAATAGATATACGTACATTAAACATAACCTGAAATCAATTAAATTTCTAAGAAATAGTCTTAAACATCAAATTTAAATTAATTATGTAAATAATGTACCTTAAATATATATTTTTCAATTTAGTTTTTAAATTTATAATTAATACGACTTACTATTGATCAATGTAAATTTTACGGACTTATAACTATGTATTTATTAATAATGCAAAATTGTTTTATTAATTAAATTCTAAAATATTTTATTTTATTTATTTATAAACTATAATATAGGTTTATAGATATGAAATACAACAAAATATTGAATAATAAATGTTTCCCTCTTGTAAAATAACATTTTTTAATTACTGTACAGTTTAACCACAATACAGCTATTATAAAACCGAAAAATAAAGTTCAACTCATACAATTGATTTTCATTATTATAGAATTGGTTTGTTCATTGTATTTTTATCTTTTTATATTCATTTTATAAGTAAAATATACTCAATACATCAAATTGATATTTTTAACAGTTTATATATTTGTGTATGTATTAAACTATTTGAAACATTTTACACCATCACAAAGGTTGGTCGTCCCCTGCGACTCGGTTGACGAGTAAAAGTAGTATGGATATACGTAGTGGATTAACAATTTTCATAGGAAAAAAAATGTATGTAAAAAAAAAAATAAAAAAATAGTGTATCAATGTATTAGAGTAACATAGATGACAATCTACAAATCTGCCGAAGACATCTCCTCGGCCAGAAGCATTAAATTAAAAAAAAATAAAATGTATACAAAGAAAAACAAAAATGCCGCATGAATGTGTGACATCATCGTTACATATTATGATAAAAGACTTGAAGCGCTGAGAACTTGTGAAGGCGGCGGAGAGAAAACTGCCGTTGATAATCCCAGCAGTTCACAATGGAAAATATGGAAAAAAACAATTCCAATCGAATACACAGCACTCCACACAACGCAGAGTACAATTTACTGAGTGTGTAAACAGGGCTACCGAAAATCGCACATTAACCGAAATACAAGACGATGGAACACGTGGTTGTTTGGTTAATTCGTAGTGGGTCCGCGACGAACGGACAAGGCGCGCGGACTGCGACTGTGTAACTGACAGTTGAATTGGCGAATTATAAAATTGGCCGTATCCAGTGGCGGGTTAAGAAATAAGCCGTATGGGGACAGATTTTAAAATTCCACCCTTTACAATCGTTGCGCTCGTCATAAAAAAAAAAATAATTATATTAAAAATAACACCGGTAAAATTGTTATGATATTTGTTAAAACAAAAAAATATGTAAGACATTGGATAGACGGATATAATAAAAGTTATTGCACATGTCGAGTATGTCAAATAGTTCTGATCCACCCTTTATATATAATAAATAATAAAGAATACAGTGTTTGAAATAAAATCGCAGTCTCGAGTATAATAAATTATGTTTTTTACAACTAGTTTTAAAATGCTTAGTATAAGTGATGTATGAATCGCGACTTTATGTTTTTCATTATTGTTAAAATAATACAACATACTATTTAATTATTTTTTATTATTTACGAGTAATAATGTATACAATTTTGTTGTTTTGTTTTAATTATAAATGTATAATTATTTTACGCTAGTTTTTAATTTCTGTAGAAACTTTGAATTTTAGATGCTTTAGAAATGATTAGTTTGTTTTTTAATTGTTTTTCCACTGCTCTTTAATTAAACTAGGCATCACTTAACTTTATACACTTTGAACTCATATCGATTGAAAAAGAAATGCTATAAGAAAATATTAAGCCCGTTTAACTTTTAGTCAACCGGACTTGACGAGACTACAACTATGTACGAGACTCAATACTATTGTGATAAAAACAACTGCTCGACAGTGTACAAATAAAACATTTAAAACCATCATTAATATAAAATGTAATAATCTGATGATTATAGTACAGCCATACAGGTAATACAAAATATACGATTATGAGTATGTATCAGTATGTGTTTTGCTGTTCACATATATTGTATACAATTAACATTCGAAAATAATAGGAACGAAAAAAAAATGTGGTTGTTTGAGTGGTTTAATAATAGTGCTATATTTTAATACAAATTTACAGTCTACGAGTAAACAAAGTTGTTATGCTTATAATTATAAATACAATTTGCAAAGAACATATTTTGAACTAGTATTTTATTTAAATTACTATCTAATTATTGAGTTTAGTAATCTAAATACAAGTAATATTTACCACTGATTTAGACCCATGTTCGTTAACGTAAGGAAAAACATTCAAGAGCATTATATTGACAGTGAAAACACTTCAATTATGAATGTAAAACATGTAGAAGGTACAATCTAACCTGAAAATCACGGGTTGATTTTGTCAATTTTATAAAAAAAATAAAACACTTCAAAACTTAGAATTTTGTCCAAGAAATAAAAATATCATTACAGTAACAATAAAAAAATATACTAAAGACAAAAAAAAAAATTAGTTTTCATAAAATGTTAACCGAAAAAGTGAGCAAAAAAAGTTTTGATTAAAATAGAAAAAGAAGGAAAATAATACCTATCGTTCAGAGAATAGTGAAAATTAGATGGGGGAAATTTCCTATTCTCCACAGGATTCTATCGCATTAAGCTGCCTATACAAATCAATAATTGACCATAACGTTGTGGCAAAAAACATTCGTTAGATACATTCACTGCTAACCCAGTCGCCTGAACCTATGTACACCTAATACTTGTCTCGTAATAATGTGATTTGTAACTAAAACATGTTTTGGTTTGTAGGTATAAATAATTTATTATAACGTCTCGACTAATTAGTAAAACTCACATATTGACGTCAATATAATACCTACAATTAAATTAAACGTATAGCTATAGCTAGTTGAAAACGTCAACCGTAAATTAGTTCAATTTCATTAAAATTTAAACCATAATAATATTCGTTAGAATTAATTTATTTGCCATATTGCTAATCAATATGAACTAACTACAATAATGTATATATGAAATATGTATGTATACTGTATATAGAGAAAAAAATAACATAAAAGGACATAATTTATGTGCTGGTTGGGTCAATATTTCGGTGAGGAATTTTAAGGTGGGTTTGTAATTATTATATAGAAGATTATTCCTAAATTCTAAAAACAATTAAGAGGGTATTTATTTTAATTTTTACAGACTCCTGGCTAATAAAATATTGAATAAACAAAATAAAAATGTTCTAATTTATAATAAATTCCTGGCTCTGGTTTTGAATATAAATTCAGATTTTACAATTGCCCATACAATAACAATTCCATAACATACATGATATTTTTCAATATAATATTTACTTGAATATAAAATATAAAAATAAAAAATAAATTAATAGTCGTAATAATTTTGCATATGATATAATATTTTTAACTATATGTATTTTTGATACGTAAGTATGCAGGCATGCATTTTTACATTAATGAATAAATTATTTTTAACAAGAATTCATCGCATAAAACTACGTGTTAAATATGATGTTTTAGAAATATAATGTATCCATCAGCGACAGCGTTACTATTTTATACAATATACGATATATATATTTAAAAAAAAAATCTTTTGGACAATGTATAGACCTGTGGCTACTTCAATCCCGGCATTTTTCCCGGGTTAGCTTAAACTTGCCGAGAACTCCTAAAATACGGGTAGCGTTTTAAAATATCATTTGGCCAATTTTATGACCGGTTTAAACGGGTAGGAAATCCTGATTTACATCGGTCATCTATTCGGTAATCCAGTGTGATTTACACCCACAAGTTGAAAACACTATAAAACTTTTATCCGTAATTGATTTATTCACAAAAAAAAAAACTCGCTTATACTACCACTGACTAACGACTTCTTGGCTGGAACTTTTTCCTATTATTAATATTTTTCGCGCCTCTGTTTCTCTATTATCCTTTAAATTGTGCGTTTAAAAGATAAATTGTGATAATGGTTCAGAATATTTTCTGCGCGGTCTTAAATCCACCGTACAGTTTTACAAAGAACATTGACGGGTCTTGTCAAACAAGGACTGTGTAATGATATTTATGGCTACTAACGAAATTTTTTTGTTGAACGATTGTGTAGGATTTATCTGCACTAAATAGAATATTTAATTCCTGTCCCTTTACCACATACTTACATAAATGTGACAGAAATTGACGCAACAAAAAATAGTTCTGAAAGAAACTATCGCATTCTATTACTTGTGTGAGTTATGTATTGTAAATTTCACTTTAAGGAGCAGATTACACTACACATAATTACATGGACAATTTAAAATAATTTGTTTTTGGAAAAAAAAATAATACATAACTATTTATATACATGATAATATTTAACCAAACCGAACTTAATCGTATAATCTTAGTTCACCGACGACAGTTTGAAAAAAAAAATGTAAATACGATTACATACATAGTTGAATACTCTATTAAATATAGAGTCTAGATTATAGTCATGTAAGTTTAAATTCAAATATTATTTGACCCGTGTTCTTAGTTTATTTTAAATTGCATTGTTATTACTTATTAAAGGTGCTTTTCTAGTGTAAACATAGAACAATGTTTTCCAAAATGTTCACACCATTTCTGTAACGGATGTCCCGGGGGAATGAAAAAAATAAATACAAGTTACAAAAGTTTGTTGCACTACCACAGTATAGTAAGTATGCGTCAATTGAACTTTCATTCCGCACAGTCTGATACGTGAAAATACCGAAAAACTATTCAGTTATCAGAAATATCAAGATAAAATAGAAATAAATAAAGCATTCATTGTGACGTTTTTCTAAATTATATTTAAAATCATAATACACAGAGTGTACTTGTCTTTGTTCGTCTACGAGTTTTTAAACTCGATAACAATAATTTATTCGAATAGGTACATTAATAATAATAATAATAATAATAATATATTAACTAAATGAACGTGATTCCGGAGAATCTGTCGTAATGGTAAACTCTGCAGAAAATAGTTTTAACAGTATAATGATTGATAACGTATACATTAAAATTGTGCTTTAATTTTCTATAATTTCAAATAACAATAATATTTTATTTTTTTTTTTTTTATAATTTATGGTACAGCTTCAACTACTAAGGTTATTAGATTGCAACAAAAATGAAAGTTTGTAGTTAAATATTCATACAATGGTTTTTTAAATTACTTTTACATACCTATGAATTTGTTTTTGTTACATATAAATTTACAATAGATCCTTAAATTAGGTTGTACATGTCAATTTGTGTAAGGAATCAAATTATTTTGTTGTCGTTGTCATTGGTTGGGCTGAGGGCTTCGTAGAGGTTATCGAATAATTCTAGTCTTTTCCTGGTATCTGTATGGTTACGAAATTGGACGAGGAGGTGCTTGACTGTGAGAGGTTCTCCGCAGGTTTCACACATTGCAGGTTCTTCTCGGCACATAACATGTCCATGGGACATCTTAGAGTAACCAATTCATAGTATGTTGATAACTACTTCATCTTTGCGATTAGAGGTATGGGGTTTGGGCCAGTATACGGTAGTATTTTTATTTCTTTAAATTTATTATTGGGTGTAAGCCGCCATTCGGATTCCCATAGATTGGTACAAAAGGTGCTAAAAATAATATTATTATACTGTATAAGGGAGAACAGTTTAGAATAGAATTTGAATCAAGTCAAATATTTTTAATAACATTTTTTTTCAAGACAATCATATTTTAATGAGCTTAACTGATTTATAGAATATTAATTATTTATAGACTAACTAACGAACAGGAATATTAAAATAAATAAGAAATCTATACGATTTTAATTGTATGGTTGAAACATAGCAATCGCAATATAATAGAGAATTATGAAGAAAAAAAAGATGAAATTATATAAAAAATTATCTGCATTTCACACAATGATTATGTGAATATCATTTGTATTAATTTTCGGATTATATTTAATACGTTTAATACTTATCTGCTGTGATAAATCGCTTAAGGATATTTAACTGTCTTAACATTTTAAAATAATGATACGAAAACAGTACATTTAACTAGATTTTACATACTACCATAAACACATATAGCCGTTAGTATTTTATAAGGTCTATATTAAACTTAACTGCAGTAAATCTTTGATAAAATTATTCAATTGAGAAATATATTAATGTTAACATTTAAACAATGGGTTGACTCTAAAATAAGAACAAAGCCATAAATTCTCATTTTCCCTATACAATGTACCATCTGAGATCGTAATTTTCGGTTTGTCTAATGTGTGATAAAAATTAATCGTTTGGACAGTAGCCAATGAAAATTAAATTTACGTTCTAGCGTCACAAATTGTGTAGTTTAACGGAGAAATGCTTCATAGTGTAAACTTTTGTGTCACGAATTTTTAAAAATAAAAATACAAATTTAAAGCTCACGTACACAAATCGTCGCTAATGACTAACCCATTTAGGAGGAACGTTCTCATTTGCGTGAAAAAATAGGGTGCAGGATCTGCGTTCCACCTCTTTTAAAAATACATTTAGCTTTTGGCAAATGTGTATGTATTTTATATATGTATATTATATAATATATACTATTGCGTTAAATGTGAAGCCAGTAAAACGATGCTGTGTAAATTAGTTACATTATAAGTGCATAATTTAACCAGTATTTTTTATGCAAACTCTTTTTATCATTAACTACCAATCTCCGTGGATTTTTATTATTTATTGCTGAACAGTTTAAAAATACATTTTGTTTTTGTGTTTATTACATTTAGATTCTAAGCATATCAAACAGCTCAAAAATCTATCGGTTTTACAAAAATTTTGGTTTTTTTTGTGTGTTAACCATAAACACGAGTTTTAAAAGTGCTTCGCAAAGTTATATTATTATCATAATCCTGCTACTGTGTATAGTTTTTTAAGTGCACTTGATCTAAAATTGAACAATCGATTACTTGCTATTGAAATTTATTATAGTTCCGGAAGTTTGTTTATTTAAAATTTAAATGATAAATACATTTACATATATGTTACGTATAATAATTTACGATATTGTTGTTTAATGGACATATTTTATTTGTATGTTACATGTTTATA
Organism: Rhopalosiphum maidis; assembly: GCF_003676215.2. Classification (NCBI taxonomy): domain Eukaryota; kingdom Metazoa; phylum Arthropoda; class Insecta; order Hemiptera; family Aphididae; genus Rhopalosiphum; species Rhopalosiphum maidis. Next base: position 26,014,924 of record NC_040877.1, on the reverse strand, counting down.
ACCATACATATTGATCGTTTTTTGAAAACTGTTTTGGACATTTTACATTTCTTAGTACTCGTATGATATGCATTTTTGTATACCTAAGCAGTTTGTTTTGAGCAGCCCTGATTTTTTTTAAAAGTATTTTTCCATTTCACTTGTTAGAATTAACGATTTATTGAAGTATAATAAAAAAATATATCGTTTCAGTTTTTCATTCACATTGCACTTCAGGCGTATAATATTCATTTTTATATAGAATTGTTATTTATTTGGGTATGATACGATAAGGTATAATAATTGACAATAATCACATAATCAATTATTGCACATTAAACCGATTTTTGAACAGAAAATAATTTCATATTTCATATAATACATTTTTAAACGCACATATTTTTAGTCATACACATATCGAAACGTCTAATAGCGATAAACTGTTGATTATAGTAATTAATTATAAATAGAAAATATTTATATTTTATAGTATAAAATCGAAAAATTAGACAACATATTTTGTTGTGATCATAATTACATAATACAGATAATTTTCAAATAAATACGGCATTGAAATTGAAGGTTTTTCAACACCCAAATAACCCCCCCTCCCCGGCAAAACCACTGAAATCTACAAAACAAGCCCATTCGTACGATTTCGTTAATATAATATTGTTCATTTAACTTATCACAGTATGCACGACATGGCGTAATAATACCATAATAGATGTACGGCACGCATATGCGTATTTTATTGTATATTATTTTATTTATTCATTATCTTTGCTCGGCGACTAGCTACACTCGCGTGAATGTTCCTTTGCTGTTGTTGAGCGATAAACCGTTCCGAACGGGCCTAACATTGTTAAGTCTGGAAACAAGTTATGTGTGTATGTATATATATAATGTATGTTCAAGCCTACTCAATGCAAAAGGAAATGCGTTGTGCAACGGGCATATGGTTCTGAGGTGAGGGAGATGGTGGTGGTGGGAAGATGCAGAAAAAAAGGAAAAAAGACACACGGGAGTTGTTTAATTTAGCGTGGGGGCTACGAACTATGGCGGTGTGGGGAGGGAGTACGAGAACACACCATATTGCACTATGTGTTCTGAATACGCTATACGTTGGCTGTAGAAAATGCGACGTTAATGCGGTACTTTCTCTTCTACTACTACAGTCACCGTTGCCGACGTCCCACCACTGCCACCGCCTCACGAGTTGTCCACCCCCTCACGCCCAACGCAGACAGAAAGAATCTCTGACACTGCGAAGCTCTAAAGTTCTCATCTCTTCATCCCTAACCGCGTGTTTGCTCGTTTGTCCGACTGCTGAACCCACTCAGCTAACGTTTTCATTTTCCATTCTACTTAGGTACAACCATTTACAGAATGAAATTTAAATTAACCAACATTTTGTTTTTAATCCTAAAATTTTGAGGCACTTGCAATTATATACACTTACATAAAACAACTCGTATGATTAAACTGTGTTTTTTCGTTAGTTTTTAATTAACACATAGACAACGTAATGGTCATTCGCGTAATATATCGCTTGCCTCGTGTTGTGTATATTAAACATAATAGTATACATTTAATTACTATAACACATTCATATGAAAATATGTTATACGAATAAAAATATTATAACCGTTGCAGATAACATTCAATACTAAATGATATATAACATGATTTTACTGACTAGAGACTATTGTGAATAGTTGTTATCCTAACACGGTTCTGTTATTTACTCGTATATTTACAATGTAAACGTAGCAAGACGGAACAATTATAAATTATGCTATTTTATACCAATAAATATTAGTCAATGATTTCGATACAACGAACTTTTGAGTTTTAAACATATTTTAAAAGTCTTAATCGTTATACTTACAGTAGACAATTAACCGTGATTAAGCACTTTATTTTAATCTCTTTAAAGTTTTATTAAGAACCAATATTGTAATTTGTCAATAACGATAGATATTCGATATTATGAGTTTATTGTAGTTAAAATTGTATGGTGTATATTATATTATAACATTTAAAACATATTTTCATAGATAATAATATTTTGACTAGTGTTGACGTTTTGTACTTAGTTATTAATTTATAACTATACTAATGCTAGAACGAGACCTAACCTGAGTATATTTTGGGATTATTTTTTGTTGTAGACGATTATAATAATACTGTGTAATAAATTTAAAAACACCCTCCACAAAGGTAAATACATTTTTGAAAATGTTAAATTTTTATTTTTTTTAATTAATACAAACTTGACAACGAAGTTCGCAGCTTTAGTGAATAATGACATATCTACAGTATACTATAATACGGATAATTTAAGACTTAATCACTTATATATTATAATCTATAATATTTATAGAAAATATAATGATTCTAAAACAAATTAATTATGAAAACTTATGTTAATGTTTTAAATAATTTAATATCAGTTTAAATGTATATATATGAAATATACTCTTTTGTATGTTTTAATTTATTTTTTTAAGTAGGTAGATAGTGTTATAAGCATACAATTTTGACTAGCCTCGAGTATTATGTCATAAACTCAGCATTGATTGTACATTGTAAATATTCAATTATTATTTAATTTCACTCATATATGTATATTGTGTATATGTGTTGGATTTCGTTATTATTGCATTGCAGTTGTGTCGTTAAACCTCCTTTATAATACGGATATCCGAATTTGGGATGGTTTTACGTGCGTAGTATTTTTTTTACCCAGTTAAGTTAATGCGAACGTTTCCATACTCTTCTATGCTCGCTTTTCTACGATATATCCGATTTTATGGTCCAAGTGGTTTCAATATTCAATAACCAATAGTGTTAGAGATATTTTGTGCCCTTTTGAGAAACCAATTACACCAAACAGATAATTCCTTCCCACTACCTACCTATAATATTTAGAAGTACCATTTTGAGGGTATTTATACGGTTAATACATTGACTATGGTTTAAATTTTATAGTCAATTAAACTAATTGTGGTCAAGTAGTCGTTATAAATTAAACATTAGATTGTTGTATAGAATATCAATAAAATTGTTTAATATTAAAAATTGTATTAGCTTGAGATACCATTTTTTAAGATAATTTCAATCAACCATCTGCAAGACTAATTTATAAAATATTTATAATACATTGTATAAAAATGTGTATAATATGCAGTCATAATTATTGTGAGTCTCTACAAATTAAACATGTTTATTTATATTTTCTGAGCTTATAAAAATTATACATATCAAGTTATTTCATACTATATTTTTTTTTACATAAAAATAAAAATAGATTAAATATTTATCACTGAACTATATCAACACATTCCACAACCAACGGCCATACGACCTAGTGGGTCAAGATATAACCACTAAATAAAAACCTAAGTTAAAATAGTAAAATAAGATCTACATTATTGCAAAATGATTTTTGTTCCATTTAAATCTAGTCTAGTTATTCGTATAGTACTTTAATCGTTTCTTCTGATATTGTTATAGGATTATTGAAGGTAAAATGCGCAATAGTTTGTATAAAAAAAACTTATAATTCACAAAAAAATATTATCAATAATCTTATGACATTAACGTTATTACAATATTTATTGACTTTTTCCATTTCAATTCCTTTTCAAGATTAGATGCGTTTAACTCATACATACACCATAGCTGGCACATTACCTATACATTTTATACCTTTAAAAATGTATACTGCTATCGAAATAATTATCATAACAACTAATAATCGAGCTGTACAATCTTATTGATGAGCTATCGTAGTTTATACTAGAATCTAATATAAAAAAAAAACCTAATGTAATAACTTGTAAAAACAAAATGTATTTCCTCATTAATATACCAAAAATATTAAATTATTGACTTAGAATACATATTAAATAGAATTATGTACTCTTAAAATTATAATAAGTATATTATAAGCAATTATATAGGTACTCAAAAACAAATAAATAAATATATAAATATATGAATTGTGTATATTACTGAATTTTGGCAAGCAATTTGCAAATATTAAACTAGATACAAGATCGAAGATAATGTTTTGTAGCAATGCAGCAAAATTAATTAGTGATTGGACATGAAATATATACACGGAAGTATGAAACGATATTGAATGAAAATTTGTTTATATTCAGCTGTTATAAAAAAAAAAAAATAATAATAATGCAATGAAAAATATAATAATAACGAATTTAAGGCTATTAATATATTCATAATAATATAATATATCATACTATATTAAATAAAATACAAAGAATGTGGTTTTTTTTTTGATATTTTTAAAATTTTATAAATAATTTAATGATACATACCATTTTGTATACATTTCATAAGCTATATTATATATATATATATATTGTATTTTAAAAAACATTATGACTAAAATAAGTGCTCATACATAAATTATATTTAAAATGCACAACCATTATAAAATACTACATAATTAGTCCTGTCAAAATGATTAGGCACACATTTTACTTCAATTAGAATTAATTTTTTTTTTTTTTTTTATTAAAACTTTCATTTTGTTTTCCAAAAGCACACATTCGTTATAACTTAAAATGGCGATGAAAATAATATATAGGTAAAATCATTAGTAATTTTTTTTTCGATTGTACATTTTAGCTAACGTACCAATTTCTGTATGTATTTTTTATTTTTTTTTTTTTTTAATTTACTGAATGTAAAGTATTTTGATATGTTGGCTTATGGAAAATAATAAATTATCTAACTACGATTTTTTTTAATAATTTTATAACTTCTAATTATGTACTAGAAAATTGGTTTCAGTTTTTATAGGTACATTCAGAAAACTGTTTTGTTTTAGTTTACGACATTTGTCTAAAGCTAGTTATTATGTACCTGAAATTGAAATAAGATGTTTCATATACAATTTTTATAAAATGTATTACTAAGACAAACCATGGACAGTATTTAACAAATAATCACATTAAATTATATATGACCATGTACAACAATGTTGTTTTCTAACTTCTAAGTAAACGAAGTTGACTACGTGCTACGTAGTTGTTTAAATATTAATTTTTCTTATTTACTTAATCTTACAAAAGCTATATTATGTGCAGTCTTAATTAATATATTGTTTTATCATTTTACCTGGTAGATTACTGGTAGATACTTTTAAAATAATATAACAAATTATTCATTATTTGTATTTTTAAATTTCAAAAAACAAAAATTAAAAATTCCAAGTCTAGTTATTATGAAAAATGTACTATATATAATTATAACCTAAGTAAAAGTTTTATACTTTATTTTTTTACAGTTATTTTTCAAATTATAACAAATCCACAAATAGTGTAAGAGGATAAAAAGGATGAATTATTATTTTTTATCTGAAATAAGTCCAAAGACCTTAAAATTCGAATTTTAAATATTCACAAAACATTAACAATAAACATTGGCTTTACGTTAAACTTTTTTTCTTGTGATATGGAATCTTATATTATATTTTCAAATCGTATGTTTTGTTAACATTAAAACACAATATGAATTTTTAATTAGGTACAAAATATTTTTAAGTGCTTGTGATTTTGACGGATTTTGTAAAATATTGAACTTAAAAGTTTATATGAAAAAAAATCGTTACTTTATACTTTCGTTATTTTTTAATTATGGTATAGCAACTTATAAGGAACCTTGTATTAAATTATTAAGATTTTTTTATTTTGAAACAAAAATGTTATAACATTATTTTATTTTTATTTTGAAAAGTGCTTTTTTTACTAAAGTACCTACTAAATCCAATTTTCTACAAAAAACTATCATTCACCATATCGACGTCGAAAATCAGAATATTTTTATTACGCCTAAATGTGACGTTAGACACACAAAAAAACCATTGTAAAACCATTATATAAATTCGCTCCACTCACAATCTAAAATTAATATAAATTGATTAGTCATTCCTCAATTTAGAATTTTGATTGGTATCTGGTATTTATAAGACAAAACACTTATTTTCTATATGACCTATTATTATGCGACACAGACAGTATAATAATGAGTTTAAATTTATTCATTTATCGATTAAGTGTACCTATATTATCATATCCTATTATGGATATAAAGTTTTTTATGATTTCTTTTTTATTGTTTTAATTTAAATTTTTGAAACTTTTAATGAATCATTATATTTTTTTTTTTTTTTTATTGTAATTTATTTGCGATTTTTTAATTTTATTCATCTACATATATTTTTGTATAGACGTTTAATGTTAGTGAAACAGCAGGTTGTTAAATGAAAAATTCTATTATATAAATAGAAACAGAAAATAAATTATATTTAACTTTGCTACCGCGACTTAGTTTAATTAATTAAATAAAAACAAAAAAATATAGAACCACACATTTTTAGATGTGATATTATAAATATGTACTGATATTAGGTTTTTGAATATTATATTAAATGGTTTAAATTATACCTTCTAATGTATAAATATATATATATATATATATATATATATATACACTTCATATATTATTTATGTAATGTACTCGTAGTATAATTATTCTTTTCAATTCAATAAAAATCAAAATACTTATTTAAATATTACATTAATAATATATACTTGTGTCGACAAGATTTTTTTAAAAATGCAATGTGTATATTTTTTAAAAATATATGTGTATATATTTTTATTTGAAACACTAAGAAATACATTCAGTTATTTTAATCAAAATTTTAAACTAAACACGATTTGTTTTTGAGTTAAAATCATCTAATTTATATCCATACAATATAACATTGTACATTAAATATAATTAATTATTTTTTCATTTTATTTCAAGAAGTTTGCACGTTCATTTTAAAAGTAAATAATATGAGTCATAAACATTCACTCCCTGCAAAAATTATAATAAATTATTTTTTATTATTAATTCGGGCCACTTAAGTCTCATACATACAAAGTTTTATTTATGATCTTAGATTGTAATTTTATTATATATAAAAAAAAAAAAAGTTTTTGTATTAAAATGTACCACGAAAAACCTTTTTTTTTTTTACTATGTACACCTCTAAAACATCTGATGCAATCCCTTAAGAACTGTAGACGAGCTAATAATTGCAGTTCACATAAATTTATTCCATTTGTAAGTCAATTAGTGGCTACACACATATTTTTTAATTACAAAAACAATATTTTCATAATTCACTTTAGCCGGAGTTTGCATTTATTCTGGTTTTTTCTCTATTCCCCGTCTCTTCACCCGTTCTATTACGCAATTCGCCCGGCTGACACTAATAATTTGTGTTTACACAAGACGCGCTAAAAACGCCCTTACAACGCGGTCGCAAAATAAACACATGCATGCGCGCTTGTACATCCGTCCACATGATAACCCATGGTTATAAATTATTCAGCACAGCACTCTTGGTTATGTCGCATTTATGCAAATATCCAAAAGTTTTTAATTTTCATAGCTGCGACGAACATTTTATTGATAAAGTCCCTTAATTTGGCTAATACGTATACAACTACATATGTTAAGGTAGTGATTTATATCGGTGGCGCTAAATATATGTCTTGAAATAATTGAAATAGAGGTCGTTCGACGACGATTGCTTAAGACTTTATTCACTTCTCAAAATATTACGCAATGTTCAACGCGTTTAACAACTATTTTCTGCTCGTTGAACAATAATTTTCGTGTTTCTTTAAAAATTAATCGTTTAGTGAACTATTGTGTATACATTAAGCTCGTTAATCGTTAATCAAATATCCATTATTAGATACTATAATAGGTAATAATGAATAATGATACTAATCGTTTTTTTGATACGATTTCTATGATAAAATAATATGGAAACTACTTACTATATTATTCCTGTTTCTCATCGTTGGTATTTTTTTTTTTATTTTCTATAAATAACATTTATGTTTTATTTTTGCAAAAAGTCTTAAAATATAATCATCACTAAATATAATAAATGTATTTACCAACTGAAAAATTAAATTTCGAAGCACCGTGGGAATGTTTATGAGGGACAACCATTTCAATTGTCACTAAATATTAGCCATAGATTTCCATGTAAATTAAAAGGGGGTTTTTACCCAAAATATGAACACAATAGTTATACAACATTGCAAAAAAAAAAAAAAAAAAGGAAACACAATTTAACAAAATATATTTATATTTACCAACAATATATAATAATAATAATATATACCTACATTGTATATTGTATTATATAAATATTTTTTAACATAGTATAAAATAATAATACAGTGCAGTGTTATTTCATTCAGGTAGATGCACCCTATTATTTTAACACCGGAATACTCTTGTTCTTTTGAAATTTTTAACAATAGGTCATATCTCTTACTGCCCTTTGTCTCACGTTTTCCGCCTCTTTATATTTTTACGGACATAGGTAGCCCATTGATATTTTTCCACCACCAACGCGTGTGATTCTATTCTTTATTTGTGTGTTTAACTACCAAAATTAACTCAACACAAAGTTGCGATGTCCTTTGATAAATCTTGCACAACAGTGAAAGTTTAAACTTAATAGGTAGTTGTCTTGACGGATATACGAGAAATTAAAATTAAAATCTCGTTGAAAACATTTTTTTTTTTTTAAGGTGTCTACCCATTAATTTAGTATGACTTAATTGGATTAAAATAGCATTTATCAATACCAATTTTTGAATAATTCTATTAAATCTAATGTTATTAACTTTGTATTGATACTAACGCTGCATTGAATTATTCAATATGTATGCATAACACATTGTATCAAATGATAAAATTATACTATGCATATAATTCACTTATGACATACAAATTCAATTTGCACGTTGAACATGTCCGTTTTTATTTTAAATAAAAAATAACCTGGATTAATTTTAATTATTATAATTTAATAAAAATTATAAATAAAACTTTTAAGAATATCATAGGCAGATTAGTATTATAGTATTATATTTTGTTTTTATTAATAGTTTATCTACGTATATAGTGTATATACTGTGAACTACAGTAATACAAACTATTCTATACATTTCCACAGAAAATACCTAAAATATATCACGTGCATACGTCGTAATAATTTATAAAATATGATTCTCGAGTAGGATTTTATATTTTTACTCGTTACAGTTTGATTCAGATTGAATTTCTATGTATTAAGTTGTTCTTATTTCTATTTAATAACTTTATAGTATAAATTTAGTAATTTAAACCTATTTAAATCTATTGATTTCAAATTAACAACAATATTTACCGTATTTAATTTAATACTCCCACTATACTATTTCTACATATAAATATTATAATTAATCATTCACTATTTTTAATAAAAATATTAAACCATACATATACCTACATTATATTATATTATTCTTATTCATTTTAAAATAAAATATAATTGACAACTATAAATGATTTTTTTTTTTTTTTTATCGAAAATGTTACTATTGATATTGTCTAAAATAAATCATTATCCAAACTTATTCAAGAATATTCAAAATATTCAATGGAATAACTTTACACCATAATACTAACGTGTTTTGGGAATTATCGAAGTCTATTCTTAGAAACTGGATACACATGATTTATTCCTAATATACTTATATACTTACGGCAACCCAGGGATATAAGACGACCCACTTACAGTGTAAATATTACATAGTGTAGTAAATATTTGCACATGTTATTCACCATAACCTATCCTATTGACCGTTGTACATACATGATTTCCATTTGTATACATAGAAACCGTTTTAGTATATACAGCAAAACTTATGCTAACATAACCCTTTCTAAACGTCAATGGTTATTATTATTACTATTCTCTTTTATCTTAATTTGTTACCTATATACATTGATTGTATGACGCACCATGAAAAAGGTTACTGTTATTAAAAGAATCCATTTTCTTTACAAGGTACAGCTGATATAGGTGACATTTATGTTGCGTTGAATTTCGTGATTTTAAAAAAAAAGTTCATTATAAATTTAGTTAATAAATTCATACTTATCTATAACAAAAATTTCAAGAATAGTATATTATTGAATCAGTATGTCACGGATACCAAATTTTTTAATTGAGCTCTTTTAAGTTTTTTATTCATGTCAACATTTTTTTTGTTTTACTTTATCTAACCCAACTGAACTCATTTGATTATAATTCATCAATCATTATAATATAATTGATAACTGATAAATTAATTTATCTTTTATTTTTTAGCAATTGTAATTTTAAAATATTTAAAATATATTTTATTTTGTGTGTAATAAAATTAAACACTTGATAAATGGTATTTATTTTATATTATTTATCGACACGCAAAGTTTTTATGGGTCTATGAAATAACTACATATTATTAGTATATTACACACAGAAGAATTTTTCATTTTTATATGTTATTAAATAGTTTTCATAATTAAAAAAAATTACAATTATTCAACTTTACCTTAAAATTAAATTGTATCCATCTGAAATAGGTACACCATGTAATTTATGTATTGAAATTATTTTCGGAGCTATTACTTATTACTGGTAAAGTCATAAAATTATCGTATATTGACTAATATTCAATAAATTTGTGTAAATCAAAAATTTAAATTGTGATACTCGAAAAAATGTATACTTTTATTATAACTTTATTAGCCATATTTTAGTAATAAATATTTAATCAAGTTCAATAGCTTTTTGGTATAAGTATTTTCTGTTTAGAATGAAAAAGTACTGTTTTTCACTGAGAGATGATATTTTTTTATTTATTTACATAGGTAGTTAATATTGCATCTTTAGAGTAGATGAATAATGTAGATATATATTGATATCATAGTATTAATCTGGCACTAGCTAATACTTTTTATGGTGCTCAGTACTCACTTATTCACATGCTTATACAAATGTGAGTATAAATTAAACAGGTTATTTTTTATTTATAATATTCTCATAGTTATTCATCGATGAACATATATTATCCATTTCCAATGAATAATGTTGGGATTTAATGTTTGGAATTATCAGTGTTGTGTTAGGAAATTAAAATTTGTCATTAGAATAAATCTTAATGATGAGAATATAATATCGCTTTTTTAAATACAATTTTTCATTTATAACTTACTGTTCATCTAATGTTGGAATACAGTTTAAAATCACTATATTATTTTTCCTTGAATAATTTGGAATAAACAAAGTACTGCAATACTGTGGTTATTCAGTAGTATATATAATCAACATTTACTTAGAATCTCATTTCCGGAAGAATGCTATCGTGAAAATAAAACAGTTACAACATCCGGGCAGTCAGGAAATTCGTAGTATAATTCGCTTGTCTGTCCATTTTTTCGACGGGATAAGTAAAACACTTTGTCGATCTATAATAAAATCCAAATATTTTTTAAAAAAAAGTGGACAGCTTTTAATTCACATAAAATTCGTTTATACATTTACAGAGTTTCTATAAAAAAAAATACTTTTTAGAAAATGTATTGAGTTTATATATTTTAATGGAAATTATATACATAAAATATTTAAATTATACATTATACGTGATAACCTATATATAAGCTTAATTACCGTCTATTGGTATTTAAACTAAATAAATAAATCTGTAAAAAAATTGTTACCATTTTATAAAAAAAAAAAAACCAGATTTATTCGTTTTTTATATTATATCAAATGCAGTAAAGATATTAAATAATAAACGTTATGGTTTTTTTTTTATTTTTATTATTGATCTTAAATTAACATCGACAGCATCGGCCATTAGTTTTAATATTAATTACAATTTTTGTTATTTTAGTTATGGTTTTTTATTTACTTAACTTAATAACATAAGTATATTATAGATTTTTCTTTGTATAACCATAGGTATATATAAACTACTATGCACAAATTAAAAATATATAGGTAGACAAATAAACAAATAATACAAACTGAGCATGGTTCACATAAGATATAGAATGTATGTAATTAAACATGAATTAGTTTAATTTCAGTTTTAAAATGTGGTTATTTTGTGACTTTTTTCGGTAATTCGTGTTTTTGAAGAATAGTAGTAGAGTTGAAATTCTACCTTTAACGAAGAATTGATAAATACTTATTAGAGAACAGTCATATTTATATTATCTCAAGGTTAATTAAAACCATATATTTCATAACTAAATATTATTGACACAATGTTCATCATATTATTTTAATATAAATGTTTAACAGTTAAGCTAAACAGTTATTTATCATGATTTTTCTTTAAAAAATTATGTAACACGTTCGTTGGCCTTCATATAATGAGATACACTCGAAGAAATTCACAATTTTCATAAATCCGAGTATTTAGATATTTAACTTCGCACCCAAGTGAACTCGCCCGAATAACAATCGAAGTATGAACTTTGCTTTGAATTTATACTGTGGTATGGTTATTGCGGGTAAAAAACTTTCGACAGCATTTTTCTCTTACTTTAAAGATAACCAACATAAAAAAAAAATAATGCGATTTCAAAATCCTTTGAAAAACAAATATGAGGGTTGTGGAAGACAATGGATTTCATTCTGATTCCTGAAAACACTCGAACCGGAACAAACGTGGTCAATTTGTCTTAGAAAGCTAAGATCAACTTTTCATAGTTAACAAAAAAATTATGTTTTGTTCGTTGTAAGTGTGTTTGACAGATATTCTTCGGACAATTTGAAATAAGTAATTTAAGTGGTCTGGTGGGTCAAACATTCATGGTATATTTTTAAATACGTATTTTAGTTTTTATTTTATTTTATTTTTTTATTTTAATTATAAACGAATTAAAGATAATTTTACAATTTATTAGGTTATTTGTAATTATTAAATTAATATACTAAGTTTTTTGAACGGTAAATCATATATATTAAACCAAAATATATACAATATAATATACAGATATAGTCTAGATATTTGAGTATTTAGTTCAACTATAATACATTGAACTTAATTACCTGTAGTTTCATAAATGTACAAGATATAATAACTACCTAGCTCAAAACTAAACTCTCAGCTTATAATTCGCTTTACAGGAATATTCGAACGGTTGCATAAATTAATTTCAAAACATTAGACATATTTTACTCCATGTATTTCTGGGGTCCTTCGCCAGTACATTCTATGTCTGACATTATGGGGTCCACACATATCCTCCGCTCAATTCCCGTAATCTTATCATCTTCAAACACCAAGAAATAAGGAACCGTTTTTCATTCCAACCATTGTAGGAACTGAAAGGATAAGTTTCGTGTTTGGTGGCGCGAGAAAGGAAAATAAATTTACTCACTACCCCAAGCATATGGTATATCCCTTTTCAGATGCTGTACATGTGGTAATGGAGCGGTAGCTATGAAGGTGTGTGAGAAAAGCAGCAATTTAATGAATAGTGCTGATAAGATCACGGTCCAAAACTGCGTTTATCAGTGGGAAATACGGGTCCTGTATACTTCCATGACCGGTTTCTCAACTAAAAGTCCAATCTGTATATTATGTAGATGATCACAGTAGATAGTTGATATTACTGTTAAAATCGAATTTAAAATGTCTATGTACCCTGTATACTTGGGAAACACTTAACATAAACATTTAATATTGAGAAAAGTTTATTCGTGTAACAAAATTCGTTGTTCTGAAGTAAGTAAATGGTAGACTTACATTTACTATGTAAAAAAACTTAAAAACTTTTTTAAAATATAATTTATTTGGCCGTTGATATTGAATAGTATATGTATATTGTATATACTATATTATACATATATAAATTCGGTCAACGAATGTAAATAAGCAAAATGTTAAGAAATCATTTTAGATATGTAGAATTTTTAAAGAAATGTTTGAGATTTGTTTTTAACAATGTATAGTGTGGATTTCCACGATAATTACCAATCTTTCAAGAGTTGATTCAAACATAGTTCTTAAACATGATGATAATTTTTCAATTTACATTCACGACGTTTTCCTTTTTTGTTTTACATTTACCGTTAACACGGTCCCCAGAGAGGGGATTTTCGCATAACAGATCTACGTGTTTTGCATCTGTGACCGAATTTGTCTATACTATTTTTTCATGAATGTAAAAACAACGCAAGTTAAGATTTATTCCGAAATCAAACATTTTGAAATCAAAATAAATTTATATTCACCACAAATGGCCCTAAAACAGTATTATGTACGGATACCATTTTTATGTTTAATAATAATAAAAAAAAAAATATTGTTAGAACTTCAGCTAAGTGCTTTTTTTTCAATTTACACAGCCGTTTTTTAATAGTATAAAACTGCGAGTATAATTTAAGTTTATACTTTTTATCATTTTATTTATTTAATCCCACGAGTGATTGTACATTTTGTGTAAAAATGTGAAGACGATAATAATTATATCTTGATAATTATATTATAACTTATTTTATGAATAACCATTTATTTAAGTATAAATATTAATAAATAATAAAATATTGTACTTATTCTAAACATATTTATATTTTAAATCATTTAAATGTTAATCCGTTTATATACGTCGCATAACAAATAAAATAATCCTTTTTTCAATTTGTATTTAATAAAATATACTGTAGCATAATAATAATTGTACGTGTTGTATAAAATGTATAATAAGTATTTTAAATATTTTATTTGATTATAGTACAATATATATTACGCATGGATTTATGTTGATAATTCAAATATACCTAATTCTGTACTGCAGATATTATTCAAAGCTTTTGAATAGGTACTACTTTTGGTATTCCAGAAAATCAATAAGTTTACTATATTGAAATATAAAAAAAATGCATTTTTTATTGTATTCTACACGATGCACTAAAGTTCAAATATTTTACGAGAGACTATATCTGTCAACTTGAGTTTTTTTTCTCCTCATAAATATATATTTATGCGTTTAATATATACAATATACATGTAATGTATGTGTTTAATTTTAACGAAATAATTTGCTATGAATTATAATTTATGTAGCGCTTTATTGTTACGTATCGAATTATGTATATAAATATTGCATCAATATTAATGAATGATTAAAATTACTAAATTGAGCTATAATATTAATTTTCAGAAAACTAAAGTATGCGGTGTATTTTAAGATATAAAGATATTTATTTATGACTTTTCTTGAATATTTAAAAATGTTTTGAAAACTTTTTGATTCCGCTTGTAAGAACCACAAAAAAAAACATATTGCTAAAGTACAGCAGGTTTTTTGTGAGCTCTCGCTCGTTTCAACTAGATGTGTATTGTGTATATACATATTTTTCTATGCTATCCACCGGTAAAGGTTTAATATTTTAAAAGAAGCAAAAGTTGAAGAATTTTACCCCGCAAAATAAATGTATTATTACGATGATGTTTATGGTCAGTGTGCATTATATGTGGTGGTGTCAGATGCTGTTGATGGAGCTCGGATGTGGTTGATAGCCTATATGGATTTTAATTAAAAACATATTAATAAAACCACAATTTTTTTTTATGTAAATTTAAAACATTTTAAAATTATCACATCAATTCAATATGTTCACTTGATATATTGATGGATAAAAAGTTTCGTATTAAAAATTATTTTTATATAGAAACATTATTAAAAACGATAATTAATGTCTAATGTTTCCCTGATAGTGTATTTAAATTACTTTGCTCTCGCAGGTTATTAATTGTATTAATTAACATAACCCTAAAATTGAAGTACTATTGGACCTATAATATACATTATAACTGTAGTACTAGCACACTCTTAGTATAACTTAAATTATTTGAACTTCAAATTTAAAATTTAATTTATAACCAAGATTTTTTTACTTTAATCAAAATAACGTAGAATAAAACAGTAATTTTATTACTTTTTGTTTAATTAGTAGCACACCTTCAATATCACTTGAATTTGTTTTTGAATTGGCTTGTTATAGAATGTGTAATAGAAAAATTATAACTTTAAGTTAGAAAATTCCATACATATTATAGAATTTGTACTACCTGTGTTATTCAGCGTTCAAAGCTAATCTGTAACTTATTATAATAAATGTATAATGCATATGTATTGAATCATTAGTACATATCGATGATAAACATAAGTAATATTTATTTATTAGGATTATTATTACTATCATTTTTTTTTTAAAGAATTCAATTAAAGAATTTATTTTTATACATTTTAAGATATCAAACAATAATTTGATATAAAAATCAATTTCAGTTTTTCATTTTTAAATATTTATAATTTTCAATAGTAAATCATATTATTTTTCCCAAGTGCTAATTGCAAATTATATGAAATGTATTTAAAATATTTTTGAATGTATAGTGATTGATCACTTTAAAATTATAATAACATACCCCTAGCTGAGCATTAATACACCAAATCAAGTAGTCATAAGCACAGTGTTCAAAGTTAACAATATACTTAGATATATAAAGACATATTATACTCTCTCCTGAGTGTCATTTATAAAAGTAAAAATTTAAATAATATATAAATATGATTAATAATGAAAACAAAATATGGAAAATATACAGGGATAAGAATTTGGACACAGTTACTCATACGTTTGACTTCACTTATCTTGTCGTATTCCAGTATTGTAAAACTATTTTATATTTTATATTTAAGATAAATCATTGCATTTAAGAACAATTTGGAGTTTATCTACTTTATTTTACTATGGTATTTATTGAACGTTTTTAAAACCTCAAGTGCTCATAAAAATAATTTATAACTAAAGATTATTAACATGTTTTAAATATGATACAATTCGTTTTGTACACCGATTTGATATCTTGGAATGCAAAATTAATCAATATCACAAAAGAAATAGGTGTAGAAAATTATATTTACAAATTATATCATTTATTTATACATTTTACCGTGTTGAAACTTGAAACTCTGAACATTTAATGTTAAATTGACAGTTATTCATTTTGCACGATTTAAAATTTTTTAGTTATACATTTAATTAGTACAATATATTATAATAATTGTTATTTCATTTACTTTAAGATCTATTACTCTGTAAGAAAATATATTTTACATATTATATATATATTTTAAATCACTAAGTATACAATTATTATAAGTCATGGTATTTATTTGAGCATTTAAGTATTTACATTAAAATACGTTTCGTGAATAAACAATATTGTTTATTTCTATTATTAGCTACTAGCAAACTTGTTTTAAGTCACACAAATATTAAAAGCTTTAGATTACAGCTACTTAAATATATTTGAATGGAAACTTTTTTAAATGTTTCTTTCAAAATTAATATTTAGAAAAGTTGTTAATTAAAACACGAAACTTATAAAATTAATTAAATTTTTATTAGTAGTATAGATTACTTAATACTGTATTTTTAGTCAACATAATAACAACTGTGTTTATTAAATTTTATATCATTTACATTTTTATATTTTATATACCATACATATTTTCATAACTATGCAAGTAATTATTGATATCTATAAAGTAAGTTTTTTATGTTATAATCTTATTTGTCTAGTAACAACTTTTTTTTAAATAAATTTAAAAGTATTCTATAAGTTAATGACAACAAAATTATAGAAAATAGTTCATTTCCATAACATATATTATATATATTTAAATTATTTATATTATTCATGTCGTTAGGAAATAGTATAACAGTCTCGAATTTCGACGAGTTTATTAACAAATAAACTTATGAACAAAACTGTAATTTTATAAATATGACATAGATAGTCTTTCAGTTTTTCAAGCAGATCATTCGATAAACGAATCATATTCATTCATGCGGTACTGAACATGACAAGCATTGAGAACAATTTTTCTGAAAACCATAAGATACATGTTCGTAATAATATTGTAACACACCACTTGTGTGATTTTATTAATTTGACTGAAATATTGATGTGAGATAAACTTATAATATTCTTACATTATACTTAAAAATGATAACATTTTTGAATCGATAAAACATAAAAATCCATACAATTTAAAGTTTAATGGGAATACATATTTTAATTGCAAATTTGACTCGTGTATTAATGATAAATAATTCAAATCCATTCAGTATCTATTATTAAACGCAATGTAAAAATGTACAATAGTACTAGTAACTCTATCTAAATTAATTTCAATAAATATAACTTCTAAGCAATCGTGCATACTTACATACTTGTTAGTTTTTTCAACAAAACTTTGTCTTTTTTTATAAATGAATCTCATCATCTGTCACGGGAAACTTATGATATTAAAATAAATATATAAATACGTCTGTATTGACAAACATAGATGAAAATTATTATTTTTTACTTTTTTATTTTGACAAACGACGATCTGTTATACAAAATAATAGTGTTACAATTACAATAGAAAGTTGTGATAGGCGTTTTATTGATAAGTGTGGCGTAAATACTTATAATTTAGTTTCATTTAAAAATAAATATAGTTGATTTTAGAGGAAAAAATCAGTGATAAATGATAATTTTAGTGATTTAAAACTAATTTAAAAGTTATAGAAGTGTTGTAATATAATTTATAACCTATTTGATAAGTTTTTGATAGTATAATGGTTAGATTAGAGAATTAAATTCCTAGGCCATTATCATTTTAATCTTCTTGCGGAGGAAAGGGGGTTCTGGGTAAATAGAGCGAAGAGAGGTTTATATTGAAGGGATTAGGATGTTTGTGGAGATGGATATGGAAAATGTTGTATTCAGTGCAATAACTATGATGTAAGCTTGAATATGTGATTCTGTGAATTGTGAAAATGTGTAGAAGAGCAAGCAGGATTTGACGATTATTGGTGCCCTAGCTGCCACTTGTAGGTAGTATCTTAAAAATGGTATACTCGGAGTACATGGTATAATCTGAAGTATTGTGATATTATGTTGCTGAGGATTGTCGTGAAAAGAAATAATTGTTGGTTAATAAAAGGTTTTAATTAATTTAGAAAATTGGTTAGCAACAAGTTTAATAAGCTTATATAAACTTAATTGGTAAATGCGAATGACGGTTCTTGATATGATTTACGTCGATATATTATATTATGATGTTAAGCGGTATTTATTTTGTAGTATTGTATCACTGTTGAAGATTTTATAATATGTTTTTATAATTTATTTTTTTAACATCCCTTAAAGACAGATTTTTCAGGTGAACAAGAAGATTTTGAATATGTCAATGAGGAATGTTGTGAGCTGTAATCGACACATTTTGGAAGGTATATGAGCAGTGCAATTTGGAGTATCCTTAATCTTGAAAGTGAGTACACTGAATGAGATCTCGTGAGTCGTTGTTCGTAGGATTCTTCACTTTTGACTTGAGTTGTTATTATTAAGACTAAAAATGTTGTTCATTTAATTTCAACTAGTTCTAAGTTAACAAAAAAAAAAAAAAACAAATATTTTAAGGTTTTATGTAATAACAATATATTTGTGACGTTTTAAGCAGATAAGCCGATTTCTTTTATTACTGTTTTGATTTCAGGTGAGGTAAAAGTCGGCTTGATAGCATTGAAATTCTAGGTAGATAGTCTTTTAGGACTTTAGGTAATTGATTATTATATTAATATTATATAATATTTGAAATTTATAAGATATTCCTATATTTAAATATACTAAGTTTTCTTTGACATATTTGCACTTGTCTAAATTTAAAACTCAGCAAGAATGTTGTTGATGAAAATAGAATAACTACTTTTTATAAGTTTGTGGAATTATAATATCGCATAAATACTTATAGGTACTGAAAAAGCATAATTATCATAATAATCAATATTTATTAATTTTGAGTTCAAGTACAATATATATTATGTATAAATCCGTGGAGGGTATGTGTAATACGTGATGTAACCTATTAGCGTTGAGTAAAGAATGTATCTTTTAAATTTATTTTATTTCGTTTATTTAATCCCTATAAGGTTTAATTAAAGTATATTATCTGTTCTTACAAATTGGGTTACTACCCGTTTTATTCAAACAAAACATAATATTATTGTTATTGTGTACTGTGTATAGTAATTATTATAAATATCCTGATCAAAAGAATAGTATAAAAAAATTGTGTTTTTATCCGTCGTATTCTTAAAAATAAAAATAAATAAAGTTCATTACAAGTCTTATAGAATATTGTGAAAAAAAAAGTGTGCAACATTTTATCATCGTGAAGTTTGCTAATTACGCTAAAACAGTTGTTTTTTAAGTATCTTCAAAGAAAAACATATAATATTAAAATAATAAAATAAAAAGTAACTTATCCGCGTTCTTCTTGCTTTTATATAAGTTGGCCGTGCTTTACCAATTTATCACACAATGGTCGAAGAGTGAAGAGGGGAATGGCACGTTATTATTAACGACTTGGGCGTATCGTTCGCAATACAGCACCTCTAAACATCCGCAATTAGAAAGTTTTAAACGAACCCTCACCTCTTATGACAATGGCCGACGCCGCATGGTCTTATTCTCCGTAGGTACGAGTCCACATTTACGTGCGGGCACTTTGTGCACGCATTATCAGGGCTCCTGTTTCCTATTATATGAATACACAAGGGGCCCCAAAAAAAAAAAAAAAATGTAAAAAATACTTGATGAAAAAAAAAAAAAAACACGAGTCTTTGTCGAGATGATGTGCTCGTGTTACATACAGTACGGGTTGATTTTAAAACCATTGTATAAAGAACGTGGCAACCGTCAGTCACCTTTGTCATCAACACCAAACTTCTTTCATTTCCATTATTACTACCGACGCACGTAGATTTACACTAAAATTTCAAACGTACGAAATTCCAGCAATACTTCAATACGGTATGCTCGCAGTAACGAAAGAATAAACAACGTCAAGTGCATATTGTCGATAATCGTGTATTAGAAAAAATTCACAATCATACACGAATTATGCATAGGTTAGGTATACATGGTACGCGTTATAATACAATATATTGTTATATTGTATTTTTAAGGTATCCACGATTTCTGTTGTTGATTTTTATAAATGTTTTTCCATATCATATTTTCAAATTAATTTTATCATTAATAAATATTCAAGATATTTAACTTTACACTACGTGGTAAAATTCATCGCTCTGTATTGCAAAAAACCAGTAAACAGACGAACAAACTATGCCCATTTGTTATGCATTCGCCGCGATTTATGTGTTTTTCAGATGAAATTGAAAGCTGACAAATGCAATATTCAATATTATTCGTCGTGGTATAGCTATAAATTAAAACGATAAAAGTGAATGAGAAATTAAAATAATAATAAAAAAATGCCTTCTCCGTCCTTTGACAAAAGAATATTACCACATTGAATGATAGTTAAACGATATATTATTCTCCCTATTATATACGTCGAATACCCATGCATTCAACGTTAGTAAAACATTGCACGTAGTTACGTTACGAGATTGTCTACTTTGCACAAAATGCAGAAAATAAAAAAAAAGAAATATGCGATCTCATATCCGATTTCATAATTTTTTTTTTTTGTTTTTTTTTTATTTTTTTTTTTTTTTTTGTCACCCACATTGAGCAAAAACAAAGGCTGGAGGCAGTTCGTCTTACTTCAATCCATCTTTCGACGTCGCGAAATCCAATTACCTGAGGCCGTGATCTTCCGAGAGAAACACAAACCTTTTCGGAAGAAATAAACATGATTTATTAACTCTTTGACAAAAACGACAGATTTGTACACTTTAAACCTATTTTTTAACACACTAAACCACGCAAAATTGTCCTCAGAAACAACCAAAAAATGTTTGAATTGCATTCTAGTAATACAATAAATGAAAAATTATATTATTTTTGTATTTCGTTTACTTACACAATATTTGATTTGATAGTCAGCATAAAAAACAATATTATAAATTAAAATTATAAACAATTAATAAAAAGAATATTATTTATTTACTTAGCTACAGACACATTATTTTTGAATTGAATACATAAGATGACTATCGACTGTAATATAATATCATCATTTTCTTTTGCTTATTAAATATTACCTATTATACAATATGATACATTAGGAAATTTAATGATGATATGATGAAATAATTTAACAAACTTAAATGTTATACTGGTGTTAGCCTAAAACTGTAGATTTAAAATAATATTATTTTGTTTTTAACTACTGTCCTGTAAAGGTACTAACAGTGATTTTTTTATTCTAAAAACTTTTTGTACAGAATTAATACTTTTCTAAATAATTTTTGTTTCGTTAATATCTCTTCTATTGTTCAAAACTAAGCACTATTGCATAAATTATGTTGTAAAGAAATATGTTAGATTACAATAAATAAAATAATAGTTTTCTTTCTTTTTTTTCTATTACTTGCTATTTCTAATTTCTAAATATTACTAATTTTATCATCAGTTATTGTATACAAATCAATTTTAAAAACATTTAGACATATTTATTTAAAACTGATCTTGAAACCTTTATAACCTACTATTATCCGTATAGTAGTTTCAAGATAATCTTTAAATAAATTAATCTAAATGTTTTTGGAATTATATTGTTTAAAAAGAAAATGATACATAATAGATATTTTTAATAGAACAACAAAATAATTAAAATAATTTGAGGAATTATCGTTTTTTTTTTAGATTTGGTGAACTAATTTTCTCAACATTTTATTTTGGACGATTATATTTGAAAAAATGTTGATTGTTTAATATTTAATTTTATTCGTATAGTATTAAATTCTAACTATGAGGAGTTTTCATTACATTTTTAAGCTTTTTTACCAAGATAACTACAATCATTTTATCAACAAAAAAAATAATAATTTTATTTAATGTCTATCAATACCTAATTCAAAATGTTTAAATAATCACACATTAGAATAAATTACTTGCTGTAAATCTATTATGAATTATAACCATCGATTCCTAGCACTGTAATTTGTATTAAAAATATTTCCGTTGAATCAATACTATGTGCAATATAATATGTTTGAATTGAAGCACAAATATTATGTTACAAACAATTATTTCTTTGAAAATTTAACTTTTTTTAAAGTATTCAAGTGCTTTAATTATTGATATCTTATTAATAAATAAAATATTCTGGGATTTTCGATTTCAAGTATAGCGTAGTAGCTGTTATAATACGCTTCAAGTTGATTTATATCATTAAGTACCAGTATTTTAACAATTTATATTCTCTGAAAATTACAAATACGTAGAAAACTTATTATAAAATATTCATTAAAACCATCTTTTATCAAATGTCGAGGAATTATTTTGGCGAATTAATTAAGCCACTAAATAAAATTAATTATAAAAAGGATAATTATATTATAATATTTTTGTACATTGAATCTCTAGCTGTAGTTAAAAAAAACAAAAACAAAAAACCAGAATATATATTTTATAATATTTTTTTTTTTTTTTGTTAAATAATAAACTTGTTTAAAAGCTTTTATTGTACACTACTAATATTTAGTATATTATAGGTATTTTAAAATAAGAAAAAAATACATTAAATGTTTAAATGGGTTCAACAAATATCGCTAGTAACTATTATGAATATTATGGTGCCCACAGTATATTTTATATAGTACATTAAAACAGTTTTATAATTCAGTTAATTTTCATTTCAAATAACTACCATTATTTAATATTATTAGTGACATCACGTGCCAGTACTCGATTTTTATCTGCTGGAAAAATGTATAAAGATCACGATATTTCCATAAAGAGATTTTACGCAAAAAAAGAGACTGTTTTACTAGATTTCTGGGATTTCTCCCACAGTTTTCATAAGATATTAAACACTACATCAGCACATCAGAGTTCAAGTTACACGGTTTCAACTCTCATATAAATGTATTCCATAGCATTATTACTCAAGGGACATATGTATTGTTCTTTATGAAGTATAGGTGCAAAAGTGTTAATGAGGAGAGAAAAGACTAATGTTTTTCATTTTCTGAGCAACCAAATAATTACTGAAATCGTCTCGGATAATAATTTCTTGAAATTGCTAATGAGTTTTATAATAATATAATACAGTAAATTAAGTACATATAATTATATAAGGTTATAATTTCAAAATTAAATCACACAAATATTATGTTACGTAGGTACATTAATAATATGCACTTTGCAATCGAATATTCTAAACAATATTGTATTTTAATATACTCGATGACTTTAAGCATTATTAATTATCAGTGATAATTTATCATTATTATTATGTATTGAGAAATATTAACGTAAAACATGTAAACAGCCTTATGATTAAATTACATGATTTTAAAGATGACTTTAGTTAGGTAATTATTATGTGTAAAGTTTAAATTTTACAATTTTAAACCCATTATAAAATAAAAATAAATAAATTATCATTTAGATAATCAATTATTAAGCCAAACTATCAACATCAGTATTATATTTATTTTATTAAACAATTTATTATTTTTACGGGCGTTATTTTTCAAGAAACACTTCGTAAGGTGTACAGTAAAAATTTAAATAGTTAATATTCATTCGTAATTTCCTTGTAATTAATTTGAATCATTTTTGTCTAAAATTAATGTACGTTTCGGTCTTGATGTTTTGTTTCATAATTAATTATAAAACAATAATAACTATTTCTTAATTAGACTTATCAATTTGTGTAACAATTGATTGTTAAAATTAAAAACTAATTTGAATACCTATCAGTGCAAAAAAATTCAAAAACATAATGTAAAATTCGAATTTAGACCATACTTCCTCTAAATATTCTTTAAAGTGTCATTAGACTTTGAAAAAATTATTTGTGATGGCATTTTTAGTTTACAATTTATATTATTACACTTCAAATTAAATTCAGTATATATATATAAAAAAAATTGGGGTATAACTAAACTAATAATAAATTACGGTCAGCTAATTTATAGTTATCAGCTTATCTATAACTACATATGAAAATAGTCCGTAAACATAAAATAATATTTAAAAGTTTGCTTTAGATACATAACAATATCAATGGTATGATTATTGTTTAATAAATTTTAAGTAGTTATGTTATTTTTTAAGTTATTATGATAGAATAAGCTTTGAAAAAATTATCAGATTAACAAGGAATGAGTATTTAGTCAGGTAAAATTCCACCTCGAATACGGATATGATTAGATGGATGTAAAACCACGTTCTTTAGATAATGAGTCGATACAAATCATCATCATGATATTAAAAACTGACAAACATGACTTTTGTATAAGCATTTATTTGGTTATAAGTACAGGTTATTTGTAAATAAAATTTAAAATTACTGTTATTAACTAATTTTGCATTTTTCTCATATTTTCTAATTTTAATATTTATACTTAAGTAGGTATTGATTTTGTTTTAGATATTTTTTTTTAGAAATTTATACCTGCTATATATCAATTTGATTATTGTAAACTATAAAATATAAAACTATAAAACTATAAACTGGCATACTTACAATTCGTTACAAAGTGACATATAAAATGTTAAAATTAAATTTTTTGTATTAAAATGTGTCTAAATAAAATTTTTATATAAGATTAGAATTAAAATAATAATATTTTAGGTTAGTATATTAAATACAAATATGTGTTTTCATATTTCTTAAAAAACTTTGCAAATATCTGTTAGATAATAATTTATTAAAAAAATATATATATACATTATTAAGGTGTAGGTATGCAGGATACATCTATATACATTTGTATATATAATTATTGGTGGGCAAGCGTGAGGACAAACATACCAATGTTTGTTTATAAATGCTATTTATATATGTCTGACGCATATTATGATTGAACACAAGTAATATTGTGTTATAGTTATAGATAATTTATAAATCATTACCAATTTTATTTATGTAATAATATTAAAATATTATTGCAATATTTTTTTAGTAAATCATTTAGTTATAACTAATTACGTACCAACTCGTCTGGTGAATTAAAAATAATGACAAATGTTTCTAATTTGAAAACGATTTTGAGTAACAATAGGTTTAACATTAATGCATAAATATAATACTGTTCTCTATCTGTAATCATATTACCGACATTTTGCAGAAAATACAAAAATAACTATTATAAATTAGTGTAATAAGTGTAATCCGTATACGTTTTTAATCTATTATAAAAATACTGTATGGATTTTTTTTAAAGTTTTGCATGATAAAAATAATGGTTTTCAGGAAACGTGTTAAAATAAAAAACAACTTGCGTCGTATAATATATTATTTTGTTATTCAGAGTAGAAATTTAATATTTTAACAATGATATTGTTAAATATTTTATGAAAAATATATTGGACGATTTTTAAGTTTTTTTTTTTTTCAAGCATAGCCTTGAAATTCATACGCATAGAAATATTCGTCATTTTTTCTGATTGGCTGAACATAGTTATACTCGTGATATGACCATGGTCAAAGGCTATTCAGTATATTCCAACGAGTACCAATGTTTTATTCTTTTTTTCACGAAGTGTTTCGTTTTTTATACTCAGGGATGTAATAAAAAAAAGTTTGTCACTTTTATGAAACACACTTGGCAAAGGCGAGTTTCGTTGGCTAAGTAATCGTTTTGAAGCAGAGAATAAAAGTTGGTCTCGAGTGACACTGAGGAGTATAATAATAAAGATAAGATAGATAGTTGCTAAAATGTTGACGTTTTTTTGAATGACACTAATTTGGTAAATTGACATAAGTAATGAGATGTTTATTCATAGAAATCGATATAATAACTAATTTAAATTTAAACCAATTTAAGGATAAGAAAACTTCATAATATTATCAAATATTAACACTTTTTTTTTTTATTTTCTTATGAATAATATTATGCTAGTGACGTGATATTGTATAAATATGTTATAAAATTAATCTGATATGCGTTGCTAATCGATACAACTACTAACTGAACTATACGGGTATTTAACATGTTACTCGAGACCTTAAATATTTCAATAAAATACACTTTCAACATTCCATATGTAATACTAATTTTAATTCTTATTAGATATCGTAAGGTTTCACGTAGTGTTATGTAATTATTTGGTGTGCAGCACATTTTTAAATCAAAACAATATCAAACAAATCAAACGAACACTATTCATTTTAAGGGATGGTTATATCAAATGTTTTATTGAAACTAAATTATACAAAAATTGTATTTATTACATTTACGGGTATAATAATGCTGAACAGTATATATTTTTATCTAAAACAATAAACCATATTATTATAATTTGTATTTGTAATCATTAAAAATGTTTAGTCCGATACGATTTTAAATAAGTAGTAATAATATTATATTTGCAGACTATAAAATACACAAGAATACGATCTAATGCTTCAAATCACAAAGATCTACATACTAAGCATTTATATAGATCGTGTTAAAATATAATAGATTTCAAAGTTTTGAATTGTTAGTCGTACTTGTATTTCAAGATGTCTATAAAACGTTAAACTGAAAACGCTCAAAATGAAATATTGTTTTTCTTATCAATATCAACGTAAAAAGTCTAAAACAATTTTACGTAGTAAAAATACGTTTAAACCTCATTAAAAAAATTGATTTTTGGTCAGCTGTCATCTCGTTTTCAGTGAAGCAATTAAACACCATAATGAATCGGTTTAGCAATAAATTATATTTTATAATGACTCTTCTGGAGCAATCTTGGTATAATTAATGTTTATGACTTGGAAAATAATACATTTTAGACATCGTTCAGTATATGGCCACAATGATTCATTTCCTCTCAAATTTTCTTTAAAACTTACTAAGAAAACATTTAAGCAAAACACAAGATGTTTTTAAATTGTTTGCCAAATGTATTATTCTTTTGATTTCAGATTATCACAAAATAGTATGGTATACAGTAAAAACTTTTTAATAAATTATTTATTTTTTTTTTTTCTGTTTAACCAGTCCAAAAAGTTAAGCAGAAAAAAAGTACTCAGTTTATATTAAAACCCAATGAACAAATAAACTGTTTAAAATATTTAAAAATCAAGATTTTTTTGTTTAAGAATAATTTGTTTTAACATTAACTACCTATTATTTTTTTTTTTTTTTTGTTTTATCTTTTATGTATAAAACTGATATTTATATCACTTCTTAAATATATTTGAATAACCATTTCTCCCTTTTTTTTGCAATGTAAAAATAATTTATTATTCAATTTACAATAACTTGTTTATAATTGTTATTTTGTCATTAATATAACACTATATAATAATAATAACTAATAACTAATAACAACACTCCGGTCTATGTGACTATTAACCTTTTATTTATATCATGCGTGTATATTTAATATACACTGTATAATACTGTTTTTTTGTTTTGCTTTTTAATATAATATATCAGATTTATTTATTTAATTTATCAATTTAATTTTATAAATTAATTAATTTGTTTATATCGATTTAACTATTTTAATTCCAATGAAACAACTATACATTTTCTTATATCAATTTTTAATTTATGTATAATACATATAATTTAATGTTGTTAACAATTTAAAATAATGATGAATAATACAAATACTTTTGTTTCTTTATCATAATTTTATCAATTATAATTGTATTTTAAACTAGATGTTGTGTGTGATATTAAACATTTCCTATGTCATTGTAAAAATTTATAATTTTTATGTAAAACTAATTAATATAATATCTATAGATACATCACATCTCTATTGTAATTTTAAAACAGTGTTATGAATAGTTTTTATTTTTATTTTTATTCAACACCATATGTGGTTAGGTTAAAACCAAAATGTGCAATTGGGTGTACAATACATTAACAATTACAAGCTTTAAAAATAAAATATACATTGAATAGATTGCGTGCATTCTGTAGGTTTATTATAGTTTAGATTGAAGTCTACGACGTTGAATGTTGACTGAGGAATCTTCTTGTACTGCGTATTATGTCATAATATTTCATAAATACTATACAGATCTTAGTTACATAGTAAAAACATCTTTTTGATATAAGAGCAACGCTCAAATATAAATGTACATAAGGTTGTAATTTATTATGAAAAATAAATCCTATTTTTATAGAAAAATGTTTCAAAATATAAAAATTAATATTATCGTTATTGTAATAAATATTTAAGAATACACAACCTTAAAGTCGGTTAAATTTCCAAATTGCCGTATATTTTGTAAACACTTTTAGGTCTTAGTATATTATTATTAGAGCCCAAACTTTTATGCACTAAAAAACCTATAAAAATGCATTAAAACCTAAAAAAAAAATTTATAATGTTGATTTATATGTTTATCAAAACATATTTTAAGTAAGAAAAACATCATCTATGAATTTCCAAAAAAATATGTAATATTCATTATCATCCAGGTTCTAATTAATATGTAAATTTAAATATTAAACAATGTTTTACATATTATTTAAAATAAGCAAAAGTAAAAAAGAGAAAATAATAATAACTAAGAACAAAAAAACTATTTTTTATGTTTTAAATAAGAATGTATGATACGATTCAAAATAACAGTGGAAATATGGTAAGTTGTATATCTAATTAATAGTAAAAGAGAAACCTTCAGTTAACCAATTATTTATGGCGTATGAAAAATGTGTACAAATGTCTTAAAAAATTATTAAATTTTTTGAAAAGTTTATAGAAACACAAAAAACAGCTGGTAGTCTGTAAAACACGAAGTGATTTATATATCTACATAAATGTTATCAGGGATTTTACTACAAACATTTATCTTGTGTAATAAAAAATAAAGGAAGGAAGTTATAGAAATACATGTATACATCTGTTTAGTTCCAAATAATTATTTTGAAAGTATGTTAAAAAATGGTTATTATTCTGGCTAATTTTAAGTTGTAAATCAATTTTAATCAATTTTTATATATTACCTTATAACTCATTACATACTTAAATATTTTTTAATATATATATCAAAAAGCATGTTTATTATAATATAACTGTGTATGTACTTTAAAATGGACTAGTTAAAACTCCCGTTCAAGCTCATCGAATTGAATTTAGACGCCATACAACTATGAATAATACATAAAAATACAATTAAAAAATTACGTAAATTTAATAATCACCATAATTCAGCCAATAACGTAGTAGATTCTTATCACATAATGTTGGTTCTGTATATTTCTGAATTTCTCTAATAATACTCGTAATTAAAGAATTATTAAAATAACTCCTTAAATAAATAATCAGCTAGATATTATACGAGTCACGTAAAAATAACATTACCTTATCTCATATCCGCCTTAAGTCTAACAACAAACTACAAATTAATGAAAATACGTAAATCCGTCCACGGGAGCGTTTTTTCGATAAAAATACGGTGCACTTGTCAGACAAAACTGACCATAATCATTTTATTTTTGACATTCAAAGTACCAACTATATAAAATTACCTACAAGAAATGAAATAAACTACCATCAACGTTGAATATAATGCTTTTACTGAT
Organism: Rhopalosiphum maidis; assembly: GCF_003676215.2. NCBI lineage: Eukaryota > Metazoa > Arthropoda > Insecta > Hemiptera > Aphididae > Rhopalosiphum > Rhopalosiphum maidis. Next base: position 25,984,479 of record NC_040877.1, on the reverse strand, counting down.
CCAAAAAGTGTTATCGAAGAGGAACAACAATAATAGCACATCAATGTTAAACTAATACAACTCTCACTCCATTCAGAATTCTCAGTTTATATATTATATAGGTAATAATGAAAAATAACGCAAATGATTTTAATATGCGTATATAGGAGTGGTCGGCAACCTTTTTGGATTCTCGGGCCACATTCACAAATTAAAAAGAGTTTGCGGGCCGGAAAAAAATAATTCTTTTTAATTCTTAAATTATTTACTGTGAAAAATAAATTCTGTTTAAAACTTTAAAATAATGATAAGTATAAAAAAAAAATGTCGTTCTAGTATTTAAAGCGGCCCGTATACAATAGCCGCACGGCCGCCGCCGGTTGCCGACCACTGGCGTATAGAACAAAATGATTTAACAAATCGTTTGAATATTTTTCAATGTTCGCCTATATGACAGAAAAAAACATGAAGCATTAGCCATAAATATATGGTCTGACTGTCTTATACATTATGTTACCCAAAATTATTTATTTATAATTATATTCCGATTATGATTTCTACTGTAATCACGGACGCATGATTGTTCCGTTATCATCTTATTTAATTTTGATCTACATCTTATAAGTAATACGCGTTGCACGAGCACCAGTAATCAAATAAGTAAATCTATTCCACCTACTATGGTCAAAAGGGTTCAAATAAGTAAATCCGTCCCACCTACTGTGGTCAAAAGGGTTCAAATAAGTGGTGGGTGAAAAGTTATTTAGTGTTTAAATATCAAACGTTTCACTCAATAGTGGGCAGGTATAGCTAAAATAATATAATTTACAATAGGCATGCCTAAATAATATTAAATATATTAAATATCTGAAGGCAATATTATTTTTTATGTTAAATATAATTTATATTTTCTTTTACAGTTCGGTAATGATATTTTTCAAGAGATTTAATGAAATAACTTACTGGAAAAAATTGAATAGATGACACTTCATAAATCATTACGACCATGTACACTGGCGAACCATTGTCCATTTATTATGATAATGATTATCATTCAACACGTTGTACAATAATACAGTACTTATAGCTGCTAATGACCAAAATTTCATAGCTACTTAAATTAATAGAAAAAGTATTTCATTATACACTACTGTCACAACTAAGTACCATTTTATAGAATGATAAAACAAACGGTGTATAATATTAAAAAAATGCAATCAATTATTATACGCTGTATGTTGATATCGTTTCAATCTAAAAAACATAGGTACATAGATGTTCGGTTTCTTTGGATTTTATCATATTTTCTTTAGAATTATTGTCATAATTTATGATACTTTTATATGTATTTGATTTTTTCCGCTCAAATAAGTCTATGCGAAGATGCTTAACTTGAAATATAAGGTTGCAACCGGTGATTTATGAGACCACAGGATTGAAATGATCTACAATCAATTTAAATGCTTTAATTTAATTTTGAAACATGTTCAAAAAAAAACCTTTTTCGTATTAATTTATGAAGATTTTACTTTATAAAGAATGATTCATTAATATCGGAAAACGCTCGTTATTACAAAATCTATTAGTTTTTGAAAAATATTTTTAATATTAGATTGTTTTAAGTTTTTACTTTTTTTATGAAAACATACATTTTTAATTCATATTCTAAATCAGAATATTTTTAGGAATATTTCGATACATGAATACTGAAATTTGGACCAGTAATTTATAAGTCACAAGTATTTAAAGTCTAGGTAAGTGGAGTAATAGACCAACATTTTGCGGGGGTACCTTACCACTCCGTTAACAAAAACTTGAAATGGTTTTAACTCGTAAACTAGTCGTTCGAATTTGGATTTCTATGTTTCGAAATACTCTAAAAAAAATAGTGCTTCGGAATATAAAATTAAAAATACATATTGTCATTCAAAAAAGTAATTATAATGACAAAAAATATTAAAAATACAACTTGCTTATCATTACTGGAAATTATGTAAAAAAAAATGTATAGATTTGAAAATGAGTGTTGTTTAATAAAAGGGTCACGATGTATAAATCATTCATGTTGTAGAAAACTCTCTAACTGTATTATTACCAGTTTTGCTATTGAAAAATATCACGTCAAAACTGGCAATAAATGCAGTTTGTGGGCCAAAAATGACACTGTGTACTGAAAGTATTATTTACTACAAAAACGGTTCTTTACTTTAAAACTAAAACAATAATCAGCTACTTACTCAGAACAGAAAAAAAAAGCATGCTTCCGCTTATTCGAAATTCTACTCAACCAATTACATAATCTCAACACTGTAGTCATAAATAATATATTTCTATCGTCACCACTTCCAGTACGTAAATTCCCGCTAACACCCGACACATACTTCATCTATAGACTTAATGTATCGATGATTTAAAAACAATTTTTTTTTTTTTTTCTTAGATCTGCCATTAACACGCATAAACTATTCGCGCTTATAATGTCTAAAAATTAGTTCTCGTAAATTAAGCCAAAGTTTAAAAACTACTTTATTATATATTATTCAAAAATTGTATTATAGAATTAAAATTTAATTATTTCCTTGATTAAAATTAAAATCATAATCTTCGATTCAAAAATTTAATAAATTTGTATGAAGAAAAATAATATGAATTGTATTATAAGCAAATATTATAATCTCTGATATTTTCCTTACTTGCATACAATATTCGAACGACGGGACTAATTTTAACTGTAAATCCCGACAATAAACTAATAAATTACTATTTATTCACAAATTCGACTATTAATTTTAACAGCTTTAATTAAGTCTCGAGTTTTTATTATATAATTTTCCAAATTAACTACTATTTCACTAAAATATAGCTTTTCACAAAAAAAAAAAAAAACGATACAATTAATATTTTTATTGACATTATTTATAAGAAATACACATTTTTTCGAATTTCGTTAAATAACATAAACTTAAAATTATCATTATTATTGAAATTACTTTAATGCCTGTATCCTTACTCACACTTGTATTTTATGTTATATATCAAATACATATTTATGTAATCTCAAAATAATAGGATATTTTATAATATTCATTTATTTTCAGCCTATTTTTTTCGTTAAACTATAGAAATCTATGAATACATTACATTATGAATACATTACATATATAATAGATTAATTGATTGTTGACATTTTTACATCATATAGTTTTAAACGAACGCATTCACAAATACGATTTGTTTAATAAATTACTAAATAAGAATTAATTATCTTAGTCAACTGAGTAGTTCACTTTGGTTTAAGGAAAAGTCTACGTTATATTCACAATTAAATGATTTTGTTTTCTTATTACGTCAACGTTATTAGTAATTAATGCATTATTCCAGTATAAATAAACCGCTCTTATTATAAATTGAAACATTTCAAAGAATTAATAACTAATTAAAATCGTTCGTTGTTTATTGATACTTACTCTGAACACGTTCTTATGTTGAAATTGTATTTGATTATTCTTCCACGCGGTAAAAATTAAAATTTAAATGAACAACCACAAAAATGCACTACCACAAAACGATTTCACAGCTCCACCTGAGAGTTAGTTGACTATAAAATAAGAATAATAATAATTTCGAACACCGATTTCAAATAGTATTTATTGTGGTAAAACACTCAACTCCGTCGATACGATTTTATCCGAAAAAACGAGTAGGTACGTAAAAAAAAAAATAAAAATCGTTTATCATGTACGTATTATGTACGTTTGTTAAAATAATTCGACAAACACGATCACTGAAAACAGCGCACGAAGTGTTGCTGACTGGCGAGGACCCGGCGAAAAATCCAACTACGGGGGTGAAAAACCGGCGCGAATATTCAACCCCTCATTCAGCGGCTTTACGGCCAGCGGCTACCGTTCGCCGCCAGGCTTCGCTACATCAACGCTGTTAGGGCTGTACCCGAGACCTGTGATATTATTGGCGTAGACAGCTCGATGTTTGTCCGACTTACCGTAGTGTTCTAGCCGAGATAAGATTGTCCGCGGAAAATATCGAAACGGCATGTCGGTTTCGTGAACACCGACCAGCTCAATAAGTTATGGAACAGATATTAGACGAGTTTACAACGCAATGGATTTGGAATTAATATGAATTAATATTATGGATTATTACTACTAAATGCGTTTATCTCGTGTAGATAAATAAGGCAATGGATGCTGGTAATAAACAATATTATTATCGTCTAAGAAATAAATACGTTTAGGGGAAAACAACGCGAATTATATCATTATCTCGAATTTGGTTTAAATGATTTCTAAAAGTGTATTATTTCATAACATCCGATTTTTAAAAATATTAAATATTGTTAGTTATCCTTTTTGAAAATAAATGCTGAAATTTATATTGACAACGGTAAAAATTATGATACTCTGAACGGTATGGATATCGTATTTAGTACACATTTGAAAAAAAAAAGGTATGGCCAGAATTAAATAAGTACTTATGGTTTAGCATAAAATGTTATTTAAAACCAAGAAATAAATACCAAATGAATACACTCACACGCATACACACAAACATACACAAACATACGAATCGTCATATTTATTTTTTCCTCTGAAATAAAAAAAAAAATTAAAATATCTAGATTAATAAAATGTTTAATCTTGAAGCAGATAAACAATCAAACTTTAATATTTTCTTCTTCTAAATATTTTTGTTGATTATCTGTTTTAATAATGCAGAGATAAAATAAAAATTTCCGATGGTCTCTTGAATTATTGTCATTTAATATGCTCTAATATTATAATAGGCGTTACTAATAAATAATAAGTAATAACACACCATTATTTTCAAAGCGTCGAAAAAAGTTAAATGTATTCGAAATATTAGTATCTTTTTTCCTACACTTAGTAACAACATTTCCGATTTCCGGAAATAATTGATTTATTAACAATGTGAATTTAAAAACACTAATTACTAAAACATTTCCAAATACACGTACATATACACGTAATCTAAATAAAAGTTTATTCAAAACTGTTTATTAACAGTATTTAAAGTGTGATTCACTGGATATTTATAATACTGTTATTTTTTAAATGTAAAGCAATTGTTAAACGTGTCAAAAATTATCATCAATAAGTTTTAATAATTTTTGAAGAGCGTCTTATAAAATAAAAAATGTTTAATTTCTATATACTAATCTGTTAAAAATCTTAATTTTGATAAATAAATATATTAAAAAAGTTTAAATTTATTTTCTAGTTAAATTGTTTTAAGAGAAGTATATCAGTGATGTACAATATTAAACTAATTGTCTACTTTCGTGATTAATAATCAAAAGTAACTGTTTGATAGTTACACAATTGCTTATATTATACAATAGTATCACAACTTTGTTTATATTTTGTGTATTCTGCAATCTCAAAGTCAAAAACATTAATATATATTTATAATAATTATTTAGATAATAGTTTAGAATACCTGCATTTATTACACTTATTAAAGGTAGGTACATATTATATACAATAATTTTTTTATGTTTTTATTGCTTAAGATTTTTTTTTTTTTTTTTTTGTTACAATAATATTATGTAACTATAAACTATGTTACATATTTAATCAAATGTCACTAACATAAAAAGTGAAATTGATTTATGAAGGCGTATGCTTTAAGTCATAAATAAATACAAGAAACAAAATTGGGTCCAAAATCGATCCCTGGGGAACACTATAGTCACTACTAAGTATACCGCTGAATCGCGACCTATACACGTTTAGTCGGCAGTGTGTTTAACAATATATTATTTTAGTTATTGCACACGTACTGTCGTTGAAATGTATACGGTACAATCAATAATTGTTCAAAGTTCTAAAGTTTAAGTTAAATTAGAAAATTTGCAAATTTATTTTTAATCAGGTACCTGGATTATTTAAATAAGCATAATGCAATAAGTTTTCTAATTAAATATTTTTTGATAATATTGCAATAGATATAGGTATACGGTTGGATGTTAAACCACAGAGAAAAAAAAATTAGTTTTCCTAACACCCGAGCTATTGCTATACAGAACATCAAGATACCTATATTTACATTAATTTGTTGACCGTAATATTTTCGTTCATACCAGATTAAGTTTGTTAGACAAAAGCAAAACATTTTAAATCATAAATAATTATTTTAAAACTGGATCTCTTGATTGCATAATTTTTTATGATCGTTTGAAGTTCAAATTTTTATTACTTTGAATATTCGAGATTGTGTAATAACTATTTCTTCTCGAATATTTTTTTGTTTTTTATTGTAATTCAAAACTAATTGCCGTGATAGTATTGAAAATTTGAAAAAAATGTTTATTTTAAAATTTCATTTTTATAATAGTTATATACATTTTTTTGAACTATTTATAGACATTTGAAATTTTAATTGTTTGAATTTTATCTCTATAAATTAAGACAAAAAATTTTTCATCAAATCAAAATAAAAACTGAATATAAGATTCTACACATGTGTAGTTGTTAAATCTATAAAAAAAAAACATTCAAAATGTATATTTACGATTATTTTTTATCCGGATTTGATGTTCAAATTTTAAATTTAACATATCCTCTATAGTGATTCACTCCACATCAAATATTCAGTACTGCTGTATCTACTTGTCCAGTGTTTTTTTTTTTTTTTTGTGTTGTTATTTTATTTTATCACATTTATAATATGAATGTGTGTCATACTTTTATACTTCGATAAAAAGGTCTTTATGTATAAAGAAAATATAATTAATTATATTAAATAACTAAAACAGGGATATAGGTTACATAATATGTAATGTTACAGACGAAAAAAGGATTGTGTAAAACTGAGTAATTTTTTTAATTCGATGGTTAAAGCTATACACTGTAATATTTTGCCTTAATCTAATATAACTTGCATTTGTAAGCATTGTATTTAATTAATGTTGTAGTAAAATTTCGAATAATACACATAAATATAAATAATAGTACGAAAAGTATTAAATAAATAGTATTGTAAATTACAATGCATATTCATTAGCAATATAGTATTTAAAAAATAAAAAATAAACAATTATTCTATGTTAATTTATTATAATTGTCTTTGAACTATTTATAAATTTTGAAATTTAGCTTTATTCTTCCACTGCACTTTGTTGGACGAGTAAATATTTGGCATGGTATATTTTAGCTTTTTGTTTACTGGACGCTAACCGGCTTGGTAAGCTGGAATGCCCCCGAGTTGAAATGGGCACGTAGACGTTTTCTTGGATACAAACCAATGGTAGAGTTGACTAACTGGCTCAAAAAAAGATACAATTACTGATCGAATTGTTAATACTATAAGTCTCAGAGACAAGTAAATTAAAAACGAGAAAAATATATTCCTTATTCAATTTAATAAACTCTATTAAAAGTTAGGTTAGGTTAAAAATTGTACATTAATTGAGAAAAAAATATTTTCACTCATTGCGTCTACCAATATTAATGAAATATTATTTGAAAAATATATTTGTTTATCGTTGTATATTATGTATTTTTAATAATAATTTACTTGCTATTTACTATAGTCTATGCTTTAGGCTAAAGTCTAGTCACTAAACTGATGTACAATAAATAAAAAACAAGAAATATGTACTGTAGGTGTACCTGTCATTCTTACTATCTGAATGAGTATTAAATCGACACATCCTAACTACATAAAAACGTCGAGTATCAAAGCTATTGCTACAAGATATTATTTTATAAAGAGAAAGGTACAAAAATACTGGGATTTATGAAAACATAATATTTCAAGGAAAAAGTCAATAAAATAAAAACGTGCATAGGTAGGTATTATGAACAAAATGTAAACATGAAATACATTTTGTGTATGTACAAACATAAAACCATTTATACCTAAGGATACACCTATGTTATTATAATGTTTTGATAACACAACATTCGTATAATAATAATAATAATAATAATAATAATATTTCAAACGTTTATAATATGTTATTCAGACTGTAAATTTATAGCATATTAATTATTTCACTATATAATATATTATTAACGCAACTAATAAAAAATAATAATAATAATAATATATTAACTAAGTAGTTCTACTGACAAAGACGTGGATCAATTTACATTAAGACGAATTAAAGCATTATAAAAAAATGGTATTCGAAAAAGAGATATTCGCCTATAATTTTATTTTAATTAGGATCGTTATAGTTCAAAATGTATTCACAACTCTTAGTTTTTTGAAAAATATGGTCAAGATTTATCAAATAACTGTACATAATAAATCCTTAAAACTATTTTCATGAAAACTGCCGGCAAATTAAATTAAATTAATGTCTTCTCAGCAGTACAATTTATTTATACCTATTTTAAAATCTAGAGAGTTGAACATTACATTTTTAAGCTATTTTACGACCCGAGTGTTTTCCAAAAAGAAACATCGTAAATACATACACACATCATTGATAAACCAAAAGCTTGTTCGACAAGCTCAGAATATTAAAAAAAAAAAAAAACAAAAATAACTTAAGTATTGAAATTTGATAAATTTTAAATTTCACGGTTTTGATGATTCATAGTAACTTATGTATACTATGATGAATCAATGGTATTTATTTTAAATCAATGATACTTTGTCGCACCAAGTTCTTCAACTGTTATTATTTTAAGAACCAACAAAATATTTAAATCTTCATAAAGTATCAAAACCTCATAGTTATTTCCAATATTTTTTGATTGGTTTTCACAATTATAGAGAATAATACTGAATATTTTTATATTCAAATTTGACCTCAAAATGTGCTAACTAAATATATTTTCATACAAGAAACCGATATCAATGTTAAAGATTAAAGTTTATTTCTTTTTTGGTCCTAAAAATGTCACGAGATGCAACAAAAAAAAAAAATGACCTCATTGTAAAACTAATACATTTCTTGCTCCACTCAGAATCACAAATGAAAAACCACACACACACACACACACACACACATACGAATTGTAAAACCAATAGGTACATTCCATTCTCCTCTCAGGATATAAAAAAGTATCTAAAAAAAGAAAAGAAATTTCCTGAAATAGTTGTGACCTTAATTAATCGTATACATTTTAAATTTTAAACTAATCTGAAGTTATTCTGCATCAGAGTTATTAAATTATATATTTTTATTCTCTAAACTAAATTTGAAAAACGTATTATTTATTTGTTAATCGTACATAAAATATAGTATAAATGTCGATTTTTTTAAATAAAATTTTAAAAACGGTTTTAAAAGTTAGGTAAATGTAATGAATATAGTATTACGTTATTATACTTTTGTTAAAATGTATGTACTAAGAAAATTAATGGTATTTTAGAAAACCTAATTAAAAAATATAACATCGTTTTAAAAAAACTTTTTTTTTAAAGAGATTATATAGTATAATTGTTGGTGATAAATCGTACTTATAATCTGATAATAATGGTCTGAATTTAATGTATAGTGTAAATTAGTAAAGTTTCAATTGTTTTTCACCTAAAAATAATTAATTGTACATAGAAAATACAATAATAAGTATTTTTTTATTTCTATAAAAACCTAATACTTTCTTTTATATCAATGTGAGCCACCTATGTATTATATTCATACAATTTTACATTGTTTCGATAATATTTTATTGGCTCTTTCAAATAACTGTTAATTTACACATACCGTTATACATTTTAACGTATTCCTATAGTTTTCTTTTATTCTAAGTATAGTTTTAATAAACCAAAAAAATTGTCATGGTAAATAAATTAACCCTGTGTTTAAAAATGTACCATGATTTATACTCTATACTATATGCTATTTTTCTTTTTCTGAAAATAATACTACTTAATTTATTATTCAGCATATAATTTTTTTGTATAATTATATGATTTGTATTTACGCAATTTTTTTTCTATTTTAATTAATATATACAATTTTTTTACCTACTTTTGTTTAATTTATAGATATTTGAAATTATAATTTTACTAATTTACGTTACTATCGTGTATGTAACACAAATTTTTGGTTGTGAATGAAATTACTTGAAAATTTAATACCAAGTTTTTTGAATCTTAGTTATTTTTTTTTTTTTTAATATGTTTCAAAACTTTAAAAAGATATTATTGTAATAGCTAAGACCTGAAAATGTAATACAAAGTTGTCCATAAGTTATTAAACCCTTAAAACCTAAAAATTAAAAAATTAAATACATAAGTATTTCTTTTTGTTAACATTTTTTAAGTTCAAAATTTTAATGATTTTAGAAATTTTAATCAAAAACAACGAATTTAGTTATTTTATTGTAATTCAACAAAATATTATTATAGTGACCTAAGATTTTTCGTTACTGCGTTTATATAGGTAATTTACACTACAACATTTTAAAAATGTACAAAATTATTTTAAGTTCATTGTATGATGGAACTATTTGTATCGTTATATTTAGGATAACTCTTTATTAACTTATACTTAGATAATTAATAGTAGTGTTATAATATGAAATAAATAAATAATAATATTGTAAAAAATACTTTAATATAATAGGTATTTGATTTTTGTTTTTGGAAAAAAATCATTTGCTTTTTTACTCATTCTCTGATGTTATTTAGATTACTGAATATAATATATAATATATTGTTTCCTAATACAATTATTTATTGCTGGCTGGAGTATATTAAGTTATATATAAATATATTTATATTGGTTAAATTATATGGATTCAAGTTAATCTAACCTAACCTAACTAAGCGAGTTGAGGAAATGTAAGTATCCAATTTGGTTCCTATAATTATAAAATATGTTATTACAACACAATACACTTTTAAGATTATTATAAGTGTTTATCATTTGGTATATTTATTATTTTTGGTCAGTTATTTATCATTGTAATTCGTAGTTATTTGTGACATTAATCACAGTCTTGTAGTCTGCTGATATTTCCATAATTACGCCCGTGCTATGTGTATGTTATGGTGGTTTTTTATTCTATTATAACCTTCAATCTTGCTTGCTACCGAATATTATCATATACTTATCACAGTAATTTGAGTTTAATGGTTACAATTTATTTTATTTTACTATTATTGGGGTAAAGATGTTTTATAGCTGCGTCATTCAATCACAGAAATTTATTTACAACTTTCTTTATATTTATGGCACCTACTCATTTCAAATTATTGATTTTTGTGGTTTTTACTTGTGATAAAAACAAAGACCACTTTATTGGTTTGTTTATGATTCTAAATATATGAATATAATTTAATTATAGGTACGTGTTTATACCAGATGTATAATTAATACACACCTTAGTGCCAGATATACTCGTATGTGTTTTTAATTATATTTTCTTGGTCGATCTTTAATAAGTTCTAAATTTAATTTTCATGACATTTTATTATTTCAATTATATCAAATTATTTTTGTTTGAAAAAAAAAAATTTCTTCTGTAGGGATTTCATTCATATTTTCTTTAATATTAAAAAATTTTTCACTAAAAAATTTCCATTCTAAATTTCTTTTATGTTGTCCATCTTTAACTCTCCGTGGAATTGAACTCCACAAATACTTCACTGCAGACAATTTTTAAGTAATAATAATTTGTATTTGATGAGGTAACTCAAAACTGCTACTCGCCACGAAATAAAAGTACTACTTAAGTAATCACTATGTTTTAACTATTATCTATCTGTCGGCATTGTTTAAACATTTAAATACAACAGCTCTGTCAGGTTAACATTTTAAATCACTCCTTACCTTTATTTCGATGTTAGTCAATTATGTGAGTTCACTATGTTACAAGGATCATCTCGTATCTCTATTCCTATTATATAAACCTATTGTTAGTACTAAATATGATAGTGATTATTTCATTCTGTGATGCTTCTGCATATAGCGCCGTTTGAATAATACTTAACTTTTACCGAGCATTATTTTAAAGATCCTCCAAACCCCCTTAAAAAGGCACTATACATTGTTTACTTTTGTCTTGCTCACTACTTATTTATATTGTGTTTTAAAAATTACAGCTTATTTTCTTAAATTTAATGATTACCATAGTCAATAATTTCTTTATTTTCCTAGTATTCTCAACTCATTAAATTAAACAATTTTATTATTTTTAAATCAAAATTAATCTATGCTCTTTTTTATGTATATTAATTTTACCTAATAATTTCAATGAAACAATTTCATCACGCTCTATTGACTTTCTTAAATTGCATTCATTTTCCTAAACTTCATATTTTAAAATTTACCTAGAGTTTTAGAATTTATTTTAATTATTTTGAATTAAATGAAAAGTTTTCAAAGATTTTAATTTTAGTTATGGTAAATTAAAAGCTACATTGTTCTCGTCTGTATGATTATACGCGATTATCATTTAAGTTTTAATTATATTCAAATTCTCTATTGCTACGAATTATTTCTCAATAAAATAGAGGTACGAGATTTAAGTTTTTTTTTCGTACGATAAAAAACTATCATGCCAATACTCAATAATTTATTTAATATATTATTATTTCTGAAATTCAAACAGTAAATATATTACACTAGATTTTAAAGTCTGAAGGAAAACATTTTAAAGCTACTATAGCCCCAAAGATGTTATCTAACGGTATTGTTGGACAAACTTTATTAAAAGTGTGAGTGAATTTCTTCATTGCGACCACATAATCAAGTTCACATTTTATTTATAAGCACAATGGACTATGAATTTGTTTCCATGCCGTGCTTTTTGCACGAAAAACACATGTCATACCAAATCGATAAAATTACTGACTTAATGATCAGCAGTCGAACATGACTTCGCAGAAATAGAGATAATTCGTCGCCGACTTAAATATTTGTTCAATTAAAGAAATGAAACCTCACAGTATAGCCCGCATTGAACTCCAATTTAAAGCATAAAAAAAAACGACTCAAACAAAACTCGCATTAAGAGAAACAATATTGATACAGTCTTAATACATATTTATTTGTTCCAAACGAAAATATTTGAATAAGAGAGTTCTATTATAAGGGCAGAAGCATTTTTTCATTGTTACGATTCTAATAAAAATAATCTTTGACATCGTCTATTTAATATTTATTATGCAGAATTATCGTGTACGTAAAGTATTTGTGTAAAGTTTACCGGGTTCTTGATAATATTATTTATAATTACTAATTTTTCCTTTTTAATACAAAACAGTAACATTTTATTATTTTAATAAGACGCCACAGACCCATGAATTGTTTATCAAAAAAGCGTTTTGCTTAGACGAGACAGATACATTAATCTCACCTCTTATATATTAAAATGACTAATGGATGTACCTATTTTACGTGTAAACTAATAAAACATTAATTAAATAATCTAGCCATTGTCTAAAATTAAGAATTTAGTTGAACTTATGTTCAAATAAATACCAATACGATTATGAAAAGTATAATATAAGACAAGACAATGTCAAAATATAACATTTGATTTACTAATAACGATCAAAACAAATCGATTTAAATTTTTTTAAATTGTACAAATAGTTTCTATGCGTAAATTTCAACTGTGTACCATAATAAATCACCAAAACGCTATAACATAAATTTAGAAACCGTTGTTAGACCGTCGGCTAGGTAATTAACTTGTTAAATAATTAAAGGTTAGTTACTGAGAGTGAATATGATTTAATCAAAATGCATAAGGCGCTTGTTACAACTGTTATTCACCTAGATTTAGTGTGCATAATTTGGTAATTAATTAAGGCGCGTTGACAGGTGCGTGTGATCTCCGATAAGGTTTGACGCTATATGTTCAGTTTGGTATTCCAAATATTATAGTCTAACTTTAGACAAGTAATGCGCAAACTACAACCTTAATGCTTTAAAACTACTAATCGAATAGAAATGCAAAACAAATATAATACATACTTACTACGGGTATAATAAAAATCAGTTCATAATGTTAATATAAATTATTTGCGATATCCAAAATAAATTTAATAATTTAATATTATACTCATTTAATACTCCAATAATGTCCAACATTGATTGACTATGAGAATTCGATATATATTTAAAACTGAAATTAATTTTTATTACTTTGTTAAACTCTAGTCAAAAATACAGTGCCCTATAAAAAAAAAAAAATAGATTAGGTCGAACGAACTTTATATACACAATATCTTCACATTTTTTTTCTTGTGTTTTCAAATTAATTTTGATTTTTGTGTATTTTATATTTTAAGACGGATTAGAAAATAGACACGTATTAATATACATTTTAATAAGATATCTAACCTTTAAGAATACGATATTAGATTATTTCAAAAGGATACATAGAAGTTGTTATTCTTAGCATCAAACAGTAAACACAGTATAATTAATTAAATAATTACATGTTTATATATTATTTATATATATATATAATTTAAGATTTAAAAATATATATATATATATTAATATAAAATACCGAACTTACTCGACTTTGCTTCAATGTGTATTATATGGATTTTTGGCCATTATGGGTACTACGGGACGATACAACACGCAATTCTCTGTACTCCAAATACATTCAAACCTAACGACTGGGCGTCTTCCGGTGACACCCTCGAAAAGCGATGAAAAATTGAAGTCTTTGTCCGAAATCGCATACTGCCATACTGGTAACCCAAAACGTCTCCGTACACTGTAAATCTTGTATGTGAAAAACATTATGTACCGTCCCTACTATATGTTTAAACAAATGAATTCTGCTTAGTGAGAAAAACTTTAAACATAGACTTTAGACATTTTTGGGTTTTTTTCGGATAACTGAGAAATTATTATTTTTTTACCACTGACAGCAGCACTTAACTATGCAGCAAGTTTTATTGATTTCTATTTTTTAAAAACGTTTATGTTTCGCATTATTTGAATAATATTAAATTAGATTTAGTACTTATTGAAAAAGTAAATTTTAAATCTAATCATATATTCGCATTAATAAAAAATATTTAAGTTGAAGTTAAATAATAATAATAATACATTTATAGTTAAAACGTTTATTATACCCGAACGCTTAACAGAAACAATTATTTTGAATAAAGTAAATAAAATAAAGTATTGCTCATTATTCTTAAATAGTATCGTTGAAAATAAACTGACGAAAATACCCATTTTACAAAGGTTATACAATATTTATATACAATATTTATACTATAGATTTAAAATATATGATTACGAAAATTAATAAAACGTTTTCCGTTTTAGTAATGTAGGCGTTTAACTGAATTATTAAAGAAAGTTTTAACTTGAGCAATAACTTATGTTTTAAAGTGTTGTTAATTTTCCGTCAAAAGAAAATCTTTTATGAATTTATTTTCGTAGCTTTAGTGCGTATAGTTGAGTCATTGAACATTGTGATAACAACTTTACGTAATCAAATAAACCATAATTAAACCAAAATATTTATTACTTTATAGTTTATTGTATACGTATGTAGACATTTTTTTAAATTATTTTATATATTAATTATTCTTTAATTTTTGTATATATTTTGTAAGAAAAAAAAAATGAAAAAACATCAAATGGTTTGTTGTGATTATTACACAATGTACAAACAAAATTAATAAACATAATTTAATTTAGTTAATTGACTTAAATATACTTTGTCTAATCGTGCATTTCAAATAACAATAAATTATCAGTAGATATAATAATGTTTAAAAATGAGACAGCGAATATATTTTTGGCAATTTAAAAAATAAATCTCAGTGACATATAGTCCCTATTTTTTAAATAAAAAAGGTATTCATGAATAGTTTCAAACGTCAGTACATGTGCTAAAAAATGTTATGATTTCATATATCTGATTATACAATATTATTATTTGGTGACATTAACTCGAATCTCATTCTTGTCAGTCCTTGTTCTTAATTTATTTATAATTTATGGAACATATAGTTACATTAACTTAAAATAATACGATCGTAATCATTAAAGAGAAATAAATTATGGTGTGTTTAGTACTTAAAATATTTATAGATAAAACGCCAACTAACAGTCTATAAAGAACTACATAATATATTATAATTTTCACATTTTAATATTAAATATAAAATGCGTATTTTAAAGAATGGGATATGGTATTTCCTTATATTATATAAAAGAAAAAATTCAATAATCAATTCTGTACACTTGTTTACATAGGTAATGATTTTTGTTTAATTTATGTGTGTTTAGTATAAATATACTTCGAAGTCCGTTATTAATTTGAAAACGATTGTTAAATAAAAAACTGTGATTGCGTTCATTGACCTTAAGTTAGTTCGTCTTTGCGCTATGTTTAGCCCCGTACAATATAGAGACAAGAGAGATAAATGATAGTATCAAAAACTAAAATTTACCATTACTTTTTCAAAATAATTGGTAAAAATAAAAAAATACTAGAAAAGTAGAATATTTTAAAAATGTAATTTTTTTAAATATATTTTCATACATAATATAATGATTTAATAAAATACTTAATAACGATGTCTTCTCAAAAACTATCATATAGCAGAGCGACTTGCCCAGATTTTTTTTTTACTTAGTTTTAAAATTAAAATTTGTGTTTGCCTATAGTGTTCATTAAATATAAATATGTACGTATGTATGTATGTATGTGTGTGTGTGTGTTAAGTTAAATAATTTAACTAAATTAAATGCATATAGAACTATAAAGTTATAAATATCTATTTTAATTTAACTGTAATTTATTTAGCTTATACAATTTTAATATTCAAAATTCTATGCATACGTATCTACACAACTACATAATATAACTAAATAATTTATTTTTTAATTTAACTTCTTATTTTTTGAACAAGAAAATTAAGCTTATACATTTTTTATTTCTCTATACTTTACTACGTATGGCATAATTAACACGAAAATAAATAAATATAGTAAAAAACTAACACTGTTATTATTTTCATAATTATATAAATAAAGTATATTAAGTTATTGGATATTAATGAATTAAGTATTATTGAATACCCTGTAAAATGAATATTATTAATATTAATTTCAATAAGTTTAACGAGGAAAAACTCTTTAAAAATGATACTCCGTTTTTTGTACAAAGTAAAATTTATTGTACATTAATTGTGAAACGGCGCGTTGTTGTCGTGACGTGAATTACAGTAAATAGACTGAATTATATTGGGTTTATGCTAACCATGTTTTATTATTCAATGTTTTTATGTCTTATATATATAGTTTTTGAAATTATTAGTGATTTATTACCATAGAGGTAGTACATATTATCGAGGCAGTCAATGCGGGTGGTAGTGCTCAAATCGTCTATCGATACTCGTAATGACGTTATTTAAAATTACATAGAATTATTCGCTTAACCTTCAAATAAATGGTTGCTTATTACCTTAACCATAGACCTTAAACAACGGACTTACTATTCAATTCAGAGTGAGATTTGGGTATTTTTGAAAAGTATGTCGATCGTGTGAAATGAGTGGTCGTGAAATATATCGTTTTGGGACACGTCTCTGTGGCGCAAGGTGGTGTTCATTCGTTGCTTTTTAAGTGAAACCGTTGGTTGTACCGACATTTGTCGGAAAGAGTGGTTAACCATTAACCGAAGACTATGACTAAGGTGTGAAATGAGTCAATTTTTGGATGGAAACATGTGATCTGAGGTGTATTGAAACACGTTCAAATCACAGCCTGGACTCGTTTTAATCTACTCGTATGACTGAAGAGACTCAAGTCTAGTTCAGTTATGTCAAACAGAGTCTTTTACATTTCAATCACCAAATGTTTATGACATTTAAGTTTAAATAATTTGAAGAGTAAAAATTCACTAGTAGTAATATTTTTTCGGAGCTTTCATATCCAGTTCTGAGTCTGAGCTCACGGTCATTAAGTCGTACATGTGCCTAACAGTGTTTTTGATTGAGTTGATATCGATGTGCTCTTTGTATGTTGGAAATATAATATTATATCAACGTACTGCAATAACCGTGCTACCACGGTTTGTTCATCCAGTAGTTTAATGACCGTGTTGTGATATGTGCGTTACAATTTTGGCAATAAATAAAGACAACATTTGTTGAGAAAAATTATATCTAATTTAGTTTATTTGTGAGTTGAATGAGTTCCTGTCATTTTTTATGCATGCCTTGAAAATTCCAGTAAAAAAATCGTTATAAAAAATATGTTGTTTATACAGGTTATGAAGAGAGACTATGGTTAAAGTGGCAATAATTTAAGTTTGTTTATATCTTGTGGTTTGGAAATTTTACTGATTACCTAAGTAAGGAAGTTAATTGAAACTGCGAAGTGATAAAATTTCTTCTGTTAGAAATTTTGTCTTTGTTGATGCTCTAAAGGCGTAGGTGATCTTTACATGCGAAATATTCATAGTTTAGAAACAAATTTAGAGTTGGAATACATCTTTATGTAACCGAATTCCCGTATCCAATAACCAGATATTGTTGGTCAGATGAATTATCAGTTTTGATCGATGAAAACGGTATCGTTTTCCTGTCACGGTTATATTACATGCAATGTTCAGTGTTGTTTTGACTTGTCACTCTGTCATCTTCTTACTAAATCATGTCGACGTCTAGTAGTGGTATTTTCCGAAGGTGTGGTTGATTGTTCGAAGCTAGACGGCAGTGTTAGTGGTTACCGACCTTCTGCCAAAATAAGGTTATTCTGCGGCGGTTGAAGCAGTTATTAGCCATGTAATGTACTAATGTTACCGTGTTGCGTTTTCGTGGTTCCGAAAAGAACAGTTTTCACTTTTGTGTTTGGGCGTATCATTCTATCCGAAACATTGGAAAGCTTAATTCATATTAATGAAACTCGCAAATGTTCGACTAAATATATCTAGTCAATAATAGAGTATGATAATACTTCAAATCAAATAAAAACCTCATACAAGATAATAGTAAAATGTTATAACTAATAGGTACACAATATTTGTATTGTCACAATGTTGAAAAAACCAATGCAATGTTAAGAATACTAATTAAAATATTAAATAACTAATGTATTATTTATCAATATTATGATATTAGGGATTATTTGAAAACGCAATTATTCATTACAATCGCATTGCTACTTCAGTGAAAGTTTTTAAATATTATAAAACTAAATTCACAGATTAAAGACTTCGCCAATATTTCATTGCTCATGTATTCTATAACTTTGATATGATTCAATACTAGGTATGACAAATTCGTTTATTTAACTAAAATAATAACTATATTTTCATTTCAATCATTTATTCTCCTTAGATTAATCTAGGTATATTTATTTGAAATATTATTGATTTTTTGGTAGTTTCTCTTATTAAGTTAATTTATTGTAAAAATTAACTCAATATAATACATAATTGATAATTAAGGTAGGTAATTAATAACTAATAGATGAGTTAGTATGGTTGAAGTATAATTCTGCGATTAGTTCTTCGTCTCAAAGAATATAATTTACCAATAAAATTCTATTTTCTCGATTTATTGTTCATACAACTTAAACTATTGTGTAAATTACGATTTTCGTATGACATGTTGGCCAATGTACATACATTGTAACATACATTATTATTGAACGGTCATTATTAAGCTAAACTAGGATTTAATTCAAAATAAATTCTATATTTATTAAGCTAATATACAGTATATTGATTTTATACAAACTGCAACAGTAAATTTAACTGATACAAATCAAAAGTAATTTGTTTTACAATAAATTTAATATTACCATAATATAGATACCATACAATAATGCTAAATTTATTTTGATAATTATTGTTTGATTAATTAGTCGTAGCTTATTAATTTTAAAAATTACCAATACTGAAAAAAATCGAATAAATTATAAAAAAATAAAATCCAATACGTGATTCAATATTGAAGTACACAATATAAAATCTACAAATTTATAGATTTCATCTGCGCTATGTAACAGAATCTAATACACCTATATCTCAAACCACAAAATAAATTATTGTTTTGAGGTTACAAATAGTTTTCTTCACCCTTTGTGGCTGAGCAATAATTAATGACCTAATAAAATTAAGCTTAAATCTTTCTATAAACATTTCCTGAATTTAAATTTAATATTAACAATTATTGTAAGATTTTATATAAATATCTATAATCATTATTTATCAAGGTTTTTTTTTTCCATAAATAATGTTTTTTAACAATATGAATTGTTGCAATTATTTACACAATGAACTGTTTTTTTTTTTAATTATTTTATAATATTTATGTAAAATTTAACGAAAGCTGCTAATTCTTTTATGTCTTTGGTGTTTATGTTTTTTTATTTTTTACAAATGTTGTGTGTGATATTAAAAACATTCAAATTTTCAAATTTTTTTTCTAAAATTCTAAACTATCAATCACTATTAAATGTGAATATAAGCTTAACGTATTTAAATCTACGGTCCGTTAAATACCCGTTATTTAATTATGGAATGTGTATTTCTAAAATCGATTAGAAATAATAGTTGTATTTATAATCGATTAAAAATGTTCCGTTCTCAGCTAACTAAATTACATTTTACTGAACTTTCTATCTAAAACATAAATTTTAAGTCAGGAATTACTACTGAATTTCAAATCTGTATCAAATATTTGTAAGTTTAAAATCAAATTATATAGTTTAATATTTACGATAATTTGTATACTTTAGTCCCAAAATTGTTTTTGATTTCTACGAGTTATGTATTATTTAATGACATTAATTTTATAAATACTATAAAATTAATTTGTTCTTCCAACAAAAAAACTTTTTAAAAAAAATATTTTTGTATATCAACATTTGTAGGCAAGTATTAAGAATATTATATAAACAATGTTTATTTATCAGTTGTCAATTGATAGAAAAATATTTTCCACTTTATATTAATGTTAGTAGGTAAATTATTTATTTATAATTCTCATATATGTATATAAGTAAATATACATTAATTAATTAATGATATTTTATAAATTTAGATGAAATTAGTTTAAATTAAATAATTGAAAAAAATCGCAATAGGTATTTATCGTTCTCAAAATTCGTAAACTTCTGAAACCTTATGAAATTATACTATTATTAGTTATCTGTCTATCTATGGATTATAACATTTGGTGTCAACTAATAATTTCAAATCGACACAACGATTTATATGTCATTTCAGAAGTATTAAATAATAGTATTGAATAGTAATAAATTTATATCTAAATTTATAACATCCATGGAGTGAAATATATTTATGAACTAAGTAACTTACAGTTTACACTGCTTACAGTATTAATCTTTAATGCATTTCTCATTCGTGAAAGCCCGCAAATTATTTTATATAATATGATACTCGTAATGTTAAATAATATTTTTTCTAAATTCCTATTACAAATATTATTTGCTTGTTTTATGTAATTAAAATTTAAAAAAATGTTTTTTATTAGATTAGGTTTTTAAAATTATTTTCACGCGCTAAATGTAAGCTAAATATTAATGTTTAAGCAGCTTGTTAACTCCATTATAAAACGAATTCACTATTGAAATTCACAGACTGTACAATTAGGATCTATTCAATTTCGATAACATCTAACAAAGAAAAGGTACAATATTCTTGAGTCCATTGATTTAAATTTTAATCGTACTCTACATCAATATTGATTTCTATACGACATAATATCACAATGCTGAATTTACATAGAAAAATCATTATAACTTATACATCAGTCGTAAAAATAAATCCGTCATTGGCTTATATCGAATATATCGTGTGTAACTTTGGCAGCATCGGTATTTCAGTATTATACTAATAATCTTTAGTAATGTCTAAAGTTAATTAGATAAATTAATCTACATACCTTATAGTCCTTATATGTTAGATAGACGAAATAATCTTATCTTTATGTTATCTTAGTAAATTATAAAATTGGTTAGTATTTAATTGCCATTTTTAAGTTAACAATTTTAGCCGCAAATTTGAATGATAATTACTAAATTCATATAAGTATTAACAAAAAAATATGTTAATAAATTATGTTGTTTAAGAATAAGATGTACAAAAAACATCTAATTTATATCTAGATATGTTATTTTTTTCTCATCTATTTGTCTACATAACTTTTGGACTCGGATATATTATTTATCACTTTATAAAGAAAAAAATCTGAACACACTTATATCAAGCTCTGGAAGGTTAAACTCGAGTATCGTGTTTACTGTTTAATATTAAGGAAATGATACCATAAATATAAAATAATAAATTTCATACCCATTAATCAGTTATAACTCAACGACATTTTCCCCTCCGTTACAGTGATTAATATCAATACTTGCAAGTCAATCAGTATAATGATTTATAAAAATAAAAAAAAAAATACGGGAAAACACCTTTTTCCCCTCTACGCATATTATCATCAGATAGTGGTTGTGTTGTTATTACATTTGAAAACACGAATATTACTAAACTTGAAAAATATTTATGAACGGATTTTGGTTAAAATAACAGTCGATCATTTCATTTTTTTTTTTTTTTTTTGGTCATTTGTAGACAGAAGTATTCCCTTAAGCTAACAAAAATACAAAAATTCGAAAAATAATCTTCTCAAAGTAATATTTACATGCGATTTTTTCATCTATAAAACATGTTCTATTTCATTATTTTAGGTAACTTCTTTTGTTCATAAAAATTGCATTGAAAATTTGTTTAATTAAAATTTTTGTAAAAACTTGTTTCCTTAAAAATTATTCTAAAACATTATTCCACTTATTATTATAATTTATTATAACGAATTTGTTCGACAAGAATAATTAATGATTAATAACTTTAATAGTTTAATAATATATCTGTATACCTTTACGATCGATTCACTCGAAACACAAAAAAACGACACATTCAAAAATACTATTTAGTATTCACAATTTAGTAAACAACAATAATTTGTATAAAATTACACTTATGTTGTTTTTTTTAATATATTTATATTATTCTGATAAATATTCTTGAATATACACGATTTAATAAATTAATTTTACGGATTGATACCATTTTATTTTCCAGAAAATACAAAAGCTGTTCTTTCTTAAACATAAATTTAGTTAGAGGCAAATTAAACATTTTCTAATACTCACATTTATTAGTCAATTTAATCAAGGTAAAAACACTATGAAAACCATTGCGTTTTACTAGATAGTTTCTCCGCTTTCATAGAAAAATAATAAAACATTTATATGTTTTTGGGGTACGTTTTTTTTTTTTTTTTTTGGTTACCGCGGTAACGTAATTATTTTATTAAGTGGTTGCTAGGGGCAACTTACATATTATAACGTAAAATTATAACGTTTTAGCGTTATAAAATCCAAACCGAGCAAGTTAATGATATTTTTTAACTAAGTTGAATTAATTTGATGGAAACAAGAAATTTTGACAATTGGCTGTTTATAAATATTTATAGTATTAACGATTTAAATATATATGAGAGCAAACTCAATATTGGTTTTAGTTTAAAAATAGAAATAACTTACCAAATTATCATTTTATACCATTATAATTACAACGAGAATCTTTTTTAATTTTTTCTTCGAGAATAATTGTACATATTAATAATGTATAACTGAGAAGTTAATTATTAGTGTTTATTTTTATAAGTATGCTTTATTAATATTTTTGAAATATGTTGTATACGTTGTGTAATTAAAATTAGTTAATTTTATTAAACAATTCTGGCTAATGAAAAAAAAGAACCAAAAATAAATTTAAAATGTTATATATCTTTTTATAGTATAATAGTATTATGCAATACATAATATGTATTACAAATAAAAATTGTATTACCTTTATTCATTATTATATTATTATTTATTAATATATAAACATAACTTTAATTTAATAGAAATTAACTCATTTGTTGTTAAGTTAATACCAATATAAATGAATGAAATTAGAATCTAAGTTAATAAAACAAAATTTTAAAATGTTAAGTTAAAAAGTTAATATTAACTTACCTTAACTTTTTTAATCATATATTTCGAATCTTGATAAAATCCATCAATATTATATCAATGTTTGACTTACTTATGACATTTAGTTTGAGTTAATTTAATAGTACAAAGTAAAAACTATGATAAAAAATAAGAAAAATGTAATGTTTTATTATGTTTTCTTATCAATTAATACAATTAATTTAATGATAACACATGCCTGTGTTAAATATGTTATACAAAGAAAATACTACTATTTTGATAAGAAATACAACTTTAAAATCAAAAGTGTTAAAATAAAGTTAGTTTAATTAAGTCAAAGGTAAAATTAATTGAGTTGTTTTAGGTATTGATATGAACGGTATATCACAGTTTATTTAAACGTTCACTTTTTAGTCTTTACGAATGCGTTAACTTTACTATATAAATATCAAATTTCTGATAAAAATATTTTTGATAAAATTAAGTCTATATTGTATTGCGTTGTCAAATACAAGTCAATATTGATACACAACACGTTAAACAATATTTTTTCAAATATTACTTTATTATTATTTTAAGACATGCACAAATGTTTCTGGTTTTTAATTTTTAATAAATTTTACAAATTTACAAATCAAAATTAATTTTACTTATTTTCCTTTTCTATAAACATAAAAATAAAATATTATTTAATTTAAAACATCTAATCATATAACTAAACATGTATTGTACCTAGCTTACGTTGGAAATCTTGTGTGGGTTGACTTATGATTACTTAACAAAAGTTGTAGTCACATAAGGATCAGTGTGAGACCTCAGAAATGTCTTTGTCTATTACATTAAATTTCTTAAATTTATGATTAAGTACTTTTAAAATATGTTTATTATATTATTTTGAATACATTAACTCGAAACCAAATACGTCATATTTTAACATAGTATATTGATGTACTTACCAATATTTTTTCTTGACCTATGTGGTCCATTGATATTTGTATTTATTATTCGCTATGCTACACATATTTATAAATGCGGTTCTTGATAATTATATCGTTTTCTATTTGTCTATTAACTTTTGACACTACTTATGCATAATAATCATTCAGTTAAAAATCTGGAATTTAACACAAAAAAAAAAATCCAGAGAGCTCTCTATTCCTTATAATAGGTTTTGAGTGAATCTCGCCATAGAATAAATCATTACAATGGATACTTTAAATTTAAATTCAATGATAAATCATTCTCGAAAAATGAAAAAATGGTCAATATTTAAATATTTAAATTTGAATGCCATTAGGTATACATTTTTCATTAATACATAAAATAAGGATCTAATTAGCTATAAATAGCATAAAGGATGAAAGTACTGATTTTAAAACTGAGTATTTTATGCACATCAGAGCGCTTCGTACCATGTCTGTAGAAATAGTACACGGTTTCTGTAGCTTAGTGACTTGATGTTGTTGTTATAACCGATGTATCATATAAACCAAAACTAAGTGTTTTTGCTACACTGTAACTTTGTGTGTCTTCCTTTATTCCAGTTAGATACTCTTAAAGTATGAATTTCTAAACGTATTCAGATAACAGCTTTTATGTGGTTAGTAAAATATTGATATAATTTTCAAACAATGCTTTGCAACGAGTTTTCACGTTAATGCACCGGAACGCAATTCCATCCATTTAACAAACTGTATATTTAATAGTATCTTATAAAAAAAATTGTATTATATTTTTGTTTATAATCAGGTATTTTTAGGTTTTTTTTCACAGCTAAACTATTCATATTTTTTTTGTTGTCCTCATCGCCCGTGTTTGATCTACTCGTTATTTTTGCTTCTACTTCTGATGAATTATCTCGACTGTACAGACATAATGTAGTAAATTATTTGTAAATATTGTTAGTACATAAAAAACATTTGTCAACGTATTAGTTTGTATAACCAATGTTTTATTATCGTATTACAAAGTCTAAAAAAAAATTTCATTTTGCATATGCTCATCTGAACTATATTGGAAGACCGTCTTGTCAACTTAACCTTTTTCAATAATTAAATACCTTCCTGGTTATAGGATATTACATAAGAATTTTTTTGTCGAAAGCTATTTTTAAATATCACGTTACTTGAATTGAGTAAAAAAATATATATCAATGAATAACCTTGGAACTTGATAATTTATTTGTTTGCTTTTCATTGCACATTGTGCAATACTAAAGTGACGTTATGTGATTATTTAGCTCTTAATAGTAGATCATTTTTACTGATACAGATCAGTGTTATTTGTTTTTTTTTTTTTTTATGATGATATATTATATTTATTCTTACAGTATTTTTAATGTAATAAATTAGACGGCTTAGTGCATAAACAAAATAGGTACATTACTCTGTTCGAGAACCACATTATCTATAGTATGTACAGATAGTATCAAGCTCAATTAATATTTATTGTAACATTCGTACCTATATAATACATTTTCAGTCTCGTTTACGTGTCAATGTCTTAGTTTTAAATTTATATTTTAGATAATGAGATCAATTGGTTTTACAATGATTTGTTAATTGTTTATAACATTTTTTGCGTGTGTCTGTCATTAATAAGAATAGTCTTCTCTTTAACTTTTAAGGTAGTTTATAGTAAAAGATTTACAATTAAATGCATTTGATACCTAATGCAACATCAAGATATACAGTACTTTTGAATGTATTAGACGAAAACTTAAAAATAATTTAAATAAATAGGAATATTTTCGATGTGCGAGTTTTTTACAAAATTAATTATTTTTTTTCATACGAAATGAATAATCTGTGACACTTGACATTTTTGCTAAATATTTATGTTAGCATTTTTTATACATGATATAATTGATATAATTTATAATCTATATATTTTCAACAATAGTAATAGACATTTAATATTTTTATTTTTATTTTGTATTTTTCAATGTATGATGATTTATCTGTAAATCAATAAATTGAAAAATGTAATACAAGATTTTCATGAGTTTGTTTTTACAGCGATTAAAAAATATCAATAAAACATAGTCATAATTTTCTTTTTGTAAACGTTTTAAGTTAAAATTTTAGTGTAATTAGATATTCAGTCATGATATAATGACTTATGTATTTTTTTTTTGCAATTAAAAAAATATAAAGTGTAGAAACTTGAAACATTCAATTATTATTTACATTATAATTTTCTATACTCAATGAAAATCTTAAAATAATTAGACTAATTTTTAGCTACATAAATCTACTGTTTACAATATGATATTTATTTTATATTAATGTTGCAGATAAGACATGTTTCTCATTCAAAACCCTATAAGGTTATACAAAATTTGTTTTTGTACATTTTTTTTTCGTTTTGGAACTTATAACACTACGGGACCGGCTTCCGCATTACTTCCACGACGCGCCATCGTTTATTATGCAATAATAATTAATAATATATATACACATACATGGGCTATTCTCTAGAGACCGCAAAAATGAGTGTTTTATGTTTAAACGCTACTTGAGGAGAGACCACCGTACCGTTACATTCATATTTTAAACATTATGTTTAAGACCTGGTGTCGTCTTCTTTGTAGTTGTCTGCACGAGCTGGTGTTTTGTCGTCTACCTTGTTCTGTGTTAAGCTAATATTAAACTTATACTAATTTAAATATTGTTACTGCGCTCCTCGCTCCTTTCCCTAATTCCATATAAGTAGAGATATGACGTGGAATTTACCACTAAAATTCGGTAAATTGGTATAAATTTTGTAAAAGAAAATTTTAGAAATGTATTGCAATATATTAATAAAAGATATTATGTAAGAAAATAAAATATATAAACGTATTTGAAAATTTGAAAATAAATAACGATGATAATATCGATCACGCTTATTCGTGCTTGTTTAATACAGTCACCGTCGGTATTTGCCTTTAAATTAATGTACCTATTGTAGTCATATAGATTATAAGCTAAAATACGATGTCTGCACTTATTGTCGTATATAGACTACCCTGGCTACCTAAATGAAAGTCATTACGTTTGTAAAAGCATTTAAAATTAGTCACTCAATTGTTGTCAATAGTAGAAAAAAAATTAGTGGATAAATTTATCAAGCACTCATCTCTACGTGTAAGGTATGAAAAACAGGTGATCGGTGGAACTGCTGATGAAATGTCATTGATTCGATGAGATAATCAGTTCTTTATCATCTGTAGTTAATCTGAGCTACGTCTCCAATTTTACAGCTCACACATCTTATTCCTTTTCCTTTTTATTTTCAATATCAACGAAGAATCATCTGCAGGCACATCGTCTGCGTTCAGAAGATGCTGAAACAGTTCGAGAAATCTGTAAGGACAATATAAGAGGTACGAATCGTCTTTCAACTTTTTTTATAACAATTTTAAAATACTTCGGCAACTTTAATACGTAGGCAAAATTTTTGATAGCCGTTTGATATTAATTTTTGACGACATTTGATATTTACAAAAAATAACGAAACCTTATCAATGGTAAGTAACACTCTAAATATATTATACAATTGAGTGACTTATCTGATTTATTTTTTTTAAACTATAATGGCTTAAATCTGTCATGTCAATCTATTTATTGCGGAAAACATGTTCTATGATAATATAATCCTTGACTGTTAACTGAAGTCTTAATCCTAAATAATGTCTTATGACATTTTGAAGTGTGACAAGTATATTTTGTTTTTACAAACAAACTATATTTTCTTCAAAAACGTTTTCATAAGAGTTGAATAATATTATGTACCTTTTGTTTTATGATTAAAAATGTAATAAAATTTAGATTGATGATTGGAATTTAAACCGATATGATATATTTATGAATATTCACACAAAGGTTCAAGACAATATAGTCAAATCTTATCGTGATGCTAAACTGGTATATTTAAAAATTAAATTAAACTCTGAATACATTATTATACAGAATTTGTTCGGGTTATTTATTATACAAATATTATTGTAAGTCAAACAGTAGACTATAGCACGCCAAAATGCTTTCTAAAAATAAATGAGTTTTATTTTATTCTCAATTAGTGTAAATTCTGACATTTTAATTGGAACGTAAATTAAAATGTTCACAATCAAGAAAGGTTAAAATAGTAATACATATTTACTGAGTAATTCGTTTTTTTGCAGGTAAATTATTGTTATAATTTTCGTAGTAAAAATAAAAAAAATATGAACAATTTTATATTAATTTTTTACAACATGTATTTTTTTTTTTTTTTGGTCAATGCTACAATTAAATAAAAAATACTATCTCATCTTTTAGTATTAGTTAATAGTTTATGATAAAAGTATTGTGTTTAATACAACCTAGATTACGGTTAAATAACAATACCACATGCTTAGTTATATTTATATATTATAATCAATGACAGTAAGTTGTCAGACCTATACACAGACATCAAGCTATTATTATATTATTATGTTGTTTAAAGTCTCAACAATTGATCTTTTGTAATGGAAAGACCTTTTACATTTATACCGGTAATAGTAATAGAGTTAAATGATAACAATATTATCATTATCATATTTTCTATGTATTATAAAAAGTACAATTAAAAAAATTAATACACAAAGCTCATGATAATAATCAGCTATACTGCAAATTACTAACTAATTTTTTTTTTTTTTTTAGGAAAATTACGGTTCAAAATACAATCATACGGTAAATTACAATACTATCACGACATTATTTTAAAATGTATTTTAACTTCAAAAACGTTCCTTCCCGAATATCCTACCATTATAATATAAATATATTGACTTAAGCATAACTATTTTAATTCTCGATCTCTCTTACACTGGGTTCATCAATGTTTTTATACTTATGTATAGTTATAAAATCCAGTTAGGTGTATTGGAAATTATTTTCAAAGTAAGCCATTTCATACACATCTCGATATTTGTGGAAATTTTGTGGAATATGATGTTTTTCGTCGTCAATGTCAATTTCCATCGACTTGTATTCGCTCAAGATTATAAGTTTTCTTTGCTATTTCTGTTTTCAAATAATTTTTATCTCAAAGAGCACATGTACCTATTTTAATAGGTAAATCTTGTACACTTTATAATCTGTCATTGCGGATAATCAGTATAACCTCAGTTTAATTCCTACGATTCAAAGTTTTTTGGAGACAGGAGCCCCAAGTGTGTTCAATGTTCATGTTTTGTTAAAGGATTCCATTTACGTTGGTAAAGTTGCCAGACAACTTTGAACCGGAGTACAGTTATATGGGCTTTCGTCTGGACTGGTGGCACTACATCAAGCTATTTAGACGATGAGAGCGCGAAGGAAAAATTCTTATCTATATAGTGTATCACAAAGTTTTTAACTCCCGTCATCACGTCATAATATATACTAGAAAAATACGCGGTACGCATAATAAACAAAAATGTTTTCTCGTTATTTTATACTAGACTAACGTTAGTGCAAAATATTTTCACATGAATAATAAGAAAATAATGCTTTCAAATTCTAAATATAAGTATATAATATCATAATATATGATAGGCACCGCTCTCTATATATTATATAAACGCGTGTTTTTATACTATGAAATTCAAGAAAACTGAACAGGTAAATAAAGTGTTATACGTTATATTATATTGTATTGTTTTTTATTCGGTATATGATGTTATGCTGATGTATATTTATTCAATAACGATTCGATTCCTTACATTTTCTGTGTGTATCGATATTTGCCGCGTACCGACCAATCATAGTATTCATATCAGGGAAAAATGTTTATCGTGGATTACTTGTTATTTTATCGAAACGTTTTAGTCTTAAAAAAGAACGTATCAAATAATATCGAGACAATTAGTCGATTAAGTTAACCTATAATAATAACTTTTGAAATTGTACATGAGAAGTGGCGTCACGAAATATTGTTTAGTTGTTTGATGTTTAACATAATGTATAAAATCGTTTAGAATTGAACATCAAAAACATAGTTATCATTGGGAAAATGTAATATTATATAGATGTATACTAATAAATATGAGATTACAAGTTAGTTATAACATAATATAATCGTGGGTCTTTTTTCGATATCAATCACAATTGTTTCTATGTAAAGTCTATAATAACATGATATAATATGTGGGGATAAATAATAATATTCAAAATGACTAATATTACTCGTATAATATTATTGTACATTTCCTATCGTTTGCTAATGGACGTAAACGTTTACTCTTGATGTTTATTTTCTAAAACATTGAACGCCCACGCAAATACATTAATATGTTTGCGTGACTGTTGTTCTATTTTTACCCTCCCCCCTAATTTGATTTTCCCACAAGATCGTTCTTGTCAATTTAAATTTAACTCTGCCGATGACAGCCAACAGCGTCGTTTTACGGTTTTTAAAATCAGTTCACAAATTTATCATCGTCCATTAGTAATAATTATACATCCCTTGAGCACTACAACCAGCACCTACAATTATTGCGTGGTATACATTCGAAATATATAATGTTTATTAATGCTCACTATTATATTGCTGCTGTGTTACTATATTTTTATATAAACTGTGCCCATACTAGCCATCGAAAAGTTGCAAGTGTCCTATATTTTTTCCATCGTCAAGTCATAATAGTTTTACCATAACTATACAAAAATTGATAAATAAATGACTTATGCGTATTGAGGACATATAATTTTAAGCTAACTGTAATGGCAATATTGTGAAGGTTAATATGAGGAACTTTTAAACGTTTATGGGATATAATTTAAAACCATTTTGTTTTTATCAAGTAAAAGTATACTCACGACATGTAGTTTAATAAACTTTAATAATAATATTACAATAAACATTTAATATTACATCTTTTTTCTATAGTAAATTAAAAGTGGGTCTTACACTTAGCTTTATTAATAGTTTGTATTTACAATATTTACCAATTTTTAGAGTTTTTCTAGGTTAATCATAAAATAAATACATCAACGTTATTTTTACGCAATATTATGGCTTTTTTAATACGACTATCGTATAATTTTATATTTTATATAAATATGTAAAATGTATTAATGCCTTTTTTTTTTAATACAATTTCTAGAAATATAATTAAAAAAATATAATTAAAGTGAGCCTGCATAATGACATTATGTAAAATATGCTAATTCGAGAAATATATATGTAATAAAAATTAAAATTAATCTCAAACATTTTTCGAACTTTCTGTAGGTTAATGCATTAACTTACGCGGGTATCATATATGTATTGTACTTCAAACAGGAACTTTTATGAATCATTCTGTATATTTAAATATCATTGTTAACGCTTAACCGAATAATAAAATGTTTCCTAGGTGAAAATGAATTGTTTCCGTTAAAAAGTAAGTTTACTTTTATTGTCTACTGTTTTCGTTATTATGTCTTATGTTTAATAAGCGAACCTTTACTGTCGTATTAATATGCAACATTGAAATATTTCAATTTATTTCGTATTTAAAAAAAAAAAAAAATACAAATAATTATACTTCTCGGCAACACTGGTAATTAATGATAAATATTATTGTAAGTTTTGTTTAGTTTATGTAAATATTATGTGTCTATCGAACAAAAATGTATTATAAACAAGTACTTACAGCGAAATTCCTTAACAAGGATTCATATTTAATTTGCATTATTTTATTACTTAATTAATATTACAATATCTACATTTAATTGTTTTACTATTCAAGTAAAGGCAATAAAAAACACAATGTTCTGAGTATATACAAACGGTTATTTTAAAACCCTCCTAATTTGATATTTTCGAGTCGTTCCCAACCTCTTTTCATAGGTAAATAATAAAATATGACTTTCGTTACACTTATTCAGTTTGCTGGTTGCAAATATTATAATATTTCTATCGGATGACAAAAGCGCATATTATGCATTATCCGTTACTTGATCTGGTTTCACTTTACATGCATTGTTATAACAATATATTTAGGGACTACATCCTATTGATTATGGTAACCAGGGTGTTGTTTACAAGTAATGATTTCGTCATAAATATTACAAACGTTGAACATAGTATTGTTGCGGACCTATAATATTATTTGTATGTTTACAAGTACAATAATAATACTAAATAGCCTATTGTATTGTACAAAATAGTTGATCTATTTACAATTCTGTTAGTCACCTTTTAAAATAAACATTTCAACATGACAGGTGTTCATATATTATAAATGGATTATTATTATCGTGTAAGCACGAGAAGACAAAAATGTAAGTTATTCAGTTGCTTAACCAAACACCATGTTCTCGAATATTTAACATGCCATTACATTTAGTTAAGTTTCGGGGAAATAGAAAACAACGAGTAGGTTGATAATAATTAAAATTGTATTTGACATTCTAAAAGGTGCATAACTAGAGAAAACAAGCATGTGGTTAGTTAAAAAAAAAAAAAAAAAAATACACAATTTTGTGGTAGTTGCATTAAGTGTAAAAACCCCTCATTAAACAATGATTTAGATCCGCATTGTTGGTAAAAGTCAATGATAAAGTCGAGAAAAAAATAAAACAACATAATCTTAAAATTGGATTGCAAAATGCTAAGAAACAAACAAAGATGTTAACTTACTTGAAGCATTTTTTTTTCCGGTTTTTAAACAAAAAGATGACGGAGATAATTTTTAGAATTTGAACTTATAACGTTATCGTTTTACAATATCACCTTTGAAATCAACTATTGTACCAGAGAAAAGTATTCGGAAAAGTTTAGTCAGTATCCCCGAACGATAGACATCGAGAACACTTGAAAAAACACCGCCAAACGCGGTCGGCCCGGAGGGCAGGCATGACGGGGCCGAAAAAATACGAATTTGAATATTATAAGTCGCGTCGGTCAACGTAAAAATAATAACGTAAAAACGTCTACGTCGATATTATATAGTGCGATCGCGAGACCACGATAATGTTTATAAATAAAATAATATAGTAATAACAATAACAATATAATATTATCGTCGTCGTAACGGGACTCGGGCAGAGCGCATATTATACATATCATAATTTATACATGTACATATATATATATATGGTGACACACATACATATTATATGATTTTCATCGCCCTCGTATTTAACCCTCACGTTTTCACTCGAGTTTTCTTCACGACACCTCTCCTCTCGCGCTCCGCTCCTCCGGCACCACCACCGCTACCACCTAGGCAGCACGAATATCGTCATGACCTATACGGCGGCGAATACGACGCGGGCGTAAAGGTGTCGTATACCACCCCTACAAATGCACCTCCACCCCCCACCATCACCACCACCTCCACCACCTCCACCACCACCACCACCACCACCACCACTCCTCGTAACTACTACACGTTATGCGCACGTCGCAGACACGAGTGCACTGGGGGTGGCGGTAGAGGCTCAATGTAATTCCGGTGTGGGGTGAAACAGTATTATATGTACCTACCCTTATATATAGACACATGTGTATATCTGTACCTGTACATATACCTATATAATACGCCGCGTGTGTGTGTTACCTGCTACAATACTCTGTGCGCCCACGGCCGAGTTCGAGTG
This sequence comes from Rhopalosiphum maidis, assembly GCF_003676215.2. Lineage (NCBI taxonomy): Eukaryota > Metazoa > Arthropoda > Insecta > Hemiptera > Aphididae > Rhopalosiphum > Rhopalosiphum maidis. The sequence continues at coordinate 25,949,970 of NC_040877.1, read as the reverse complement.
GTGAACGTCCGCCGGTCGGTCGGTCGGTCGATGTGTATGTGGTGTGCGTGTGTGTGTGTGTGTGTATGTGCAGTTGCCGTTCGCGTTCATCGGAACGGGCTGGCACCAGGTGGACGGGGACTTAATTACCGGCCGGAGTCAGCGGAAACCTGGGGATTTTCTGCCAACCTTTTTACGGCGTCGTAAATAATATACGCGGTCCCCCAAGACGGAGCGGAACGGCGGCGCGCAGGCGGCGGTATTCGCGTGGTTTACGGCCCACTAGCATGAGATAGACCTTTTTGTCCGGGAAACGAGAGCGCATCCAAAAACAATGCACAACCGAAATTCACCCTCGCGCGCCGCAACCCCCTCACCGTCCAGCGCCTCCCCTCGACTCGTGTCCACGCACACGCACAAAGAACACCACGAGACCGACTGTGTGTAGCACGGGCACCACCAGCGAACTTCCAAATGTAATTTAATAAGCCAAAAAAAAAAGAAAAAAACCCTTTTTTCACCGCTTTCCGTGCAAAATAATAATATAAATAAATATTTCGATCCCGTTGTCAGCCACCCGTTAAAATCACATGTACACTCGTGAAACTTTCTATACAATAAAAATAATAAAATTGGAGTAAAAACATTTCTTTGTAGTCATCCGTCCGTCAAGCGATTTTTTTCGCGTTCAAACCCAATTTTGTTTTACGTTTCGGATCGGTCGAACGAATGAAGATATCGCGGAGGTCTGAACCTTTCGTCGGTTATCCCTTTCAATGTTGATACAACTGAGTAGCCCCGTGTTTGGGCATCGTCAACTATAAATAAACTACCGACGTTATATATATCGTGTATCGACTGATATGCATATATATATATATATATATACAACGCACACACTTTCAATCGATGTCCGTAACCGAAATTGATTATCCTTAACGCTACAGCCTCATCGCCCTAATTATTGTGTCCGAATTGATTAGGTTTTAAATAGTTTTCTAATGAGACCACTGTCGGTTAGTCTGGCGCATGTCCATCACGATCGTTTATAATCAATGTATTGTAAAATTGCAGTGGGTACACCAGCTGTTTGGTTATTATTGTTTTCGAAAATCGAATGACTATAGAACAATAAATAATGATGTACGCGAATAATAATTCGTTTTTAATTCCATTATTGTACGTCAAACACAGGTATAGAATTGTATTTTACATCGATGATCGCGGTATATAAATTCCAAATTATCAAAAACTCTATATACTATATAATTCCGTTTATTTAATCTCAGTGAAAACACTGAAAACCCTTTTTAACATAATGTAAGTAATTATTGTAGTGAGTGTTCCAGCTCTGTCGTCTAAATCTTAGAGTACTAATTATCATCAAGTTCTAATGTACTGTAAAATAAATCTCAATTTTATCGTTTTATTTTTGTTCTAACATCTGAACTACGATTTCCAAAGTTAAGTTGATTCTAGAAAATCTTTATGTACAACTGATAATTTGTTAACATTATGTTTGTTTAAAATACCAAATACATTACTTATATTTTATAGTACACACTTATTTCGTTTAAGTAAAATTGAATATTAAAATACACATTGCATTAGGTACAGACATATACTCAGTTATAATATAATGAACGTTAAAATATTCTTATTCTGGTAAAATTACTTTTAAACCTGCACTTTTTCAATCATAAAAATAATCTCCTTACTACGTTTATAGTTTAAAATAAAAATATGTAATGTAAATCAATTTAATACTATTGACACAATATTATCTAAATCGAGATAATATTTTAAATATTATAATACTGTGAAACAGGTCAAATGGAATAATTTTTTTCTTTTTAAGTAACCGAAGGAAAATCTCAGCTATATTAAGTGTGTAAACTTAAAATGTATCTTATTTATATAAGTAAAAATCCATTTAAAAAACCACTTCATCAGTGATTTATACAATGAAATGGATAACTTTTACCGATTTTTTTTTTTTTTAGTTTTATTCTTTTTCATTTTTCCTATTTGTACAATCTTGTTTGTAACAAAATTGATATTTAAAAAAAAAAAATCAATAACAGTAGATTTATGATTTTAAATAACTTTTATATTGTGACAAAAATAACATCACATAGATATTATAATTTAATGTAAAAATGTAAGAACATTTTATTTGTTCTAGAAATCAAACAAATGCAATTAAAAAATTAAAACTATTAGGATTTAAATATTTTATTAATTGCTTAATAATATAAAATAATTTATTTAAATTAAAAAAAAAATACAAATACATGTTTTTCATATCTAATAATTTTTTATTCATGGGGAATTATGACCAAATCTAATTTGTTATATAAATATTTTAAATTGGTTTTTTTTTTGTGTATTCTGTGTGTCCTAAAGTTTTTTTTAAACTTATCAAATTTAGTATGATTTTTCATAAATTCTGTTGCAAATTATCTTTCTTTTCGTGATACAAAACTGAAAATGGTAATCTATAAAAACTCGAGAAAATGTTTCAATTTCTAGAGGGATTGGGTTAGTATAATAAAAACATAGAAAAATTTTGAAATATTACAATATGTAAAAATCTATTTACGAACTTAAAGTTCTTTAAATTGAATTTTATATAAATATTTTCTGTGTCAACTACGATTTAAAGCTATATACATCGTATATATGTGTATAAAATGTCTTCTAATGGCTCCATCAGCTATTGTGATAATATTGTATCATGATAATACTTATAGCCATTTAAAATAGTAATAAACTGAAACATTTTTGTTTTATAACCTACGTAAGATGTTGATTTTTTACACCATATCATACTCGTATAGAAGGTATTTGACTTACATGCTTGTAAAAATATCAATGCATGTTTATGAGTGTATACCTCATAGCCTTAAATGTGTGAATTTCTAACATCTTTTAAGCATAAGTATATTTTTTACTAAAGTCTATATAAGATTACTTAAGTACTCATAAGAAACCGTCAATAAAGTAATTTTAAATCAATTTTTTTACTCAAAATCACTTTCTTTTCTTATCATAATACAATATAAATATTTTATGATGAATATCTATGGCTCCATCAAAACACTAATGATTTATCAAATTGATCTACCATAGAAATAAATTAGTAACATCATCACAAAATTACCAACTATTAAAATAATACAAAGTTTTACACGTTTTGGAAGAGTTACCGCATGATTTTATAAAGGAGTTTTACGAAACTTACATCATATTACACTAGTGTTATTACTTAAGTTATTCATCTCTCGGTAAATTGTGTCATTTAATGATGCGCTTTTATAACAATCTTTATTAGAGTAACTTATTTGTATTTTATTCATTACCTATTTAATATTCTTCAAAGACGTAATTATTATATTATAATTTCAACTTACATATTATAGCATGTCAGTATATTTGTTTCGCATACGCGCTAAGTATTAAGTCGTGCATAATAATGTATCACAATGTTAAACATATACGGAAGATTTAAATGTTTTAATTTTATCATTCTATACATTTATCAAACACAGTAGTATATACCACAGTAAATTGTCAGCAACTTCGGCCAAATGCGTTCTTTGTTTGTGATACCGTTTAGACGTCGTGTATTAAATTAATGGATAACATACAGACTGCTTGGATACACGAAATGTACAAATACAAAAACATAAGTACTGAAAAAAACCATACTTGGTTCTTCTAAAGTTTGTTTTAAAACTAATCCAAAAATTAATCCTTCTTCGAATGAGTATATACACTTCAAGACCATACACTGAAAAACTTATATTGCTTAAATTATTATCCTTGTATTTATAATTACCTGAAACCTGAAACTATTCATCCGAATGGCCTAGATAAATCGATTTATTTTAGGATGCCTTATATTCAATTATTTTTTCAAGCATTTTTTTACGCCATGAAAGGTCGACTCCCCAAGTTTTTATAATTATATATATATATATATATATTTCGTTTTAAATTCTTAGATTTATTGAATAAAAAAGAAACAGTTGCTCATGTGCCACGAAAATTATGTAAAGAGCGATCAAAATGTGCTGTGTTGAAAGCAAAGTCAAGAACCACTTCCATAATGAACAATAATATTATCTAGTGTAATTGAAACATAAAATAATAGATGATTTTTCTATTACTTACATGTTTGTTTTGTTTATTTTCTCATAAAATTGTGTACAAGATAAAGGCGCCAAACTATAAACTCCAATTAAGCTGTTTTAAATTGTCCAACCCATAGTTAAAGCCATTATTACTTCCCTTATCAATCAAATGTAAAACTTTGTATAACAAGGAGATTCTCTAATGACACTAATGGTCTTAGACTATATGCTTTTACATAATATCTGTACTGTACCTCATATAATACGCCTAAGTTTAGTATACATACCATTATACCAAATAAATGGTATGTATTGATTTTACAGATCCAATAATCGACCGACGACCGTTAGTTCCATTCACTATATAATCCTATAAGTTACCACTTAGGTATACCTCAACTTATTTTAATATTTGAATGAAAGTAACCAAGATGTATAAGTATTTTTATACCAGAAAAATGCTTTTACTTTGTACAATAAGATGTATTACTATTATATTATGACATTGTGTACAATGTAGGTACATATATATATACAAATCAATGATCAAGATTCAAGATAATTATAAAACGTATTTCAATTATCTATTTCAAATAATCGTACCCATAGTTCGTAATTATAAATTAACATATTTAGTGACTTTCAATATTATATCGTTGATAAAATAAATTACAATAATTTATTAGTATAATTATTATTATAATTAATGTAGTTTTTATAACCTATTGTTTTTCATTATTATTATGAATATAAGTTTTAGAATTTGGCTAACAACTATTTAATTGTACATATATATTTTTATTTTTATATAACAATAATAGTAGTACTAACAATATATTTCTGATAATAGAGTAGTTTTTGAGTATGTGTCAAACATACTATTGCAATAAGTTTTTAACGTATACTAATTTATTTTATATATTTTACTAATTTTTTCTTATTTTTACGATATTTTTTTTTTAAATATGTTGTTATTAGTTATGAATATATTGTGTAATAACTAATTAAAATTAAATTTAAATGATAAATTTTAAATATTTATTTCATAAATTTATATTTTTTTTTTGTTTTACACCAATCAAAATTAAAATATATATTGCTCATGTTAACTGTACAAGATTATTCTCATTATTTACTACAAGAAAAATTCCCAACTCACATAAATAATGATTGTATCACACGTGGTGTTTATTTGGCTCCCAGAAAAATAACGTCTGTGCTGTTTAATCAACCTATTAGTTATCTTCCCAATTAAAATTATCAATAATAAATTTGTTAAAAACAATAATAACAATATCCGATCTTTATCTTTATCTCTATCTTTCTCCCAACTGTCATCTCATCTCTAACAATAGGCCAAATATTATGTTTAAAGTTTGAAACTATTTATTACACTAAATCGCTAGCTACTCATATCTCTAATAAAGAAGGCCCAATTTATGAGAACATGAATTATTACAACCTTCCATTCAGGGGCAATCACATACCTCTAATATTGCACTAAAGACTATACTTACTACTCATATATTCGTTTAAGGATTTTTTGATACAATAGGATAATGAATTAAAAAATATATCGGCCAATTAGCGTTTCTTATAAATCTACCTCGTCCCATCTTAAAATCCAATTAGAAAAAACGGACAAAAATCATATTATCTTAATGTCCATTACCAGCATACATTCATACTTATTAATAATTATAATCCAAAAAACCTGATGAGTAGTGTTAAAAATATGCATTCATCCGCTTCATTGGACAATATCACTTCGGAGATCGATACAATGGATCATTTCACATTTGGTTAGAAATATAACTAACATACTCGTAAATTACTTCAAGCAAAATGTCACTGACCGTGTTCTTTTTTGATCTTAATCCAGAAAGTAGTGACAAAGATATTTTCTCCATCACTTCACTACTACCTACTTCAGTGAAGATTTTATAGCTCCATAAAAAACGAATAGTACCCCAATTCTGAAATTTCCATATGAGCACCAACTGTGCCTACCCTTAAAAATAATTCATATTATGAAAAGCAGTGGAAACCACTCCAGATCTCTCTGAAAAATCCCTCTGAAGGTATTATTCGATTTTCTTGTATCAAAATAAACTTTTGATTAATATTTTATTTTTGAAAATAGAACAAGACTTTTAGTGTTTATGGTTAAGTTCTTCAGTAAAAACTACGAAATAAAATTATTTTGGTTTCAAAACCTGATTAAAAAGATATTAATAACTTGCACAAAACAATAACAAATGACTAATGTTATGGATTAAATGGAACGTATATGATAATAATGTCATCCTTTGTCGTATAATATAAAATATGCACTAATGGGTAGATTACCATTAAGCCTATTAAGTTTGTGATATTCATCTGTACATTTATGTACACAGTTCAATTAATACAAGGAAAGCGACATCCTCATACACATTAATAAGACAAAGGTCATTTTGGAAATTCACCCTTATGAATTCAATGTAACTATTTCTCCCTCTTGGATTCCATTTAATCTGACTTTTGATTTGAGCAAAGTAATTATTTGCTACGACGCGGATATTTAAAGACAATAATTATAATAAGTACCAAGAAAGTGATATTAAATCAACGTCAAGTTCTATTTCATCAAAAAATGATAAACGATGTATTGAATAAGTAGCTTTAAATTTTTTTATATAAAATAATGTTATAACGTGTGTTTAATTTCTACTGGATAATTATTATAGTGTACATTTAAAGTACTAAAATTAAATGTTTTTATCAGTTTCTAGTAAAAACTTTTACAGACTATATGATCTTTTCACCGAAATATTAAATTATACATAACTCAAAGAGAGAGAAAAATGATAATAATACAGACTATGTTGTCTAAATTATGACGAGTTACATAAATAAGTGAGATATTGAAAATTGGATCTTGATAATGATTATGATGGGGAAGGCAGTGTAAATATATTTATAAAGACGTCGAGAAGAAAAAAAGAATGGTTTAATGAAGTTCTTATTTTGGTCAGGAAACTGGAAATTGTATCGGAAATACTGTTAGTAGGTTGTGGTGTAGTTATGTTAGCATACGATGGGCCCGAATTGGATTTGAAAAAAAAAATGCCAATTGATTATTTTAACACTAGTGGCTATTATAGAATATGATACGAGAAAAGGTAACGGATCTACTTCTACCCTATTTCGATTGATAACGAAGTCAAAATTATACATTTCCAGGGATGTAAAGAATTTTCTAGTCTAGTTTATAATTTGTATAATATTAAATATGATGCATTTTTTTATTTTTATTTTTTATATTTTATAATTAAAAATATGTAAAATATTAAACCTGATAATGAAATGCATTAGCAATCAAACATACTATACATACATACAAAAAACTTATTGAAGATGAATATCGCTGATAATAATTTTATAATATTTATGTTTTTTTTAATGACTTATAAAAATATTAGAAATAACTAAACGATTTTAATATTTAAGTAGGTAGAAATTATAATTGAGGATTTATAAATAAATAACATTTAAACGTAGTTAAAATATATTTTAAGTCCATCAACATGTTTATTTAAATGCGTATTGACTAATATATTTAAATAATTATCTAACAAATAAAATAAAAATGTATTCAACGTTTTCATTCAAATATTTTAATAATCTGAAATATATGATTTGAAATATTTTTAAAAATTGTTTTTAACAAGTATGAGTATGACCAAATATTTTGAGGAAGTATCTATCATACACTTTTAATAACCCTTGAGTAATAAGTAATAATAGACATATCCTAAAACCGAATTTTACGAGTAGGTATCTAGCGTAATATTTTATAAGTTGATATCATTAAATTGTTAATTTTATTATTTCTTATTTTTAATTTAAGCTATTTGAGTGCTATTAGAGATGTTTTTACGTCATAAAACACATTATCAATAATAATATGTCATGTGCTATTAATAAAAACGAATCAAAAAAAAAAACTGTTTCGTAACTATCACGAGTAGTTTTAAGAGTTTGCTTTATATCACCAAGTAAAAAAAAAGAATTATATTAAATTAAACAGTTGTGTGATAACTTAAACCTTCGACGTAATAATAAGTTATGAGTACGTTTTTATTAAGTAATGAAACTATATTATAATAAATATCGGTAATCGTATTTATATTTGTTCCCTTAATACTTTAATATAGCTTAATACTTTAATGTATATAATTTAAGTTAAGACGAATAATAATATTCAAATTGCTGAGATAGCTCAAATTTCATTTTTTCGTCGGTTGTTAATTAATTTATTATACGGTGGATATACCACTTAATGTTAAGGGTCTTTTTTTTATCATTATTATAATTTTGTGAAATTTTGTTATAGTGTATGTTATACAGGAGAGAAACCCTATACTATAACAGCGAAGTACCTTTAGATTCGAGTTAATTCAATACAATTTATTATGATCCAATAATCCGCAACCTAACCTATCAGCCTATGTTTGTTAATGTATGGCTTTGGGCCCTTTTCCTCAACAGCACCAGTAATACGGTAAACGTGTCAAACTAACAGCACACCTTCACCCCCACTATAGGTCATTGCGGATTTATAAATGTAATAATTATTGTAAATAATAATATTGGTAAACTTCTGTTTGGTAGGTACCTATACTACATAGCGTAATAATTTTCATGTGAAGCATGTGGTATTATACTCACAATAAAATATAGTCAAACGGAAATCCATCGGTATGATCAAGACTGACTAAATCACTGTCTGTTAGAAAACCTTGAAGCTACGCTACTTAAATGAAACCCTGAACAAAATAGGAAAAATCTTAAACTTTTTTAAATCATATTAACAAAATATTATGTTATGATAATAATAATATTATTATAAATTAATACAGTAATAACTAATGATTATGATCTATTATATTTAAAAATTATCTACATAATAATTGAAATTAATAAACTTTGCAGCCAAGTTGTTTAAAGACTAATTAAAACAAAAAAAAAATATATATAATTGTATTGGTTTCATAGGTGCTAGGTACTTATTGAATATTTAAATTACAGAATTTTACTGATGTATGTTTTAATTTATTTCTAATCACAGAGTATTAAATTGTTTTTATATTTTAGATAAATATTAATAAAAACTAAAAAGGTTCATTAAATTCAATCAAGTAATTCTTAGTACTTTTTATAATAACCAGGAATAATATTGTTCAGTTATATGTTTTTATGCAAAACCAGTTCTTGATTAAATTGAATTGTTTATTTTGTTATAATTTAAAAATAAATATCCTTAAAAACTTGAAATTTTCATCAAGTTTCATTTTTTACACATGGAATAATTTTCAAGATATTTTGATTATTTACAGAATATATAATCACAATTATTTATTATAGACATTTAGTTCAAATCTTAGACACAATTACAGTTTAAAAACATTGTTATTCATAATGACTTATAACTTTTATGCAAATTACAAATTAAATTTTATTATACGCAATTTATTACATTTTCAAAATATTAGTTGATTAATTTTAAGATATTATCTATTTAAAATATAAACCTATTCAGTATTTACACTGTTCTATAGTTAAATCGTATAAACTTAAAAGTTAATACATTAATATAATATTAATGTATTATTTTATAATAATTAAATACTAATAGTATAATAAATGCAATGTTTTCTGAAAAAATATAATCAACATACCATAATATTAAAGTGAATTAAATGACTTTATATCTATATAAAAAAACATAGCATTAGTACTTAATGCCCTAGTAACCTAGTATACCTAAATCTAGCATAGTTATTAATATAAGCTGACAGAACGTCTCCAGCTCTCTGCTCAGAATCGTTCTTTATATACAATGATATAATATCAATTGTGTGCTTAGATTTTGAGAAATTGTATTAATTAAAATGTAATTAATTTTTTTGTTGTACATAAGAAATGCGAATTTTCAATTTCTAAGGACGAAAACAAATTTCTAACTAGCGACTATAGCGTGAAAATATTCAATGCGTTAAACACACACAATTTATATAAGAATAAATATTATAAAAATGTATAATAAGAATTATAAAATCGATGAGCGAACAAAGATAATATTATACTTGTTGTATTTATTATAGAATTAAAAAAATAACCGTGAGTGTATATGGCCGGCATTTTAAATATAAATTCCGAATGTGACCCGCAAGTTTAAACAGGTTGAGTACACCTGACCTAACCTAACCAAAAACGTAAAATATACCCTCTTTCAGTATTGGTGTGTAATTGTTTTATAATTATTATTACAAAGATAACAAATTAAAATACTACTTCCACTAGCTAAAGTTTTATTGCTGAGCTGGTTCATAATAAAATGTAAAATAGTCCAATCGTGGCTACTCAATAGTTAAGCTTTTCGTGATCATATGTCTATCGCTTGGAACTGGAATTCATTGATTAATTATAAAGTTGTATATATACTAACCTACTCATATCATAGAAATTTAGTTAATAATAATACTACAGGTTGTTATTCACCTTATCAAAATTATAGTTACCAAACGAATATGGAGGCCTGAATCGTATTGTAGCATAAATAAAAAACTGTAAATGTGTTCAACATAATCGCGTGGCAGACGATGATCTACATTATTTTATAATTATTATTAAAAATACGGTGGAAATGTAATTTATTTTATTAGGGGTTTTTTAATATTTTTTAATTTAAAATTTCGATTAGTTGAAATTCTTTTTTTTTAATTTTTCCGCTCTTATTAAAAGTTTTTATTTAAAAAAATAAAATACAATCTCCTTGAATAGTTTATTCTACATAAAAAATGTTTAGATTTTATTTGGAAAAAATACATTTTATTGACAATATATTTATTTGCCATTACCTATGTAATTTATCATGGAAATTTTAATTGGACAAATATAAAAGTACATTTAATTATAATTTTGTAACCAAATATTATTTTTTTATAGTATTTTCAAACTTTATTATATGAGAAAAAATTATTTTAGGCTATAATATGTTAATTGCACCATATATCGTGTATAAGAAATATATATATATATTATATAGGATTTAAAAATAACGATATTGAATTGAAGTTCTAATAATGTTATACATAATTTGTGCCGAACAAACATAAGTACCTAAATATTTTTGTAGTTTTTGTAAATTTGAAACCTATTCAAGTACAATGATATATTAAAATTACAATTATTCAAAAATTAAATTAAATAATAAATAATATAACAACAATCGTTTAAAAAATTATTTCAAAATATAAAAAAGACATAATCAATATGTTCCAATTTGTGAAGTCATTAAGTTACTATTATAAACAATTAAAACATTTAAACCATAAACTTATAACATGAATAATAAATAATTTAATCTCAAGTTATTTTTATTTTATATTATAATTTTTTTTTTCAACACAAAATAGTTTGTTATAATGTAATACATATTATAACATACATTATTATTATTATAGACACAAAAAATCAAAGAAATTATCAATCATTTATTTTATATAAATTAATTTTAAATATGGACATATTTTCAATTTTTTATCGAAAATATTTTGAAATATACCCTTTCATTTTTATATTAATTAAATTTAAAATAAGCAAAAATTAAACATCGAAAATTCAAAAAATATTATACCTAATTAATAATTTCTTATAATATAGTATGTAAATTGATTATCGATTTGAAAAATCCGTTATATTTTCCTGGTGCAATTATTGATGTACGAATAAACCTATTTAATTTCTAATAAATTCACCAGTGCAAAAAATTGACATACATCTTTTTATATTTTTAATAAATTCCCTTGGGCAAAAAAAATTATTTATTCCAGGTAGTCTGAAAAAATGGCGCAATTGATGAACACCGATTTTTTAAGGAATTCTGATCAATTTAAAGTTTTTTTTATTACGACTTTTTTTAATTTAATTTATAATTTAAGGCTAATTTCGATCTTTTTGTAGATTTTTTCTAATTTTAAAACATGTTAACTTTTCTATAAACTAATTCATTTAATATTTGTATTTGATTAAAAATAACATAATGGTTAACATTAGAGGTTAGGTTAAGTTATAGCTTTTGATGCGATATCGTATCATTGAACAGCAACACTACAATTTATTTTTATAACACGATTGTACTCAAGTTTAATGTTAAATAAAACCATTACATCATATAAGTAGTATGTGCATTGTACTTTATTCGTGTGGGTTTTAGGTTAGTTTAATTAATTAATGAACATTATTTTATTTTCATTGAAATTTTAGAATAGTTTACCAGAAGACAATATTTAATTATATATTATTATTTATAATTGGATATAACTATCAAAAAGAAAAAACATATATATTTTAATATTATTATTCTAACCTTGTAATCGAAAAACATATTATATTTAATCAAATTTGTATAATATATAGTTGTATATTGTAGAGATTTTTTAAATTTTTAAGTAATTTTTCTTGTAGAATATTTATTGACTTTGTGATCATTAAAATCTTAGCCCTACATAATAATATTTATAAATCAATACCGATGTACTAATTTTACTATTGAAAGGTGTAAAACGGCAGTGATATAATGAACTTAATATATTATAGTTATATAATTGTGTATAGAAAACATACGTGTAGGTTAAGATTTCTAAGCGTACAATTAGTATTCTTTTAATTAAAACAATAAAACTAAAACCGATTAAGTTATGTTTATTCGACAAGGCGTTTCATCGAATTATTGAAATAATTAAATTTCAAATAAAGTGTTTTAAAGTAATCCAATTATTGTATTGCTATGTCGCTATTTATACAGCGCAAAAAGGAATAATACTTTTATGTCCGAATACATTCAGACCAATGATAATTGTAGTTGCCGTTGTTCTCATGACGAAATAGATAATAATTTATTAATTCTTAATCAGTTTAATTTACGGTCTATATATGACTGCCGAACGTGTGTTAATCTCCGATGGTAAGATATCTCGGATTCCCCAATAATACGCATTTACATTTAATTGTATTGTTGAAAATCATTGTATTTCGATTATTGATTACTCATTTACTGCATTTCCAGTGGTAATTCTAGTCAAATTAACATGAAGTATTCATAGTATTTCAAAATCTTATACCACTACGAGTCGTTTACGCAATGCAATTTCAAAAATGTACTCTGCTAATTAGTTATTCAGGAATTTTGATGAGGTTTACTTTATCATTCTACTAATTTATTACAAAAGAATTTTTATTAGCTATTAATATGGTTCAAGTAATTTGGATTTAATGTTTTTGTTCAATGCTTTTTAGATATTTAATCAATTTTAATAAACTTAGATATCACTAAAATATTTATTTTATTTTAGCAGTATTGTTAATATGAATCTATTATATTGTAATAAATTACTTTTGTAACGTTTTATAATTAATGAATGAACAATTACTTTATTAATAAATAAAAATAAGTAAAATTCAAAAAATTCATTTTCATTTTTTTTTAAAGTATTTTTAGAACTCAAATACTCAATGGGTTTATATTAACTGCTTTTTTTATTGTGTTTAGCGCTTCAAAATCTATATTTTAGTGGTAATATTATTAATATTTACGAGGCCGTAAATAATTATGTTGGTATCGTATATATAAGACATCGATCTTATAGTAGGTATTGTTTACTATAATATAATACCCATAATTTATTTAATTACCTTTCTTTAATAAAAACTCTGATCCACTCTCGGTGTTACTGAGATTTTACTATCCAACATGGTATTGCGTATACAGTTACTAATAAATTTGGTGATATTTCTCACTCCACAGGATTGCACATCTGCGAAAAGATACACGACGTTTTATACATCGATCCGTGAATACGATATTGCTCACTCCGCATATAACTATTTTCATTTAGTTCTTTCGGTTACAGAAATACAGATTAACGATTATAATATTTTATTAATTATACTACAGGTTACAATATAGTATATAGATAAGCACACCTACTCGAAGTGTCAAGACGCGTTTACCGGTAGGTGTTATACCGTTATCCCGTCTATAGTTTGTCATTTTACGTGACTCACCAATATTAATCGAATAACTGTCCGAAACATAATATTTTTTACATTCGACTTGACGTAACCTATGGAATGACACCCGCCGAAGCGACTCGTCCGAAAAGCACGCGCGTTCGACGATCAGCGTTCACATCATTATCCTTAACCCGCCGTGAGTCGCATCACGGTCTAAAAGACCGTGAGTTTATTATTTTACTAATAAGTCGTTGTGAGTGATTTACTTTGTTTAGTGCATTTTGTTACCTTTAATATACATGTAAACCTATTTTTTAAAACTATTTAGAACAGTCAATTATTATTTGTCGAATTTGTAGCTTTTTTTAAAGTCCGTAACCGGTCAAAAAGACCGTATGCGACTATACTCAGTATCAATTTCATTACGTATTATTTTCGTTGGCATCTAATTTAAAATATAAAAACCATCAAAAACAACATATCCAGTCACATACCTCTTATTTCTTCGAAGATTGCTATATTTTCAGAATAATATCAAAACTGTATTGTATTCAAACACATTCTTTCAATCAAATTATTTTTAATTTATTTTCACTTTAATCTTGAGTATAATAGTACCAGTAACACCAGTTTGTATTGTAAAATATAATAAACAAATAAAGTATATTTTTTGTAAATCATTAATAAATGCATTTACATGTAAAATTTAAAAAAATATATGAGATATAAGGAAACGGTCAAAAACACCGTGTGCGACCACACGTGTTACAAACAATGATGCGACTCATGGCGGGTTAGTAGTAGTTAATTCGTGCACACTGTGCAGTATTATGTACATATTATGACGTGTATAGATCATCATCATATTTCGGTGCACTGCAACAATAGTGCTTTAAAATTAGCGTCCGACTTAATCCGACGCAGGTAAAAGGGCGTGTTACTGTGGTGTTAACCTATAAAAATGAATAATAATACTATTTTTATATATGCGCATATTATTTACTACGAATAAATCGAGACAACGTTAGGTTAGGTTAGGTTAGGTTAAAATTATAATCTTATGATAAAGAACCAAATTCGCTATTCGCGTTGTTTTACTTTATGCTGCATTTGACTAAATTTATATATAATACCAATTTGAAATATACTAAATAGTACAAAAAATGTACATCAGCCGACAGACACCTATTTTTAATTAATCTATCTTAAAATTCAAACAATGATGTTTCAATCTGTTTAAATAATGACACAATGGATATTATGTACGATAAAGCTGTAGACTTTTGAAATATCATTTTATACATTTTAATATCATAAGTATGTTGTTAAACTATACCTAATTATTATTATTAAGCTATACCTAATCTTATTATTTTATTACTTTATTTTTTATATTATTATTGTTATAATTATTATACAGCATTGTTAATTATTGAAGTTATATTATAATCCCTATATGTATTATTTACTGCGCTTTATTGTTGGAAATGAAAATGTTTTAAAAGGCCAGCGGATTTAAATGATTAATAATATAATTTTACATTTTACATTTTAAATAATTTAAAATTTTAATTAGATGGCAAAGATTATCCTCAGAGAGAATACTCCATCCTATTCATTTTTAATCAAATTAAAAAAAAAAAACATAAGATCAACTTTTGATAAATGCACATATTAATATAATATGTCTATTTTGGTTATATTCATTTTATTTTAGTGATTCTTGTGGAAGGAAAAATATGAATTTCATTAAAACTATAAAAACTTTTAATTTAAATATTAATTATTGAAAAACAAGTGATGATTTATTATTCTGCCAGATTTAACACTATTTATCTTCTATGATGCAAAAACAAAAGTATTGTGAGCTTCAAACTGAGACACGGTAAAGCTGATATTCTGACCATTTAAAAAAACATTACTACAAAGAATACTGTTAGTCAACAAAACTCATTTTTTTTTAAATATTCTGTATAATTTTTTTCACGTAGAAGTGTTTGTATATCGTCTATATTGAGCAAAAAACAATGTGTGTCAAACAAATATACATATATACATATCAAAAAAGATGCAGTAATATAATACAGGTGCGTTATGCGTTCTTCAGCTCGGAGTTGCAGGATAGTGGTATTGTAATAGATTTGAAAGTTATTCGTTACAAACGACTCTGAATGGTATTCGGTTTACTATACCATTAAATGACCAAAATCGATTATGGTTAAAACCGGTATATCGTAAAATGTTCTATTTGTTTCAATGTATACCTAGGTAATATTTACATGCACTCAAGAAGAATATTTCAAAATTTAAAAACTACCCATTTTTACTTTAGGTACTATAACGAGATAAAATTTCCAATCTAAAAAGTTGCTACATGAAGCACTTCTGGAATATTTCTACTATCGTAAGCACCGATCTTTAGTAGGTAGATACAGAGTATAAATAATTTTCTAATATTAATTTCTTTTGTCATGTTAAAACTGTAAGCTATAACATATTTGTTAAATACCTATATCCATATATTATCACTAATAACAGTTTTATCTAATACCTAAACAAGAAATAAGTATAAATAAATCATGTTTTTAAATTTAAAGTTATAATTTCACAATGTAAAATATGGTTATGTGCACACATAAAATTAAATGTAGGCATACGCCTCTAAAACTTCCCTGTGTTAAACACATGTGATACTACAAACTATGTTTTATTATATACTGGATTAAAATAATTATTATCAATTTGCCCATCCAACTACATTCTGCCCATGTCGATCTATGAAATAATAATAGTATTACTTAAGCAAATATTATGTATATGTTACGGTGAAAGACGAAAATTGGTAAATGCCGTCCTTCCCCGGCCAATGACGTCATTAACCAATATGATTCAATTATGTGGGTAAATGTTGTAAAAACACATATTATAAATTCAAATGTACATCTTTCACCGGTCATTGACGTCATTTACCAAAACTTGTGGTAAATTAAGATAAATCTCAAATACAATACACTGATTGTTTTAATATAGATACTGTTAAATAATGATTTATTATCGGCTGGTGATTCATTTTTGAATCTCATCATTTTTGATTTAAATGAAGTCAATGAAAGGTTAGGTTAATCGAAGTGAATAAAATAGGTGCATATTATTACAAACTATTCATTTGTACAGTTTTGGTTACCATGAAATTTTGAACTGCACAACATTTCTGATGCATTGTAACCTGTAAGCACATTTTTTAGTGACACAACCAGTTTTGAAATTGCATCGATTAAATGCTTTTGATGACCAGCTATTTATTGTCCAGCAGCTTCGCGTAATGTTATTTCCCTATCTTTAATTTTTTTCATAGCTTCATTTAGTTCTAGAAATATTTCTTTGCTTGGGCAAATTTGAGCTCTTGTATGTTTATGTTTCAACACACCATATACAGAATATGGTTCAAACATTCAGGTACCTATATTATTTAAAATTAAATAAATATTATCAAATTAAAATTGGCTTACATAATTTATACATGTCATCTTCACAAAAAAATAATAATAGCAAGTAAATTACGCGGAGAACCGAGCCCTATCAACATCTGGTATTGGGACACGAACAGTTGTACCGACTTTGAAATTTGAAAATTTTTCGTTAGTCAATCTCAACATTTTTTAAAATTCGATACAATTCTTTCCATAAATGTATTGAAGGTCATTCTCCAATTAAACTGGGGACTGACGTTAATAACCGGGGAATGTCTACATTCACAACATTTACCGGGGAATGACGACATTTACCCCGTTAACATCATTTACCGTAACATATATATTTAATAATAATAAATAACTGCAATTTATATTAAAACATGTAACTATTATATTATTTTGCATAGATATTGTAATTTTGTATTACGTTTGTACCCTAATATGTTATCCTAACCACGTTAATTATTGGTCATATTGAGAAATTACTTTCTTAAAAATTGGTGAATAAATTAAAAACCATTACTCGAAATTCTATGCGTCGATATTATGTTATTTATACAATAATACATTTTGTTAATTTTTATTACTTTTGTACATATATTTATGGAAATATCACTTAGATAAAATTTCATGGGAAACATTTTAAACTACTCTGGTAAATTTACTACCAGAATAATAATAAATAAAAGTAACTTGCTATATTATTTTACATAGATATATATATATAATACTCATACATAATAAACGTGTATTCATTCTCACGTCAGAATAGTTAAAGAAAATTGTATTGATACATATAAATATTAGTTCCTAGATTTCGATAAAATTGTTAAAAAATTAATTGTAGTTTTACAAATAGATTGCGCTACAAGTTTCTTTCATAAAATATATCATATTTATATTAATGTCCTCCACCAAATATATATATTGAACTTGAAGTGTTTTATTTTAAGTAGTGATACAGACATCGGTGCCAATAGAATATTTATCAAAGGAAAACTATTTTTTTTTTTTTTTATACACGTCCGTTCGATGATAAGTGACACATAATGTGAATGAAATTGTTTTTATTTGACATATAATTTTATTTAACACCATTTATTTAAATTTCCTTTTTTTGTTGTGATTATTTTTTCGTTACGATTAAATTGAATCATGCTATTATATTCATATTTTATACAGAATAATTGTGTTTCAAAAAATGTTTTTTAAATATTTAAAAAATTTAATGTAAAAATAAACATTATATGTTGTAATAGCCGGTTATAAAATATTGGAAAATTATAATTATTTTTTTTCACTTCTTACAAATCGATATGAATATTTCTATAACTACAATATACCTAATATACGTATTTTTTAAATAATTCTATTGTTTTGAAATCTTATAATATAAACACATAATTTATTATATTTACGAAAATAATCAGTCAACATCGAATATACTGAACACTGATAACGTTAACAACAGCTTAGTCTGCTTTAGCACGTTATTGTACTTAACCCGTGCTGTTGAACAATTCAACCGATTTTGAATGTCATTACTAATGCATGTGTTAAATTTGGTCAAACTAGCAAAGGCTTTCTGGAGTAACAGTGTTTATGAATGTTACCATGCACTGCAGGCGTCGGTAATAACATTATTAGTCTGCGCAAGGCATCGTAACAGTTATCCACTTACAAATGCCTAAGAAGAATCCATATGTTATGAATATGAGTTATCTGATGCACATGATCATAATGTGCGATAAAGTATATAAAAAAAAAAAGGTATGGAATATCTGAAGTATTATTATGCGGTGTATATTATTATTATTATTATTTTTGCTATATGATTGTATGTATAGCAATATTATAATAAATATCCGAAAATAAAAATTATTTATTTATTTATCGAACTTAGTATAAAGCGTTAATATTAATTACAGACAATTGTAGCATTAAAATCGATCATATTAATAATTTATATTATTCAAATATTATTATTTTAGTTTAATGATACAGCAATATATACTATGTTACACATTTCTGAAGTTACCAGTAGCTACTTTTAAAATAAATATCATATAAATAACATTATTATGCGTATGAAAACTTTTAAAACTTGGGATAATTTGATTTTATGAACAGAAGAAAAAATTTAACTAGTTAAAAAAAAAATTCGTAATATAAAAATTATAATTTATGTAACTTTCAAAAATGTCATGTGCTTTTACGGTTAATCATTTCAGAATTACAAAAAAATTACTAAAATGGTTAAAGAATAAATTGTTATTTTACATTTAATATCCATTTTCATCAATATTTATTTTAAATATTCATACCTACATAAATGCTAATGAGGTATTGTTACAAACTTATTTTTTTAATTCTTGTAATTTCTTTGTTTACAAGAAAAATTGAATTAACTGTTCAAGTATTGGGATTTAAAATTAAAAATGTATGATGAAAAATGATGTACCTATGTAATTTATATATTGTTTTAATTTCTGTAAGAACAACATTGAATAACATTGTAATATTTGTAATACATTTTTAAGTTAATCTTTTATAAAAAAAATACAAAATACATTTTGTTAAAAACTTATGTTGTTTAAATATTCTCGTTTTTCATTATTTTATTATTTTTCTTTGATTATTATGATAAGTATTAGAAATGTTCTACTTTTGACTTTTTAAAGTAATAACTTGATGCTATTTACCACTAGAAATTCTCGAATTTAAAAATTGTTTACTGCTCAAAAATTTTATAACAGACAAAAAAAAACACCCATGATTCTAAAACCAATTCATTCATCGCTCCATTCAGATAAATATTCACTAGCTTTTTATATGCTAATTTAATAACTGATTTATTCGTAAATTCTAAATAATAAAAAGATTTCTTTTATAGAAATACCCTATGGTGAGTTAAATAATATTAAACCTAAGATAATTTAAATAAAACGGAAAATATATTTTACTATTTATTATTGCCTTGTTACAAATAATTTTTATTTTGATTCAATGTCATTTGCTGACAATAAAATAAATAAAAAGAATAACCAATAAATTATTATCAAATTTAATAAGCAATACCACATGTATTGTCAAACTGTTACACAACATCTTATAATTTACTTTAGCATGCAACTAAGATCTTTGTACTTTAATATTTGATTTCATCAGTGTAATAAAATGTGAATACATTTTATCAAGAAGACATCACACAATGATTTATTATTTTCCTGGGCCACACATGTGACATATCAAAACAACGTATGTTGTTTATGTAGATCGTTCATGAATATAAAATGATTTTAGATCAAAAACATCAAGTATGGGAGTAGTAATAAAATAATGGTTTAATACATTTTATAACCTTTTTTTTTCAATATATGTCTGTAAGAAAACCATTAAATATCAGATTCTCAAAATTTAATTTAATGTGTAATATTATTTTCTACGGAAAACATATTATATTGTTTTCTATAATTTTTGTTATACGTGTTGTTGTTCCTTAAACTACAATCGTATTTTGTAAGGACATGCATGTGAGAGACAAATATAGCAAAACAGTAAGTACCGTGACCCCATAGAATGTTCGTTTGAGAAATACAGAATCAGAAATAAAAGGCCACGGAGATTAAATATCTCAAACTTTTGTTATTGTACAGATTAACGCTTAGCACTTTAATGAAAACTCAAAACTTCATATACTATTCCAAATCAATGCCTTGTCTTATAACAAAAAATAAAAGAAAAAAATTAACATGCTTTGAGATTAGTAAATTGAACAAGTCTTACTGGAATGACATGTACAAAAAGAGTGATAACCCGTTCCAGTTTATGTATTGTTAAAAAACAGTTACGTTTTTGGAAAACGTTTTTAATGATTATTCATCACGTTATTTTGAAATGTAATAACTTTTAAACGTCTATTGAATTCAATATAATTTTTAAGACATGTAATTTTATAGTACTAATTGTTCATTGACATTTATCACACCAAACATTTAAAAATTAAAACTTAACTAAAGTACTAGATGCCTTATAATCCCTTATATGCCTGTTATAATCTATCTTGAACAAAATAATTTATAAGAACGTCCATCAATTTAATTTATCATTTATTTCACAGTAGGATAATAGATTTGTTATTATTATTATTATTATTTTTTTTTATAATATAAAAGAATTAATGGTACATTAGTACACAGTTATTTTTTAAAGTGTTGATTAGTTTCATTGTTTTAATATATATTAAATATTGAACATTTAATTATCAAACGAAAGCCAATATCAACTAGAAGTCTAAAAATATAATTTTATTTTTATTTTGGGCAATGCGTAAATACTATAATAATTATATTTTTAACGGTTTTCAAGTAAAATGATTTGTGAGTGCATATTTTTGTTTTAGTCTTTAATTTATAAGGTGTTTACAATGTTATTTAGTTATTATGTACTACGAGTCCATCAATCCATTAACTTTTATCAATAATTATAGAACCAAGATTAAAATGAAAATGATTTTTTTTTAGAACTTACAATATAACAATGCGCTCCGTAGATAATTCAGTTTAATTAACAAATATTTCAAAAGTGAAACTGTTATTTTTCAATATTTTTTTTTTAAATTTGTCATTGTCTTAGGTATTCTTTTAAGGAAATTATTTCGGTCATAGAGCATATTTTGTTTTTATTTTTTTGTTAAGAATATTTTTTGATACTTTTTAGATAATATAAATTCAGGACCTAGCTATTAAAAAATATTCGTATAAAGTTACCGAGCATATGAGTATTATTATAAATACACAAATAAATATAATCAAATTTTTGATAGTATAATAACTGTTTAATAGGTAATTTAAATTAAGCAACATTTTATCAAAAAATATATTTTTTTTAATAAGTGATAATCCATTTTTTTTTTTTGTATAAACCAAAATTAGATAATATAAATCTAGTTTTGAACACAATTTTTAATTCGATTTTTAAGTTAATATAAATTAAGTAATAAGGAGTAATTGAAAAACTTAAACATGAATATATACGAGTATTATCGTTGCTTGTTATACATAAAGGTATACTAACTGTATTTTAAGACTTTCCTAAACTTTACGTTTTAATATGCATATGATCAAAATAATGTTTTATTATCCAGCCCAAGTCACTTAATACAATATTTTACGATAATTAATTCGTGTAGTTCACCAAGTTTTAATTGATTTAATTTATGATTATATTGAAACACATACTTGGATTCTACACTGGTTTTGACATACTTATGTAAAATAACTATGCAATTATTTTTTTTTATTTATTTTTTTTTTTTGAATGCACATTATAATAAAAAAAATTTTCATACACTTTTGAATTCAAGAATATCAAAAAATAGTCAATATTATTTAATTTTTTTGAATAAAACACATGCAAGAGATTATATAAGGTTAGGATAGTTAAAACACTCTAAGACCTACACCTACGTAGCATGTCTATTCAATTGGAAATTGAACATAAACTGAATTTCTGGTAACATTTCAAAGTCGCAAAAAACTGCAAAAACAGTTAAACTCCAAATAGTTTTCAGAATTATATAATGACTTTCAAACGTAATGTAGCAACGTACCTACAATACACCCATATAAGGATTAAATTAATGTTAATAAATTCCTCACAACTTTTGAACAGTAGTTGAAATATTATAGCATGTTTTAGACAAAATTGATTTTCTTTTTCTTTTACGTTACTCATAAACAAATAACCATAAATACCTCTTGAAATTATCACCAAATATTTAAATTATCGTTTTCTAAATAATACAATTTTCAATTTATATTTTTTTTTATAAATGTCAATTTTAAATTATTCACGTGGTAACATTTTTTGGAAATTCAATACAAAGCTACTTATAAGTTAGCAATTTTTTAATTAAAACTATCAGAAATTTATAGTCACGATTTTTATTTTAAAGTTTTAAAGTTAGATAACGATTAAATTGCAAAAAATTAAAAACTTTCTTGTAGTTATAATTGCATAAAATCTTCGCTTTTTGTATGTAAGTTTTGAAAATTGAATACAAAATTCCTCGTGAGTGTATCATATTGAAAATTTGGAAATATGAAATCTATAAAATATATAAAGACAATTGCTTTGTATTTTATATTTATATTTTAAGTTCCAATTTGAAGGAAATTACTTATTTAAATAATAAATAACGATATATAAATTATTTTGCCATCATTTAAAAAACATTATTCGCGAGAACTTAAATTTTTATGTACTTTATATTATTATGAATTTCACTTTACGAAATAAAATGTTTGATTTATTTAAAAATATTATTTATTAATAGGTACTATAAATCTATTTTTACTGTTTTACGTTATTTACAGAACGACTTTATTAAATGCTGTGTTATATAAGTTGATATAATATGGTATATATAGGTAATAATACTAATAATATTATAATAAATGCAATATTTTTGAAAAAAAATTTATAGTGACATAGGCTGATAAACCGGTTCCGCTCAGAATCGTTTTTCGTATACAATAATATATCATTTAATTCAAATTTAACAGACCTATAACTCACTGTAAGTCACTTACCTACAAGGGCGCCCATTTGTCATTACCTAGGGGGTGAAAATCATAAAATAAAAAAACTTTTTTCAAAGCGCATAAATGTATTTATATATATAATATGTGTGTGTGTGTGTGTAGCTGATTGATCGACATGGTATTAGGACATACGACCGTAATCGATTAATAAAATACAAGTATGAATATGTACATAATATATTGTATTATCATTAGAAAAATTAATTTATTATTCATAGTAATAAAAATAACAATAATTTTTCTAGGTGGGTGATATGTCACCCCCTTGCACCCCCTAATGGGTGCTCTTAATTATTTACTTTTTTTTATTTATATTGTTATTACATTATAATTTATTAAATCCAAAACAATATTTGTAATAGATTCTAGTCGTATTTGTATTTGTTTTATGATGAATTTCCGCTTTGAAAATAATATATTTTATATTACCACAATAATTATAACTGTACCTAGTTTTATCATTTTCTGACCTTTTAGTAACATACATAAAAATAATAGATAGATAATATGATGTATTTTTTTAAAAATATACTGTTTATTTTAAATGTATATTTATTTACATTTATATCCGATTGAAATACTGGATAAAGATAATTTTTTGTTACTTTGGTTTGCTAAATTATAACATCGTTACCTAAACCACCAGAATAAAAAAGTATATTTCAAAAGATAAAAGGTGTTCACTTAAAAAGGTACTTTACAAAAGTTATCCAATTCTTAGAGTTTCTGAGAATAATGTTTTTTTACACCTGAACAATCTACATATTTTTTTTTATATTATACTTAACACACTTGTTATGTTATTTATAAAGTTATTTAAAATCTTACTCTTGGGATATTCAAGCTGAGTTATAATGTTCTGAAGTCGATAGTGGTAACGAGAAGTATACATATTATATTTATTTTTAAAATGAAAATAACACAAAAGCTGTAACTTAAATGTTTTCAAACGACATCTACAGAAGTGCGAATAATAGAATAGAGTTTAACGGAAAAAATCAACAAGTATGACCATTTATTATGATTCAACATGAAAACTATATAGACCATTTTTATCACGTAAAAGGTACCTATAGTTATAAAATATTGCAGTTGACGTTGGAAAGGAATTGTACGGCTGTAAAATCGAAATAAATATGATTGGAAATACTCGTTTTAACACTAATTGCGTTGTTAAGTCTAAAAAAGTATAAAAAATAATATAAGTAATGGATTTACAGGAAAACGAATCATAGAAAAATAAGTAATGGAAACAAAAATTGAATACTAGCGAGATTCCTAAATGTTAAAGTTAGTTATTATTATTTTTTTTTTTTTAATAATAATTAACGTAAAGCCAAATTATTTTTTTTACAAACGTGTTAACTTTTAAGTTTACATTTTGACGAAATTCGATATTTAAACGAACTCTCTCAAATCATGTTTATTACAATTCAATATTTATAAATTATTCATTTTATTGTTCGATTTATAGTTATTTGATATTAAATATTTTTTTTTCTTTACAGTTTTTAAATTAGAAAATAAAAGCACTAATACATTAATCTATATTAAACTATTGAATTTTTTTTTTTTTATGGAAAACTTATAATAATTGTACAATATACCATAATAAAATAAATGTTTTAATAATTAAAAATGTGTTTTGAAACATACATATTATGGTAAATGAGGTTTTATATAAATGAATTATTCTTGAATATAATATTAGTAAATCTAATATTCAGTGTCATATTTAATTTATTTTTTAAATTTATTTTACACACACATTTTTCGCATACAGGTATAAATAAGTTAAAGTGCCAATTTAAATGATTGTACATACTCAATTGCTTAATTGAAGAAACCTCTCGATGATGGCACGTGTTATTTATTTACCAGTCTAAAAATTAATGTCATATTAAATTACGATTTAAACTATTATTTTCTATACTAAATGTAAAAAGAAGTTTATTCTTCTTTTTTTTTTTTAATATTTATTGATTTATATTACTTAATTATAACATACATATTTTTGTATTATCTTTATAGATACACCAATCATGAATAATCATATACAATTACAAGTTACTCATTTAAATAATCTTCATTTATTCTAAAGTTATAATGCGTATCAGTTTTAAATTGTTAATACTTATTTTTATATAGGTAATTCAAACGGTTCTGGGTCAATCGATCGACAACCATTTGACCGACAGGACAATCTACCGACAACCAAAATACCGACAAGACAATTTACCTTTAATTTATATTATTCTTATTTTAAAAAATCTCCTCATAATGTATATAATTGACTATGTTAATAATACATTTTTTATGATATTGTATTATAATAATATTGATAATAATTGTTTTATAATAAATATAAGTAATAGCTAGTAAAGTATCATAATAAAATAATTAAAAAAATAATTCGTTATACAATAAAAAAAAAATACTTAAAACTAAAAATAATATATAAATATATGCGATTTTGGAATGTATATTACATGGTTAGGTTGCTCACAAGTAATACCTCGAAGATACTCCAGATTGAAGTTTTACTTGTCATAAGAACATACACTAGACTACTAGAGGCAAAACCCTAGAATTGTCACCGAAACCAACTTGTGCGTGAATTGTATATAGTTGTGTAAGAAGAGTGGGCACTGTTTTAAAAGTACCATCAACTATCCAAAACATTGATTGACTGGGTTTTTGAATGTTGCTTACAGTAGAAAATGGCATCGGCGTTGGAATGAATTGGTAGGAAGAACTTATATTGGTCTGTTTACGCTGATTAAAGAACTTCAGAAAGAACAAGTTAAGGTTGATGCAGATATCGAAGCAATTCTTCGAGAAACTCCAAAGTCACGCCCAACAAATCTTCAGCGAAAACATAAACAGCGCTTAAACACTGCTTTTAACAATCGTGAAGGTAAGACACATCTGGAGTATCTTCGAGGTATTGCTCACAGAGTCACAACCTAACCATGTAATATACACTTTAGAATCGCATAAATTTATATATTATTTCTAGTCTTTTATGTATTTTTTTTTTTTATTATATAACGAATTATTTTTTTAAAGATTTCATTATTATACTTTACTAGCTATTACTATTTACTATCAATATTATTATTATACAATATCATAAAAAAATGTATTATTAAGCTAGACAATTATATTCATTATGCGCAGTTTTTTTAAAATAAGAATATAAATTAAAGATAAAATTGTCTTGTCAGTATTTTGGTTGTCGTTAGATTGTTCTGTCGGTCGAATGGTTGTCGGTCGATTGTCCGCCTCCTAATGCAAACACATTACCATGATTAAATATTTGAAAGCATTTAACTAAAATGTGTATTAATTACATAAGTGATTTACTGATAATTGTGTAATACAAAGACAATAAGGCAAGAGTTTAAATCTTATAACAGATCAATTTAAAGGTTCGTATACTTGGGTCCAAAATATTTTAAATATGAAATAAAGTTTTAAAAGTATCGAAGTATAGTAATTTACAAAGAAAAAATTAAATTATAATTTCAAATAAAAAACCTTTTTTACAATAAATAAGTTAGTATTACTCTTTATAGTGCTATTCATACGAGTACTAATTTGATTATAAAAATTATATTTTTTTCTCAAACTATTAATTTATACAGATTACACAGTTAATTATATTAAGTAGTTTTTTTTTTTCATACAATTTAAATGGTGAGTAACAAAACAGCATTTTTAATAGTAGTTTTGTAAATAAATATTTTTGTTTTATTACTTATTAATAAGGTAATAACTCCATTAGGCACGTATATGCAATTACAATTATATAAGTCGATTCTATAAAATGTTTTCAATTTTAGAGTTAAAAGAATATTATTAGACTTAAGATGAGGAATTTTTTGTTGAAATATTAACCTTGCTCAATATTTTTGTTGAGATATAAATTTAACGAGAGAGTGCTTTTACATTCATAATAAATAATATCATACTTTCTACATTAAACACAACACTGACATTATTTTGAAAAAAAATTTTGATATACCTACCAGCTACGTCCTACATATTATATATTTCACATAAACGTAACGAATTAACCCGATTGTATTCTATACATATTTAATATTTATGTACTGCGTTAGGATCTTCGGCTAATATATTATTGTGTGATACATGAACTACCGAGGCCGATCATTCGCTAAACGCTGTAAAAGGACGTTTAACGTCGATCAACCCCCGGTCGCAATATGTTACAACATGTGCACATTTGTTTAATCAAATATGAATTATTTCAAATCGATCATTTGCGCTAACCAAAAACAAATGATTTGGTTACGGTACATAGCTTTTTATGCGAGTAACAAAACTGGTGGTTTTACGAATAAAAAGTGGACGTGTCGTTTAAAACGTGGTGTAACTATTATCAATTAAAAAAGTCCTATCTTTATTTGACGAACCAATCACAGACGATGCCGATGGTGTCAAGCGTATTATACATATATATATATATATATATATATATGTATATATATGTAGATGGCTCGGAGTAGTGTTTGTTTGCCGATATCGACGATATAATCAAGGCGAATACAAGTATTATAATATACAAGTACTTATAAGCGGATAATTTAATCATCGACGTTTTTAGAAAAAAAAATTCTACCGGATTAAATTTAAAAATATAATTGTTACCATTTAAAAAAAATTAATTGATTTTGCTGTTGGTAAGATTGCGTGATGATTTTTTTTTTTATTGTAATGAAAAATTACTATTTAAACATATAGACACGTATATTTTTTGGTTTTTTTTTTTTTTTTAATTCCATAAAATCGAACCAGAACCATTAAAAAAACCACCCGAATGACTACAATATGAGATACACTCGATATATCATTATATACGATTAGATTAAACGTAAAAATAAATACACATACTTAAATCAATTATGTATGTACTTTTTTATAATAATGTCTTTAAATAAAAATAAAATAAAAAAAATCATAATAATAATTCCCTGATTTTTAACTGGCGATAATGCAGTTTGAGTGTTTGACTGGTCTGAGGTTACTGCGGTATGCGTATTCGACATTGTATGCGCAGTGAGTATTGTCTAGGGATGCCATGCTTGCCGGTTTAGAAATCGTTTTTGAATTTAGCGTTACGGTATACCGATAAAGTGGTTTGCACGGCTAATTGTTCTAAAATTAAAATTCAATAATTGGTGTTAACATTATGTTTTTCACTAAACATTTCAAGTAGAATAATAAAATATTGTTAAAATGAGTAATAAAATAATCAAGTTGATTACATGACTGATTGACGAAACATATATACTTAAAAATACTCTTCATAGCTTGGTGACGACATTTATTGACGGTATTCGTTCATTGTTTTCTCGTTCAGTCACGGAATTTTTAATATAGTTTATTATAATAGTCTATAGTTCATATCGTTTGTTGAGAATTATGTCCGTTAATCATTACGGTTTTTAAAATTAAATTATTTTATACTTCATGAACGCAATACGTCGTAAAGTACAAATGTATTGCTTGTGGTATAACGGTTACGAAAAAATAATATCAGGATCAGCGGCGGAATAATTTGGGTGTTGCAAGTGTATCATTTCAAAACACTTAAAAGTATATTGGCAAGTGTTGTTTAGCAACACCGAAAATATTGAAGTTTGAAAGTTTGTTAGATTCTTAACTAAGCAATGAATGTATTGATTTTACAATGATGTGTTTTTTTTTGTGTTAAAAAAATTGTTTTACCAGGAATCCAAATTAATTTTTTATGAGCATTTCAAGTTCAAATTTTTACGACATTTGATATTTACCCGTAAAATAAGTAATAACTATTTCTTCACAAACAATTATTGATATTTTGTTGTATTGTGTTGTATATCAAAAAAAAAAAAATAATAATAATAAAAAAAAGAAAATACTTGACATTTTCATCAAATGTTAATTCTATAATGTTTATATAAAAGTACTGCAGAGTGCGGTCAAAATTCTTGAAAATGTAATACAATATTCCACACAAGCTGTTTTTGTATCAGTATAAATATATTAAAAATACACAAGTTCAATTAAGACCTATCTTCACTGTTTTATGGTTTTTACAGAAAAATTTTATCACATTTTGAGTTAATATAATACGGTTAAAATATATATTAGGTAGGTACTTATAATAATACTATTAATATGAATGCAATATTTTCGGAAAAAATTATATCATTATAGGCGGACATTTGATTGAATTTGTAGGGGGCTTTAATAATCTAATGTAAAGTGACCACGTACCCCTTCTTTTTTTTATACAAAAGTATAACATATTACCTTCGATTTTTGGGGGTCTCCCAAACTAAAATATACAATTTTTATAGCTAAGACTTAAAAATTGAATACAACATTTGTCATAACTAATTCATAATATATAGGTACTATAACCAAAAAACCTTATACTTATATAAGTACAATATTTTTTACTGATATTTTAAATTTAAAATTGAATAAAACTAGATATTTAAACAAAGGATAATGAATTTAGTTATATTTTGTTTTAATTTAAAAAATATTATCCATGGCTATTTGAAACTCTTAACTTGTACTATGACATTTTATTTATACATTACAAAATGACACATTAAAATGCAATGTTATTGGAAAAAATTAATTCAGCCTACTGTATGATTAATAATAATATAAATTATTTTGATAGCATTATAAATATACAACGCAACATTTAATTATTAGTATTTTGTTATATAGGCTGACAAACCATCTTCACTCAGAACTGTTTTCATATGCAATGATACATATTTGGATTTAAATCTAACGTATGCGTTAAAGTGACTTACTCCTCAATGACGAGGTTCACTCTACACCATCTGTACGGCAGAAGTGCAAAGCAGATTACCTACTTACGTTTTGCATTTAATAATTTATTTACAATCTATACTCTATCCGTGTATAATAAGAACATTTTGATCTAATACCAAATTTGGTTTATTAGATTTTCCCTCTATAGATTTTGGTTATTTTGTTATATTTGATACCTTTGGACACATTTTTCCTTCGTGGAAATTCAATTAATCAATGTGTATACCTACTGTGTAGTTAGATAAACACCGGTGTGGAAACGCAATAATGGTGTTTACTTTTGGTAGATGATGATGGATTTACTGAGTTGAGTCATAAAGTTTCGGAAGCCTATCGTTTACTTTGGATGGTTCAAAGAGATTTTTGAATGAAAACAAAGTTAAAAAATACATGTGGCATCGACGAATTCCATTGAGCGATTGCCAAAATATAATTGTTTTTTTCTTATATTTCGTCTTCGATGTAACGCTATACGATTAGGTATTTTGCTTAGGTGTCTAAGGCGGTAGTAGTGTAATAATATGAATTCTTTAACACATGTAAAATTGTGGTACCTACAGTGCCGCCGTCACCGTTCTGCGCGAATTACGTCCACCGAACGCGTTCAATGTTTCCGGTTGACAAACTTTGGTTATGACCACCATAGATTTTGGTAACGAACAAAGTTTTGCTATACGATTCACCAACGACTGCACTGCAGTAAACTTGGTCGATACTTGACTAAGCGAATTAAAAAAAATAAACATTACTTCCACCAGACAATTTTTGACAGAAACAGTGATTAAAAAGAAACGAATCTATTTTTTTTATTCAATACACGAGACGCAAAAATTAAAAAAAAAAATGATTTAACTTAACATTAACTAAAATGTTTTAATTTCATATTTTTAGAATTACCTGTGGATTATATATAAAATAAACCGTTGACTAGTGAATTATTAAAAAAACTAAATTATACATATATGATATTTTAATTTTAGTTTAACGGTTATTATAATATTATTTAAAATTAAAATAATTCTATCTTATCAAAAAATTAGGTTAACTTGAATCATAAATTATGTTTGACTAAATAAATAGGTTTTTTTTTTAGTTGTATTTTGTTCTTTCTTGTAATGTATATAGTTTTAATTTTTTTGGTTTCTATTGACTTTTATTTTTACAAAAAAAAAAAAGATTAATAAATAATAAAATTAATCAAATTAATAAACTCGATAATTAAATCAACGGAAATTGAAATAATACTCTGTTATTACAATTAATAGATAAAATATAAATAACAATATATGAATAATAGAAAAATATGAACTTTAATAAAAAAGCAAAACACATCTATAATTTAATAACAATTTGCCTACTTTTTTATTAGTATAGTATAACATGTAATTTTTATTTCAATATTCATCTAGTACATGATATTATGGACACAATTGTTTTCACTTCGCTGGTTATTTCGTTTTTTTTTTTTTTAAACAAGAGTTCTCTCAAGTCTTTAATACAAGACAAACCACGATGTTATTAAAAAGAGTTATAACAAGAAGTCAATGATTTCATCTGAAATTATTGAAGTGTGAACAATAAATTAATTTTATAGGTATTTTTTCTCAAAAATATTTACTTGTAGATCAAAGTGAAATAAAAATAGTAAAAAAATCAATGTAGAAATGTTTTGTCTCTTCGAAAGTTATGTTGGAGCATTGCACCCTTTGCACTACATTTAATCCCAATTATTTTCTCTCGAATGCTCACTATACCACGAACCCTCTATTAATGTTTTCGTAGTCCGTTGACTCTCATCTTATAATTTAGCGTGGGTCTTTATAATAGGTGACATAAAAACAATTTTATTTCTGGTACTGTATTCACATCAAAATCGATTACATACATGCTAAACAAGTTTATTACTTTCATGGGTCATCCCAAGCGGTCTGCGTGCAATATTTCTGTTTGCGGTCCAGCGCGATTCTCCCACCCCTATTTCTATCCAACTTTTTTATTATGGCCACTTACAACTAACTCTACTGTATTTAAATGTATAGGTACGTTGTTTCGTATTTATATATTTATTTTATTAGATTAACTTTAGAAATGTTTAACTTAAAGTTGAGCACATATTAAACATGACTTCCATTTTAACTTGTATTTTCATACACCTATTTTAGTGGTATAATATATTATACATTGATATAATATATTTTTATATTGAAGTTAAGTGGACGTCTAAAGTTAAACATTCAATATTTCGGTTAACATATTATAGTACATGCCATGTACTACGTGGTATGCAACTGATTTATTTTTTTCTGTAAATTGAATTCTGCTTTCAAAATATTTAAAATCCTCATTGTAAAAGTTGTGTTAAAATTCAAATACTTATGTTATGTAACACGTTTTAATAAAATTATGATGATACGTGAATTTATTAGTGTAATTTAAAGTGTTTTGTGTGTACTATCTTTTTCAAATATATGAATAAATATGAAAAAATGATAGGTAATATAAAAGTTCTATAATATGTACACTGCTTACAGTCATAAAATCAATTAATTCACGTAAAAATATTACGTTGGCCATCACGGATTTTGAAATTTAGGACATATGTATTTTATATTATTGGAAATATCCGATTTTATTTCGCAGTATAAAATCTACAGCTTTAGAACCAATTTATAGCTTTAGGACCAATCGCTGCTTAGGTTATGTCCATAAATATTCTATTGTTTATGTGTATCAGCAGTAGAATCCTCAAACATTTTCACCGCGATTTATCAGCTTTTGGATAAATCTGCGCTCGTTTACCGTGCAGCCCTCTATAGCCGAACACTGCGAATAGTTTTGCGTATAACACTATTTTTATGAGATTTAAAGATGTCACTCGGTATCTTTTCTTTTCTATAAATAAAAATGGTCGTTTTAGTGAACCATTGACGATACAAACCCGCTAGTACCC
The DNA here is from genome assembly GCF_003676215.2 of Rhopalosiphum maidis. Taxonomy (NCBI): domain Eukaryota; kingdom Metazoa; phylum Arthropoda; class Insecta; order Hemiptera; family Aphididae; genus Rhopalosiphum; species Rhopalosiphum maidis. The sequence goes on along the minus strand of NC_040877.1, from coordinate 25,915,901 downwards.
CCTATACCCACGCGGACATAGATCTCGGTTACCATTGTTTCTTTAAGTATTTTCTGCAGGTGGCACATGCTTACCACACGGCTTAGTGTTTTATCAGTAGTAACATACGTATCGGAATGACGTGGTAAACGAATGTTTTACATTGTTATTGTTTTTAAAATATCTGTAAATAAAAGTATGATAATATATTATATGGCAATACGTAGATAATATGATGACTATTATTTACAATATTAATCGTTTGAAAATTAACAGAGTGTACCTACGTGATGTTACTATACTATAAGCTTAGTGTTATTGAATTGTGTGTATGTTAGGCATTACAATATATTATTTTCTATTAATATAATGAAATGAAAAAGCCACACCTAACACGACAGGCCACACATCATGTTTTTTCATACCACGTTGATTTAAATACCACAGTATATTATATACATAACTTTGAAACAACAACCGTCAACCGTATCACGAGTCTTACGAATATCCGATTCGACAAATTGCGTACCTAGTTATACGATAAAATAACTATTCAACTTTAAACCCATTCCGTCCAAAAACGAATGCGACGGCGATCTGAAACAAATGTACTGTTCGTCCTTGTTTCAGATATTGTAGTCACGCGTTCGAAAATAGTAATAATAATAATTGAACGTCTCAAAATTTGGTTTGCAATTTCTTAAAGTAACATAACAAAAAACACACACACACACACACACACGCACTAGAAAAACATTCTATGATGCCTTTTAAAACGTTCGAATCGTAACTGTGGGTGGCACGTTTTGACGTGGTTCCCCAGATGGGATGTTTTTCGCACACGCCTTGACAGGCACACACACACACACACACACACACACACACACACACACACACTGCAGAGCAATGTCGATAAACCGCCGTCCGCCGATACCACCGGGACCGAGCGCCCCATCGAACTGGTCTTGTCGTAAAACGTTTCGCGAAACGATTTCGTGCGCCGCGCAAAATTAATTCAACCGCCGCCGCCGCCGTCGTTACATTAGCATATTATTAATACGACGGCGTAGCCATATACCTACCCGTATTGTCGTTATTGTTATTATTGTCATTATTTTATCGACGCATAACAATAATATCGTAATACTAATATATTATTATTATTTATTGTAACTCTTCATTATGCGCCGGCCGCGACGTTTCGTGCACAGGGACAATCGAAAACCAGAAACGCGTAACGCACGTTAATTCGTCGTCGAGTGTTTGGCGCTCGCGGTGCAGTGCCGCCGCAGCGGTAGGACGGCGGCGCGTGGCAGGGCCATCGGGAGACGACGAGAGAGCTGAGAATAATAATAATAATATCATAACGATAAAATAATAATGGAAAAAACGGCATCGGAGAGGGCGAGGGCCGAGGACACGTCGTCGTTTGGGGCCTATCTCGCCGCCGCCGCTGCCGCCGCCGCCGCCGCTGCCGCCGCCGCCGCCGCCGCCGACGCTGCCGACTCCCGAGTGCCAGCCGTCGTCGTCGGCCAACTATCGCCGCACGCACTGGTTGATTCACACATTTCGACGACGGTCTGCCCGCGCCGCACTATGATTCTGGTGGAGATTTCACGTGCCGTCCGCTGAGGAGCCGCCGCGACGTTTCATTCTTTTTTTCGCGAAAAAACCGACGACGATAAACGGCTTTGTACATATTTGATGCTAATTAGTAATAGCACGACGATCCGCCCAACACGCGATACTACGATAACATATAATATACGCATTGAGTATACGTCTTATGCGACATATCGTCGTTATTATTATTATTATTGTTATCATTATAATATAATCGCGGTGTGCAACAAAACACGTGAGTACAGAGAATTCGATATTAATGATATTCTCGTATTATTGTCATTATTAATATTATTAGTGTGTGTGTATACCTACTTACGTTTGCGCGTGCGACGTTATTATATCGTTTCGAGTTTCGACGTCGCGGTATTTATTTATTTTTACTACGCCCTCGCATACCCAAGGTGCCATCAATTTCCCCAAAAATAAACTATTGTTTTTACGAGGTTTTTCATTTTTTACAGCTTTCTGTTTTTATTTTTTTTTATTTAAGCTCGAAACTTTTTTTTTACGACCGCGCAAAAGACAATAATTTCGAAACCGTATGCAGGTCTACCGTCGACCGGCAACGCTCCCGCGCAAACGGTTGCACATCAAAATCATTCTTTTCGAGATCCATTAGTGCGCGAACCCACTGGGTGTACTTAATTACAGTCTTGTTCGTAACTTTTAATAATTTAATATTTTATTCGCGATTTTATAGCTCAAATGCTGTTTGAACAATTTAAAATATCATTATAATGTCACCGTTCGTTTTTTCAAATTACTATACAAAGTACAATAGTTGTATTCTTCCGAAATAATGAATTGTATAAAATACTACAGCTTCAGAGCTTAAAAAATGTTTTTTTTTTATGTGGCGCGAAAACGCTTTTTACGCCAAATACGTTTTACACTTAGCTATATATTGTCAGATTTTTCAATTACGCGTACTTACATGAATAAGGTGTAATAGGTTCCTATAAATTCATTGCAAAACGTCATTGAGTATACTAGTAAACTGTCGCGTCGGTTCTGTGGACCTGTAGAAGGTCATACATAGACGAATTGTGAGCAGCAAACATAACGTGATCGGAATGGATCACGGCATATTCGAAATACCTACTTGCTGTTGTGATGTTTGCTTACCCACACACGATTCCATTTAAAAATTATGTATACACAACTCATAATTTCATGGTCCAAAATGGCATGATATATTTTATTATGGTATAGGTAAATTGAAGTGCGATTCAAATAGACATAATGTAAACCAAACGACGTTAAATTAAACTTACAATTTTTTTTTTTTTGAATTTAGTGATTTTTAAACCATAGGATAAATATTGTAACACATATCGCAATTTCCGTCTAATCAATAAAATATATTGCGTATTGTATAAGATGAAATTAAATGAAAACTTGATTTAATATTTATTTCTTAAGAATATAATAAAAACAAATAAATAATAATACATTATTGATAAATTATTAAAATATTTTCGAGAATCTAAAAAAATTGAAAATTAAAGTGTTCATTATTGTCAATAAGTATCTAAATACTTTATCAATAAAAAATATCAATATAGTAAAGATACTTATTAATTATTATATTTTATTTAAATATAACTATTCATATATAATTTTAAACTTGACAATTTATTATGTTTATACATTTAAAACAATTTGAATATTACGTTTATGAAAAAAAAAAATTCATTCCATAAAAAATAAAATATACACATAAAAATAAAATAAATTTATTCTATAATTTGAAAATTTACAGCTGTAAAGTACGAACAATAATTCTAAGCTTTGAAATTAAAGTTGGGACTATAGAAATCATTTTTTCATGCTAATAACTTTTTTTATTGTCCGAATATAATGTTTTATTCAGAATGTAGCACAGAATGAATTTTTTATAACGAAATAAAAATCTATAGATTTTTTTATTTTTGTTTGCTATTTTATATTTCTAAAAGTGCACTCACAATTATGTGTCTACATATATACTAGTCAAAGATCAAAACGTTTATAAGATTAATAATTGGCTAAGTTATTTTAAAACGTAGTTTCTATATATTTGTATGTTATAATTAAATTTAAATAAGGATTATATTAGTTGTAAGCGAACAATCCAATTTTTCTCTTTCAAAGTATTTTCATCTAATTTGACAAAATATTAGCATCTCGTTAGAATTAATAGTTAGATTAAATGTCTTAATTTTAATTAATTATTTTCTTAAATTTTTTTAAGATTTGATTTCATCAAAAGTTTATAAATTTGTATATTATTTTATAATGTGACATAAAAAAATATATGATGTCTGAAAATGACATCTCGTAACCGTACTCTTATAGTTGAAAGGAAATTTACGACACCTTGGATATTAGACTTGTGAGCTTATGCAATGACCAGATGTTTCTATGGCGACGACATTTAGAGTAATTTATAGCTCGAAATCATTGCACCTGTGTGAAAAGTACGTTAAAAAGAAACACCCTATCCTACCGCGTAATTGGCACACCAATAGTGTCCCGTTTACATCGAGCCAAACGTTTCAAATTAATAAATACTTGTCACTAACAAAACACAGGTATAAAATTAAACGTCTAATGGGATGTTAGTAATTTCAGATTTCACTCGCAATGGTACCGCTAAATATTTGTTAGTATCAAACACGGGCATAGAATTAAATGGCAAACGGCTAAAATTGTGATTTCAGAACATGCGATTGTGTCGTTGAATATATTGGAATTGAATTAAGCATGAGTATTTTTCAAGGAATAAAAACGCAATGGCTGTGTCACGTATTTTTTTACTCAATAATTTAAAATGGGATAATAAAGAATGCTAAACAGATCTATATGTATAAAAGAAATATAATATAACCCATATTATAATCATACTATATAACAAAATAAATGACAAAAGGAAAATCGTGATTGAAATATGATCAGATTCGATGGTTTTCTTTTTTTTACTTTTTAGCTTTGAAAAATTTGTCGTGCATGGATTAATAATTAACACAAAAGTCTTTTATGCTTAAAGTTATCAATACACTGGTAAGGTTTTGCTTATAAATCGTATCAAAAAAGACTTTAGAATTGATGGTAATGTGTGATTTGTGATTCGTAACTCATCGGGGAAACTACAAAAATAAAAATAAAAGCTGCAAGCTGCGTGTCACTGATAAACAAGAATTGAGCACAGTAAATAATGTATTATCAAACGAGGGGAACCTTTTTTATACAATTTACGTTTGATATCATATTACTACTTTGTGTTTGGTAAATTAATTGAAATATATATATATTATATAAATTATTATTTCTTAAGTTCTTTTTAGATTTTTTATTATCTAAGAACACATTTTACGGTTGGGGCCATTGGTTTGAAACGTTTTATCTAGTCTTTTTTAAACCAATTTCACAGACAGTTTGGTCCAATATCTCCAACACAAGGCTCCGGTCAAAACACGTCGATATCAATTCATAAAGCGACTATTCTATTTCAGATCAAAAATGTACGGGCTTTTATTGGAAAACCTCTCGGAGTATATAAAAAAAATGTACGGCGAAGACAGATGGGAAGAGATTCGGCGAATGGCCAATGTGGACCAACCTAGTTTTAGTGTACACCAAGTGTATTGTGAAACGCTTATTCCACGACTAGCGAAAAAATCCCAACAAGTATTATGCACATTTAACCACATTCATAAAAATTATTCACATAAGTGTATTTTATAATAGCATCAATTCGTTTAAACTCGTATTTGATGTGTTTTTAAGGTGCTTGGAATTACGGAAAAAGAATTTTTTGAACAAATGGGAGTTCATTTTGTCAGTTTTGTTGGCCAATACGGTTATGATAGAGTACTATCGGTATTGGGACGACACATGAGAGACTTTCTAAACGGTATGCAATAAATTAAAATCACAAATTTAATTATTGTTTAATCTATTTTAAAACGACTTTGATAGGTACATAGAAGTTTCGCTTTTTAATCTAACGTTGAAATCAATAACTCTCTGTAATTATTTTATAGCACGAATGTATAATCCAAATTTCACGATAACGGTTATTTATAGAACAAGTAGTAACGATTCATAAGTTTCATTCATGCGCTTATTCGTGACTTGAATCAATAATGCACGTTTGACCTTAAAATATATGCGTTCGTATTATGTACACATGTATGAAACCCTACCTTCTCCATTATAATATGCACTTCAAATTAAACTATCATTGTGCATAGAATAATATTGATTATTAATGAAAAAAAAAAAAAATAAGGTTTCGTACCGATCATTTGATAATCTGTGCACAACGATATTATTATACGGACGGTATTATATTATTGTAATAAAGATAGTTCACAAACTCAACTGATATAAATACCTAGAATATTAGCGACGTAAAATAAATGTATATGGCATTTGGTAAAATAAATGTTTCGAAATATTAATTATAATTATGTTAGTACCTATTCTTGTTTTGTTCGACAATGAAATAAACATTAGCTCTGGAATTTTTATATATTTTATATAAATCATATTATATTGTATTACTCATATAAATTTATAATTTTTATATGATATGTATATAGTATATAATTCGCTAATCGTTATTCACTACCTTTCCACTTAAATGTTATGAATACATACTAGTACAACAGTAGTACCTACTACCTAACTATTTGTTATTTTTTATAATATTCAAGTATCATTTTTATAAAAAGAAAAGTTGTTCCGACTAATATCTTTATACTTGAATTTTCAAAAATTTAACTGTGTTATTTTTTCTACGTTTTTTCTTTATTTATTATGCGTATGCGTATTTTTTCATTTTCTTTTTTTTTTCTTCTAGTCTTAACTTTATTTTTCATATTTTTATCTGATTCTATTTCTCTAAATTATCTTAATACTATAAGCTAGGTGCATTTATATATTTATAATATATTTGTATATTAAAACAACGGGTGCTTTTCTTCCGCTAATGCTTACAGAGAACCAATAGTGTCGCATACTACCCATTAATGTTCGTAATTGTTACACAGTTATGAAACAACAAAATGAGCAAACACAAACAAAAACATGAGATGATAATATTATGAACATACATTAAAACAATGTCTTATATTTTCTTACAGTTTCAACCTATAAAATATTATAACTCTTATGAAAGTATTTAATTTAATTCGTTTAATTAACATTATTATTTCTTATTATACCTGGATACTATATAATTATATTATAAGCAATGTATTTTATTAAATTGTACTATAAACCTAAATGTTTAATATAATAAAAGTATGTTAATTTAATTTAAAAACATTGTTATGTTTATTTTTAGTAATTTTTAAATAAGAAATTTCATTCAATTCAATATTTGTTATGTTTCATATAATTAAGAACATGAGTTGTTACACTTTTTTATTCCTCTGTTATTTATTAAAGTTTTTAATCAATACAAATAAAAATGGCAGGGGCACTAGATTAATTGTTTTTTTTATTGTTATATATTTGTAGTAAATTTATTGGATTGGTTATAACAACTAATAAAACATGTTGTAGCATGTTGTGAAAAAAAGATCCATTGGCATTTAGCAGTGTTATACACTATATATATACATTACAGTTAAAAAATAGTGGGAATACATTTTTTTTGTTTTTTAAAATATTTTATATTTTAAATAATCGGTTCTAAAATGTATTTAGATTTGGCTTTACTAATAGCCATACCCAATACCAATTATAAAAGCACTTGACAATATTTTAGAGATTGTATAAATTGGATTATAGGTTTGGATAATTTACATGAATATCTTAAGTTTTCATACCCAAGAATGCAGGCGCCTTCATTCATTTGTGAAAACGAATCTAGACAAGGATTGACATTGCATTACCGTAGTAAACGCCGCGGTTTCGTGTACTATACTATGGGCCAAATAAAGGAAGTGGCTAGGCATTTTTATCACAAGGTCGATAACACGAACCAATAGTAAAGTTCCAAGTCAACCTTTTTCAACGAGTGTGTAATAATTTTAGGAAATGCGCATTGAACTAGTTCGTGAAGAGATTTTAATGGATACAGTGCACGTGACGTTTCAATTGAAATTTGATAATAGAGCGTTCACATTAGCATCGATGACAATGACAAGGGAGGAAAAACATCTTCCAATAAGTGCATCGGTGCTGTTCGAAATATTTCCGTTTTGCATTGTGTTCAGGTCGATGACAAAAAACAGACGTAAAATTAATATTATTTCGCTTCATTAATTATTTTTTTTAGCTATTTTTTTTATTATTTTTTTTTTTCATAAAGATTTTTTATACACGTAATTAATTTTAAATCTGCAGAGGAAATAATAGCTGTACACAAAATACATGTATTGAACTGATATTATTTCTCATACAGCTCCAATATGATTGTTCAAAGCATTGGAAACTCATTGATGGTCATTCTACCAGATCTAGTTGGAAAACGGATTACTAATTGGTTTGACCTTGTTAGACCTTTGATAGCTTTTAAATTTCAAACGGTAAATATTTATATATATATATATATATATTAAATAAACAATTTAAACATTTAAAAAAATAACCAAACGTTTGTGAAATAGATTTTGAATCGAACGAATAATATTTTTGAGCTAGTTACTGTTCAACCAGTGCTTTCTAATCGACCAACAGACAGACACGTCATTCTAAGCGATGAATCTTATTTTTCCCCAGAAGAAAACAAACTTCGATTAAAAGGTATAAAAATATATTAATAAGGTGTAAGTCTATAAATCGTATATTAAAAATTAAATTCTAAATCGTTTCGTTATATACCCAAAACATATTATTTGAATTAAAAAACTATTACTAAATAAAGACAACCCTCGATTAATTTAGGACAAATGATTTATATGGACAATTGGCAAATGATGATGTACTTGGGTACGCCCGTGATGCCTGATCTCAATGCATTAGTTACTACCGGCTTATACATAAATGATCTCTCCATGCACGACTTCAGCAGGTTGGTTGTCAGTAAAATAATTCATTGGAAATACTTCGTTTATCTGTTTAATTGTTGTCAATAAAACTGTACACGATGGTTGATTACTAAAATACACGTGTATGACTATACAAATTGATGGGTGCTCGTTTCGTCTCTGTTATACCCCAGGGACCTAATGTTGGCAGGGACACAACAGTCGGTTGAATTAAAGCTGGCACTAGACCAAGAGCAGTTAAAGTCAAAAAAACTGGAAGAGTCGATGCGGAAACTAGATGAAGAAATGAAGCGTACTGATGAGCTGCTGTATCAGATGATACCCAAACAAGTGGCCGATCGACTGAGGTCGGGCGAAAACCCCATAGACACATGCCAAGTAATAAGTATTAAAATATGAATTGATTATTAATAGTACATAAATTATTTTTCAGATGTTTGACAGCGTGTCCATATTGTTTTCGGACATTGTCACGTTTACCGAAATATGTAGCAGAATCACCCCGATGGAAGTGGTTTCAATGCTTAACGCCATGTATTCTATATTCGACACACTAACTGAACGGAACAAAGTTTATAAGGTTAAACATCCGTTAACGGATACATCATATAATTTATGTCATGACAGCGTATTGCTAATTACAACTACACGAATTAAAAATACAATTTCAGGTGGAAACTATTGGTGATGCATATATGGTTGTTTCGGGTGCACCGATGACTGAAGACAATCACGCAGAAAAAGTGTGTGATATGGCATTGGATATGGTTGACGCCATTACAGATCTAAAAGATCCGTCGACAGGTAATTTTCTTTAATTTATAATTGTTTAGATACATTCATGACGTATAAAGTTTCCGCTGATGTCTTTGCGATATATTTTGAAAAGTGAAAACAAATTTAATTAGAAATCACATATTCACATTTTACACACATAACGAATTCGCTTATATATTATACGTACATATTATATTTTATTTTGGCCATAGGGTCACATTTACAAATCCGCGTCGGCGTACATTCCGGAGCAGTGGTAGCTGGTATTGTCGGCTTGAAAATGCCGAGATACTGTTTGTTCGGTGACTCGGTCAACACCGCATCTCGAATGGAATCCACGAGCGAAGCAATGAAAATTCATATATCACAAACCACTAGAGATCTGATTTCAGCATCGTACATGGTCAAAGAGCGTGGTGAGATTTATGTGAAAGGAAAAGGTAAGGGCCGCCATTGCTGTGGTCCTGGCGTGGTCTGTTTTGATTCCAAAATTTATTTTTCAGGCGCCATGAAAACGTATTGGTTGGAACACCGGGAAAGCCGACCACCATTAAGCCGGGTATTGCCACTGGCCAATTCTGATTTACCAGAATTGGAGTGGGAGCGTAGTGCCGATACGGTATTTGACATTGTGGAACGCAACACGGACATGACCATGCAGTTGGCCGAAGACAGGATCAGGACATACTCGCCAGTGACATTTCAAGAAGTGGCTAGGCACTCGATATCGCGTTCACCAGTTAGAGAATATTATCGAGGTTTGTACACAGCACTGCAACATAAACTAATATCTATTTGCGATGTCTTAACAATACTATTGTGTAATGTATAATAAACATTGTATGTTTAATACTAAAATCGTTCATTATACAGATTTATGCACCCTCAAAATATATTTTATTGTATATTTCTTCAACAGTAAACAGTGATCAATGAGTGGGCTATTAATCTATTATAATTTAAAAAGTTCTAAAATCTATCTTATTTGTGTGCAATCCTAAATGCTTAAATAATACAACACATTACGCGTAAATTATATAAATGAAATCGGAATATTTAAATAAAAAGTTCAACATTGTATGGTTAAATACAATATATTTTTAAGAACATATTATTCAAATATAAATAAATCTCAAAATGGTATGTACATTATTTTTTGAAATTAAATGTCATTTTTTTTCTCTTTTAGTCAAATTTTCTTATTATATTATTATATAGAATAGATGAATATAAAAAAAATATATATATATATAAATAAAATGTAATTTCTAACGTTAAAAATGATGAATTTCACTATAATATATTGGATACGTGAAATGTTTATTGTTATTATTTTTCAACCATTCATCTATTAAGGTTTCAATTTAAAAAAAAAACCATATTCTCTATAAAAAAATACAAGTAGTTTAAAATAAAATAACTTCTTAAACAAAAGATAGAAATGAATAAACTGATTCTAATTAGATAAGAATAAATGAAAATCATAAAAAGAAAACTAAATCAGATAATAAAAATATTTTCGAATAAAACAATGGTAGATGAAAAACCCTTTAATGCAATATATTAAAGAAAATAATAATCTAATAATCTTAAATTCTAAAGTATAAAAAAAAATGTCTAATTTTTACAATTTCCAAAACAATGCAGTAATTTCTTTGTAATTAAAATAACAAAATTGAATACTTTTTATGATAGCAATGAAGATTGAAAAATAAAATGTAAAAGATAATATTATAATCCTTTTTTTCTTTACGATCGTAAAGGTTTAGCGGCTAAGGTCACGAACTTACGAGCATTTGAATGTTATAGTTTACGATGGTATAATCTTTACTGTTCTTTGATCACTCGTAAATCATTAGAATGTTTTAAAGTTTTTTGTGTCTTATTCATATGGATTGAATTACTTTTATTATTGCAATAAAAATATTTCAAAAATAAAACGAGATTTCATTGACAACAATTAGGATCCATTTTTATATTTTTTTTTTTTTATTCAATGGTTACATTATAATTGTAAGGACTATTATTCTTTCGAATAGTGTACTTATTATCAATGTTTTACTTTTTGATTTTAATCGAATATTAATAATACTTACTATAATACAAATTTATTGTCTATTAGTTTATGAGGTTACATGTATTATCTAAAGCACTGATTTAACAGTTATTAAATTGAATTATTTTGAAAATATTATATACCCCTTTTTTTAGCAATACCAAATCATCTTTTAAAATCAATAATGTATGACTCGAATCACGTGATAAAATATAGAATTCATTGCAAAAACATAATACTGGTACGATATATATGTATTGTTTTACATATTATTGAGATTATTTTAAGCACCTACTTTATTTTATTTAATGCACCTATGCTGTACTTTAGAATAAGAATAATAAAAATAAAACATGATTTAAAGTTCATGTTTTATATTACCATAAAAATAACATAAAATATGTTTGCACACGACTTGAAAAATGAAAATGTACCATAAGCTTTTTAAACGAACTCTTAAATAATATTATTATGATAGTGCTTGTATTAAGTAATTTATTTTAAGAAAAACACAACGTTAAATATTATGTTACTTGTCTCTTATAAAATGAAATCTATTATGCGATGCATTAAGAGTAGGTAATGTATTGTCAATCATTATAATAGTTTTAAATAACAATACCTATAATTATTATGGTAACTATTATAAATTAGATCATGTTTTGATATACAACTTTTTGGTTTCAAGAATAATACACGCAAAACTTAATAGGTACTTAAATATAATTTATGTCAAACAATAAATAAATTAATAAAAATGTATTTTATTAACTAATAACTAATAATGAGGGCACATATTTTCATAAAATAATTAAAAGTATTATTATACTAACTCACAAATCCTACTTGCCTAATTATTATAATCCAAGATTTTATTTAGTCAAAAAGTAAGTCGAAACCTATTATACTTAAATGTGTAATTTAAATTTTATATTATACATTTAAATATCTTTACAAATCCATAAAACCGTAAAAATTAACTAAGAGAATAATTTGCTGAATAAACGTGTGTTATTAAAAACAATCTTTACAGAATGTGCATAGAACATTATTAACGAATGGCACAGTGTAAATATAAATATCAATAATTTAAGCAATATTCGTCGTTGTTTTTGTTTATTTGTATGCGTTTATAGAGTTCCTACTAAAACTAAAAACGTAATTTCTGCAATATTCTCCCTTTTCAGATCTATTCCATTAAATAAATTGTGTACAATTCTACAACAACAACAACAACAACAACGATATAATAAAAACAGTTGATATTTAACTTGTTTTCCCTTTGAAATGAGAATAATTAGATAGCCGTTTAATGTAACTGTCCTAGTCAAGAAAATAATAAACCGCGCGCCGTGAATGTTACAGAGTCCCGATCGAATTCAATAAGTTGCACGCCCATCGTGTCGCAGAAAGAGCTGCAACGGTTGACGTGTCTGAACAGGAGCTCGTCGCCGCTGTCGCGGTTTGCGAGGAAAATCGAACAGCTACCAAAGCCGCCGGACTGCACTTCCACTGCAGCTGTCGCGGTCGCCGTCCAGAGACACAGATACGTGAGAAACACAGTGGGCGGCCGCGGCGGCACGCAGACGGCTCCGTCGTCGCCGGAGACGCACAAGGAAGAGGACGTCTCGGCCGATTCGTCACCGCTACTTCCGGTAGCGCTTCCGGAACCACCCGCGGAGTCGGCGGCAATTTCGCAGTCGCCACCGTTGCCACCGCCACCGCCGCCACCGCCGCCGCCACCGCCGCCGGTCATTAAGTCCAATCCCGTTCTGGTGCACGTGGCCGATTACGTCTCGTCCGATTGCGTGGACAGCGTCGATTCGGACGATCAGCGGTCGCTGCAGACTAGAGACGCGGACGACCTGGGCGGATCGGACGTCGGAGGGGACCACCCGCACCCTTTCCCTGAGTCTTCCGACGACGATCTACCGCCGGACGACGACGAGGACGACGACGATTTGGACCTGTCTTCGGCGGGTCCCACCACTCCGCCGCCCAGATCGTCACCTTCGTCAGCGTCGCCGACCGACGCCGCCCGAACTGCAGTGACCACGTCCAAGTCGGACGGGCAGATATACGGCCGGCGGCGGCGGTGTGCAGACGACGAACCCGATGACGACGCGAGCACGTCCAGTCTTAACCGGCAGACTCAGTGCTGCATGAGATTCAAAACGCACCCGAAGTCGTCCAGGAAGCGATCGCAGTCCCACTCCTGCAAATTGATCTAATATGTCGTCGCATCACCCCCAAATTCGCTCGTGTATATATAATATATATTATATTCGTGTTAGCCGCTTCTATCACGCGCTGTTGTCCGCGAGTCGTGAAATAAAATTATACTTTACTACTATAGGTACTATATATATATGTATTCTGTACATATGTGTGTGTGTGTGTGTAAATTGTTTTTATTGAATATGTAGACTATAGACTTGTCGTGGTAACCGACATGCGGATCGATTGTAATAAAATCATCATAGTACGTAATAATAGATTCATTACCATAATATGCGAACACTGCCCAATACATTCAATTCATACAAGCATAATTAAATTATATGCGCTTACAGCGACGGTAACGATGTTTTGGGTTGCTTATAAAAACCCGTTAAAGCTTATTACCACCAATAGTCCAAACAATCAAATCGATAAAAAAAAAAAAATTCGACAAAGTTTATAATTCTATTGTAAAAATATCATACCACAAATTAGCCCCCTCTCCCGGTTAGGTCAAGCCCCCACTTTGCTGTTCATTACTAAAATGCGATCGTGCAGTAGTATACATTTAACAAAGTGTGCAACAACCGTGTATATTATGTTTAAATTTCTCCAAAATTATCAATAAAATCATCATCCTTTAAAATTAGTAAAATAAACAGAAAAGTATGTGGCATGAGTTTTTGAGAGTTTCTGCATAATTAGAGCTTCCGGTTTATTTTTGTGAAGCCTCATTAAACCGTTGTCATTTTACATAGCATATCATAATCATACGTATACCTATAGATAATAAAGTGGTGGATTTGTGTGTGTATATGTGTGTGTGTGAGTGATGCGAGTTAAATGTTTACAATCAAAATATCAAATTAAAGATATTAGTACATTTTATTTACATGAGAATAGTATAATATTTCAATAACCTATTTTAAATATAAATCACAAGTATGAAAGACCAAAAAATAAAAACAAATATACAAATATAGGTAATCATGTATTGAATTTTAATTTTTTTTTTTTTTTTACTTAATCGTTCTTGACCGATTATGTATATGTTTTGCATATTATCTTCTTATTATATAATACAACAATAGGTTTAGTTCCTAATTATTACTTGAATTTCTTTAACATTAATAATATTATGTATAGTAATATTTTCAATATTAAGTTAGATAATCTTAAATCTATACCTTATAAGATTTACGTTTTCCATGAAAAATTGACAGGCCCCTAACATTTTTTTAACGATCCCACATGGGACGAATACATAGCTAAAATGAGAAACATTCCAGGAATAGTGTAATCAGAACTGAGCTTATTTTCAACCTCTCCCAATAGACTATCTTTTTTTCAAATTCATTTTATCATACGCAGTGGTTTAGGTATTACATAAAATATGTATTCATAACTATTTGTTTTCTAAGGCTTTATAAATAATTCAATAAATATGTTATTCTGATATAATTTATTAAATTAAATAGATTCTTCCAACGACTTATTTAGATAAGTATTACCTAATCAATTAATTTAAGTTTCCCATTTCAAAAATAAAATGTCCCGTTAAAGCATTTGTGTAATATCGTAATAAACTTTAGATTTTATAAATTATATATTATTATATTTTGTAATCTTGGTTTCAATAATTATGTGAACAAGATTTAGATTTATAGATAAATCACAAAGTTGGCATGTTCGATTGAATCGGCCAAAACAATTTAGCTGGAATTTTTGAGCTTTTATTTGTACATTAATTTACTTATCTTTGATACTTTTAATTATGAGTGGTTTGGATTTGTTTTAAAATTATAGACATTGTCTAAGTTCTCTTACAATTGAATAATTTACTTTTGTATACATTATAAGTCAAATAAATACTATACTTTGTTTTATTTTATAATATATCGCCATTTATATTATCCACATTACTTCGAATGAAATTTGTATTTATTTATATAATTAGTTTTTACTTCAACATTATACTATTCAAATATACATAGGTACGTACTTAAAAAATATTTAAAGGTTTATACGTTTCTATAATGTACTTAGTATGTACTTACCTATATATTTAAATTAAGCTTTGACAAGAACTTTTGACTGCATTGTATACCTACACATGTTGGGAATCTTCATATTTCACGTGAATAGTATGACGTTCATACTTAACTGTATTATGTACAATTTTGTATTTACCATTCATAGTTTATGAACACTTATTGACAAAATATTATCATAGGAACTATTAAAATGAAAAATTCTTCGTTGTTTATTTTTCTGTCCATGTGGAAATTGAAAACCGTTCAACATCACTTGTCACAGTTATTGTATTTTGAATGAATTATGACCATGCGTGTGAACCATTAATGTTATTATGATTTCAAACTACACGTCGTGCTAACAGTGGCGTGCTAATTGATCGTTAATAAATATTTTGTAAATGTTATACAAACAAATTTACACCGACAAAAGAATTACAAATGCAATTATGTTTTACCAATAATATTAACAACTGTGTTTATATATTATTTTCCCATATTTTCATTAAAACATTTTATGAACCGTAACGAATAGGACCATAGGTTGGTACGTCATATATGACGGAATAAAGATAAATGTTATTATTATTATTATTATCTAATTATCATAAATATTATCCGAAGTTTCAATTAACTCTTTTTATAAATCATAAAAATGTAGTCTAACCTAAAAGTCAGCAATCTAAGTCTGGAAACTTTATAATTGAATAATTACAAACTTCATAAACTTTATATTTAATGACCACGTAAGTAACTTTAAATTTTATTATTAAATAGGTAGGTCGTAGGTACCTATGTATTGATCATACGGGTATAAAAAATAATTATCCTATTTTATATTTAGATATTCAACTTAACATGCATCTAAACTATTAACTACTCATTTTCAGACTACATACGTATAGATAAATCTAAGAACCATAGAGAATTTAGGTAATCACTTTTCAAAACACATTTAGAAAATTAATCAAACTACTTTTAACTACTTAATTTATCTAATTTAATAGTTATGTTATTTAAATTGCATTATTAGATTAATAAGTATCATGTCTGTATTAAATATAATAATTCAATATTGCAAGATTAGAAAAAACTAGTCTAACGTTTTAACAGTCAAGTTTAGTAATAGATTATCGAAGGAAATAGCTCTTAAAAAAATAAAAAACAAGTAAAAAAATAAAGATTTTTTTCTGAATATATGAAAAAAATAACTTACACATACAACATTACCTATGGGCTATGATTTGAAATTAATCTCAAATAAAACATATTCAAAATAATATATTATAACACATTTTGTTATAATATTTTAACATGGTAGATCATACGAGTACATGAAGATACAAATTAATAAAATGTAGGGGATACTTCAAATAGGTAATCTAGAAAATAAAAGAATTTTCTATTACATAATTCCAATATTTATAACAATTATAATTTATAGAACAAAGACATTCAAATGCATTATTGATATGTAAAAAAATGATTTTAAAAAATGTATTTATTAAACTTTAGAGTATTAAATAGTAAGGTACTGTTATTTTTATATCTGTTGAATTTAATATAAATTATATACATTGAAATCTCATAAAAGAATGCAGTGTACCCATGGATAATTTCCTTATTTTTATATAAACAAACTAACTTAATAATATTGTAATTTTTACTCCCTAAATATTTCAACAAATTTTATATTATGTAATGCATACTTACCTGTTTAATTAATAAGTTACTTTTTATTATCATTCTTTTTTTTTTCTTATAGTAAATGCATTGAAAATTTAATATTTCTTCGTTTCAATTTCAATTGGTGTGGAAATAAAAAAAATCCATAATATAACTAATTCAATTTTTATTTCAATAATAAATATCATGTATTACTCCAAACTAATTCATGTATCGTCTTAAAGTATACATATTTATAAATATAATATATATATATATATATGTATATAATTTATGTACATAATAAGTCTGCATGAAAAAAAAAGTATATTTACAAGTCATCTATAGGCTAAGGCTAAGAAAGAACATGAAACATTTCCATGTTTAATCAACGTCAGTTCTGTATAAAACACATAACTATTTCTACATGTATTTTGTATATATTACATGTTTTTCAGTTAATTAATATAAGGCCCTATAATACTGTATAGTTATTAGTGTGATCATATTTTTTTTTCTTTAATCGTAAAGCAAATTACACAAATTAAAAAAAAAAAATATATTTATATAAATATAATATACCTATCTTAATAGTATTTTTTCAGTTACTAAATTAAATCGTTTGTTATATGCTGTTATTATAGAGTTAACCATGTAGGTTGCTATATATTATTATTATAATAAAGCCTAACGCACCATATACGAATAACTGTATAAACTACTTCTTCTTCTTTTTTTTTTTTTTTTTAATTGTCATGCAAGCAATTAATTAACATAGTCTAATAATCATAATAGACATATGTTATTGATTATGGTAACATTACATTATCATTAAGTTATATATATATATATATCATTTAATTGTAATGTAATACGTAAAAATAATAAGAAAAACAAAAATAATAAACAATTGCACAAAAAAAAAAAAAATTAACAATCTATATTTACAATTCAGTTGATTTTTATTTACAAAAAAGTTTCTGTTTGAATGGATATACAAATCATCTGTTTCAATGACGTGTGTAAATATAATTACATACACTTGTGAAAAAGAAAAGTTTTAACAAGATCACAATAGAACAAACTATTACTGAATAACACAAATTATACATCGTGTTACATAATATTACGAAGGGTCAAAAAAATAAAAAATAAAAATAATAATGATTAATATGGATATTTATTCTCGGGTGAAATATGGTACCAATTTTTGGTTCCCGAGTGTACCAATACAAAAATATATGTATTTTTCGTTATATATATTTTTTTAAATATATAAATCAAGACGTAAGAAGAACTATGAGTATTTAAAATTAAATTATTGTGTTATTTACTCGCTCAGATGACTAGATACTATTGGTTATTATTTTCTTTTTTTCAATTAAAAACAAATCACGGCCTGGAAGATGTATATGATCAGACGTGTATCGAATGGACGGAAATTGAGCATTTGATAAAAAATAAAATACGTGAAAATGGATTAAAATCTTAACTTTTTTGATAAGGACGACGAATGGAATAATGATTTAAAAACAATACGCAAAATGTCTAAAATCGAAACGTCGTTGGGCTGGTGGGTCATTTACGAGACAGAGTGGTTATGGTCATGGAGTAGGGCGAAACGGATATTGAACATATTATTGATCGTAGACCGGTGAATAAGTTAAGCGAGTAATAAATAAATAAATTAATAATAATAATAGTAGATAATAATAGTATAATAATAATAATAATAACATGTTGAAGTATATATTATAAATATAATAATAATAATAATAATAATGATAATCGTAAATAAATAATAAGTAAACGTTGGCACTATACATCCGATTGGGCCCTAATTAAGTACCGTTCATTCGTCCTTGGTGGTCTTTTTGTAATGCGTTCGTCTGTTTCTTTTCTTCCGGTTTGGCGTTTTCTGGAACCTTATGTTTCCGGGGTCGTCGGCTAGCTGCGGTCTGTGGCCACTGACGTCGTGTATGACCTGTCCCTCGTAACCGTCCACTCGGCCGCGATTCACCAGTTCCTCTCGCTCCTCGGTATTCCACTCTGCCCTGGCACCCCTCGACCCGGCTGCCACCAGCGAACGCTCAGACTCCCATGCGCGCTCAACCGCTCGCTTGTGCGCATGCTTCAGCAACCGGTGACGTTCCTGTTGCGGGTCCGTACCGTACCGAATCGATATCAGTGCCTCGGCACTCAGAAGCCTCAGCTCCCTACCGTCTGCTGTCTCGTGGGTGGTCACGTTGAACATGCCACCCAGTCGTTTCAACTCTTCCATGTCATCAGTCTGCTTAAGCGCGTTGTCCTGTAAAAACACACATTTTCCGTTATCGTCTCGGGTCTAACCGTTTTCGTTGATATTATCTTATGATACTACTTTGAACAATCGAAAAAACTGTACCTTGACAAAATAGAATAGATCCTTGTCGTGTTGTTCAAAATGCAAGTCCAAGAAATACGACCCGTTGAACACGGACATGACAACATCTTGTACGACGCTGTTATCTCCGTCCACCACGGATATCAACGCTAGACCTTCGTTGCTACGCGACACCAGCACACCTTCGCCGAATATGGATCTCTGGAATGCCACTCTTGGCAACAGGTTTCTCGTCTGTGTTTCCATCTTCAATAGTGGCTCAGGAATGAATCCAAATTCACCAAACAATGACATTTCCTTCAGGAGAAAAAATTAATAGAAACGTTAGTTACTATCGTGTTTATAACATTCATAGCTATTTTTCAAATACCTTTTCCACAATACACTGAAGTCCAGACACGACATTAAACTGAGGCGTAAGTTGTGGAGAGGACACCTTTGCGCTTGGCTGATGTAGTTGAGTTCTCGTGTAAGACGATCCGATCATGTTT
This sequence comes from Rhopalosiphum maidis, assembly GCF_003676215.2. NCBI lineage: Eukaryota > Metazoa > Arthropoda > Insecta > Hemiptera > Aphididae > Rhopalosiphum > Rhopalosiphum maidis. The sequence continues at coordinate 25,895,688 of NC_040877.1, read as the reverse complement.
CCAATATCATAACCGTAAAGTTTCAACCAACTATTCAAGTCTATAAGACACAGTCAATTAATAATATAATATAGCACGTATTTATTGATGTTTTATAAAATGTTTGATAATAGTTTTATTTCGTACCTGTCATGTAATTAATATTTTGTGCGCTACTCGAACTGATTGGGTCATTATTTTGGAATCTATAGATAAATATGTCCGTGGGATAGCTAAGTCTTGACGATAATCGTTCCCAGTCAGGAGTAATCCATTGACCAACAGAAGAGTCATACCACTTTTTATCAAGATAAATAAGTCTAGTATGCGGATCCAAAATTCCGCCATGGAAGTCGATTGGAATGTATAAGTCTGGATGGCTATCTTTTATGAGCCCACCAAATGGAGTTCTTGTAATTTCTTTAATTATGTTTCCAGAAACATCGAAAACAGCCAATGGTGATCCGTTTTGATCAGTAGCAACAAAGAACCTAACATAAACACAAATAAATTAATTATAACATGCAATATTATTTTATTTTATGTAACTTACCTTTGTTCAGGTGAATCAATTGCAATCAAAGTGTTACGATCATCATACAAGTAATGGAAAGTTCTTCCTGTACTTGGGTAGTGTATGGCCATTACTAAATTAGGCCGTTGAGGATCAGTATAAAGGAATTGAGTTACGTTTTCACCTGTGTTTCTGATACCTAACAAGCGATTTTTGTGATCATAGTAATAAGAAACACTAAAACGGTCACTTTCGGTAGCATCACTAAGTAATCCCATGTCGTTATAGTTTAAGTGTGTTTCACCTCGTTTAGATACAAAACCTCGTGTATCATAACTATAAAGTTGAACATCAGCTACCTATAAATTTACATTTTTGTTTTAGTTATAAAGTATATTATTACATATTTTATCGTTCTAATACATATCTATGAATTTTAAGTAGTGGTAATAAATTAGAAATCTAGACCCTTTCTCACCTGAACCACTCTATCACCGACATCGTAACCCAATGTCAATTTTTGACCATAATCCATGACACCAATAACATTGCCATTTTCATCGTAGATATACTTCCAGTCGTTACTACCAGCCACTTCAAACAAATGACCATCGGCACTGTAAGTCATTGTGTTTTGAATTTTTGTTCTGCCCAGAGTAATCTTTTGAGATGAAATTCTATTTCTGACATCATATTCTAATTCCATTCTATATATAAAAAAAAAAAAATCAATAATTGTTTATTTACATTGAATGCTCACAAAAATATTTACACAAAATCTTACCTATACACATCCATAGACTTTATGTTGGTCATTATAGATTTCAGACGACCATGATTGTCATACTCAGATATAGAGAAAAATTGTTTAGCAGTATCATGTATGACAGTCTTATTAAAAGTATTTTTGTAAATTCTTAAGTCACTTATGCTTTCTAGTGTCCCAATATTTTGATTATATTTCAGTTTTAACTGTGAGAGTTCTTTGTTACCGATAGTGACATCAATGGAAGTTACTCGTGCATTACCATCTACTTGGTACCTAAAAAATAATAATTATAAAATTAAATAATGAGGAAAATAGTAATTGTGTAGTCATACATATTAAGCTTCATGTATTTAACTTACTTCAAATGCGTATTATGTAATCCACATTTTGCACTGAACAAATAACGTTCATCTTTGATCATACCCAGATGATAACGAATTTCGTGTTTTAACTCAAAACCAGGTTCAACAACATTTATATTTTTTACCAAATTTGTATTAGCTTGATAAGTATAATGTATAGATAACATACCTTAAAAAATATATTATTATTAAAATTTGTGATTAACTCAAAATAATATTAGTTATGCATACCAGCTAATATTATTTCAATGTTTCCATGTTGGTCATATAAGTAAGATACACGGCCAGATTGATGTGGATAAATTTTCGCCAAAATATTTGTGTTGTCATCGTATCTTAATTCATATGGGTGTGGGCTTACTGGTGAATGATATTGATACTTATAGAAACCTAATGAGGTTTGTATTGAAAACGCGTGTATGTGTCCTCTAGGAGTTGTTAGTGATTGAAGAGCACCAGATTCGTCGTATTGTAACAGGTAATCACTACCTCTTGGGGTAGTCACTTTCAATGGCTGTACAATAAATGTTTATTAAATATTTATAAACATAGGTTTGTTAAAATTTAAAAACTTACCAAGCTACTAAACATATCTTTGAAAACGTAAAGCGTAGATTTGCCATCTGCATAACGAATTTCAGCTAATCGACCGGCCCTATCATAGCCGTATATTTCTTTAAGGTCACCCCAACGCCATACACTAAGTCGACTAAAACGATCGTATGTCAACTCCACTTCTGAATATATTTTGTTCCTATTAAAAAAGTAAATAGATACAGTTTAATCAAGTTAAATAATATATGTATAATACATAAAATAATTTGACAATAATTTACCTAGGTCCCCATCTAAACGGTCTTCCAGCGATATCGTAGGTTATATTTAATAATTCAATATGTTCGTCAATAAATGCTGCCACGGTCGCACTATCTCTGTCAAACTCGAGAGATACAATGTTTTCACCGTTTATTCGTAATTTTTTACCCACTTGGGCAACAGATTTGGCTGTAAATTAAATGTTTTAATTTTAAAATTGGATTTATATAATAATATTATTTATTCTTATATAGAGATATTATTACCTTCACCAGGTTTTAATTTGCCTCCTGATTGTCCTCTTAGATAGTATCTCCATTCAAACCTATTTGCTAATTCAGATCCTATTTCGGTTTTTAATTTTCCCGGTACGGGGTAACTTTCTACTAATACTGAGTTAGCTTCCATTAGTACTGCATAAGGAACTGACTCAATTGTCACTCGGTTTCCCCAAGATGTTTCCGATACAATATCACCTTCACTGGTTATTGAAGTATGTTCTTCTGAACCACCTAATAAAAAAAACCAATTGTATAAGTATTTACATAATTTATTTAAATTATAATAGATCAAATGAAAATGAAAAATATACCTAATTTTGTTTCTACAGACGTCCCCTTAATTAACATTGTTGTTGGTTGACTATCATCGTTATATACCATTACAGTTGCTCCTTTTACGCTCAAGTCAAATGCCAATCTAATGAGTTTTCCAGTAGGTGTAACAGCGCCAGTTAATCGTCCAAAATCATCGTAAGTGTACACATAACCTCTACCAGCTGAATCTAACTTTGATCGTAATAAGCCAGACGGCCCATAATAATCAAAAGTTATATTGTAATTATCTGGAGTGTTAACCTCCGTTAATAGTTTCATACGAGACATTCGTAATCTACATTTCTGACCCTTAGTATTTTCGATTGAATTGACTTGCTGAGCATGATCTCTTAATAAGAACACTTTATTTCCAGCTGCATCAGTAACAGAACTTAGTTTTCCACTACTGGTGAATTGATTGTAAGTGAATTGATAACTAGTCTCTCCAGTAAGAATATTACGAGTTGTGATATGTTGGCCAAAACGGTTGAAAACATAAAGTTCTTGAGTGGTCGGCGAGTAAACTTCATATTCACGTGTAGCTGTAGCTTCAGGAGACCTCGACATAATAGATCTTATTCTGAAATATTTATTAGATTTTATAAATAAATAATAAAAATACAGCTAAAATGCTAAAATACATATATTTTTGAAACCTACCTATAATTTGCTTGATCTGCGACATGGATTACACCATCGGGAGATATAGTGATTGACGAAATTGTATTAAACTTTGCCGTCGCTGCTAAATAATGATCTTCTTCATAACAGTCACACCCACGGTCCAAACAATTACATTTTGACTCCGTACCAGCAAAACGAGAAATCTTACCTTCAGTGCCTAAAATATAAAAATTATTAAAATTTAAGTTAGAGTTATTATATAAGTTTGTTATTTATATAATATAATTTATGATTAAATACAAAATAATATTACATAAGCACTACGAATTTTAAACTTTGAAAACTAATAATATTATATTTTAAATAATTATAAGTAATAATTACTTATATATTAAATTAGTTTAAATTATATTAAAAATAAATAAATATGAATATACAATATGTGCAGTATGAATTTATAGTTATATAACACTCATTGTGTAATTTAAAAAATAATTTTCTGAATTGAATCATGTTTAATGTACCTAAATCATGCACATCCTAAATAGATTAGAAAATGACCTTCTACTCTTTCGAAGGTATGTAACTATAATGTTTAAACATAATTAATAAATGATCTACATTCTGTTTTAGATTCTTAGCTAGTCAATGAGTTGGTTTTAAAATGATGTGAATTTTTTATGTGTCTGAAAATACTTAATAGTAGAAAAAATGCTTTTATCTTTAAAATTAAAAGTTTATACAATTTCAATCAATACATTTTATAAATTAATTTTTTTTTTTTTTTAATCGATGTAGTTTTATAACAAACTATTTACCATATAAATTTGAAACATTTCTTTATTACTCATAATTTTATAAATTATCATTTTTTATACTCAATGAAATTTTCAATTCATAATATTAAACTATTTATATCATGTATTTATTTACACCATTATACGATACGTTGGTAGTGACTCATGAGTTCATAATCATAATAATAACAATAAGTATTATTATGTGAAATAATAGTATTCTATTAAATATTTTTGGTTCTATTGATTATTATTTTTTAAATGCCTGTATTACAGTGATTTACTGTATGATGAAATTAATAAGATACCTACGTATTATAAAATAAAATTACTAATCAGAATTATCATTTAACGTCCTTTTGAAACAAATAATTTTGACAGTATATCAGGGGCGGCCAATCGCAAACAATTTTAAAGTCGATCATGTTAAAATTGATTTTAGTAATTAAATTAGAACACTTGTTGTATATTTATATACATTTTATACAAGTATCTTTCTTAATAATTATAGTTATTCAATAATAAAAAAACATTTTTATGGAAGTCGATCCTCAAAGGTGAAATATATTTTAGGTAGATCACTACCAAAAAAGTTTGGCCACCCTGGTATATATTAATTGGTTTTAGACGACTAAAGAAATTAAAATAAATTATTCGTTTTATAAACCAAAACGCATGTATTAAAATAATTGTATTAACAAATACCGAAACTTACTTATAACTCTAATCCTATTTGTTCTCTGTGAATCCGATTCAGCGACATACATATTTCCATTAGGTGCAAATGCAATACTCTGAGGCATAACTAACGCAGTTTGTATAGCTAGTTCTTGATCTGTATTTAAACCAATACGTCCAACGGGTGGACAGTGCATTGGACGGCCAGCAATAACTTTTAATCGGTTGTCTGTGGTCAATTTCAGTACCATATGGTCGTCGATAATGTGTAAAGTGTTATCTAAGGGGTTGATACTAAGATCAGTTGGCCACCTTAGATGCACTTCACCCGTATTTAAAGTCCCTTCACATGGTATAGGTTTCCAGTGTGATTTATGCATATGGTTACCAATCAAAGTAGATACTAAACCATCTTTGTCCACCATTCGAATGTTTGTTCCATCGGCAAAGTATAAAATATTATCTGAAGATATGGCAACACCTAAAATAAAATAAAAATTGTATTTTTATAGATTTTTTTTATTTTTATTTAATATTAAAACTATTTATTGGTATGTATATACCTTTGGGGTAAGCTAGTTTTGCATCTCTAGCTAATGCACCATCTCCACAATGTGCTTCATCTCCTGGTAGACAACGTTCACCCGAACCAACTGCTGGTTCCCAATTATGATCTGGGTCAGAAAAGTTATTTGGGTTTTTAACTTTTAGAATTTGATGACTCTCTGGATCAGAAATAAACAATGATCCATCTAAAGGACTAACAGCGATATGATACCGATATGAAACCCTTGTAACACTATGAAATACAATAATATAAAATTAATATTTTGTTTTACAACAACTAAAATTAATAATAAATTGTATTCTCACTTTAATCTGACAACGGTTTTAACTGTACCGTCTGTCATGATACGTCGAATCAGATTAAAATCACCAACATATATCGAGCCATCAGGGGCAGAAGCTAATGCGACTGGAGCCAAAAGTCTTTGTTTTAATCCATTATCACCATCACAATCTACACAATCTAATGGTCTTTGATGTCCATCACCCATAGTAGTCAGTATAATTCTAGGCTTTTGTTTCAAATAAATATTCGATCCATCACCCTTTTGCAGTATCCCTTCATGAAAGTTGTAACGATGGTGAATATCTAGATTCCAAGAGCCTACTTCTGAAATACTCATATCATTTCCACTTAGTTTGGTTGTCTGAACATCCCAAACAATATTTCGGCAATCGGTATACTCATATCCGACCTTAACCAAGGCTGTTGTAACTCCATATACGTTTTGGCGATAAACATTAAGTCTATTCCAAGCGTATGTATATTTTATAACAGGATCAGCCTCGAATATCTTTTCAAAAAGTATTCCTTCAATGGTTATTCTTAAGTGAATCAATTTCAAAGTTGGCGGAATTGTCTCGGGTGTAAGTTGTAATTGTATTGTAGATAAATATCCAGCTGATCTAGAGCTATGGTAAACCAAATTTAACCCTGTTCCTGGAATCTGGAAGGTTTCTTGGACGACCTAATTTAAATTATATATTTTAATTAAAATATTAATGTATATAGTACATTTAAATATAAAAGTTGAAAAATACACACTATTAAATAAATAATACAAAATAAACTATTAACCTGCGATTCCGCTAAAACTGCACTTTTATCGGACCAAGATCCTTGAAAACCATGTTTCCAAGACGCTAATACGACGGGTTTCATAAGATCATAATCATGAGCTTTACAAGCTTGTCCGCTAAGTTGAATACCTTTATCGTCAGTCAATGACATCAATATTGTCTCAATAATAACGATCTACCAATTTATAATTTAAACGAAAAAATTAGTTTATTTATATAATTTTAAATTTCCAATCATCCAAATAAATATTACCTCATTCCAAGGTACGTTTACAATTTGAGTTTGTGCTTTAAATGGGCTTCTACCAAACTGCAAAGTTACAGCTCCTCCTCCATTTACTAATAAATCAAACCAACCATCTTCACGAGTTAATGTGAATCCTTCGGGTGCAATGTTCGTGCTAACACGAACACCCATTAATCCCATTCCAGTTGACGTAACAACTCGACCACGAATAACAGCTGATCGGCTAAATAAAATAAATATTTTGTTTAATTCTAATGTTTTCTTGAGTTTGAATTAAAAACCAAAAAATCTAATTTACTGTATTTAACGTGCTATGCATAAAAATGTTAAAACAATAATAATAATAAAAAAATAATAAAACAATATTCAACTAAGTAAAAGGAAATTAATCTGGGATGATATTACGTCACTTTTTTATTTTTAAACTGTAAAACAATTTTAATTTAATTAATTTATATATTTCCCCCCCAGCGAGTGTATGTATTTTTGAATTTGATTAGGTACACAAAATTACAATGTTAAAATACATTTCACTTGAATGATTATTTATAAACCATACGACAAAGCATCAAGTGATAGAATTTGTGTTACGTATCTAATTATTTCCAGTTAACGGAACCAAACACAAAACGTCACAATTTATTAAAACAACACAAACATATACAACTACAAATGAAGAATAAAGCTTTGACGAGTACACAATACAAAGGGTTTTTTTGGATAAAAGCGTATAGGTCATGCAAGCGAAAGCTCATTTTATTCCTAATCAAATGGTGAAATATATTTAATTAAACATATCGTATAGTAATGATGAAAGGTCTATCAATATTTTATTACTAATACGCATTGAAAGTTAATTCATTCGAAAATTAATGTGAATTTTATTTTATAATTTTTTTATTTTTTATTAAAATATAATTGTGTGAAAAATGCTAATTTTTGCTAAGCGAAATATATAGGAGAAGACGTAAGAGAATAAAAACACCCGTAAAAAATAAAAGGAGTTATATTTCCCTTCAAAAATAATACAAAAACAAAATCCATTCTGGGCAAACTATGGCCATTTCTTACCTCGTGTTGAAGTGACTCCAGAAAATGCTGGAAACAAGATAATATTCGAAAGAAAGCGTTAGGCTTTAGTTAAGTAATAAAAAAAAAGTATATAGATATTTTTATTTAATTGTTTTTTTTTTTTACGCAATTGTTAATGAAAAATATGAATCCCTATTAGTACACATTAAGCATAGGTACACATTAAGCTGCTTGGTAGTCATTAATTGTAATGTTAAATGCAAGCACTACCTTTCAACATTTGCATATTATAAAAATTGAATGAAAAAAAAAAAATGAGTAAACAGAAAACATTTTTAAATTTATTTAATCTGATATTGTTTGTATGCATATGTCAAGAAGTGATGCTAACGACATTTAATCAATGGAGATTGGAAAATTGAGGAAAGGATATTTTCACATGGGCACAACGCAGTTTCAATAGAAAGATTCAAGACAGAAAACATTGAAGGTAACACCATACACAATAAACACAGTCACTTAAGAATTTCAATTTATATAATACATCGATATGTGTTTATCATTTTCTGGCATTCCGATATTCTCTCAATAATGCAATATTTTAACATTTTGGAGAACTACGGAATTTCTAGTAATTTACTAGTCCTATTCGTTCCCCGAGTACAACAAAGTATGAGTTATAGTCATTACAAAAATAAAAATAAAAATAATAATAATAATAATATACTTAAAAATTACCTTTCATTGAATGTATCAGGTCTAACATAATTTTGTAGACTGCCTTCTTCGATTAAAAACTTTGTTCGTTCAAAAAATGATGCAGTTATTGCCGGAGGCTGTTTCCGCAAGAGAATGTCAATGGGCTTTGGCGATGATACGCAGTGCTGACTACTACGACACAAATGGTTTAAACAACATTCTGGATCCTCGCAATCCATAAGACCATCTGCACAAACACAATATTATTATTAATTATATATTTTACATAAAAATACGACATTTGGATAAATTTTGACATTGTCCATAATAAAGTTGTCCCACTCCCTAATTAATATTTTACATGATCATAGGTTCAAAAATATGAAGACATTTTTGGAGGTTTAAATTAATTTAAATCCAACCTTTGTATGTCTATACCTATCATGGTGGGATAATATTGTGAGGCTAATTACATTTTTACACATTTTACGAGTATTTTTTATGGATCCGTGAGGTTTTACTCTCTTACTGTTTTTTATAATCACCTTTGTCATTATCAATATTATCGTTACAATCCCGTTCTAATTGAGTATTGCAATCTAGGCCATCCCATCCATCGGCACATTTACACTGCCATACGTTATCACCGTTTACCCGGCACTGCCCGTGTCCAGAACAACTGTTTGGACATCCTTCGAGCGTACAATGCTTTCCATTCCAACCAGTGACACACAAACAAGTGCCATTTTTGCACTGTCCATGCTCATTGCATCGGCTATCGCATAGTTTGGAATTACAATATTGGCCAGACCAACCAGAGTGACAGGAACAAGTGTCACCTACACAATGACCATGTGTGCCACAGTCCAAGTCACACAGTTCTAAAAAATAATATATTATCCACATTAAATCTTAAAATAATCATCGGACGAAAAATGTAATAATAAAAAATCCATGATGCGTTTATGATTACTTAAACATTTTTTTTCATGCTTTATTTGCGTATATAAACTTAAGAACGAAGGAAATATATTTTACCTTTGGAACAATCTTCACCAGACCACATGGGTTCACACTGACATGTCTGTGCTTCCAAATCAAATGTCCCGTGTCCCGAACAATCGGGTAAACATTGTAGCGCATCTTTATCCATTTCGTCACAGTTGACGCCTTTCCAACCTTTTTTGCAAATACAAGTTCCTTCAACGCATACCCCGTGGCCACTACAATTTGGATTTGGGCAGTCCACTACATAGTTAAATGAAATAATTATAAATTACTATGCTTTGAATTTGTTGATAGTTGATTTTTCAAAACATTACCTTCAGAACAAAATTTCCCTTTGAAACCAAGTGCACAAATACATTTACCATTTGTGCAGTAACCATGGCCATTACAATCCGGTACTTCACATTCATCGTGCCTTAAATTACACTCTTTGCCTTTCCATCCAGGGTTGCACTGACATTCGCCATTTATGTACTCGCCTCTTTGGCTACATAATACTGGGCACACGCCTTTAATGGAAAAATAAAAATTACTATTTGAGCATTCCATTGCGAACAGCTTGTTATAAAATTGTAGCAATACAAATGTTTACATGCTTTGAAAGCACACCTCAAATATTATGCGTTTAAATAAAAATACATTAGTAACATATGGTACTATATAGTATCATCATTCTTAACACGAAAATCAATTATTTTCAAATAATAATGTTATGCATAGTGAAAAAATAATAATGATAAAGCAATATAATATGAAACATATATGTTAAAAAATTGTTAGTAAACAATTTTAAATAAAACGTGAATGAATCTAAAAATGGCCGAAGTGTTTGAATTCAGAGATACGCCTGTAGAAAAAAAAATAATAATAAAAATCAGAGTATAGGGTTAGTCTACTTACTGTCACTGCAGTCGTCTCCGCTAAATCCAGGGTTACACTGACAATGGCCTACCATGCATTCCCCTTTACCACTACATCCATTAGGGCAGCTCAAAGTCATATCTTGCGATACTGATGCCGAAAACGTCACCGTAGTTAAATCTCCATCGTCATTATACATCGATACAAACCAGTGGCCTGGTTCCAGATAATGTGTAACTTCCTTTTTAATAATTGACTGTAAAATTAATACCATTATTTATATTAAAATATGTATTTAATCGATTAATATTATACTAAAATATAATCAACAGACATTTTAGTTGGTTCCTCAAAATAATATTTTAAACATTTGACCTTATTTCCAATAACATTATCAAAGTTAAATTAAATTATGCTATGGTATTTATCTAATTATGTAATTATTAATATGTACTCTACAAAAGATAACTCGATTACCTATCAAATGCCAATAATTGTAATTTTTACATTGAATCGTCATGTTTATTTATAATGATGGAAATCACTTATCATAGTCAATTAATTATTTTACGTGACGTTATATTTGATACACAAGTATACTTTATAATATATTCTAACTTGTTTTAAAAAAATAAATGATACTACTATAAATTAAAACAAAATTCATTTTATAATAAAATAAGTATACAATTTATTTTATTTTAATAGTTTATTTAAAAACATATTACACTACAAGTAAACCTCCTAATTAATGTTATTTAAATCTTAACTAAAAAAATACAAGATGTTATTTTATTGTATATTAAACTTTTACAATAATGTCTATATATATTTTTTGAGGTATTTTATATTTGTAAAAAGTTGTCAGATTGTTTTTGAATTTTTATTTTAAACTTATTATTGTATAAAGAGCAATATATAATCCAATTGTTTTATTATAGTTTTAATATTGGAAATTTTTATTCCAATTAAATTAATATGTAGTAAATCATAGTATATATTGTTACTATGTTATTAAATTACTAAAACTGGCAAACGTATAGACGTATTAAAATGTTAGAAAAACTCACGTGTGTAGACCGGGTCTGTCGTGATTGAAAGCCATTGAGCAACTCCAATATCTCGTATTGGGTGTGCGTGGGCAGTGCGTTCCTTCGCCCGTACACGGCAATGCTGGCGCCTCTCGGAAAGTCATAGTTAAACCGAACGTAGGCAGCCCGCGGATGATAAAACTGGACATTCCAGTAGCCGAACGCCGGTATTTCTCCATCAATTTTATCGCCTAATGTTATCTGCGCAAAAGTAGTACCGTCGGGTGGTGCAGTCCTTACTGGGAATAACTTTGACCCTATACGACAAACGAAATAATAAGTAAAAATCCACTAATTCACATTAAACATTGCAATATGCTACCAGGTCAATAATTTTATATGCCGCTAAAATGTATAAAACTATGAGAAAATAAATAGTTTTATTTTCTTTTTTTTATCAAATGTAAAATGTAATTAAATCTACAGAATAAAATATTAGTTAATTATTATATTTTTTTTCTTGTACCAGAGGATTTATGAATAAATTAATAAATAAATATGTGAAATGTTTTTTTTTTTATATAATATTGACCAATAAACGACCAAGTTAACAAAGTAATTTTGTAGCACATTGCAACATCAATAAATTGCCTACCAGTATAACTACGTGCGTTTAATTTTAATCGTATTTCCTTATGGAAATTATTTAAACCTATTTCATATTCAATTTACACAAATTATCAAATATTTATAAAAATAAAATGTCATTATTCGTTTAAATTATTTGTTGATTGATAAATCGAATATACATTTATTATAGTTAGTTTAAACTGTAAATTAATATGTTTATGAAGTATATAATGGGAACTATTAAAGTTTATCGTGCAAATTATACTTATGATATTATTAAACTCATAAAATATTAATACAACAGCAAATAATATGTAAGCTACAGTTTTCGTATTTCTACGAAACACAATAACGATTATTGCTGTTGGTAAATACGTAAAACAACAATAACCAATTATATTAATACTATAAATAAAATCAACTAAACTACTAAAAAATTAAAGAAATTGTAAGCACCACTACCAAAACCATCTACAGAATCCAATACAACGCAAATAAGATATACTATATTTCCAATCACCGTGTACTAATCAAATTACTAAATTATTAAAAAAATATATTTAAAAAAAACCTGCAAATTCATTAGAGGTATTAAACTTCAAATTGTATGAAGTTACTTTTATGGTCCAGCTTAAGTTGTTGGTAGTCGTCGCCATTATTTTCGTCGTTTTATTATTTTTAAATGAGATATTGACGACTTACCTGTGTCACAAAACAGCAAAACGGGAGGAGGACACGAAACTGCGTCCACAGTTCGTTCGGGATATTCGGTCGTGGAAAACTCAGTCGTCCAAATCGTATCGGACGTCATGTTATCGAACGGCGTTAATGTCGGGTTTGTAGGTATGATATTAGTCGTGGTCATCGGATTGCCGTCATCGTCGTCCTGATCGAGACACGGACAGAAACAATCGCACTCTGCGCCGGACGATTGCAACGGTGGCATAGAGTTCAGCGGATTAGCGACGGGAGCGGTTCTTACGGGTTCAACAACCTGGTCGGCTCTGGGCAATGACAGGGACAAGGCGTACATCGGGCTTCCAGCTGAACCGTCGTCAGACGCTATCGTCAAATTTACCCGGATACGGTGCTCGGGATCTAACGGCACGATGTCCACGTTCCCATTCATGACTGTTATCGTCTTCGTCGTCATTGGAATCCTTCCGATACACAATCATGTCAGACGCCTGCCGTTTTCGATTTCTACGCGTCAATGGTGACTGTTTGGACGACGAAGACTTTACTTCCACCACGGCGTCGTACAATTGTCGGGGTAAAGCTCTGTTAGTGCGTGCATAAAGCGTGCGAGAGAATAAACTATTTTTTACCAGGTTATCATGCTGCACTACCGTACCATCACCGTTAGCTCCAACGTCATTATCACCGCCGTCAAGCAAGTCCAATGGTCGGTGATTTTGACGTTGTCGTTCCAAACTACGTTTACTACGTGCTCGGGTTTCTGGGTTTCGGGGACGCCACCTACCTGTGTTTTCCGAAGTTGATTTCGAGTGGTTCAGCGATTTCGGTATGGCCAGTGAGTCACCATTTCCACCGTTCTCGTCGACCAGCACCGAACACGATGCTGGACCTTGGTACGATAACCGCAAGAGATTGGATGCTGTAAACCAAATGGATAATTTTCATATTTATTTATATCGTCGATAGGTAATGCTGTTATATTTTTATTGAAATTTAAGAAAAAGTATTTTAATTTAAATAAATAAAATACGTTCTTTCGTTTTTGTTTAAATTATTATCAATGTATTTGTTTTTTTTTTTTTTTTTTTTTTTTTTTTTTAATTAATATTTAATACTGGTAAAAATAAACGTATTTTGTAAACTTACACGTGATATAAGTTAACGCAACAGCCATCAGTAAACACACAATTATTAATACAATTGACGAGCACTTCCATGAACACCGGGAGGCGAAACCTTTTTGGAACTGGAATCGAGACGCGGATGAAAAATGATGAGAAGACGTTGGTCGTCTCAAGTTGTTCCTGACTGGTAGTACCGGCATGCCTACACCGTAACCTAAAGAGCACCTGTAATCACACCATACTTTTAAATAAAATACTAGAAAAATTCTTAGTTGAACAGAAAATAATACGATTTAAAATATATATTTATTTTATTTAAATATTCGAAAATACGTAAATATAAATTATACCTATATGCAATATATAAATATAAAATGTTAATAATATAATGTATTAAATATTATTTTGAATATCACCAAAATTATTCAAATGTATTACATAAAATAAATTTGTGTTACAAAAATAATAATAATAATATAATAGTGATCTGAAGTGGGATTTAAAATAAATTATTAAATTTCAAAAGCTCAGTTTGGCATCACATTATGTAATTGGTACGAATTATAATAAAATGTTTTAAATTATTATTCATTTTTTATTATTTTTAATTAGTATGCTTTTTTTTTGTATTGTTATAATATCTCATTATACTATCTAACATGTATTACTTAATCATTATTCATTTTTTTTAAGTCAAAGTCTTGAATAATATGCATTATACTCAAAAAAAAGATATTAAAATTAAAAAATACACCACTTGATGCATGGACATCACTAAACAAATTCCTATTAGAGTGCAGTAAAAAAAATGTCTAATACTGATGCAATAAATACTGTCCTATACTATTATATTGATTATTATGTTGATGATGAAACGAAACCTATAGTAAATACAAGTATTATAGTTCTACCCGGTACTCAGTAGCTACTGGTATCCCAATTCAATGCTGAAATACACACCAGAAATATCAATAAGTTATATATATATATGTATATTGGAGAGATTTTTATCACAGAAATATCATTGTACAGAAACGATGAGGGGTGAAATCGTGTGGTCAGCAGAACCCTCTTTGTTTTTAATAGCAATTTGCGGGCGTTTCCATTTGCTAGTTAGAATTCGTTTTTCAAAACAGTTCTCAGAACGAACCCCATTAAATAATTCCAACAATACCATACGTAATGGCTCCTTTCATTATGACTGATTTATGTTTTCGAACCCTCTCCAAAACAAAACAAAAAAGTATGACACTGGGACACCCGATTCTTGTTTCCGACACGTGTTTAGGTATAGGTAAAAACTGAACATATCAATCATGATCAAGATATCAAAATAAATGATTGTAAATAATAATAAATAATGAATATAGTCATAAGTCAATTTTTCCAGTTAAACTGATAACGTTAATAATATAATGTTTTGTATAACCACCAGTTATTGAATATTTTAAGCATACCTTTCCGATGATTTGTGAATATCAGTCTTAGAAGGACTACTGCACGATGACGTATTCTTGTAGTCCAACACACTTTTCGTCATGTCTGTAAAAACATAAAAATATAAATTATATTTATAATAAAAATGTATTCTACAGTTTACTTAAAAAAAGACTAAAATTTAATATTGTACAATGTTTTTTTTTTTTTTTTTAAGGCGCTATATATAATATTATAATCAGTTCAAAATATTGTCCCTCCCCCTCCACTTAAGAAAGTGTTAACTCAACTGTATGATTTTTAAAAGGAGAATTTCTAGATGCATTATTAACGGCTCGGCGTTCTCTCCGACGACAGTGTTCGGAATAATAATTGAGAGCCCTCCAACTTTTCTCGAAACCGTCTTTTATCGTTATTGTTTGCTAATGGCGTTTTTTTTTTTTTTTTTTTTTATTTCAGAGGATATCGTTAAATATTTTCAGTTAAGTGGAACAGAAATAAAGATGAAGAAAAAATCTTATTATTACAATGATTCATACCCGGCTGTATGTAGACGGACCCAGAAGCAGTTCTTATGACACAATTGGATGGTTCAAAGTCTAAGTCCATCGGGTGTTGATGATCTCCTGCAAGATGTACCATCGTGCCGGCATTGGATCCCTGACCGGAACCCTTCAGCCGACCGTTCAATCTACTCATCGTGCCGGGATTCCTCGGTGGCACATCTGGTGGATTTCTCAAAGAATCGTTTAACAAACAACCTGGAAATAAAATACCAATAATTAAAATCAGAATTAAATTAATTTTATTATAAAACTAGATAAAACTATTATAACTAGTTATATTATCAATAATAACAACGAAAAAATGTTTGTTAATCCAAGTGCGTTTTATAGACAATGTATATTGCTATTTTAAGTGTTAAACTGTAATTTATAATATAGTTTTTATATATATATATATTATATCATATATATAACACAATATGGAACTGAAATTTCAACGACACTGTTATTTGACATGGGTAAATTAATATATTTATGTGTGATAAAGTTTTTTTTTTATGAAAAATCATTATTTTTGTTAGTTTGAAAAAACTTATAAAACTGAAAATAGAATAGTAACAAAATAATAAACGGTTTTTTTTTTCATGAAAATTCGGAATTTCTGTTGATTAATAATGTATGCACAATGCATACCATTAATATTAAAATATTATAAATCATATTATACAATTCAACGACACTGAGTTGGAACTATAGAAAAAAAAGAACAAGAGGAGCGAACGAAAACCTAGAGATATAACTTTTCATAAAGCAAAATAACAACGTGTAGTCGAATTCCGTTTGACACCTTCAACCACCACTATTCTCCACCACGAAATAGCAATTGATTTTGAGCGTAATACTGTGAGCTCGCGGCAGGATTAAAACCGTGGGGACGAAGACGACAAGAGTGAAGTCTGTAATCGGAATAAGGGACATTATCCCGGGCCGTATTAAATAGTACGCTATAATATGTATTATATGAAGGGAGTGGCGGGCGTTGCGTCGTCTCGGCGTGTCGTATCAGATTAGGACCTTACTGGAATAATATACAAGATTACTATGTACATGAGGAAGGAACGTACGTGGTATTAAGTGATCCGTCAAATAGAAATCGAGAGAAAGAGAGGAGTTCGGTGACGTGTGAGTCACATGCACAGAGAAACACATTTAGATTATCGTTTCCAACAGGACGGGGAAGTTTTCCTACGATAATGTATACGATAAATGTGGGGTGGCTTAAACAATCGGATTTAAAAAAAAAAATATATATAAATAAATTGAAGCTTGCTAATAAAATACGGTTTTTGTTTAACGCAGAAGGGTGATAAAAACCAAAAGAGAAACAATAACAATGCTCAGTACCGAATAGAAAGAAGAAAAAGGGACGACAATATTAGGTACTATATTGTAAATATGACGCTGCTTTGATCAATAATTATAGAACACCATCAATCGCTAAAGTTCAGTATTAGTGCAACTTATTACGATTCATCCAAAGTTTTTGCGAAAGAAACTTTTTACGTTTTTTGAACCCACTAGCATATATTATTAAACTATAGTTATTAACGGGGTAAATTACAATTAACGAAAACAATATAAAACCGGTCGTTAAAAAGTTTTTCATAAAAAGCTCGACAAGACAGAATGAATTTTCTGATTTTCAATTTTCAATTTTTTAATAAATCTGTTTTGTTATAAGTGTTAATAATAAATAAGAGCATAATATAGACACACGAAATAGAAATTATCGACTTTTAAATGAAATATACGTCTGTATATTTTTATAGTAAATTAACATATTTTTTAAAATCTAAATAGATGCATGTAATTATTTGTAATAGAACTTCCACTGTAAAGTGTATAGGTGCAATTCATTTCAGTAGGTATAAAATAAGATTATAAGTTTGTTATGTCCAATTTTTTGTCTCCAAATTTCAGTTGACGAATTTAAACGAATTAAAAAAGTTTTCAGCCTTCTTTTGTCATACTCTGTACACGATGGATAAAAGTTTTCCAATTTATTTCCGATTTAAACAATGTGCTGGACAAAGGACAAGAATACATAGTATGTATCGTTCAAGACGGTTGAACTTAGGCTTTTCAGGGTCTCAACATTTGGTCGAAAACTTTATGGTTGGTTGTTTTTTAAGTTGCATTTATTCAATCTGGGTACGTCACGTTCCGCTTTCGTTTGTTAATCCCGTATAATGCACATCACGTCTCTATGATAACCCTCGAGCGTTAGGTGCTTAAGAAGAAAACGCCCGGTTACTTTCTCAAAGTATTTGCATATACACAATCTGGTTTTGTATTAAATGAAAAGAAAGCACAGGATGACAAACTTTGTTTCAACCAGTACATGAACACATGGTTCACTATACAAAAATTGTGATTAAAATATATTACTAGATTTAGTAATTACTTTCATCTATATCCTCCTGAATAGTAAATGACAAATCTAATATGTAAGCAACGAAAACAGTTCAATTTTAAACGAAATTATTCTAATTTATTATGAATTAAAAATATAATACTAATAATAATAATTATGCATAGTCGTATCTTTAAAAGTTACTTGTTGATAATTTTACCTCATCACGGAAATAATCTTATGTCCATTATTTTCATCGTTAAAATAATGATGAAATTTTGTTAATACAGATTTTATAAAAGTTCAATAAAGAGCAGAGAAGAGAAGAAATATTTTTAAAAAGAAAAAAAATTGCTTTGTTGTTGCATAATGAACCCCAACTGTCCAATGAGTCGTGTCGGTTTATTCTTTTTAATGTGTACGTAGCTCACGCGCGCGCGCGCGCGAGCGTGTGTGTATATGTATTCTTACAAAGGGAATTTCGTTCTTGTCGTCCAGTTGCCGGTTCGTTAGGCCAGCTGGTTATAAAAGGATATATAAAGGCGTACGGATAGAAAACAGGAAGTAGAAAAGGACGGTGTGGATAGGGGTGGAACTCAGTCACCGTCTTAACGACTTGACCGAAAACCGTTG
The DNA here is from genome assembly GCF_003676215.2 of Rhopalosiphum maidis. Classification (NCBI taxonomy): domain Eukaryota; kingdom Metazoa; phylum Arthropoda; class Insecta; order Hemiptera; family Aphididae; genus Rhopalosiphum; species Rhopalosiphum maidis. Next base: position 25,876,586 of record NC_040877.1, on the reverse strand, counting down.
ACAACTCGATCACGTCCTAGCCACGGCCTTTGCTCTCTAATGACGCACCTTCTCTTAAACCCCTCCCCTTCCTCCTGCCACTACGTACACTCACAAATGTCACCCTCTCAAAATGCCATCCGAGTTACTCGTGCTATGTTTGACCTTTCGGTATTTACCTATTCCGCACTGCCGTGGTTTGAAATTTTGACACCGGGCCAATAATAACGACCCACGGGGTCTGTCGTCAGCGTTTATTCTTCCCCAGCTGGTGACGTGTGTCGGATATTAAAAGCGCTTCTCACGACTTTCGTGTCGAAAAAAAATCACCACTCATTGACTACACCCAAACATTTTCAAATAGTTTGCTCATCACGATGATAAAAACATGAAACGAAATCATAGATGTTATTAACCTATCTCTTAATACTGATAAAAACAAACTTTTATTAGTAAAAATCGTTATATATGTACTTTGAAATTCGCATACGGAAAGAGCGAGATGGGTAATAAATATTGAACTGATTATCGACAACGCCTAACACGAAAGAAGCAAACGTAATGTAGTATAAATCAGTGCGTAAACCATCGATAAACGTCGAAAGTTTATGGCACAATTAGTTCTAATAACGAGTATTTGTAAAACCATTTTGAGATAAATAAAAGTTTAAAAATTCTTACAATGATACGTTATGTGGCAAGTCTTAAAATGTATTTTATTTTATGAAATCTAGAAAAGTTTATTTTCATCGACTGCACAAGTACCGAAATGTTTTTATAGTCTCGTTTTGGCTGCTGTTACAACTTACGAGACACTTTATATTGTCTTTAAAATTCGTGTGGTATTCGATATAATAATACCCTTGTTGTTTACGCGCGTAATGTATCACCGTGTGTACACGGAGGGATATACGTGCGCGATGATGATCTGCAGTTGTTGCGGGGTGGGATGATAGCGGCGAATACACGTCATGCAGTGCCAACGCAAACAGTGTGTTTTGGAGTGTCTAAATATCAGCAGATATGGAGGGAAAATTAAGAGCACTATATCCATTAACAAATTGCTGTGCGTATATATGCTACACGAGCTGATAGAGAGTTAGAGATACAGAGTGAGCAAATGTGTACATACGAACTTATACATATATATATATACACACACACAAACACAAATTGTGGAAATATACATAGTAACAACCCTTTATAAAATTCACAAGGGGTTGCCGAACAGAGAACTCTTCTACACGCTCCGGTTTTGAATTTGTCTCGGTTGACGTATATTGTTAATCATCTGCAGACTGCGTAACCAAGACACATATACACGCGCACACACACACACACACACACACAAATGTACACACAAATATATATACATATACATATACATATATGTATATATTTTATTATATATAGTCGAGAGCAGGAGGGAATAACGAAAAATAAAAAATAATAGCATTGGAAAATCGAACCACCATCCTCGTATACGCACATTATACCGCGTTAGAGGTTCGATTCGAAACCCTGGAGTATACGACCGGAATCGATTAGACGTTTCATAAATCACGGCGACCCTTCGAAGACACACTCACGCATACACACATACCATATATATATATATATTATATATACACATATAAATGCGTGGGATAGGTTCCCGGTATACGCATGTACATGAGATATTCATACACTGCACGAAACGTTTTTTTATGAACACGTTATACGGTAACGGCAGCGATCCTTCGAGAGGGACTGGGGAGGACCACAGAGGGTTGGTTTTTTTCGTACAAATTAATTTTTTCCCGCTATTTCATTTAAATACAAGTGGGAATTCGATCAACCTGTATCGTAGATTTTTACACGAAATAATAATAGGTCACACCGCCGTTTTTACTATTTTATATTTGAAATCATGTTAATAATGTTTGTTTTAAATCAAACAACAGATACAAACATAACGTTACACGCGTAATAATTAACTTAACCGACAATCCCTCGCTATTCCTGTCAATACGATACATCATAATCAGTTGATAAACACTGTATTCTCTCGGTAATAGGCGAACACCATTCACACCACACACACACACAAATTAAAATACATACAACTAACGTAATAATAACGATTTTATCATTTTAATAGATACATGTCGTTATTATATGTATTAGTATCAGATACGTATGGCACACTGGTCATAATATGTACGCTCGCCGTTAATTCGCACGTCATTTGTTTATGTAGACAGGTATTATTCCGCCGGAGCAATTAACGCGGGGACACGCCACACAGATACGAAACGTACAATACATTATTATTATCGTGGGCGGTGAAACTCTGAAACGTGACAAAACAATTTCAAATGGACAGGAGCAGTGGCGCGATACCGTCGCGACCGATGTTTTTGGGGAGAGTAAAAAAAACAAAAAAAATACTGTACACTTCCGTAGCTCACGTTGATCGTGTCGGCGGAGGAAGTGGCGGCTGCCGACCGGAGATAACGACCAACCACCGACGAAACAACAACACACAAAGGCACCCCTGGTGGAAAAGGGTACGATATCGGTTAGGGAGGGGGTGTGTTTGGGAGGAGTAGCTTAAAGAAGAAAAACACGTCTCATCCCTCTGCGCACACTGCAGTGACTCGCAGTCCACAGCGTCGAATCGTATTAGACCAATCTGACGGATGAGTAAACAAGACATTATTTTTAACGCCAGCGATAGAAGCTCCGCGTCCCAAAACGAGGTCGTGTTCATAATATAGCAATAATAATATAACAGCCCCCCGAAATAATAATAATAATAATAATAAATACTAATATCATAATAGTATTACCCTCCTACAGATGTGTTTCCGCAGTTAAACGTCGATATATGGCGGATTAAAGTATTTTAATGCGCTTTGGCCAGGGCGTTACTGTTTACGACGCGGGGGACCACCGGTCATGTGTACATAGATAGAATTATAATTCCAAATAAATTTACAGCGATCAAAACACAAATTCGGTGAGCGTCCTAGGATTAGGTCTGGGAAAAACTGCCGGAAGCGCACACCGGCCGCGTTGTATCTCATGCGGCGCAATACCGCGCGCGTATAACTGCGACGGCGAATCAGCGTTATTTCGTTTTTTTTTTTCCATAATATATATGATATTGTAATCCCGGAGACCTGTGGAAGCGATGCGAACGGGATAAAAAAAAAAAATATCGGCGCGAAAAAAAGTGTATACGATAGGGGCGGCGGGATGAACGACGACGGCGGTTCGTAATATATAACACACGCCGTATCATAAACGGGCGGCGCGCATGCGAGCACCTACTGCATGCACGCGTACCTCTATACGGAGTATACGCGTAACGAAAACAAAAAAACAAAACAGTAAATCAGTGGCGGGCGCGCGGGAACGCAAAATACATACGCGTATAACAACATAGTGTGTGTGTGTGTGTGTGTGTGTGTGTGTGTGTGTGTGTGTGTGTGTGTACATATACGCGACGCGTACGGTTTTAAATGTACGTTATTATATCGTTGCAAATTTACAGGCGCCCGTACAGACAGTGTGAGTGCGCGTGCAATATAACGATGCGTATAAATAACGATCCCCGCGATTCGCCGGACCGTGACACCCACACGCACGCACGCACGCACCGGTGCAGACTCGGGATCAGTGTCAGCGTTTCCACTGGCGGGCGAGCGCCTATAATTCTTGCGGGTGTGTGTGAGCGCGCGCGTTTGTACGTCGGTGCGGGGTGGAGAGTGATTAGGGCTTTTGAATAATCGGCTGACCGAGCTTTACAATATACTACATTTGAGCGTTCCTACGCACGGTTCCGGGTCGTACAGCCGGCCGATGCGGTGGTAATATGTGTATATTATTTTATAACGTGTACTCGCGGTGCACGAGAATATGCCAATTAAATGACAATCGGCCCGAGCGCATATTGGCCGCCGTCAACCGAGTTTCGAATGTTTTACATCAGAGCCGCGCGACCCGATCGAAAGTGAACGTGTGGGAGGAGACAGGGGTGACGTTTTTTTATCTGATTTTTTAGTTGGTTTCCCATCCCCCTCCCATCTGTCGTCTGCTGTTTTGAGCGGATCGCCGGTCTGGTGAGGACTCATCTGTCTGATCCAATTTAGTGCCGATCGCCGCCGCTGTGCATCGTTGAATCAATCGATTGTGCGCTTTAAAACGATTAACTATTCCTTTCGAACCAGTTGATCGAGTATCATGAATCCACACGGCGGTGTAATTCAAAATTGTTATTATCGTTGCACACGAGTCATGCACTCATATCACAATAAAACACTATTTCGATGAACACGACTTCGTTAAAAATTTGTGAGTTTACATTAACTGTTACAACTTTAATACCAACTATTTGCATTGTTTTCAATCGAGAATTAAAACTACATTGAATAATATTATAAACCGTTTTAACACTTCATAACGGTATGTGAACATCGATTAATAGATACTTATAATACATACATATTACATATATATATATACATGATCAATGTGCAGAAATACTACTTTTAGTATTAATGTCAGCACAAAATTAAAAATGCTTTGGTTTATTTTTAATCGATTAGGTCAGTATAAAAGCTATATAAGTTACTAAAACCGTTATAGTTTCTCGCGAATCTCTACGCTTGTAAAGTGTTGAGTTGGTCTTTTTAATTATAATATTGTAAATATTGTGTGTTTTTTAATGGAATTCCAATTTGAAAATAATAATGTGAAATTTTAAGATAATCAATGGTATTTCAACAAAACCATATCGTCCACAGAAAACCCACTCCCCGCGGTGTATATAATTAGTAACAATATTGTTTGAACTAAATGGCCTACCTGTCTTGCACCCTCTCCTCCACTCATATACACATGCACATACATACACACCATTTCAGGCGCCCTCTGTTATTAAGAGGCCAATAAGGTTTAGTGACCGGATTAATGAGCCACGGCGTTTAATTAGGGACCCTTGGGCTTTGAAAACCCCGAATCCTAAATATAAACACACATATTATATGTATTGCGTGAGTTAACGTTTTCTGACGTAGGAACTCGAGTGGGTTATGGGAGAAAAAGAAAATTAAAACTTTGGATAGCAACATCAAATATCTAGCAAATGCTTCTTCCGTGTCAAGCCCGTGAGTAAGAACCATCTGCCAAAAACTTTTCATTTTTCCCACATGTAACTTTAAAGTCGTCAACATTTTACAATTTTTATTTTTAACTTTTACGAAACAATGTGAATGTGAGTGTATATATATATACATATATATGCGTATATACAACATATAGATGAAATAAAAATGTAAATTATTGTAGACACTAAGACAGCATAAGACGTAAATTCGTTAAAGTCCAAAATACAAACGCCCACAATTCTCACCAGAATTTTATAAACAAATTATCTCTAATCAAAATGTATGTCACAATAGTTATAACACACTCATAACATATTAATTTTATTTACATTTTTTTTTCTAAACAGTTCATATGAGTATGTCCCACATTTTTACGGGACATAACCGCATTATGGTTTCCATAAATTATTGACATTCAACTATAGCGATATAATAATGACGAGTACGTACGTAGGGATAATTTACCATAAAACTTCATAATTTTCAATGTACATCAAAATTGTATAAATGTAAGTTAGATTTAGATATTATACTTAACTCTTGCCTACAAAGCAAATCACTAAAAGTGGAACTATATTATTTATACCATATACTTATATATTCTATGTAATGATACACGAGAATATCTAACGTTCATGGATGCAATATTTTTGCTTTGCTAATATACTTACGAAAGAGATGCACAGAAGCAATTTACTAAACTTTAAAAATATATGAACCCCAATATTGGTTGTGGTTTACGGTTAAGCTCGTTTTTATGAATGATTTGGTGTATTGAGTAGTTATGTTTTAGGAGGTATTATAGGCTGGCTCCCCTTCTGGTCTAAACTCTAAAATGATAAACCCTCGACTATCCACTCGTGTGGTATAAATCCAAATAATTCATAAAAAATATAAAACCCCCTTTTTTCATATTAAATAAAATACGTCACTATAGATGTAATGGAATAAATGGAACATCCGACATTTTAAAATATTTAGCGAAGTATATATGCGTGACCATTACCATATATACAAATATAAGTATTTCGTATTATTTTTAAAAATCGTCTCAATATAAATAAAAACGGAAATATCGATTTACCAAGTACTTAACATGCATAAACCACTAATTTGGCTTATATTTAGCACAAATAATAAACAATGACAACCCCAGTGAGCCATATCAAGGACTTAGATAACACAAAATACACCCCTCTACCAGGTAAACTAGCAATTAAATGCCCCAGCACCCTTATTAACAGCTGGTCAAACTGAACTATATTTGCACCAACCTCACGGGCAATGATCGTGACTTTTAAGAATTATGACGTTTAACGCACGTGACACGCAATACCACTAGTCACGCACAAGTGCACAACAATAGTAACAAAGTCACTACAGCTGTACTACGCATACCGGTCAAGTTAACGTAAGAACTTAGTTCGGTACGTGAGGATGATGGCTGTAAGCTCATTCTATGCGGCGAAATGGACGCTATGAAAACCAGCTTGTATACTTTTGACAAAGTATTAATTAGTATTCTAATTGTATTGTAACGAATTATAAAATATAATCATCGATAAAGGATTTTCATTAATCTAAGTCTTTGACGAAAGCTCTGCTTTGTCGTGTACCAAAATACGTTCACGACTGTCTGCGCTCGTCCGCTATGGTCTACTATGTTTACAGTGTTTAAATAATTTGGACATGATAATAATATTATTAGGTGACAGACAACGATAGTATTAGAAGTTATAAATAATTAATAATATGAGAAATTATAAATAAATAATAATATTAGAAATTAGAAATAAATAATAATAAATATTATGAATCCTGTACTGTCACGATACGGATAGAGCTTTGTTAAGACGTGCGCTCGTCTTAAGAGAACATCAAGACATAATGCATATGCGTATGTGTGCGAGTGTGTGCGGGCTTGTGTGAAATGAAATAAACTCAGCGCATTAATCCCAGCGATAAAATCTTCGAGTAATGAATCTTTTTGAAAGGATCGAGCAAGGGGTTGCGCACAATAATGGACGAGCCGCCGGTCCAATTAATAGGGGACGCGCTGTGAAATTGATAGGGCGAGAGAGTTCCGGAGCTTTGAACTCGCGAGATAAGCTCGTAGCTCAAAGTGACAGACGCCCACCGACTTCTATTCCCCCTCCCCAATCCCACGCATGGTGTATAACACAATAATCTACGTAAAAGCCCATATGAAGGGAATAATATCGAAGCCGGGCTAATAAAATAAATATTCACGGTTCAATGGCTCATTTGTCGGTGGTTGCGTGCATTCCAATTATGAAATTGGATTTTAGTTTTAAATAGAAAATGATGTAAGACCTTGTGATTTTTTTCTCCAAACGTAATTCCCAGAATATCGGCTGGCAAAATATCATTATTTTTTTTTTTAATTTCGCTAACTTTTTATCAGCCTTATTTATACCAATATGAAAAAAAAATCAAGATTTATGTACTCGGATACAAATAAATAGACTCAAGCATTTTTCTTTAAAAATCCAAAGTACATTATAAAATCAAGTAACAGGATCAGATTATCAAGCTTAATGTTACTTGACTTTTCATAAAAATTAAGTGGTATAAATTCAAGTCAATATTTATCAAATATTAAATTCAGTTTTATTTATACAGTCATATTTTTTTTCTAAATTAATTAAATAAATAAAAATGTTAGGTTAGAAAATGTAATGGTTTATTCCTATTATTCCTCAATTTTATTTAATCATACATATTTCAGAAATATTTATGCATATGTCAGTATATCACTCGATTATCAACGTCCGCAATAGATTCACAGCCATTAAGCTGTGTACCTACTGTTTTTTTCTTCGTAATATAACGTTTTGGATTTTTCCATATACATCACTTGTGCTTACCGCAAACCGTGTTCATGAAAAATAGTATTCCATTTTGTTTATTTATTTATAATGTAAGTGTATATAGACACTACTATCAGGAAAAACCTCTTTTATCCGTCGCTGTTTACAGAAAAGATAGACATAATGCTTGTGTGGGCTAAAACCGAGAAAAAGATTGATTACTATCTTCGTGTGCATCAGTCCAAACACTTCGTGGTACTCTTTCAAAATTTTAGGTCGCGTGTCGGCCGCGCCATTAAAATTTGTGAAACACAAATGACTTTAAATGCCGTAAAACAAACGTGTGTTAAATCCCCCGAATTGTCGTTTTTGAGCTGGTTGACTGAACCGGAAATGAACAAAATATTTATTGTTCCATTCCAGTTTACCCCTCTGATATTTACCATTTATTACAATATTATCATATGTCTCATTATATTGTATGCATATAGTCATATCGAACAAAAGTGAGGATAATATTTCATAACGAAATGTAGACATTTAAATATTTGTTTTAGTATGTTTGATAATTTTATAGTCAAACTTGACCCATTATATTTAGGAAATAAATATTATGAATTTTATTTCAATTTACCTTTCCAAAAGTATACTTCATTTCTTTCCAGCCTTATGATAATATCGAACTGTCTACATTATGGGCATTCATCGTGGCTGTTTTTATTAAATTTATAAATAAACAAATTAAATTGAAAAAAGTACATCGTGTATTACGCCTTAAAAAAACTTTTGAATAATCACACATTTTTTTATGAGCAACAGTATCAACCATTAATAATTGATTTTGAATTATATCTATATTATTTCCGTCGTGTTTAACTTACTAACCAATAACATAAAATTACTGGTATAGCATAAAAGCTTTTGAATCAATTTTAACAGGGAACTCCTTTTAAGTAATTTGCTATACAATCTATAATATAATTTTAGCGGTTTTCAATTTACCTATCAATTATTTGCGTTAATACAATATTATTATAAATGCAATTTATGACAATTTATACATATTATAGTAGGTATATATAAAATATATATTGTAATATATTCGTATAGAAGTTAATATTTCATGGTTTTCAAACAAATGTGCCCTTGTCTTATACCTTAAGTAAATTTAATTATATTTAATTACAAAACTGTAAAACCTAATATACAGACTAAATTAACTATTTTCTACTTTTATACTTAATTTGTATTCTATATACGTGTGTATTAAATATTAATTATATAATCTTACCCTTCAGAATGTATTTTTATCAATTAAAATAAGCAAAGTACTTTTATTTTACTATTCTGCCCATAGTCAACGATGTGACATTAAATTAATAGTAGGTACTGACTACTGAGCCGATTGAAGTAATTGAAATAATTAGTTATCAAATTTTTATTATCTTATTTTACATGGATTTATTGTATTTTATAATAAATTTAGACATATCATATTTTTACGTTTTAAACTAATACGCCATGTAGTCCGAATAATGTTTTTTGGCGAGTTCAATTTAGAATTAAACTAAGATGTTTAATATTAAAAGTAAAGATAACTACTACGTTACATAAACAACAGCTAAACTTTTACAGAACTTTTTACACTGACCGAGTACTTATAAAACTCCATTGAATTCGTATATATGCCGTATTCAGCCAATATTATTATACATATCCTAATTTTCCAGCGTATTTCCTCGTTATTTTTCATTGAAAAATTATTATGATACGGCGGAGAAAATTCAATGAGAAATAAAAACATACGACGAATGTTTTGTATCGAATGAGTTTAAGCGGAAAACATTACATTATAATGATATTTAATATCAACGGGAAGAATAACAGAATAGAAGAACAGGATTTACTCGCCTGTGAAAAAATTATCAAGAAAAGGGGATAAAACTTTCTCAAAGAAAAACAAACAACGAGAGATTATGCAATAAAAAAGTCCGAATGGACAGCCGCTATTTGTTGGCCATGAACTTTAAAAGTTAATCATTATAATATCCATGTAAAAAAAAATAAGCTTAACAAACAAATTTTCTAGTGAAAAATCAAAATACTATGTATATGTATTGTACGAGTATATGTGGGTGCCTATTGCCTATAGGTATATTATATCTTTATTAGTGTACTAATATTACAGTAAAACAAATTTATGAAAAATTGGATTTTACGTATTATATTAGGATAAATTAAATTAATATTATTAAAGACTAATTTAAAACTTGATTTGGATTACCTACTCTATCTATTTTGAAAATTATTTTATTATATTAACTGTAATATTCGATAAATTAAAATTGTAATATTAAATTATTAGTATTTCTTAGTTATACCTATACACAATTATATAGTACTTACATTTTAAAATTTAGTATTTACGAAGGGGATAATTTAATTAAAAATTATAATATAAGGTATAAAATATATGTTGAACAATAATAATAACAATATTAAAGTAACTTTTTAAACGATCATTAAAAGGAATAAAGGGGATTCATTAAGTAATTGTACGTTGAATGAAATACAATGTTTTTATCTACACAAAAATTTTATTTTCCTGTGAAAGTATAAAATGTAAAATTTTTATGGTTTATTATAAAATTAAATCTTTAATTAAAATGATAAACTGTGTTTTAAAGTGCTAGTAAGTTTCATGATTTTATCATTTAATCTACTTATCGATGGAAGCGGAAAATGTCTTGTCAAAAATAAATTATGAAATAACATATTAAACCTTGCTATAAGCTTCAAACATATTATTACATTCTCGAGGAGTAAATAATGTAAGCGCTAGAACTGTATCATTTTCGATAATCAAGTACTTTTTATTAGGTTAAACTTTAAGCATTTTTAATTAACTTTTTAGATGCTGCAGATGTACTGAGTGTACGCAGTACCGTTCCATTTATACATATTATTATTATTATTATTATTAAATCGTATACTCGTGTTTGCTGACTAGAAGCTTTTTAACGATATTATATTAATATTTCATACAACAATTTAATTTACCTGATTTACTACATTGGTTGGTCGACCGTTCTCTTTTTCCCACCCCCTACCGCTAGTCCACACACCAACACACAATACCGATCGGCATCGGATATTTCCAGTTATCATATCTAATGTATTATACCATAGTGAATATGTACACGGTGCCCAGTGGAATAATACGGACGGCGCGAGCGCTTACATCAATTTCCCCTAATTGATGGACGCCGGTCAAACACAATATTCTACCCCGCCACTGCTGCTGGTAGCGGTATGTTGTATATTATTATATTATAGTATAGTTGTATTTCGTATTAGCATTATGCATTTTCTTACCACCCCTTCCGCAAAGCATGTTATAATAATATCCCGGTCTGATCGTTAATCACGTTAAAAGCGTATTGGATATTTTACATCGAAGGCTCTGTGTATAAACGTTCTAAAAGCACCGCAGAATAATTATAATTACCTAATGAACAACACGCATACATACGAACACGTGTATAATGAATATATTAATATAGAATATTGAATTGATTGATGGTTTACTTTGTCCACTTATTTCAATTTGCACTAAATAGTAATATAGTTATTACTGTTATTAGATAAAAAATGAACGGAACCATTTAAAGATTACCAATCAAAATAAAAAATATTTGCACATCCGACGACATTGTATTATAATATAATATTATTTTATAACTTTAGTAATGGTACTAATAGCGTTCTCTGGACTATATAGAAATGACGAACAAGCACAGCAGAACAAAAATTAACTGTGAGCGAATCGTAATAAATGTCTTATTATTCGTAGCCATAATGGAGGAACAATTTGTTTTGATAACAAGTGTGTTTGGATATTCTCGAGGTTGGGTTTTTTCTATGTTTCTTTTACCATTTCGGAGTAGTCCCAAGAGGGACACCCTCCGCTCGCCCACGGTTTTCGTCACGACTCTTAAACGCACATAAATCTTATTGGCTCGTTGTTTGGCGGGGACGACAGTAGTCGCTAATTTTGAAAAACGACCATTATTCGTAAGAAAAAAAAATAAGAAAAATCCGACAACACGACAAAAATACTAGCTATACACAGTACACGTAGTTACAGAAAGAAAAAATATGCAGTGTTCACTGGATATTATTCAAAATTATCTGCGCGTCAGATTCGGTTTGAAAAATGTAGGCAGCAAAAAGTAAAAACAAAACAATCCACAAAATTAAAAACAGACGACGTACCTCCTATAGCTTTGTATAGCTCTTTATATATGTATATGAATATTTCACGGTAAGGAATCCAAAACGTTAAATATTTTTATGTCAAAAGCTCATTATGTCAATTTACTAGTCAAAGGAACATAAATTATGCATACTCTCGTCACATTATTTTATAGTAACATATTTATTCATATGAGTATTGGTATTAAACTTGAAATTGAAAATAGCATCGTATCCGAAACGTTGGAAAAACGCCGTCGTTATTTTGATCGTAAATCATTTCGGGAGGGGGGATAATTGCTTATTCCAAGACCAACCCGGGAAATGATTCGTACTGATCTGTGAACCGCTGGTCCACTGGGGCCGATTGAATGTTAGGTTACAACAATCTTATGACTATGAAACGGAAACAAAAACGTCGCTCTTACCGCCGTCGTGCAGTTGCAAAGTCGCGTCCCTGGTGAACGCTAGTTCCGAATCTGTGAGCGTCGCGTCCGAACAGTTTCCTGACGTGCCACTGGTGTCGGTGTTGAGCAGAGCACCGGGCTGCTGGTATGTGTGGTTCGGCCTACGGTGCCGATGATACTGGTGCTGTAAGCTGTGTTGATGACGGTTGGGCTGGAACTCGGCAGTGTCTTCGTCACATTCCCCGTCGCTGCTGTCACCGCGATGCTGGTACGGTTGGTACGCTCGGTTCGCTTTTCCTGCAAAGAAAACGTTGTATTTTAAATAAAAAATAAAAGATAATAAGGTACTGAAGTCACAAAACGATTGTGTAAGGCCTAAGCTCGACCGTACTTTTCGAATAACAGAACAAAAATGTCACGTTATCACTACTTGATTATACAATATGGCGCGTACTTCATTATTAATAGGCCCCGGCGAATATGTCATAATATAATATTTCCGACTAAAACACTTTATAACGTTTGAATCGATTCGATTCACAAATACGTACAACCTACGTGCATTAAAATAAAGAAAAAAATAGCGATTTTGACCAACTCGAAACCGATGGATCAATAACAGTTTTTCTTTTACCATAGAATAAAGTTGGGACAACAATGAAGAAACAATGTGTATCTAATCATCATATATTTTCCAAGAAGCTTTTCACTTATCGTCAAACTTAGGAAGTGCCCAGATATAGTACGTTGATTTAGTTAATACGATCGTCGTACAGCATCCTTAAACGATGTACCTACTTTATTACTATTATTACTGTTGTTGTTTTTGTTGTTATTGTGGCTGTGGTGATATATAATAGTGTTGCGATCTAAAGGGGCTCCGCCCGTTTACCAGAGAACTCAATCACGATAATTGGCAAACGGGTTCGCGTGGCAAGTGATCAATGCAATACGAGACCGACCTGCTTCCTTTAATTACGAAATGGACGGTTGTGTGCAATACAGCGGAACCCGGCTGTCCGGCGTTTGTTCGTAGATATTATTAATAATAAAAAAAATTCTTCAACGACGTTATGGTACGCTCTACCGTGAACAATATGACTTTCTTTTAATATAACTGCAATCTATATCCTTTGATTTTCATTTTTTAAAACTAACAACTTCCAAGCAAATTATAATAAAATAAATCAACAAAATAGTTTTATTTGGTTGTTTTAAAATTAAAGCTATAGATATCTCGAACGAGGAAAAATATTAACTTTTAACGTTATTTCCAGACAACTTTTTGATAGAATTTTTTCTTTTTAAATACTGTTACATAATTTTTGTTACTTAAATAATTTTTGTTGAACAATGCATTTCTTGTACGATCACTTTAAAAGAAATGGAGAACACTATAACCTTCGCACCATAAACACAGTTGTTTATGAGTAGCTCTACAAAAGTCTTTACAGAAGTAAGAGGGCTGTAAAGTATCAACAGAAGCTTACTATTGCATGGTAAGCCTATGGTGTGCGAAAAATGTAGTTTTCCGGGTGAAAACAGTTTAATTTAAATGCATGGAAAATAATAAAAGGGATTTTCTTCCATAGAATACGATGGAATTTTGCCTCACACTTTACTGTTTCTAATAACGTGTACAGCTGTTATTTATTTTCTGACTATTCCCAACCCTTTTCCTCTATCGTTGCCAATGAGAGAATAAATATATATATATAAACATGTATTTGGTTTAGAGGGGGTGAGTTATATAGTGAGGAAATGAACGGGGCATTGTCAGCGGTGCATTTCTCGTCTATTACTGAATAAAAGGCCCGGAACAAGAATTAGTGACCCGAGCAATATCTCATGTTTGTTGCCCCGAGAAAACGTTTAAACACAACGACGACTCGAGGCTTTTAACGCCGGGACCAATGTTGTTTACCCTTATAGTTACTTGAAAAACAAACATACGATGGAGGCACATTCTACGACCCCTCGGTCCATGTTAAGCTCTTTAACAGCCACTTGTCTGTTTTGCGTTCCCCATTATTACAAGTCTTCGTTTTCTATTAAAAACGACAATCGAAAATTCAACGTTTTATATTATAATTATATATTGTTATTGTATTTTTGAGCATTTATAAGCCAAAAAGTGAGTGGTTTTTGTTTCTCAACTTTTCGGATCTAAATAGGATTTTAAAATAAAGACATTTTGCGTTATTCATCAAAATGCAAATACGATTTCAACGCACCCTTTTTGATTTATGTTGAATTCATTCTTCGGTCAAACAAAGCAAATATTATTATTTATATTGTAACGGTAATTTATTAGCAATAATAATTGTTATTATGATTAGTAGAACCTAATAATACATTTCGCACGTCAAGTTATTCCACCGAAGTATGATTTTATTTTAATAAAGGCATGGTACGTTCACTTGGTAATTAAAATAAGCCCATAATACCGTTAAGTGTTTACGAGTATAATTGAAATGTACGTGTTTAGTTATTTTACTACTCAACCGATAGTCAATTATAAAATCCATTAGTCTGTTGTAAACTTAAATGATGTATCATATGACTGCATCAGTAAACTAGCCAAGTAGTATAAGCGCAATACATTAATACTGGCACGTGATAAAAGATGCAATCTATTACATTGTTAATTTTTATATTATTTTAACATTTGAAAAGGCGACCTGACAGTCAAATATAATTTAGCTTTTTATTTATTTAGATTATTTATTTCGTTTATTAACTTACACGAATATATCAAATTGACATTGTTAGCTATTAATATTTAGGATACATAATAAGTAAGGGTACATATTATACTATCATGAACAATTTACATTTTCTACGATTTTGAAATTAACACGAAAGACAATTGATATATAATACAAAAATAACAATCTCAATGTAAAACTATTCTAATATAAAATTATCAAATAAAATGTTGCTTATTAATTTTAAACAATTTTATACAGATATAAAAACAACTTATTTAGAATTTTGTATTAATTTTTCAAAATTTTTGGCCATCAATTTTCTATAGACATTTATTTTAAAAAAAAAAATTGAAAATTAGTTGTTTATGAATCGATCAAAAATAATTGAAATATTTGAAAATATGATCGTAAATATAAAATAATAATATAAACAGTTGGTAACAATTCAAAGTATCCACGATAATTCTCGTTTATGAGCTACATAAAAAAACAAAATTAATTTTGTCAAAAATTCACGTTTTTTCAAAATTTGTATTTTTTTTTTACTTTTAAAGTTTTGACTTTCCGAAGTACTAACTAGACGTACTTTGCTACCAGATACAACCCCCATTTTTGAAAATTGAAGCATTTTTATTGTCCCAAAAGGAGATGATGGACATAAAAATACACACACATCAGTGTAAAATCAATACATTCATCGCTCCGCTCAGAATCTATAATACAAAGAACAGCCGGAAGAACTTATTATAGTTCACACTGTCAATACGAGCAAAGCTACGTATTGACAATATGAACAATATTGTCTAAAGACAATATGAGCGGTGCATGGAAGGGTTTTGTAGACGAGGAACGGTGATGGGAAAAGAAACTTTTATTGTGAAAGCCTCTTGAAATCCTCAAATTCATATTGCATTTGCAATAACTCAGAGCTGATGGCGGAAAAAAAGAAGCAGTAAAAATAAAGGGGTACACTCATTTTTCAAATCCGGGAGGACGCCGTCCTAGCAGTTTTTTTTCTTTTGTAATAAACCGAGCTCGTAGTTTGGCGGTTATCATCCGTCTTTGTCAGAAAATTTTTTGAGCGTCATCGCACGACTACGCGAAATCGATTTCATAGCTTTCAGTGATCATAAAAAAAAATAAATTTAAATAAATAATAATAGCTTATAAATGCGTTTAACGGGGATAAATTTACTGAGCACAGAAAACGTCTCGTAAATAAAATGTTTATGCGTAAAGTCAGTGTACCTACGTTGTAAATTCGTGTGTCGCAGGATTTACGCTCGAACAACTAATCCTCGGAAAGTGGACTCCCGGGGGTTTGTTAATTTTGAATGGCTAAAAGACGAGCTGTAGTGCTGTGGACAGGGTGAATAGCGCTGTATAAGTGCGATAAACCACCTCCTGGTCAGGAAGCACTAATCAAAAAGGGTTGATTTCGGACGGTAACCCGTGAATGGCCGGAGGTATGTGTTTTGATTGCCTGTCAACCATCCCAAGGGTGACATTTACAAAGTCACTATAACTGCGCCCTTCTCCCAACGTATGTCGTCTTATATTTTTATACATATATTGTGTCAAATTAGTGTACATAATATTTTTTATTATAGTTGAAACGAAAAACCGTATATCGGTCTATTTAAAATTATGTTTCAATCAAAATTTAATATCAATAAAATATACTCTAAATTCCAGGGTAATATATAATATCTAAAAATGTCATCTGGGATATACATTATAAATTTTAACAGCAGTAATTTATCATTTATTTTAAACATTAAATTTTGAAAAGATGATGTACTGATGACAATGAATGTGCAACAAATCAATTTTCTTGATTGAAATGAATCTTATAGAATTTCTTAAACATTAATGATCATCCATATAATGTACAATGGTATTCAATTTCATTTTTTTCATTGAAACTCTGATCAT
This sequence comes from Rhopalosiphum maidis, assembly GCF_003676215.2. Classification (NCBI taxonomy): domain Eukaryota; kingdom Metazoa; phylum Arthropoda; class Insecta; order Hemiptera; family Aphididae; genus Rhopalosiphum; species Rhopalosiphum maidis. The sequence continues at coordinate 25,859,316 of NC_040877.1, read as the reverse complement.
CATGTATCTTATTGTATTATCTTAGTTAAAAAAAAAAAATCAATCAAAATTCTAATTATTATTTTCTACCTCAGTTTCTTTATGTTCAACTGATATAATATTGATTGTGTAAATCTTAACAAATAAATTTAAACTCTTATATAATTTAATAAAAATATGATAAAATATTGTATTAGAACATATATATTTATCAGAATATGACTTCTTTAAGTACAAAAAATAACAAATGTCTATGTAATATTAAATATAATTTATTTTTATAATATAATGGCATGTAATTTTAGTTTCCCGAGCACACATACAGACGTCCTTTATAAGATTGATGTTCTTACGACTTCCAGCAATATTCCAGGGACCTCGTCTTTCATTGGGTCATTTCATTGTATATACATGTGTTATGTTTCCCCTTTACAAATATAATTTAAAAAATGAGAAAATACGACTGTTGGAGATTCCGTTGTATTATCGATTTGATTTAAATTCTTAAAAACCATTATACCATAGAAGTCACCAGTTTACCACTATTGTTTATTCGTATCACTGTCGGTAAACTATAATTTAACTTCCGATTTTTTTTTCTTTTCGTTAATAATTTTAAATCCAACACGATAACACCCGTCATAACATTAAATAAAAATTATATCCTACTACAAATTATTGTTATTCTATTTGCATTTTATTTCTAGTTATTTATTTAATATAGACATAATGATATTTTTATTTGTCTGCTTAAAATATTTTACTATTTTCTAGAATATCTATAACATCTAAAAAAAAAACTGTACTTGACTAATGTATATATTATTTAAAAAAAAAAAACATAAAAAAAATAAAAAATACTACCCACTGGTATACAGTCGGTATCGTTTTACCCAGTAATCTGATAGGTCAATCTCATAAAAGAGAAAGAAAACCGGGCAACAAAATAATACTACGCACCTTACATAATTTAAACTTTTTAATATAAATACATAATTAAATATTGTCGAGATACGATATTTTTTAAATATATAAAGATTACTGTACATCTCAAATTGATAATTCCTATATTAAGTATAACAACTTTATTTGGTATGTTATAGGTGTATTCGATTTTCATTCAATAATTTTTGTTTATATTAATTTAATCTAAATAAAAATAGATTCTTACAATGCAATAGAGTTCGATTTCATATAATCAAAATCAGTTTTATTTAATTTTAGTGAAAAATGAGAAATTACATTTCCACAGAGTCCTTGAGCACGACCAGTACAGTCAGCGATGCGAGAGGATCTTCGCCGCGGTGTAACACAACTCCGTCAGATGAGACTGATTTAAACCGATTAGTCGACAAGCGAAAAAATATATTAGAGTGTTGAATTTCAGTGCCGACCTTGTCTTTTGTTTCAACCGGACTAAGCAGTTCTATACTCCCCCCTTCCGTACTTCGTTCATTAATAATATTTTTCATGAAAAAAAAAACACTTTACAATATTCAAACCTCCCGTGACAGATTTTAATGGTGTATACCGGGTGGATGATAATGATTTTATAATTAAACGTGAGGGACACGATGATAACAACTCCGCCGAATCGCTCTCATTCTCGTTCTATCTCCATCCTTCTTCTTTCGTAAGCGCAGCAGTATATTCTATATTTAAGATTAAATAATCTTAAAAACCGTTCCCCGCTCGTTTGTCAAACAAATCGTTAAGACGACCTCGTAATATATATATTATATTTTTCCCCTTCCAACTAGCGTCGAACAGACCTCCATAGTAGATGGCTTTCATGGATCACACTCTCAGCGAGTCCATTAGTTACGACAGCGAGGGACCGTCGTTTAATTGATGTAAAAATCGCCTGGCCCGTTTTCCCACAGTATCATTGGAGGGTTTTTGCCTGAAATAACACTCGTGAATCATAATTAAACTTGATCATAATAATTTTATGTTTTGCTAATTTAAGGGAGAGTAAAATGCGTCGAGGGTGCTAGGAAACCGCAAAATATTTGGGAAAACGTTAGTGTATAGACTTTCATAATGTAATTAGATACGGAGTTAAGTGCAATTACCACTACTTTTATTGCTACTACTCTACTAATAATAGTTAATAATATAGTATTAATAACTATACGGCGGCGGTGGAGTTTATTTTAAAAGAAACGAATCTTTAATAGTAGACCACCTCAAATAAAACGTTCCAGTTATAATTGAAATAAAAGATAAACAATATTTTTGAACACGATATAATAACACTATTCACTATAATGTGTAACGGAAATGTAAAAGAAGTACCGAAGAATGCAAATCACCCATGTATGACTACGATGCCATGATATGTTTTCACCGTCCATTTTTCATCCACGGTTGATAGTTTACGCGACGTAATGCTATGTATTTTCTTTATAGTAATTACTTATTAAACATAATATATTTTTAATCATAGTTGTTTATTGAATTACATTTTAGATACTTTTGAAACATATACAATTATGGCATACACATCATTATCACCATTGAGAAGTGTTTTTTGTTAAAAAGTTTTATATCGAAACATTAATGACTGAGAAAAATTAAACAGAGTAAAAATGTATTATTTGACAATATTGCGTACATTTTAATTACAATTCTAAAGTATTTTATTATTATTATTATTATCATCACCATCATTATCATCATAATTTTTGTTTACAGTGTCGTGAAACGTTTTTTTAAAGAGTTCATTCATATTATTTATACCTTTATATAAATACGACACTATTCAAAATGTGATTAAATTATAATTGACAACATTTTAGAACATTTTTTAAACAAATATACCACATATAGATAGTTAAAAAACAGAATCATTAAATCATTAAATTGTATTTTTCACGGTTACGATGACGTTTAAAAAAATTGAACTAAAGAGTGACGGTTTTTTTTATTATTATTATTATTATTATTATTATCTTCGCCGCTCGCCTCTCCGACAGCTTAACAAAGTTAAAACGCCCGGTAATGAGAAAAGTTTGATTTTAATGAACCGAAAGCTCTGCACACGGCCGTTATTATGTCGGCTGAGTTTGTTAAAAACATCACGAGCCGACTTCAGGCGGGAAGCGTTCAAAATCGTTATTCCGTTTTAGTGGCATAGAGTAGAGAATGACATCCGAAATGTCTTAGGAGTTTATCTCTGAAAACTGATTTTTCTAAGAAAAATAAACAAAACAAAAAAATACGTAAAATTCTACAGACAACTTTTCTTTTGATTTCCAATCAACGATCCGACATTCATTTTTTGTATTTTTTAAAAAAGACTTTTAGGGGACTTTTATTTACTAAATATACACTATAATATGTATTTAAATAATAAGACTTATACTTCAAGAATTATGTATTTATAGACTTCTTAGTAAGTATTTTCATGATACAGTAAAACAACATCACTGAGATTATATAATATACATTACATAAATTATAGAAATGATTTACATTAAATTAATATACTCCTTAATATCGGTATTATATTATTAATTAGCATTCGGAATATATTGAAACAAATAAATCTCAAAAATATTTAAATAGTATAAACATTACAATATTAAATGGGTAGTTAATAAAAACTATTCTGTACCTACGTTCAACTATATCATCGTTCATTGTAGTATAGTATTCGTAGCAGATTTAGGAAAATAAATAAGAGATATTCAGAGAATAATAATATATCTAAATTACAATTTTATAATGGAAAACTTTATAAAACCTTATAGAAAATAATTTCATAAGTCATAGTGAAAACTTTGCCGAAGATGCGTTCAATACGTATGCAGTAAACCTACCGATGTATATTAAAGTAAACAGTACGAAAAATAACGAATACGTACGCTCAATCGAAGAAAACAATTTGAATAATTATATTATAATCTTTAGCTAACAGTTTTCTCTCGACGAACAAAAAAAAAAACGAGTAAAGAAAAAACTTAAAATAACACTAGGCACGCATTGTTTGGTCATAAACGAATGTCCTAGTTATTTTTTTTCATTTCTTTTTAATCCTTGTTGACCTAACCCGTCCTCCGGAATAGCAGGAAGTCGATGATGCACATCGGTTAGTGTGTTAGTGTATTATCCGTGTTCGAAAAAAAAAATAATAATAATAATAATAATTGGAAGTACGCGTCATTGTACACCGGTGAGATGGTGTCAAGACGCCGCGGGCGATCATCCAGCCATAAAACAATAATGTTCATGTTACCGAGGTGTTCGCTGATGTCGATTTGACAATGGTCCTTTTGTTTGTGTGCTTTACCGGCTGCTGTGCGAATATATATTTATTCTTTATTTTCCACCTCGAGATCATCACAGCTCGCAGAATCACAAAATATAATACCTGCTACCTACAAAACACCTTACCTTGTACGCTTGGCTGAGTGTTCATTAAAACAAAACACCATTTTACTCGCGTCATCTCAAAATATTTTTTCGATTGTAAAGCGAAAACAAAAGTGATCCGAGTGAATAATAAAAAGTACTCATCAACACCAATAGTAATATCGTTGGCCAAATAGAGAGGTATATTATATATTATGTTCTCTTGAATTGTACAGTTTTTAATTAGACATTATTTTTCTACTGTACTTACCTATATAACCTACAAAGCCACTCATATGACAACAATAACAAAAAAAAAAAACGTATGGACATAAAAGACTAGAAGAAACAAAGACGAAAGGTTTTAGTTTTATACAACGATCGAGTCACCTCGTACCTACGATTAATAATAATTGTAAAAATTATGGAAACTACGCGAACACAATATTTTCGAACAAACTGAATTACAACTGTATATATAGTACACGAACACACTATTATCGCGTTATAAATATATATATATATATATATATATATCGTCGCAGTGTTTATCGTACGAAATTTATTTCGTCGATTTCGGTCGTGCGTCACGACGGCGTTTAACGCGCGAGCGCGCATGAATATTTACGACCGAAATGCAATCCGAATGCGATTTTCATATAATACAGCTGCAGCAGTCTTCGGTGGCGTGCGTGTGGATAATATAATTTATTGTGTTATTTGGTATATAACATATACGAGAAGTCGGTGAGGTCTGGTTCGTTGGTATCATTTTAAACGGGAACGGCGGCGGTCTGCCGATTGCGGATATATATATATATATATGTATATATATGGGTGTGTGTACTATTATGCGAGGAAGTTTAATCGAAGTTTCGGTAGGGCGACGGCGGTGCGAGCAAAGTTCAGTATTCGTTCTCCTCCGGTCGTCTTCGGGGAGAATTAATTTCCTTTTCATTGTTTTTCGTCTTGAATACACGGTAATTAAACGGCCAGATGGAATCCGCTCGCGGATGCCAGGAAATCAATCTTCATTATACATATATATATATATTAATATATTATTTATTCATTATTTTCTCTTCATTATATTGTTTTCTTTCTTTCTTTCTTTTTTTTTTTTTTTGTGAGACACATATTTTTATAGCCACCTTTTTATTCACCCTTCTTTCTCAGTTCTGTTTTATTTTTAATCAATATCTCACGATATTACTTATGTTTACGAATATTATTTCCTTTTCATTTCTTTTACGTCTGACCCGCCTCTCCAATGTGTTTCGTTTGGCCATTCCGTGCAACTGTTCGGAAGATAAATCGCAACGACCGTGTTGTAGAAACGCAATATTCTGTTACTCAGAACGTTATGCACAAAATTTCATTGGCTATTCCGGAATAACTGTCGTTGGCAATTGGATTCGGAAAATGGCACATGACAAATTTGCCAACGTTAGCAGATGTCTCGACTTTGTGCACCGCGCATTTACCGGAAAAGGCAGCTCTTCGTCATGGAAACGGCAGTAATGCGTAGTTCGTTTTAATTCTTCAAATCGCATGTAAACCCGACAGTAAAATATAAACTATCTACCTAGGAAAATGTTATGTTCGTACAATATAAATAGTATTAAGATTTTTTTTTTCCCCTCTGCCGTACAATCGCAGTAAACAATATTAATAGAATTTTAGATTTCAATTATTCCAAAGTACATTTCCCAAATGATTTAAAATTATTGAGCTGTGCGTTGGTAAAATTAATAAACTGTCGGAAAAATCGAAACAGTTTTCACTAGAACTAGTCGTCGTTCGCTAAGTAATTCCGTGGAGACTATATGTTTTCATAGCCGACGGACATTATTGTTTCCCTCCGATCGGAAAACAGTATATTTTTATTTTGCCTAGCGTAAGGTAAACCAGAATTGTAAACGAAAACACAGCAACCGTGTCCGAGCAAATATTATCTTTAGTCTCTCGTCTTCCCGGTTCGAACACCGCGTGGGCCCGCCTATAATACGCATATATAATAGATATTCCGACGATATTGATCAAACGGTGTGGGTCTGCAGCAGGTGTGGAACGATAACTGAGAAGGGTATATGCATCAAAAATGTATAAAACGACATGACGGGCGTAAGTTTGTCTTGAGGTGGGTGAAACGTCAGTAAATCTTGCGTTATTTTAATTTCCTGTTTTATAAACGTCCAGTCCGTGATAATCATGTTGAGTGGCCAGAAAGGCACCGAATTGGTGTTAATATTTTTATATGTTCGGCCCACTTCTTCAACCCCAGAGTCGCATGAACTCGTAATCGACGGAATGAATATTTAAGCAGAAGAGTAATTATTATTCTGATGTAAAGAGGAAAATTTATATTTGAATAGGTAACTCACCGTACTAATTTATGTGACTAAAATTATTCAACAAACTTGAATTTTGTCGATATTATAATTATGATAATATTATTATGTAACGTGATAACTAGTGAAACTAATAATATATGTTATTACTCATAATACTATTGAAATTTAATACAGACTATGCAAAAAAAAAAAAAGAAAATAAACAAAAATGTTTGATTCCAAATATTTATCGGTTTCATATTATCCATTTCTAATAATAAAATGATATTATTATAAAGTACCCACCTACTATCGATTAAGAATATCAATACACTCCGCTGCGCCATTATCATTTGTAAATCTCAAATCCAGTTTTATGAAATAAAAACCATTCGATACGTTTTCTCACAGGACCGTCCATCGTGTTGAACGAGTAACTGATTTTATTTATTTATCGTGTTCATACATTATAATATATTATATATTACACGCTTTATTAATATTACTATGTTTTATGGTATTTACTAAATAACCTCAAGTGAATTATCTTGGATCTAGTGAATTCGCCGCGACGTGCACGCACGCAACGCTCGTCGTGTGTCCAATGCACAGATTAACCGAACTGTACACTTCTGTGAAACGAAGCCACATGGGTACCACTTTATATAAATTATTGATGTCACTTAATGCGTTGTGACGGGCTATTACCCCGTTCCACTACCACCCTTTGAACAACCATTCATTTGCGGAGGAAAAAAACGCGGTCAGTAGTGCGTAGTACAATACGAGTAGGCGCGCACAAACCGATCGCTGTGGATTTTGCGTAAAAGGATTCAAAAAAAAAAGAGAAACTTTTAATATTATGTACGATTTTCAAAAACGGTCTCGATGATGGTTTCGAAAAGTAAAAATATACACCCACTCTCACACAAACGTATATAATATAGTAATGCATTCCGTCGGCAAAATCGCTGTTTAAAGACTCGTCCGACAGTCGACCACCGCCGCCGGTCGGGTACAACAACACCGGACGCCTGGCCGCCGCCGCCTCCAGCAGTATCCCTCCCTCCTCTCCCGCTACCCGTCACGACGAATAACGCACAGCCACACACAGGGGTCATAATGAAGGCCCGGCGGAGATCATCTACCCCCGCCGGTGCGCATCGCCCGGTTTATTGATCTCGTGTTGCCCCTCCGTCCCCTCCCCGTGGACCCTTTATACGCCGACCGCCGAATGCGTATGTGTACACACACGCATAAACTCGCACAATGTACGCACATGCATATACACGACGCCAAGGCTGAAAGTTCGGGTACGGTCGACGCGTGTCCAAAAGTTTTACCAAACCCCCCCCCCCCCGCCGCCGCCGCCGCAGGCAGCTGCCCCGGCACCGTGCGGACACACGGGCAGAAGATACGAGCGAGGACAGCAGGTGTTAGCACGTGCGAACGTATTAATTACGCTAATTACACCGTATATAGTTGTTTATTATAGTGGCAGCATCGCCGCAGCGCCCGGACCCGCGAAATAGCTGGCGCAATATATCGCGAGCTGTACGTATGAAGAGGTGCGTATAATATCAGTAGGTATACGCGTGTTGTGGAATAGACACCTGTGTGTAAGCGGAACGGATAAACCGAAATAAAATTAAAATATATATATATATATAAAACCAATACGTCGTGTGTGCTTATCCGTTCGGCACGTTCGCTGGGCTTTACTTAAAAATCTGTACGGTCTCTGCCGCCGGCCGCGACTAGTGCACCGGTGCGTGACCCGGTGGAAGCAGCGACTCCGATCTCGCTTGACAATACATTAATAGGTCAGGTGTAGTGCGCGCATCACTGCAATAGATATCGTTATGTGCGACGCGGACATCGGCTTCCAGGCAAATCCGGTCGAATTAATAAATATTATTATATAAAAAAAAAAAAAATTGTAAAGACGACAAACTGGAAGATACGATGACGTATAGGTATATATCATCATAAGTGTGTGGCGATTGTCAAATAAAACCCTCATAAAACGACTGCCTCTATTGTTATTATTGTTTATCATGTTTATATTGTTATTGTAAACACCGTAAAAATGCTCATAGGCACTATACTAAATTATCTTTCTCTCTCTCTCTCTCTCTCCTCGCCGTATTCCCGCGTAATATTGCCGTTGGTGGTAAACTGGATACCCACCTACATAAAACGAAATAAACGGACAATATTAGCGTTATTAGTGAATATAGTCCGTATTAGTTGAGTATCACGATTTGCCTGTATATGAACTAAAATAATTGGCCTACAACGGGAATCGGCTTGCATATTTTAATTTTTTATCTTTCATAACGGTAAAGGTTTTACACTTTAAATATCGCACTGTAAAAATATAACAACGTTGTTTTTTTTATGTCTGTAACAAAAGTTAACGAAGTGAAAACGATTTTTGTTTTTTTCAGCTAACAAATAATTAATTGTATCAGTGGAGAATTTTTTTTTTTTTAGACAACTAAAACCAAGAATTTGTTCAGTTCAAAAAATATATACACAGGTAGGTATATATTATTTTAATAATTTCACGGCTGAATGATTTCTATTTAAAGAAAAAAACAAATATGAATTATATTAATTTTACACAAATAAATTGAATATTCTTTGATTAATTATAAGATAAATACTTGAAACCATTAATTTGTTAAAATATGTGCGTTATTTTGGGGTTTTTATTATAACAACATTATTTATATACAAGACTGAAAATCTTGGATTCGATCCAAATTGAACAAGTGTGAAACCGATTTTTAAGAAAATTTAATATAAATATAATATATATTTATATGAACATTAAAATTAAACATTTATTAATTAAGATGATTTACTGCAATTTAAAAATGTACTTACTGAAATGTGTTTAAAAAAAATTCTTTCAACCACAGTAATATTTTATTCTTAATTTAAAAACCAAATTATTCAAAATGCCACAGATATATATTTAATAAAATTACATTTTCTTTATGTACAATGAGACGAATTGGAAGTATGTTAAAAATTTCGATTAAAATGAATACCTAAATAAAATATGCAAATAAATTCATTGGTATTTGAACCCTATTCGTTCATTACGAAGTCGTAACATGATGTCCGATGGATATAGTATTCGTCGGACGATACCTTACTTTTTTTCTCCCCGAAACGCTGCAGAGGTGGTTCCGGAATGTTTAATATTTTAATATTCATTTGAACGTTTGACCATTGTCATGGACAATTAAATATAAATATGAAAGAAAAAACGCAAATTCGTAATCGATAAACACAGACTGGCGGCGTCGGCGCCTATACTATACATAGACAATAAATAACGAGGAGTGCTACACCAAAATACAGTCCCTTTTCACGAACAATAGAACCAACGAAGAGCGACGGCGACACGAGTTTGTCCTTGCGGCGTCTGTGACCCGTGGAGAGGTACAGGTATAGGTTTGTAATTTTCTGAGTACAGATGACGCGCGATAAATGGAGCGGTGGCGCCCGACTAAGGTATGCCCATAACACTGTGGCGACAAAATATGAAAAGGATACAATTGTAAGATTCTTAGTCGAGTGTCTGTCGGAGGGATTTGACCATAGAAGAAGGCTACGCTTATAATAATATCACGATACAGTATTAGGAAAAAAAAATTTGTTTTGTAACGTACGAATGTACCCACGCATAGGGATTTTTTTTTTTTTTTAAACAATTTACTAGATACCTTTTTTTGATTTGAAGTTGCGTAATACATTGAAATCAGGGGAAATAATAATAAAAAAAAAAATAATATTATATTTCATATATGAAAAAAATTACTTTATTGTAGGTAGCGTTATGCGATGATGATCGGGTGGTAGATGTTATATTATTAAATATTTCTTTATAGAACCTATATTTAATTTGCCACAATTTTTTTCCCCCGTCAATTAAAACCGTGTTTGTAACCCGATAATTATAGAACGCATATTAAAACAATACGCTGTAACACGAGCCAACAATAATTATTTATTCAGTCAGACGGTGTAGTTCAATATTAAAATACAGCGGTACAAATAAAATTGAACGTATACCTACAACAACGTCAAAACGAGCACACCACAAGACTACCCGGACACGTGATAGCGTGTTTCTTTGTGACTATAATATAAAACAGTATATACCGTTTGAACGCGATGCGCGTAAGACGAGTGTATTATTATTGTCAGGACGGAGAAATTATGGGATTTGCGTGTTTTTTTTCTACACTTGGCTTTCACACAAAGCTAACCAAGACGAACATTTTTATCACAATATCGTGACCATAAAAGTATGATTTTTTGCATACCATTTCGATGATTTTTCCAATAAAAATACACATTTTGACATTTTTTACACGTCTCGCACATTTCTGCAGACATTTGTAAATTCAACATTACCTCTGTTATTATTGATAATTTTCACACAATACAGGGCACTGAAAGTTGGTTTTGATTTGACGAAATATGACAACATTTTTCATATAGGCCATCTAGATATGGCCTTAACATGAGTATTTGAATATTTTTAACAAAAACATAAAACTACTTAAGTATTTATAGAATATTTGTAAAATTAAAAATAAGCATCTTGTTATAGTTATCAATAGTTATTTGTGTAGAATCTTCTGAAATCTGACGTCAATTTTCAACGCAATAATAATTATAATTGTATACGGAATATTTACACACATTAATATATTTAAATTTAATTACTAGTTTCTTACACTCGTAAATTTTTATGTTTTTAGTAAAACGAAAAATGTGTTAAACATTGACGTTTAATTGTATTTCTGTGAAATGTGTGCACAAAAATGTAGATACTTATTTCTATAGTTAAAGTTTACTGGATACTAAGAGAAAAATATAAAATAGTGTGAAAAAAAATTAAGGTAACATAATGTTGTTATTTATCTCGACAATTAGATAAATCAGTATTAACAGTTTATAGATATTTTGAATTTTTTTTCGTGCTCATTTCATCAATAAGTTGAAACTTTTTGTTATTAATATTATAATATTGACATTTATAGGGTCACTTATATTTTATTTTATACATAAGTTCGAATTTTGTACCACCTATAATAATACTATTAAATACGATAAATTAAACACGACAGTATCTTAAAGTCCCAAACCTAAAACTGCACGTCTCGGGTGGTCTCACTGCAGCTATCCCAGACCAATTCACACTGTCACAAGATTAATTCGGCGACATTCCGGACGCGGGCGCCTGACGATTTTCTCGGCCACAGGACCGTCTCGCCACGCAGGATTAATGCCGGATTAAACGGCTGCCGCCACCCCCCTGTCACATACATACACACACACACTCACAGCTCAAATCACCTCAACTGCTACCCCCTGTACGGGTGAAGTCAAATGGCCGACGCGGGCGGAGAGCAACACATTTGTTGGGACGTCTGTGTGTGTGTGTGTACAATGCATACACATACACACACACACACACATATATATATATATATATATATATACACTCTACATTATATATTATATAGTGTGTGTGTGAGAGAGAGAGAGTCTGTCTGATGGCCATTTCGTGCCGGACCTGTTAATTATGTCACTGCCACCACCGCCACAGCTGTATACGGCGTACCGAATTATGTGTAATAATAGTCGCCGTTGGACAAGGGGTATTAATCATTTCACCTCTGAAAACGTTTCACTCGTTTCCCGCAAAATACCTCTACAGCAGTCCAGACCGCTAAAGGTTGCACCACGCACCATGGTGGAAATCGGATTAGGCGTGTACTTTTTAATCGAATTCCCTGTCACGCCGAAACAGTTCAACGATAGTAATTGTATTGATTTTAATTTAAAAACTGCGCCATCCACTACGGACTGCGATCGTAGGATGACCATTTAACGTTTAATTTAAGCCTTTGCAATGCTAGAAATTATTTATGTATAGTCCCGCGCATGAATGATTTTCCATCAGTATATACAACTACTTTGTACTGGCTAACGTTACTATACGATACTCCACCATACGATATTTCAATAATACAATTATTATTCATACTTAAATATTAAACGTCTAATTCGAATATCTATATATGTAATGGTTTACTATTAACTCAATACTGAAATTGCTTTAACCTAATTTTCGTTTCGTTCGAATGCGGCGCGCCGTCATCGAGGATAAAAACGGCAAATTGAAATAAATAAACACCTCGTTAGTTCGATAATACTCAATCCCCAGGTCGAATTACACGCTATCCGATCGTACCAGGTTCTCGGTTGTCGTGTTTGGAATTGTTTTTAAAAGTCCTTTATACTACTTCACCCTAGCCTGCCGTTTACCTACTTATTATTATCATTATCATTACGATCTTCGGCAAACAATCGTTAATATTAACACGCTAACGCAATAAATACATTTTTTTCGTTCGGAACTTGTTTAACACGTAATCGCGACAAGCAGTAGCTCTTCTTTGAGGAAAGGGGCAACTAACCTAGGGACGGTATATTATGTATTTATATTATATTATATACTGCTGTGCTCCGGCAGCGAGCACGCAATTAATGAAAACGGTTATTTCGTGTCGGTTAAACGAGCACCGAGGGGCACTGAGCATTTGAAGTAATTAAAAACCTCGCCGGCCATGGTAGGCCACAATCGTGTCAAATAATATACGGCCAACATTACCGCATATTATATACACACATACGCATATATATATATATATATATTATATGCAATAATATATTCATTATTCAACGCATACTGAATTCCAGCGAAAGACTCCCTATTATGATCGCATTGAAATTAAAGTTGACATAACATTTTGAATGAAAAACTTAATAAAATGATATTACGAAAATAGTGATCGTTATGGAAATAACTAAAAACTGATAAAAATAATTTATTCAAAATTATAGCTGAAAATCTAAACTATAATGAATTAATGGACTGAAGCAAATTGAAAAATACAAATTTAAATTAAATAAAAAAAAACTATAGTAAACCAATAATAGATAATAGAATATTAAAATACACTTAGAATAAGTATTGATAGTTAAATTGAAAAAAAAACGAAAATAATACAATGGCATATTATATTAAAGGCAAACCACGTAAATACATAACAGTATTTTTAGAATACGTGAATCGAGAACATTTTTAAAAAGATTTAAAGGATAGCTTTTGGTTTTGGTTTTGTTTTTGTTTGTTTTTTGGCAATTCCTGCGATATAATATTATATATAGCACGATATAAACACACCACCTCACCCGTCGATTAATTCGTTTTCCTCATTCTCGGGAACTAGAGACCCACGAGGGCTTTTGGACGACAGCCAGGCTGAATAGCATTTATGTCAAACTCAGATAATATTATGGCGGCTATTAAGGGATAGGAAACGAGTGCATGTGAGCGACATGGATGGTGAGAGAGACTGAGAAAGACTGATAGAGAGAGAGAGAGAGAGAGAGTGAGTCAGAGGACCTTTTATTAAACTACATATTAACCGTGGCGCGCTCCACAGCATAGCTGACGCCATTAAACTTCTACTCGTTCTTACCGTACTCTATACTCTCTCATATAATAATCGTTTACATGGGGAACGCTAACGAATTTTTCTCAATAGTGTATCCCCGATGTTAGTGGCAGTGTTGTATAGTCTGATGTGGAGAGGGGACACCTTTCCCAACGGGAAAAATGATCGGGAAACGTTATTAGCAGAATGTTATTATAATACTGTGCCACTGGTACACGGTGTTGATAAGAATCTTTGAACTGTAGTTAAAAATTTGCATTCATTGCTCGCTTCATAATATTATAACCATAGTATATTCAACCTTCGGGAAAAACACTATTTCGTGTAATTTCCGAGAAGAAAATTATCAAGAATAAAGTGGAAAAGTGTTCGCCCATATTATATATTCCATACTATATACGTTCTCCAGCAATTTATACGGGAAAATCGTTTTACTCGGCATAGTTACGCCCGATGGAAGCGAATTGCATACTGAGTAAAATAAATACCTATTAAATTGATTTAGACTGATATAAGTCTTAAAATACATTCCTAATATCATATTATATAGGAATGGTATAAAGAATAATAAATGCTAATTATGTGCTCAACGTAATATGACAAAAATGTAATTAAACATATAGTAATCAAAATTCAAAATACCCCGTTAAATATTTATTTTAGTTCCTCTATTTGATACAAAATATATTTTGCATATGAAGTGATTGAAGTATAAAATATTTCATGCATGTGCGTAATAGAGCGGAAAGCCACGGTATGCATATATACATAGGTACACCAGTTGTTAATAAGTTACAACAATTTGTCATTATTCAACCCAGCGATACTGTTATTTTAACGTAAAAATATGCCTTTAAAACGACATTGTTTACCATGTTGAAAGTAATAATAATAAAAAACAAAAAAAACAACAACATGCAGTTAGTGCATTAACTATGGTGATTGGGCAATATGTTTTTTAAGCACTACAACCGCGCGTCTCCATTTATACGTGGGCGGGGGTTGTACTGAGTGAAATGACTCGCAGTAGGTAACACTGCCGACGCCTATAATAATAATTATATACAATAATACACCCGTGCGCGCCGATTGCACAAGTGCGTGAAGTGGTTAAATGGACTTGGCGGAATGCTGAGTGTGGGCGGCCGATGCAGATTAGGACGGGAAACGTCCGTCCGTGTCCGGTTTTTCGGGCGGTCGGAAAGTGGTGTGAAATCATTCGGTGATGAATGGGCCCAATTACTGTCTCGCGCGAGTATTTGTACGGTCTGTGTACATAGGTTTGGTGAAATATTATGGTCACGGTGGAGTGGCAAGGCGGAGTTGTATCGGATGTACACGATGACGTGTAGAGGGTGCTGCTACGGCGGGGTCTCTCCCTGGAACTTCGGCTAACTACAATTACAGGGCGAACAAAGTCGCATTGAATTTGCCACCCACCCCTACCCGCAAACTCGACCTGGCCATCGAAGCCTTTAATTACGACACGGTCTCCCTCTGGATTGTAATGTTACAGAACATCGCAGTCCGGGCGGTTCGTTAAGCCCCTCCTGGCCCCCCGTCTCTTCTATCGCTTGCTCAGCACACAATTAGGTCTGCGGGACATTCGATTCCGTGCATATATATATATATATATTTATATATATACAGTCGGCGTAACCCCTGGGATAGACTTTTTATTTTTTCTCTTTTTTTATTTTCTGTATTTATTTTATTTTTGCTAGAATTTCATTAGTAACCGAATACGCCCTACGTCGGCTTGTCAGCTTAACGTTCGCTAAACGGATTTCGCAGCTTCTCGATAGCTTATATACTATACACTATATAGTGTGTATCGGGTATATAGTAGTATTGCACGCAACGAACAACGTGTTCTCTGGAAGTTTTGTTCCCAGGACGCGGAAAAAGTTTGTTACTGTGACATTTATGAAACACGACTACGGTGGCGGGGATGTTAAAACGGGTGGCAAATCCGGCCTTACAAACTTATTCGTGCGTTAGTATGTTAAATTTAATACTCTGTACGAACAATATAATTATGCAGATTTTTTTTTCATAGTTTACCTATCTGTCTTTTCAATGTTCGGAAGTCGGTATTAACTTACGCAACATGCCAGCCAGATGTTTACTTCGACCATATTTCGAAAACTTCTGGGTCCCATTGAAATCAATTTGTTAAAATATAATCTTAGGCACACAGAAAAGTCAGATTCTTCTAGATTTATGGGTGAATGTGTCCCATGAGGGTTCAGGTTCGGAACAAATTGACACAAATCGGGAAGCTTTCGTATGTTTATTGGCTTGGTCAACAAAAGGGGATGTAATACAATTGAAGTAGTCCCAAAATACAAAACAAAGGAATACATTTATCTACGTACAGAACGAAAAATTCTAAACTGTTTAAAATCCTACCACATGACACGTCATAACTATAGTACCTTAATAGTTGTAAAACACATTTAATAATTGCTCATAATCTGACGTATAACTATACTACTTATCCACATTTTACTTTTTATCTACACCAAATAATGAAGATAAAAATAAATACTCGCGTTAAGTATAGGTAACAATAATGATTGTAATTTAAAATGCAATAATCTAGAAAATTAATTAATCAATGTATAAATCATATTGATACAATAACTATACAATGTAAAGTGTATATTATAAACATAATATAATTTGAAAAAAAAATGTAATTCATTATTAAATTATATTTATTTAAATTGTAAATTATAACAAAAACTACCTAATGATAGATTTATGCATTCTTTTTCTTCATAATATATTTATTCAACCGAACAAATGAGTGATTTTTTTCCTATTAAATTACTAGACTACAATATTAAAATAAAATATAAAATTTTAAATAATTGTATTATTACTTAAATCATATTATTTTCAATACTGAAACATTAACTCGTGAGAATACAGAAATAACGCGAATAAATATAACTCATTGCTTACCAAGTGATGGAAGTATCGATATAGCCGATATAGATTACTATTTATACACGATTATTTTTGTAATGTTATACGTTTATAGCCAATGGCGGCGATATTCAAATTATAAGTATTGAATTTTTAAAACAAAATAACATAATATTATACGCAAACAGGCACCACATCGAACGCGTCAATGAACCAACTTGAATAATATTTCACAAGTGGCCTTGTGTTCAGGTATTTATAACGCCTCCGGATCGTTGTTGGAGCATAGTCAATTGGCCATTTTTATGACCGCCATCCGAATGGCGTTTAATGAAAACTCGTAATTCATATTTTAGCATCATCTTTATTTCAAGCGCGCCGAAAAATGACCCCGCTCAACATGCCGCAGAGTCCCATTCCCCTGAACACTACTTGCTGTAAGAAGTGATATTTATGTGCCGTTGCTCGGGCGTTTGACATTAACGGCTTTTCCAAATTACATTTTTGTGTATGCCCAACGACAATGGTTTTCCCCGGTTCTCCTCGCCATCCCACCGGCACACGACGTTCCCGTCGCGCATGGCCGGCTTATTGCCCGAGCAGATACCGCGGGACGCCATAAATCTTACACCAACTCTGTGTGTCCGCCGAGACTATTCACGTCCCCGGGGGTGAACTCAGAGGACGGCGGATTTAATAAGGCGATTGTATACAATTATTCAAAATATTCTTGATCTCATTTATCAACGTTCGACGTATAGAAATGACACGAGCGGGCAAATACTCTTATGTTTCCGAAAAAATATAAGTACATTACAAAAAACATAAAAAATTAATGCGTTCGATGACTTGCGCGACAAAAAAATTAACAATAGGCGCTTTAAAGTTCATGGTATACGAGCACCAAACTTTAGCACTTTACCGCCACGACAGCAGCATTATTGTATGCGATAGGTGACAATAATAGCATTACCATACAGTTTCCTTAAAGAATTAATGAGATGACGACGGTGATAATATAATAAGTTATAATGATAAGACGTGGACGTTTGAGAATTTAATTAGCCGTGAAATAATATGTTTGACACCGATTGCAATCGGTGCGTGCCAGCACGGAAACTCGCGAAACCTACACCGCGACACGATCGAAAGTAAATACAATTCAATATTCATTAGAGCTCGGTTTGGTATCGCACAGCGGAGTATATTATAATACGAAGCCCGTAGTAGAGAGCTCTTATACTTAATTCATCGGACCGGATGTTTCGCCAGTCTAAGCGTATTTCCGGTCGGATTCATAATATCCTCGGCGTCTGTGCTGATAAATCATTTCCAAAAGACCCCGCCAACAACATCGTACATACTACCCCCGCCTACCGTCACACACTTTCTCCACGCATACGACTCAGCTGTATATAATATATGTACGTGTAAACTTGTACACATACACACGCGCATCCGCCTTAAAGGGTATAGTAGTAATTAGGTTGCAACTTTAATTGGTCGGAAAATCCCCGGGTCCGGATAAACTCAAAGGAGGCGGTGGTTTTCTGTCAACTCTGCGAACTCTCTTCGCCGGCATGGTGCACGGAAGGTGTATAACGTCGGCAGAACTTTTGCAGTGTCCTCGCCCGACCACCACACACTGAAGCGTGCCACCGGTGCGCCAAACTAATTGTGAGAGAAAACGCACACGTCACACACCGAATACAACTATATATATACATATATATATATGTATGTATCCACCGTCAACGTGAAACTTTAATTGCAATTTTATTATAATATCGGACTATCATCTCCGGAGTTAGCGAAGGCAGGGTAGAAGGCAAGTCGGTTTAAAAAGACTTAAATGATTCGAATATCGTTCGGACGTAAAGCTATTTATCAAAAAGTTCACACGGCAACAAAATACATGGAATAAAGGACGGGGGGGAGTGGGGAACTCACAAACTTTCTCACAGGCTTTTTGGTAATGATTAAACGAACTTGGAGCCTTGTTTCAGTTTCTTACCTGCCACCTTCATCCCCGAAAACTCCTAATTGTTCCCGGCACAGAAACGTCGCATTTGTCTGTTATAATTGAGATAATTAATTGCGCACACTCTTGATGCAAGCAGTAGAGACAACGTCCAATTAGTCGTGATACTTGCCAAAAACAACCAGGATATACATTTTTTTTTGTGTTATCGTGAGCTCTTAAAAATATAAATGGAAATTGCACAACATCCGGCAATTTAGAACTATAGATATCGAACTCTCAGTGTTATTTTAAACTAAAAATAAATCGATAAAATTATTGCTTTTTAATACTTCATTATCAAATTTAAATAATTTCCGGGTTAGCCTTGATGTCTTATCAGTAGTTGACATTTCATAACATTAATTTCTTATCGTTATAAAATAGGACAAAAGTCATTAACTACTTTACTACAGTTGATATAGTTATTTTTTTTTCATAGTATCAGCTACAAAAAAGTATCGACAACGAATTATCAGACAAAATTATTTAAAAAAATTATTTATACAGAGCAAACATATTTATTTGCTCTTGCTATTAACCGTGTCATTAAAAAATTTTATATATTTATTATTTTATCGAAGACATATATTGTGTTGAACGTTAAATTTTTAAATCAATGTGAATACAAATATAATTTATTATAAAATAAAAATAAAAATTTAATGATCGATTTAAAATTTTAATACACAAAATAATTTACTGAACATTTAAGTTTATGCCTAAGGCATTTAAAAAGATTTCGACACTGAGACAAAAAAAAAATAGAACTGTATTATTGTACAATGTGTAGGCGTATACTGTAAAATTGTTATGATATATTTGTAACATTTGACCAAACAGGTGTGCCGAAGGGGACATCGATTAACAGTTCGGTATCGAGTGCCAGCTAAGTCTCGCCGTCATCTGTTGCCCGACGTAATATTGGTAAAGCATATGGGTGCGGATAAGAAAAAGTGTAAAAGGGGTTTTTAAAGATGAATTTCCAATCTGTTACATACACATACACGAGGGTTTTAATCTTGCCAGGTCGGAAAGGGTGTGGAACGAGTTAACGATCCTGGCGGACCACAGGTACCTGTGCATGCGGCGACATATGGTTACCGAGAAACAATATTACAAAACTACATTATTATATTATATACCTAACATGTTATTTTAAAAAACTCTTTTTGTTTAGTTGTTTTCTCTCGCCTAGTGCACGTACGTATTTTATTATAATTTTTTTTTTTACCCACTGTTATAAACTAATGTGTTTTCATTTGTCAAGGAGCAGGTAAAAAAAAATACATTAGGGTAAGATATTGAACACGATGCAATTAACCGTTTACAGACTAAAAGAGTATATTATCAACAACTTTACAATACCAGAGTACGTCGTGTATTATTCGTGTCTATAGCCTGTACCTTATATATATTTTATATAATAATAATATACAATGTTATATACCGTATATTTTGTCGATCTCAGATACTTTTGGATAAAAACGCCGTGTTCTCTACCCTGTTTTTAAATTATTTTTGTGTTTTATATCAGGACATCTAATATATGTATTATTGTTAGTGAAAATAATAACCCATTTATTCCGCAAAAACATAATTTACCTCGGTGGTTTGCATATAAAACTTTTTTCGCTTATGTTAACGTCGAGTTAAAACTATTTAATCTAGATTGCGTATTATTATATTTTACATCACACAAGTACTTCAATGTGTTATACTCCGATGAGTATACTTTCATGTATGAAGGTAAAATAAATAAGTACAACGCGCACTATGTGTTTTTTATTGCAACACTGAGGACATAGTGATCATATTATTACGGACGATCTGAGTGGTTACGGGGTAGGCATTATTATTACTTCGACTGCGCCGAACCTTTGTAAGAGGAAATGAAAATAAGTTTTTGAAATAGAATATGACGGTTTTCCCTCGGTAGAGAAGTGTAAAGATACATCGCAGGATGTTGCGAAAGTCCACCGTCGCCCGCCGACCGGATAAACATCTGCTGTAAGCACTAAATGGGACAATTTATCGAAAACGTGCATCCATTAGTTTTGCTTAGGACATTTTTCACGCCGGCTCGGAAAGGGGAAAATAACAGAATAGGATCTTTCTCTGTATATTGTGTATTTTGTTACAAAAAGCGCTTTCCCGGGATAGCTTATATTATTTTTGCAGCGTGAGTTAGGTACACTAGAAACGCATTTTGAATACAGCCGCGTACTTCCGCGTCGATACGTCGCACGTTATATTATCTGGGACCGTTTTCGACTGCCAAGTTTTTATCTTCCATCGATAGTGTGGGGTATTAATATACTATACGGCGCGTGTGTATAATATATATTATATAACCCCGTTCATCCGTGGATATAACGCGAGATGTTCCTACCCAAATAGTATGCCAATCGTATACAATATATATTGCTATGGTCTTCTTAAAAAAATACGTCGCGTTCGTAACAATTTGTCTAAAAAGATTTTATTACACTGATAAACGTATACCTATACATATTTTTTACAATTACATTATTATATATAAGTACCTAAAAAACCTTAGACGTCGGCATCCCTCTGAAATCCGATACGTTCGTACGAGATGTATACATAACCGAGGCAGCTGATGTTATACTATACGGCGCGTACAACATATATTATTAGCGTATTACAAGACGCATATAATGCCTGCATCGCGTTTGATTTTACTTTAAACTGGGATTAAACGTGTAAAGAGAAATGGGGGACAATACGGCGGGCCAGGTGCCGTACCCTTAGTTTTGAAATGGATATTCCGTTTATAGAACAGCGCAGTACATAATAATAATAATATATCGTAATAACGCGTAGGCGTTTAAACTCCGGCACTGTTATCACGCGTCGACCGGATGCTGCCAGTATCCGTTGTCAGCTGTGGTCCGTCAAACCGGAACGGATATTAGGTGTATATATATATATATAAATATACTATATAACCGCCCCAGGATCGATAGCAATTCGCATCACACATAAATATATATAAATATGTATATCGTATTGGTCGTGTGAGCGGTACGACGCGACAGTGGTTGGAGGCGGAGGCGTTAAAATAACACACGGATAGAATCGAAAGGGACGGGAGGATATTATTATTATTATATTCCACACGAACGGATAAATATGTGTGCAGCTAAATCAACAAAAAAAAATAATAATAATAATACGAGACGAAACGACTATAAGAACCTCTAAAGAGGCGGCTTTTAATCGCATCGACAATCGCACATTGTCCGCGCAAGATCACTCGACATCTTGAACAGCTGTTGCCGTCACGTTATCCCCTATATATGTGCTATACGTACCAACGAGGGTTCTCAAAACTCGACCTGCGAGTCAAGTGCACACGAACAATGGCCGAGAGTTTAAAATAAAATTAATTACCCGGTCGGTATATACATACACGACACCTATTATGATAATAGGCAGTTATTATATTATATTATGTACCTGAACGGCCCATCTCCGCGAAAAATAACATAATATACGTTCGAAACTGACTCCGCACACGCTCGTCCCGCGACCACCGCGTCCAAGATAGCCTCCGCTCGAAGGTATTCTCATTCACGCACCCGCCGCCTCGGTCTTTATGGCTAATTTTCCAGGTGTCTCATTACGATTCGTCTCGCTGGTCGCGAATAATCGATAAATTCGCTGTTGTGTACGAACACGGTGCAAAGAAACTAACGTCTCGCATGTGTGCGTCGTACACTATAAAATAAACATGGTGAGGTCCTACAATGGGTCACGCCTCTCCGACGACCGGCCGAATCGCGTCTGAAGTGGCTGCTATTCCGTTTTTCACGGTTTAACAGTAAACCGAAAATATTATTATGAATCGCAATCACGCGCACGCCTTTTTAAAACCGCCACCGAGGAACCGTACATGTATAATACAAATCGAATTCCTCAAACGCTCGTGCATAATACACGGTCCCTTAATATTTCATGTTATTAGCCGGCGCAAAGGCTTACAGATGGAGCCGGTTATATTGTTTTGTTGATGTTGCTGAATGTGGAACAACAATGGACACAATGCAGATTCGAAAGGGGAATTGGCCCGGGCGTCCCGTTGAGATAATTCTCGAATTACAAAACTGGAATAACAATAACGTATACGCGAGTAGCAAAAAAAAAAAAAAACACGGTGAAAAATTAATAATACCTTAGGTAACAATATGAAACATTTTTTTTTTTTCAAATCTACATTGTTTGTTTAACCTTATAGAAGAAAAAAAGGGTGGTATGATAGATATATATATGTATACATATATTTATTTTCTATAACAAAAAAAAAATCATGTACCTATGCTATGCGAAACTAGCATGTATCGATGTCCGAGATACGACGATAAAGAATTTATTTAATAGACGGAAGAATCCGTACGAGCCAAGAGACCATATGGTCGTTTTGTATAAACCTGATTTATATAATATAATACACTTTTGAAAAATTCTATCGGTCTCTGTACTTTGATTGCAATACCGTTGAATGACAACAAATTAACACGAGAGCATTACGCACAACAATAGTTAAGTACCGGGTTACGGTCTAGGTTAGGTTTGAGATTGAAGTTTAATTCGCTACACTTATTTTAATTTATACATTCTTATAATATTGTGTGCGCGTTCTGTGACTGTAACACTATTCATTATGTTGTTAAAATAATATATACTGCGAACTTATCTGAAACGCGGAACATATTATTTTGTGGATGGTTTCGTGAACTCTTAAAGATCGTGAGGGATTGTTGGGGAGAGGGAGGGCTGACGTGAAATAAGTCATTTACAACCTCTGTCACTAATGAATACGTAGCAAAACGTTTTGGTACCGACTAACGAGTTTTTCAACCTCAGTAATGTTACTTCGCAGTGTAAAAAAATATTTACTCGAACACTATAATACGAATATAATCGTAGAGTATTATTATTAAATACGACGAAATAAACAATAAATTATCACGCGGATTAAATAAAACAAAAATCCAAAAAAGATTACTTTGCAGGTATTTATACAAAGATATATCTGACATGAGTTATTAATATTATTGTGTCATTTTACACGATTACGTAGTTATAGAACAAAATTAATTTTTAAAACTTGTACACATTAATATTAACCAAACGACCTAAGCATACAATAAGCCAACCGTGTTTGGGATAATATATTACACTGGCTGTCGACGAAAAGTTGCTGGAACCAAGTGTAGGTAATACTTTTGTAGCGTGTTAAAACAACTCGCGTAATATTTAAATGTTTACCGTCTAAGGTCTATTGTAAATAATACTTTCGTTGTTGATTATCAGTAAGCCGCGACCTTTCTACTATAATATTATTATGTTCTGTTCCTTACATTGTGTTTAATACAAATAAAACCATTTGTGTGAATAAAATAATTAAAATATCATGTTTTCGGCCGAAGAGAAATGTTATTCACTATATCGGACGACCTTGGATCACAATCGTCTCGATACAAATCGGTGGCTTTGATGGTTTAAAATATTATACAATAACGGCTTAGTACAACAGGCATTATTGTTTTTACCACCGGTAAGACGAAAAAAAAAACACACACACACACACAAACAGCCATGTGTTGGACACCGGTAGTCACCGATTCGAATATCAATCAATCAACTATAATACATAACAGTACGCGTTCACGTGCGTCGTGGTATAAGAATATAAGAATATATTTCTCTCGTTTAATCGGAACTACAGCTGCACGACATTAAGTGCCATTAAATACGAGTCGTTTTTTCTCTCTGTTTCTCCCGGAGTAGAGTGTAATAATATCCCCTCTCTTTCCACGCACGTACTCACTAATCCCGGTAATGTTTACCCCCGTACATTTAGTGCTATAAATAATAATAATAATAATTTTAATACACAACGCGCCGCTGAAGGGATTCCTAACGAATTAGCTTTGTTTCCGCGGCCAACCGTATCTAGATGTCTGGTTTCGAGCAGACAGCGTGTAATTACCGTGGATAGATAAAAATAAAAACACCATATACGCCATCGCACATATTATACGTACCTACCTCCCCGAAGGTATAATTTGCCAAAACAAAACGAAACGGAAAAAAATCCGTATGCAGATGTAAACCCTTTTTGAAGGGTGGACAACAAGGCGGCGGGGGTTGCGGAAAGGGAGCGATACGGAAAAAATCAACCTATACGATGCGCCGGTTTGCCCTCGAGCTGCATGTGCGGATGAGCAGCATTCCGAGGCAATTGAACTGAAACGATTGGCTGGCGACCGGGTGTTTAAAACGGAATACGACACTATAATATTATTATATAGTAAACGACCATAAATCGTGGTGGAACAGAACGGACACGTACGTAGGGAAAATATTATGTATTGTTTTTAATGTCGAGATCGTAAAAATATCTATGGTTTCGTATTGTAGTATTGCACGAACGAGAGAAATGAAAACGAAAAATATTATGCGCTAAGAAAAAGATACTTTAGCGTGTACTTCATGCTATATGTGGGTAGGTATCATAATATTATTATGATGCCACTGAACACCGGCGATAAAAATATAAAATCGAGAAATCTTAGTTGCAATGTTAGTGTTTTCGTTTATTGTACGAAACGTTATCGTTAATGTTGTCATAATATGAATAATGTTAATAAAAATCAACCGTTTTGTAGAAAATCTCGTGCATGAAGAGGTTATTAGGTTAACCTGAAGGTTTGCACAAATCGTACAATATTTTATATTTATATATATATTGAGTATTTACTATATTTCGAGAAAAATACTTGACGGCAATGTTTATTAGCTAAGTATTATATTTATAGAGTATACCGTATTTCGAATGAAGTATAATTGCGTTATAAATAATACGAACATTATTGATAAATTGATAAAGTACAAAATTTGACTAATTGAATTATACGCTTGGTTTTGATATTTAGTATATCCCACGAGACCGTGTTACCTCCATAATTAATTTTGCCCATATTTCAACCATAACACGCAAAATGATAAAAATGACACAAAATAATAATATGTTCGAATAGCAATATTACATACATAGATATACATTTATGATTCGTCGGATTTAACAGAGTATACTGTACACGATGTAGTAGGAACCACCGGGACGAGCAATTCTATGGACATTTACAATTCATTAAGGTTTTTGAAGAAAAGATCAAACACTCACTTACCTGCCCAGATTTTTTGAGAAATATTTTGGGTTTACGCTTACGTTCAGTCTTCGTCGTGTAAGAATAGTTTGAGTAGGATTACAACCCTCATTCAAAGCATATTGGCCATAGCCATTTCTAATCGGATTTAAAATCTAATGATATTCGATCAACCGTTATCACTTTTTAAACGATTGTCCTTTGACTATAGGTACCTATTACCATTCTCGGATGCACAAAATAATTGAAAATCATTGTAATTTTTTCGCTTGAATTACTACAAATGAAAATTTCAGTTTCTACAGTACAAAAAGAATAAAGCAATATTATGTTATTCGTTTGCAGCCGTACTAAAATAGGTACCGGTAAGTTTCAAACGAATCTTTAATTAATTTTATTATTATTTTTATTAGAATAACCCACGGCATCATGGCCATTGGGATTTCACGTTTGTTATAATAGTCGCACATTTATTAATTTGTTAATATTATTATAATGTTTATCATTTATTACATGTACAAATTAATATAATATATTTTATAAATGTATAATTTATTATTAAGTAATAGTAAGTTTAGCTGCTAATTGCAATAATTTTAAAAGAAATGTCGCAACTTCATTATTTATTTTCAACGAACTAGTTTGGAATGAAATAAAACTATTCAAAAATAAAACCGAATATTTTAGCAATAAAATTGTGTATATTTATATTTTAAATCTTACCTACGATAAACCGTACAATTTAGCGAGAAACGCACATTAAGCGAAATCTCACGATGTCTAAATATAAGCCATATGGTTGTATAGCACAAAGTTCAAAACCGGATTGGCCATCGGCGCTTTACAAATATCTCTGAATATAGAATTCGACCTTGCACAGAAATTTAAATCCAACTACTACTACTTCTATACTAATTCTACACCACTATTCCTGCGACTACCTACTAACACTACTACTGTACTGTGCTTTGCTAGAAATTTCGTTGTTTTTTTTTTAATTGACAGCCGGTCATTGTCCGCTCACAAATTTCCCACGGTACCCTCATGTCCCTGTTAGCAATGATACTGACAATAATAATAATAATTATTATTACTATTACTATTATCATCATTATTATTATGCACACGGTCCATTGTCTTCTATTAGTTTTCGCCCGGGATTCGTCCGATGAGCTGTGACCATCGTTGTCGTCCTTTACCGCGGTGACGGACGTAACAATGTTTGACGGCCTGACACTCGGTCGTCGACCAGTGTCGCCGGCCGTCTCATCTTATCGGTCGCCATTGTATTACGACGTGTTTGTATATTACATTATAGCACACAGACAATGCGCTTGTTAATCTGAACACTTACCTGTAAAACAAAAGAATACAAAAATATCAGTATCATCCGAAGCTCCGGGGCACCCATTGTCAGGTCGAAATTATTATTAAATACTCCCCCGCCTGCACCCTGCCGAAAACCACATTCTTCTTATTGTACACATATCTTTTTTATTTTTTACATACAGGGTGTTTCGATCATAAAAAAATAAACCAAAATAAATAACAAATCCTTTGATCGGAGCCGTCAATCTCCGGTAAAATCCTACTCTAGCACTGAGACGTGTGGCGATCGTAATCGTCGGCGATGGCTTTAGTTTGTATAAGTATTATCGTACCTATATACCCTAACTTCTGATTTAGAAAATAATAATAATAATAATAATACGATGTGTTGTTTTTTTCATTCTTCTAAACGTAATGGTTATTATTTTGTTATTTATTGTTAGATGATTTACAGTCAACCATACAATGCGGTCAATTAATGGCTCTTCCCGTTTAGGTCTATATACCTCGAAACGCACGACTCCACATACACAGTACACACACATTCATTCAGTATTTATTCTTTGATTTCATTTTTTTTTACACTACCTATGCTTATGTCAATATACCAGAATATTTCTCCCGTCAAATAACGGAACTTGAACTAAAAACTTGATGATTATTAAGTTATTATATATTATTGTTATTATTTATTGTTTTAGATATGTGTGCACAGCACACGACGTATTGTTTCTAACTAATCAATAATGACTAAAATAATGTGACAAAGTCTAAACAAACAAAATAAATTCCTATTTAAAAAATATTATTTTATCTTAAGTATTATAAATGAAAATAAGTCTGAAATAGCTATTTTTTAATATTTTACTAAACTTACGATATTATGGTATATATCTTCAAATTGAGATTAGGAATATGACATAAAATATTTCAATTGAAATATTATATTACTTAGATTTTCCAACTTACGACTTTTTCTCCCCTTACTGATTTAATGAAGCTAGGGATTTAAATCCCTAGAGATCGATTTTGTCTATAACTCGATTTTACATCCCGTTGGGCAATCGTTGATAGAAATGCATGTATGCATGTATATATAATATTGTACATACAAAATTGATTTAAATCTCGCACATCTATAAAACATGACATTTTATTCCTCCGAGTTTCTTTCTTATTGATGTCATGTACCAAAAAAAAGGTAACATATAAATATTGACCCTAGTTCTCAACTTGCAAAGCTCAATCCTATCGCTCATACGAAGCATAGGTATACATCAGGCATTTTGATGTGACGAAAATACAATATTCACACGCCGTTCGATAAAAATAAAACGGATTTATAACAAACATCGTTAAAAATCAATAAAAAGAGAGACGAAAATGATTTTTTTTTTTTAAACAAAAATAACAACCAAAAGCCTCGGATTGCTTACCATACGGTGGATATCCAAGTATCATGCTTTTCATAAATCACGGTGGTTTAGATCAATAATAATAGTGAACATAGCACGATTGGCACGGTACGATATTTTAACAAGAATGAAACATAAAAGACGATTGTCCGGAAATATTACAATAAATTATTTAGGAAAAACAAATGAAAAAAAAAAATAACACGTAACCCGAAACGAAACGTAAACGATTTCGAACGCAAACCTTACCGCGACGACGAGTAGGCAATACGAAACGGTCTGAAGATGCGCACGGCAGGGCGACGTCAAACTAACTGACTGGATACGCGCCGGGACGACGAACGGCGGTGGTGGCGGCGGCGGCGGCGGCGGCACTGGTTTCGGCGGTGAGAACGTTAGTAATAATAATAATAATAATAATACGATGACGGTACGGTGCGGCGAGAGTGCGCGCGGGTCCCTCTCTTGTCGCCACTCGTAAAAACCGTCTCCCCCCCCGTTTTGTAGCAGAACAGCAGAAGGGTGAAGACAAGTGAAACGGTCAGGCAGGGCGGCCTGTTTCGGCGT
The DNA here is from genome assembly GCF_003676215.2 of Rhopalosiphum maidis. Lineage (NCBI taxonomy): Eukaryota > Metazoa > Arthropoda > Insecta > Hemiptera > Aphididae > Rhopalosiphum > Rhopalosiphum maidis. The sequence continues at coordinate 25,829,631 of NC_040877.1, read as the reverse complement.
AGTTCGGTACGGTGTGGGTGGTGGTGAGAGGGGAGGGGGCAGTGGCGACAATGGCCAATGCTGACAATGTTCAACCGCGGTAAGATGGAAAAATCAAAAATCAAATCCTAAGTGCGTGTCTGGGAAATGTACTTTGGTCCGGTGGAAGAGGGAGGGGGAAGTATACGGAAAACATTTGACCTCCGGCCATTAGAAGTATTCAAAAAAAAGTAAAAAACATCGACGAACATTATTTGGAAAACCTTTGGAAGTACCTATACCCGGAAAAAAATATAAAATAACTACATACTCGTAATAAATATAAAAACGAAAAAAAAAATAAAATAAAAACCAAAACGTACATTTATTACGTTAATTTACTATTATATTATTCGTTTTGCGCATTTCGAGCAGATCTTATTGTAATATTGTTCCACTATATATTATTATAACATTTGTATCCGATGAACAATACGAAAATAGACATTCCTCATAATTGTTAATATTGACTAATAATAATTGTTTGCTATACGATAAGATGATATTAATATATAAGCTATTATTCAGTATATTCATTTAGTGTTTCGATTCGTATAATTTGTTATATATTAGTATGTGTTATTATTGCTCTATTGTTCGACGATATATTATTATATATAATAATATACTATAATTAATATATTATTAATGTTGGACACTTACAAACCCATATAAAACCGATTCAGATATTTTTTAATCCAATTGTCATTTAACGATATCCATATAATGTTAACAATAATTTAAATGTGTATAATGTATTTATGTTAAATCGGAAAAAAGCCACGAGACTAAGAAAACATTAATAGTAGTAATTTAATTACAATAAAAATATATACACGAACGACGGCATTAAATCATAATAAATAAAATACAATTTAATGGCTAAACATCCATTACCATAGTCCACAAAGAATGCAAAATAAACAGATGAACAAACAAATGTATATTAAAACACAATATCGGTAATTGATTATTTTAAAATAATATTTCACAAACGAGCTTTTAACTATTCATTTTTAATCCATTAAAGTGCATATTTTTGTTATTGGTAAAATAAATAGTCTGCGTTCAATTCCCTCTGAAATCTATGAAATTGTAATGCTACACGGAAAAATCTATAAATTATAGGCGCCTACAATGTGTATTTTATGAATAGATTAAGTGTATTGTACCTATACGCTAATAATAGTATACTGACAAAATTCCAACATTACTCATGTCACATTTCAGCGATAAACATTCATAAACAATACCGATTTTTCAATTTCGTACTTAAATTCAATAAAATGTTTTTAGAAAAAACTGAGGAGTTTTACGGTCGCTCGAGGAGTGTGGAAAATGTTGCTGACGTGCATTATTGTGTGTTTCGAGTACATTTTCTGGCGACTAAAAACACCCTTAGGATCAGATTAGTCTTCGATAGCGATCCACGAGCGTTTATTATTACCTGAACTGTCAAGGGGAGGAGGACACGAGGATATCTTTGGCCGATCTAGAAAGGACACAGTCATGCGCCTCCTGTTGTAACGTAGAAACACGTATACTGTGAAAAAAAGGAAGACCGTATCTGTGTAAAAAAAAAAGCAATATATATATATATTATATTTTATACGTTTTCTTTATTATACACACACACACACACACATATATATATATAAATAAAGAGAAAAGTATAAGGCCTTTAATCCATGACGCCGGACAATGGGTCCGACACACGACCGATAATATAATGGAGACATCAATATTTTATCCTATATAACGGTCTGCAGTGTGCGTTGTATAAAATGCGATGCCACGCGATGATATCATCTGCAGTGCGCGAGCAATCGCGCTATACGTCTGAGCGTTTGCGAATCCGATATTTTCTGCACTTCGACATATGGACCGCTATCGTCTTTACATTTTTTATTTTATTTTTATCCGACATCGTTACCATAATAATAGGTCGTATGTCACAAAGATTGTGTGGCAGACGCATATACGCTTTTTATATTATTATTATTATTACGCGTTCACGGTAGAATTGAATAAAAAAAAAAAGTTTCTGCATGTGTGGGATTCACAATACTCCAGACCATTATCGTTAAGAGAGTTGTGTACACCGACGTGTTTGTGTCGTACATTAGGATTCGTCACCACTGCGTTATTTTGTATGTACGAATCTAATACCTTCCGCCTTATTACTAATGCTCATTACTATTTTACAAACTAAGTTCATATCAGTCTCATTTGCACATATACTTACTGTGGATAAAGAAGAAACAGTTAGCCAGTTGCTTATAGCGCCACTACCACTATCTTTACCACTTTTCACTCTAATACCATACTAATACGTATACGCATATAGAATGTTTTATATTGTATAAATAAGTAAACAGTAATATTATTAATATTACTAATATATATATATTATATGCAAGTCAGCAGGTTATAAGGTTTGTCTGAATTCCGCTTTGAAATCTCTCTGGCAAAAGACCACTTTAATATTTAGACGGTCCGTCGGAAAGAAACAAAACCCGGCGGATACCTGGAGACCACTTAAAGGGTAAAACTGCAGGATGACAATAAAACGGATACTTGAGCAATTTCGCTGACTACTGAAAAAATAAAAGAAATACGAAACAAAAAGAAACAAAATGAAACTGTTTGACTACAGACAAACATCGAGGCTCAAAGGATATCTAACTAAATGAAATACCACGGCGTAGGTATACTATTTAAATTGTTTATATTAGTTTTTCTCTGTGCTCTGTCGTTTACTTTTATTAATTATTAAAGCTAAGCGAGGTGAGAACCCAGTGAAAAATTTAAACGTCAATAATTTTAATATATATTATAATTATTTCACTGGAACCACATAATAAAACTATAGAGAACAAAGAAATATTTTTGCTGTAAAACGCATTATTATTTATACTTATGTTGTAACACGAGGGTTTTTACTTAAACCGACAATATAAAATGTATTCGATTAACAATTAAAGTTTAAATATAGCTTATTATAAATAAAATAAAATGCAACTCAAACTCTATGTATGGGAATTAAAAATATTTATATTAACGTTTAAATTAAAGAAATAACAATTAACAAACAAGGTGATTAAGATTGACCATTAAGACAAAATAAATAGGTAAAATAATTATTACTAATTATAATGATATATTTTTATTTGTAATGATAAATGTATAATAATATTTCTAATTATACTCGTATTTTTATTATGTTACCGGTTACGAATTAATATATAATTTTACTTAAAGACATAATATGTAGTGCAGAAATAAAAGTTCAACTTCATGCAATGCTTTTTTTTATGTTCAACCTATGCATATATATATAATATATATATATAGTAAATAATATAGCCATGGCAATGGCGTGCTGCAGGACAGGTCCATCGATAAATTAGATTTCTAATCTCTATACGTAGATCCTGTGCGTATTATTTACGGATGTGACGGAATTCCTCGAAGCATCCCCCCTGAAGTCCCACCACTGTCACCACGACCGCGAAAAACGGTATGGTCGAACGGCAGGAATAAAATCGGGCTCACGTCATGGTCGGTAAGAATGAATGCGGGTAGGAGAGGTCGAATATTGTTGGACGGGTCATGAAATAAATGACCCGTAGAAAAGACCACCCCACCACCGCCAACATCACTGAATTCAATCGGACAGGGCCACGAGAAAAATACCCTCTCCGCCGCTGGTCCGAATAATATCATCCCTCGACCTGTGTGTATCCCATCGTGAAGGCAATATCTCGAAGAAAAGAAAAAACCCCGCGGGAAAGGAGATGAGGAGGAAAAAAATAAAAACGGTATATAATCTTAAATGGAAAACCGATGATGGATGTTTGTCGGGATATTAGCATCGGATGGCCGACGAAGTGCAACCGGGAAAGAGCCTCTGTGCAGGTCGGAACGCGCGTGTGTGTGAGCTCACTCATCATCCGCATGTCATCGATCCATCATGTACCCCGGGGGTGACGACAAATCCGTAATCGCTGCGATATATACCCCTATCCGGGCAACCTTCCCACCACCCGCCAACCGATCACTTGTACACCAGGACGATACCGTTTTCATACATTATATATATATATATGTGTGTGTGTGTGTGTGTGTGTGTGTGTGTACAAAATGTATGTGCCGTATGGGAGAACGACGCACCCTCATCGAGGATCGAAAAAAAAAACATTTTTTCTCCCTTTTTTGAATATTATGCACATTGTACACGCGTATGTATGGCTGTGCCAACTCAGATGAAAACATATCGTTTGTAACCGATATTATTAGGGAGCCGCCGAAACCTGTATGGATATTATTATTATTATTATTATTATTATTATTGTATTATAGATCCGCAATTGTGTTTGAGTGTAATATATGCCTGCAGCAGCGACTACGAAATAAAAACGAGTATGAATGCGAGTGTGTTGGAAACTGTGCGAGACTAAGTGTGTGTGTGTGTGAGAGAGAGAGAGAGAGTGAGCCACAGAGAGGAAGAAAGAGAATGGATAATAATACAGTCGACCGGCTGCCGGAGAGTTTGGTATAATACTATTATGTACATTTGACCACAAAAATGCAAAATGAGACAATACGCAATGTTTATTCAATAGTATCCTCGCGGATTCGGCTTTAAACGCAAACATTTGAAAACATTTTAACCAGCGTGACAATATTATGTACACTGCTGTTGTCGGAAAAATGCATGACCGAGTGCAAAATATGCAACGTCATTATTACTGTATTTGTCCTGAAATGTTCGCGAGAAAATCGTTTTTACTTAAACAGAAAACGCTATTTTTACGAGACATAACAAAATTCGATAAAAATACTCGGTTCGTACAATGTTTAATGGTATAATTGTGTGTGTAATCGTAGTTGTTTTAATCACTGTGAACACGTACTACACGTATAATAATTACATAGTGTCCCTACGTTATTATCCGTCTTCACAGCACGCCGAACGTATAATATTATAATAACATATCGAGAAAATAATACAAACGCCAACAATAGCATAGACGGACAAAACAGTTTATAAACATCTTTTTATCGTTATTCTTCTTTTCTTTTTTTTTTTTTATCTAATTTGTAACCACGTGCGGCCGTGTTATACTCGTCTTTACGGTTTAATGCATTTACAAAGAATCTGTTTATCTGTCATCTGTGGATATAAGATATAGAGGTATACGTCTTCCGATAAAAACTTACAAAATATATTTGAAGAAAAAACGAGTTGCTACAGTCGAGTATTGTTTTTTTGTCTGATTACGTGAAATACATATAAAACTTGAATTTTACATGCCCTTGTAATACATGCGTTGGTGTAAAAAATAGTGTATTGCATAGTACCTATAACGCCACATCGCTTATTATACGTATGCCATAATGGTTTGTGAAAAAATATTAATTTAAAATAAAAATATCTAATTATCATTTTCGTAACTTCATTAAAAAAAATAAATACTAGTCTTTGAAATAGTGAATGAGAAATATATTGTTTAAAAGACGTAAGTGTATATAATATAAATACATATATACATTTATTACAGTTATTTTTTAATTATCTCAGTAAATATTTTGAATATATCATTAAAAATGTTTTTATTTTTATTATTATAGATGATTATATTTTAACTATGCAATCTTGACGTTTTTTATTAATTTATTTTAATTTATGATTTTAAAGTTAAAACAACACATTACTCGGAAAACAAGAGTATTATAAAATTGAGATCTAGCAAAGTTTAAAGTTTAATGATGTGCCATTCTACGTAAAGCCGTTGATTTTCGTTTGGAAAATATTATATCAAAGATAAATATATGTATGTGTGTGCTGCACAGGGATATCGGAATTTGCAAGTAGGTAGCATATGGAAATTGCTAACACGTGTACGTATATTATGTGTTATGCTTTTATAAAAATTAATACAAGCGTGTTGTTAAGCCTTTAGAACGTTGTACGCTTAATTTTCGAATTTTTATTACGGCTGACGTAAATTTGTAATAATATTATTATGTAAATGTTATATTTGTTTTAACAGCATACAGAAATAAACGTATATGCGAGTATGTATATGTGTATGCCATTTGTTGTGTGTAGACGCTTTTTGCCAAGTGCGATTGTTTAACTAGAAATTTGCATACATTAGGGGGCAGTTTGGAGAATCGTCAGAATGAAAATTAATTTAATTAAAAAGGTAGGCGCTGGTGGTGATAAAATATGAACACTTGCTATTTGATTTTCTACCTCCTAACCCGACAGTGATGAGTAATATGCACAGGGCACCGACCGGTGGCGTGATATTTTATCTGCAAGGTAAATAAATAATAATAATAATAATAATAACAATGAAGAAAATCAAACAAATGACGGTTACCTATGTATGTTTTAATAATATTGTACGACGACATTGTTGCGTGCTTGTTCGTCGTTGCTAACCGAACGCACGTTTTTATTTTCTTATTTTACTTTTTTGTACTCGGATCGCAATAATTGGCAAGTATTTCTACAACCTCTCTCTCTCTCACTCTCTCTGTGTTTCTGTCCATTGGCGTGTTTATTTATTTTTCTCATTTGGTCCGCAAAACGACGCATTACTCCTGGTCAAAACTCGCACACGCCCGTGTCCCACCGAGTTTTGTGTACAACCATTCGCGATTACCATCATTACCTCTCGACATCTAGAGCCGATGAGCCTGTGATATAGAGACGATGTCAGCGAAAGCGCCAGCATAATGCAAATCTCCTAGCACTGCAGTAGTCGTGGGTCACCATCGTCCGTTTATTATTATGTAGCGTTTACGAGGCCCCGGACGTCGGGTTGGCGCTGCTAAAGCGTTGACGTAACAATAATATTTTACATCCGGCCGGTTCCGAATCGGTTCTCCTGCCGGCAGAGCCAGGTCCACGCGCGGTACTCATTAGTCCGTCGCCCGCCACATGATGGCCGACCGCGTTGAAGACGGCGCAATGTGCATGGCATGCATATTATTGTTATTATAAATATATACTTTAGGCGATTACGATATTATTCACTTGTATAATGTATATAATACATATACACAATGGACGACCATGAATCGACGATATTTTTAATGGTGGCATCACAAAGTCTCCATTCTTATATACAAAATGCGTTGACGTCGCTGCATATTGTAATTTGTCCCAACAGACGACCGCCAGGACATAGGATAAAAAAAAATAATATCATTTGCATAGACAAGTACCTACGTATCGAATGATTGTCGTTACAAATGACACGCGAATAATGAAATAAGCACTTGACAGTTGACAATTCGGTAGATACTTATATATATCATACATATATACATACATTCATACATACAAATACTAGCAAAGCAATAATAGTCATTACTGCAGCGTATAGGTAGTACCAAAGATTATTGTACCCAATATATTTGATCATAACAATATTGTAATTCGTTAACAAATCGTAAGTTGTAACCGATAAAAATAAATTATTGATTTAAATAATAATAAAAAAAAAAGTACGTTTCTTAATAAAATATTTATGTATATTCCTATTGGTATACATCAGGAGTGGCCAAATTAATTACAAAAACCAAAATTTTAATTTTTCTGTATACATTTATAAAAAAAAAAAAAATGCTTTTATTATTATTATTATCTTATAATTTCATATGATCATCGGATGTTAGTTGTTTTTGTGGTGTAAAAGTACAGATTAGATAATTTGGCTCTTGATATGATAGAATCGCATTAATATATGTGGCTCGTGGCTCGCGTACATAGTCATGTTGGCCACCCCTGGTATATATTATGATTATTGTCTTTATCAAAACGTCTATCTGCATCACGGATATTCTTAACGGTAATAATATATCGCATATTGTTTGCGACTTGCGCTTTGACTGTTGCGTTAAGCCACGAACGTGGAATGTTCACTTGTATCATTCGTTTTGCAGATGTATCTATATGATTTTAAACAATATGTTATAGCCTGCGGCCGGTGTACACTCGAGTGTTAGTACACTATGGTACGTAACGGCCTACACACGCAACTAATTGCAGTCGTTTCAATCCGGACACGAATATTAGATTGTCGTAAGATATTCGTCAGGTTTTATGGACAACTATACATTCTGTCCTGCTGTACGTATCATAAAATGATATCGTATATGCATTGGGTGTATACCGATTTTCAATCGATAAACATTGAATACTATTATCGGCCTCGAATGATTGTTGAAACAATATGAGCATATTTTATGCAGCCACAAAACTACAAACACGTGAAGACTGCAGTAAACATATTATACATTATAAATTATAATCTTCTCTTATTCCCTATACGTTTTGATAAAATAAATCGTGTGAAATACGACCGCTCGGCCTGAAGGTTCGAAACGTTTTATTTTAGAACTCGAATAACAGTCGTATCTAAGCTTCCGTGTACATATTCAAATAATTACGTTTATAATAAAGTGGCCGTCGTCATATCGCCTGCGAGGACTATCGGCACTGCGGGGAACGCTCACAGAACGACCGAAATGATTATGGAATGAAAACGACACGTTTTTAAAGGCCCCGCGGGACCGTAGAAAAAATATAATATACATACCACACGTTTATACATATATATGTATTATATAACATAATAAAATATGAAAGGACGAAAAAAAGATGATAATAATAACGACTTAAAGGCGGTTCTGGCAGACGGCACTCTAAACACTGTGCACATATTATATACATAACGTATTATAATATATACATACACATTTTATGTGTATAGGTACACATACGCGTGTATATAATAACGCCAGGATTCGGGTTAAATCCACTTAAGTATTCAATAAACCGTCGTTGGCCGCCGAGATAATGACAACATGCGCGTACACAATATACGTATAAAAAATCATATACATATATATATATATATATATAATATGTAGTAGTATATATGAGTAGTGAGTGTGTGTGAGTGTGTGTGTGTGTGGGCGTACGGATTCGGTTCTGGAATGACCCACGGCTAACACCCATTATACGCTGTAGGAATATTATACTTATATACGCTTGTACCGTGCGTTTGTTTCGTTTTTCTTCTGGATTGTTAGTATATAGTAGCTAGCCGGGTCTCTTTAAAATTACCAGGTAATCGATACCGGTGCTCCAAAACGATAGGCGGGCACGAATGATAGTCTGAGGGCCACATCTGCAACAGCTATTTCGTCCGTTTTTATTTTTTTCTTCTTCTTTCTGTTGTACACCCCTTTCTACCTGTATATTAGGTCTAAAGACAGGATAAACTCCTCCGCGGACCTACTACTACGGTTTTCGTATTAGTTACGTGGTACGTGTTTATAGTAATGATTGGCCATAACGCGTAGGTATATATTTAATAACGGCAGCAGTAAATATTTTTCGGAGCCCGGTGCGGTGAAATTAGTGTTATTTGTTCTGAAAACGAAATTTTGGAGGAGGCAAATAAAACGTGAAATTAGATTATAATATTGTATTGAATACGCCGGCTGGCTCGGTGCGCGTGTGTATATATTTAATGTGGTAATCGTTATTCGCTATCCACGCGCACTCGAAAAATATTATATGCGACTGGTCTTTATGATTTAAAAAAAATATATATACATTTTTTAACCACTACACTCTTGAGGTTATAATATAATATTATTGTTTATAGATATAAAAATAACTCGATATTTATGTAATGTATTGGTGTCTTTATATAATACTTGCACCCGGTACCGCGACGTGTATCATGTTCTTCATAAACACTATCCTCGACACGACTATTATGAAATACTGTATCACTATATTGTAATTAAACGATTCTAGTCAAAAGTTCCATCATAATAATTTTCAATAACAGCTATTAATAGGATGCGCAGACATAAACTACACATGTTAAAAAGTTTCCACTCGACCGCGTATTATGTATGTATTATTATTATGACGTACGCGGCCCGCGGCTCTTGTATACCTGCCTATATTAATATACGTATATACGCACGACAGCAGCAATCAAAACTATTAAACGGATATCATGTATAATATATTATAATGTATACGCACAACACACACGATATAAAACTTTAAAATACCCATATTGCGCGCGCACAAACCAATATCAAAACTTTTGTCATAAGATATAAAATATACAATAATATATATAGTAATGTGACGTACTCAAACGTGATGGCGAAATAACGTATGGTGCGGAATCTGTTTACTACGCGTAGTCTCGTCGATGAAATAGTACGTTGTATAAGTATTTTATTGGTATACATAAACGCGAAACCAAAGCATAATAATAATAATAATATAATTATAAAACAATTTATTCTTCCGTCGTTTTAACGGGTAGGTTTTACGATAATATAATGATTAAAAAGAAAAAACAATAACAATTATATTATTATGCTTGTACGTCCGATCGCTTTATAGTGTCACAGGTGTCTTACGGCTTATTCGTCGCTTTGATTAATCGCTTTTAATTAGCCATCGCAGACGCTACTGCTATCCTTCCCCCTCCACCTCGCCCACCCCCAAAAAAACGTCTTTCACTTCTCTTCCACGCGGTGGCGGTCGCCATATACGCGGGGTGTATGATGTAGTTGGCTGTTTTAAACCCTCCTCCCTCCCCCCACGGTTCTGGCGATTTGTTTACGACCGAAGACTAATGTCATCGCGCGCTGCAATAGTTGCGTGTAGTGCGAGTCGAGCGAGACTGTGTACGGTCCACGGGTCGGACGAGGGCGAGGGTTATACGAGTTTTATTAGTTTTCGCATTTGCACATTTCGTTATAATACGACTATATAAAAATAATAATAATACACAACACAGTGCCGTTGCAAAAAGGCGTCGACTGCGGCTCCGGAACATTTGGCGACATTGGAAACGCGTTTCACCAAGTCCGCATTATTAGGCATAAATCAGACGGCGGCGGCACGCAGTTACAGCGCGGTCCAAATAATAATATAATTCGAGCGCAAACGCAACGAGAATAACGGGGGGAACTGCCGCGGCGGCGGCGCGTAGGTGCTTCACAGAAGTAATCCGGACCCTCTGTCGCGCGTTTCCGGCGCGGTGAATCAGCCCGCGATATATTATATTAGATATAATATGTATATATGCGCGAGGACGACTGTAGGAAATTCATCTGTGACAATCAAATCTCCCCCACATGTGCTTATAGTAATATCGCGCGAATTACTCAAGTCCGCATTATATCGACTGCTGTCATTGCTTTGAGAACGGTTTTTATTCGACCTTTTTAAGACATCGTAATTTATATTATATTTTTACGACTACCGCGTATACGAGTATCAATAACGATGTAACGACTATACGAGCGGATAAAGAGAGAGGGAGATTTAGGACTCACGATTTATCATGATGACGATGATGTGGTTTCTTCTTTTTACTCTTCATTTTTTGGCATGATGAAATGTTCGTGAAATCATACCGTTTACCATTATAGGATTGCTCTATATATTTTAGTGTATTCTATGGCTAAAGGTACTGATATTATATTATGTTACTGCAGCGCAGGTTAAATCGTTTTACGAAGCCCTAAAAAGTTATGACAAATATCATAGTCTAAAGATACTGCTTAATTTATATGCATTCGTTTTATTGCTTGTTCACAAAAAATATAATATATACTGTGCTCATAAGGAGTGTATAGATAGGAACTTGTAGTGGTAAATGAAATATTTAATATTATAAAGTTGAGTTATCAATAAATAAATAATAGTAATATGGTAGATTTAACAATTTATCATTTAAATTCTTCGGTAAAATTATCCGGGGTACACTCTATATATTACAGGATTCGCCAACTACATTATTTATTTATATTATTCAAAACTTTGCCGAATACTTTCAACTGTTCGGTTGGAATTCTCCCGGAGAAAATCAAAAACAAAAACTTGATAGTCGCGGTACCCGCGATGGCTGGTTATGTGTACGTACGCTGCGTTATAATTATACGCGTGTTCCGATGACCGATGTATGTAAGTATTACCGCGGTCGGGGAGGTTGTAACGCAAGAATTTCCGAATACAAGGAACGATCCACGTTAGTATCCTTGAATTACCGAGTATTTGAGCTCCGTCAGGCCGAACTACAGAGATATAACATTATTTAATCTGAATATATGATGTTGCATATCCGATTCAAATACATTAGGTGTTGGTTATTTTTAATATTCATGTCGCGTAATTGTTGGACTTAGAGTTGTCAGGCCTTACCCTGCGTACCCACGTACCTGCGCTCGCACCTAACCCATCCAGTACCCACGCTTTTAGAATGATAATAATTTTGGGGCGTATAGAAACTGACGGGCCTGGTACTCTGGTAACGTTGTTATCATATTATTAGAACTTAATTCATACTTATAAGTTATAACATATACCTACACAAAATGGATTTCTATACAGCGCGTGTGGCGTGTATTTTCAATAACGCATTATCTTACGCTGTTAAATACTATATATATATATCATTATGTCATAAAACGCACATACAAAATAATATGATATCTTCAACAACGATGATAGCTCTTCGGCCTCTTCGTAGATGTTTTAGAAAATAATTTTCTCAGATCCTTGAATGAAAACTCGATTTGAAAGTTATAATATAACTTATACAAAACATTGTACTCGTCTGTACTTATACTAAGAACTTTATATTTAGTGCTGAATACTTTTCATTTTATTTTATACATTCTAGTTTATATATTATTTATATTTATTATTTATAATGTTTACAATAAACTCAGGTCATTTCTAAGGTTTACATGTTATAAGTACGTATATATTATTCTTTATTCCTTTTCATTCCATAAAAACTTGTTGTCGTTCCTGCAAAAGTTCATGTGCAGAATTTTGAATAATTCAGTCAGATTTGTTTCTCTGTGCCCTATTTATTTTCGCCAACAACAAATGCACTATTAGCCATTAGGAGATTAAACGACACGGAACCAAAGGTTATTTTGAAAATGACGGTATGCGACTTTATAGCGATATATATATATATACACTATTACACTGTATAGTACATAGGTCGCGGTGGATTTTCATTTTTCCTCGATGACGTTTTATATTATACATATAGGTAGGCTGTAGTGGTAAAATATTCCACGGGCTCGTGAGCACACCCAGACGGCCAGACGCCCTAATAACTGACTCGTGCGACATTCACTATTATTCGCTATTGTTCGTTGATTAGTGACGCTCAGAACGTTTCCGATTGTGTATATTTTAATATTATACAACGGCGTATTTATACGTACCTATAATAATATTATAATAATCGTTTCGAAGGAGTGTTTATTTCTTCTTCTTATTCTTTTTTTTTAATAATACTAAAATAACAGTAAGAAAAATAAGATAAAAGGCTTGGGGAGGGGTGGGCTGGTACTATGCGTTGTCGTGAAATGGAACTACGCCCATAACCACTAAATCAATTCGGTCGGGAGAAGGTCCACCTCGACTAATAATAATTATTGTCGAGCCATGTGCACCGCAGCTATATACCCATAGCACATAGGTATACTCGGAATGCATTATTTATCACGAGGACGTGCGCGCACACGCTTGTGTATGGTTGTAATTAATATCGGACAATTAACAATATCTGCCCATCTCCACACACACACTCGCACACACGGCCGACCCGGTGACCCGGCGCTGTCGCGGTTCACGACGGGCCACGGACGGACTCGGGAGACGGTGCGTGGCGGAGGCACCGTGTTGTTTGGCATTCCCGGGGAACGCGGATGATGGTACCTACCTACCTACCTACCTACCTACCACGGTCGTGTCGTCGAGAGGAAAGGGAAGGAACAGAATTCCATTACCCATCGCGATGAATACCACCGCACTGCGAATAGGTCGGCGGGGCTGATTACACATGGGCGTGCCGATTGTAGTCGGATGCGTCTTGAACAAATATCACGTGGATAGGTATAATAATATAATAATATAACACAATATATATATTATAATAGCATTGTTGTTGCGTCGGTGGCGTAGCGTGGTAAATTAATTGTATTTATCGCCCAGGATGTCGGAACATAATATTTTTTTTCAGACAATAACCAATCGGGTAGTTCCGAGTACACGAACTTCGTCTTTAATCGAATTTATATATAGCGATCGCCTGTCTATGCTATACCTATACAATACTATATGTATACCTTTTATAACCTTATATATATCATATAGCGTCTGCTCTGTCTTCCGATAAGTTTGACTATGCGCGTATATAGTCGACATAATAATATATTATTATTATTATTATTATTATATATTAAAACTACAAACATTCTTAATTCGATTTTTATCTATAATTAGATTTAATGACTTTATTACACACGCATATATATGTATATTCCTCGGGGTATTATAATAGTAAATTGTTTTAAAACTTTGGTCATTTTTTTTGAAAATTTTCATTTTTTATTACACCTGTACATACACTTCAGTTCGGGTCACGGTTAGTAGAGTGTACGGTAAATACCTTAAATGGCATATCCAAATGCATATAATGTGCACATCTTCAAAGTTTATTTGGGCAATATATTACAGATATTCCTGCACGCAAAGCTTGTATAATAATAATATGTGTACGAGCAGCTGCAAGGAACCGAGAACGAAAATTAATACTAATACTAACAGCTAATGTACGTTTGGTAATTTAAACATAAATAGATGGTATAATAAAACTATAAACTTTAAATTAGTTGGTTAACGAGTAAATGCGTCGTGTATACGCGATGTATACGTTGAAACGATTCGGCATAAATGAAATGTGTAACTATATTCCCTTGCTTATTCTCTTTTTTTTTATTATTATTATTATTATTATTATTAAAACGAGTTAATAAAACGTGATAATAGTTATGAGATTCATTGCGTGGGGTTAAAGACCTCTATTAAAATTTAATTTGTACAATTTAATAAAAACATTATGTGCTTACGATTGAAATAATAAAATCTTTTTTAACGTCATTTATCATAATATATGTATAGGTACTCATTGAATCGGATACAAATATGTTTCGATAGTGTTCACGTCATAACTCATTATAGATGAAAATGTACAGTATGATTATTATTTCAAACGGTATGACGTACAAATTTTAGTCGAAAAAAAGGCCTAGGTACAGAATTATTTTTGTACGACATATTTTTAGAATTGCACGTTGCACGCATATACCTATAATATACACAATATCGGTGCATTTCGTTTAAGAAATCTATTTTCAGGAGCAACCAGCGATACGACGGTGTTTTGCAGGTGGCAGCAGAGGTATCTACGATATATTATATACCTATACAATATAATAGTCTCCCTAAACTCGATAATAATAATTATTACGGTAGGAAGTATCCCGGGCCGAAGGCGGTGGACGGGGTAGCACGTGAACTTTGTCTGCCGGCTTTTGTTCGGGACGATTCGCCCGGTGTTAACGCCCGTCCCTTCTTATTTATTATATATAGGTGTATATATAATAGATATACAGTATATACACGGTCGGACCCGGTGGGGCCAGGAAATGTGCTTTGAACCTCACCTCATCCGCGCCGCCACTATCGCCGCCCAAAAACCTCGTGTTTCCTCACTTGTCCCCGGGCCTACTCACGCTCTCGGTGTCCCAGCACCTCCCGTCCGTTCACTATATACATTATGCTCGAGACCCTCGTCCATCCGACCGCGACGGAATCGTGTAATAATATAACGAAAGCCGATTGTAAACTACTACTACTACTACTACTACTACTACTACTACTACGCGGGCAGAGCCCGATAAGAAGCGGTAGGTAAAGTTCTATTATCACCAGTTCGTCGAAAAAGGTAAGTTGTAAATTGTATACCCACCTATAATAATAAATCTATACGCTATAACCACCTATATAATATACGTGCATTATAAATACACGAATATTTTGGTCGAACAACGTGATTTTAACACGATTGCGATTATTACTATTATTATTATTGCCGCCGCCGCCGGAATTTGAACGACAGCGATATATGTTATATTATATTTTTAAACGCGGACGGCGCATATTATGTGCACATTGTACATTATTATATCGGTTGAACATTTAGGAAATTTACTCGGACATAAAACCGTTCTCAAAGGTTAATACAGAAAAAGCCGGTCGAATAACAATTACTTTTAATTAACTGTAAATATACAACAACTTTACAGTAAAGCTCTGTGTTACGGTCGAACACGCACACGGCATAAATGTAACGCGTTGACCGTTATTTTTTTTTTCGTATTTATTTGCACAAGCTAATCACGAAACTATTAAATTGCTCGGTTTAGAGGGCAGTTAAAAATATATATATAATATTATATATATTGTTATAACGACTTAACACAATATCGTAATAATAATAATAATAATAAAAAAATATTATACTGCACACCGTAAAATAGTATAATTACTATGACTCATATCTCGATTCGTGCGACGTCTGCGTTATTATTATTGCATATACGAAGTAGGTACGTACACTTTGGCGGTGCTCGATCCGATCAATGTACAATATATGAAAATAATGATATAATAGCAACCCGACTGCTACTGAATTACATGCATGTCAAACCGTTCCGCCGGCATAGTTAGGGTGGTGCACCACCAGCAAGACGGCGTACGCATATTATTATTATTATTATCATTATATAATAATATAATATATTATGTTTGCACAGGATTAACGAACGGGTCTTGCTCGTTTTTCTTATGTTTTTTTTTTTTCTTACCGTCCGAGCATCGGTTCGCGCTCCTCTACTACGCTCGCCGTCCCCGTCACACTGCACGTAATATAATATTATACTGTTATTATTGCGTACGCGCATTTTAATGATAAATAAAATAACCAGCGCATTATAATGCGAATAGTAAACATTCCGACGGAATCATCGTCGTCGTCTTCTTATCGGTTGCGGTCATACTACAGTGCAATAACGTTTTCGTCGCTGTATCGTTTTCCGCGGAAGGTGTATCGGGTGTTTAAAAAAGTAACAATATACTCGTTACGCGCATTATCCGTAATGTAGGTAGGTTGTCTAGATGAGGTAGGTACTCGTGATATACAACGGAATACCGCAGTGAACCGTACCGGTTCCGTCTGTCGCGGGGTATATTATTATAGGTAGTATGCCTACCGAAGAACTGACATTACGATATTGTCTAACTAACTCCTCCGTGGCGTGCACGGAGTTCAGGATCAATGCCGACCGCAGCGTGTTATGATATGCAAAACTATATAGTGTTACATATTATTGTGATTACCGCAAACCGATTTTCGTTCTAACGAGATCGTCTCGCTGTAGTTGTATTATAGTTTTGTGTTCACTGGTTTTAAACGTTAAAATAATAATTTATTTTTTACAAGACCGCATTATCTATATAGCATTACATTTATATATAGTACAGTATATTATTATACAACATACACGTGCCCGAATCAATAAAATGGTGAACGTTGTACGTCAGTTCCAATTGAAAATTGTATGAATTTATATTGTTGTATTTAAAAAATAGTCGTGATAACTATTGTTTATTAATTTATTACTACCAACGTGTAAAATTATTTGTTCGTGTAATAATTTTTCATATAGATACAATTAAAGAATATTCAAATTTATATTTTATGATTATTTATTTATCTGTTACAGTAGATTACCAAAAAGTATATACCTACCTTATTTTTAAAGAAAAAAATTTGCTAAAATGAACTTAATAAATAAAATAAGGTATAATACTGATGTGTTAAACAATTTGTAGCCCAATTAATATAAATCTAAATTTTAATAAAATAATTTACATTGAGAAATTAACTAAATATTTATTTTGAAAGTAACCTATGATAAATAATAATAAAAATAAATTAGTAATAATAGTTCAATTTTCTTCCATATAGTTCAATCTATATATGTAATGAAAATTGTTCACAAAATATCAATATTGATGGTGATTATCACACAAATAATTTACATGAAATCAGAAATATGAAGCAAATACATTCAAACAGTGAGTTGGCTACACTTTTATTAAACTATACGGACATTCGCCCAGAAAAAAAAGATATAGTAGCAGCAGATGGAATAAGGTTATCTGTTTATAACATAAGTGAATAAACAAAAATATAGCAAATCTTACTAATAATTGTAAGCTAAATAATAGCCAATAATTAAATCACAATTGTAGTATTAAAAAAAAAATTGATCACATGATTAGAAATATATAATAATAATAACTTTTGTATTTTATATTCTGAACAGAAAAGTAAATAACAGGTATTATATTGGATTTGAAATGTGTTTTTTATTTGTTTCACGAAATATTTTTCAATAGAAAAAAATGATCTAATCTTCATTTTTTAGGGAGGTTTCTAGTAGGATATGGATCTAGTTTATATACTTTGATAGAGATAAAAAGAGCAATTTCCTAGTAACTACTTTAAAAAAAAAATAGATCATTTTCTCGTTTTCACATAGAAACAAATTTTATTGTATATAGATACAATGATTTCTCATTGAATTAAAATTTACCACATTCATTGCAGTGATCTACTCAATTTTGAGGTACACTCGATACCTACAATAAATCAGTTATATACTTTCCCCTTTTAATTATAATATAAAAGTTAATTTATACTTGATTGTTTTTAGTTATACTTTTAAAAAGTATTTAAAATACCAGACTATTTTCTTACTTTAGTTTTCTATGCTTTTGCAGACTTTTTATCTGCACTTTTTTCCTTGAACTTTTTTTTACCAAAGACATTTTACCACGTCTCATTCGTTATAAGCCAATTAGAATAGCGTAGATTTCTTAGAGAAAAAACAAAAAAACAACAATGGAATACATAAATGTTCTTTTAGAATATAGTACTGAACTGATTAAAAAATACAAATTTAATAGTTTTCATGCAACGACGCAATAAAACTTAATGCAAATTTTAAATGTATTGATTATATTAATTATTTCGGATAACTATCATAGTTCAATAAAAACCAGTTCAGTGTAAAATATAATAATATTATTGATGAACATAATAACCACGTCAAATTATAAATACAGTATAATATACTATAAGACAGATAATAGCTAAGACAAAAATGTTTGATTAGCAACGAATTTATCTCAAACATGTCTAATTATCGCTATGATAAATGCATAATG
This sequence comes from Rhopalosiphum maidis, assembly GCF_003676215.2. Lineage (NCBI taxonomy): Eukaryota > Metazoa > Arthropoda > Insecta > Hemiptera > Aphididae > Rhopalosiphum > Rhopalosiphum maidis. The sequence continues at coordinate 25,810,385 of NC_040877.1, read as the reverse complement.
TTTGACCTCAGTCCTCAATAGCTATATTTAAGCGAATATTGTGACATATATAATAATGATCTTATCAATAAAAATATAGTGTGACCGGCGAGCAATGAACTTACGCACGTGGGCATGATGTTTCGTCTAACAAGTAACAACCCGTACATTACGTAGACAGTAATCAAACAAATCCTATTGACAAAAGCTGAATAATAATAACGAGTTACACGAATTTAAGGAATGTGAATATTATTTTACAAATGACACGACCATTAGGACGAGGTGATTTTTTTTTTTTTCGTGGCATTCATTTGCGGTGGCAGAGACAACTCCATGATATTCGTCGCCCACAATAGGAATATTCATGTACCAGAGTTAGGCCCCGAAAAAAAAAAAAATAATAATAATAATAATAATAAATATTAAGAATAAAAATCACTCTGCTCAGCTCTATATTATATGCCGGAGTTTCGTTGTCGCGTCACTCACGTTTTCCTCGTCCGATTTAATAGTAATTTTTATTTTTCATCTCCTCTCACAATGGGCCCGGGTAGATCTATAGGCATACGGTTATGATGATTGTAGGTGAGGAGAGGAGGAGCGGCTAGAGGCATCCGTGTGGCTTTTTAAATAATGAAATAGTAATAACAATAATAATAATAATAATAATAACACGGCGGTCAAATAGGCCGGTGCTGATGCTGTTCCAGCACGGTCTCTGCTAATGAGCTGTTAAGAGCGTTTAGGAGCGGTTTCGTCTGATGGCAATACATCAAATAAATGAGACAACCGGCAGGCTAGTGGGCCGGACAGCCACTGCCTTCGCCGTTGCCGCCGTACACAAAGAGCGTGTGTAATGTGTATGTATATATAAATGTAATATAATATATAATACATTTATAATATAAAATTGCTGTATATAAGAGCAACTAAAAATTGGTAGTACGAATGCGATCTACGATAATGTTCTTGTCAGACGGTATATATTATGTTATATACGTACAGCAGTACATAACTAAAAGAAGTATCACGCGAGATAAACGCGCGGTAATATTCCAAACACAACGACGACGACGACGACGAAACGGCCGCACAGCGTAGGCGGTTGTCTGCTGGATTCGACGACGGCGATGGCGCACATAGTAATAGACCGCTTACAAAAAAAAAAAAAAAAATACAGTAATATAATATCGCCTGGTTCGGACAACATTTTATATTTTAACATCTTCAAAAAAAAAAAACTGGTTATTTATTTATTTTCAGCCTTTTGAATAATATGAACGCAACGATTTATATGCGAATTCAAAGGTGTCCGACAAGAGCGAACCTACATGTACATGTATACGACATATATTGTAATGCCGGTCTCCGCTATAGTGGATCATTGAAAATGTAAATAAAAACACAATTGCCAATTGAAATTCAATTCGTCGAATTAACATAAATTTTCGAAAGAATAGGTAACAAATCAAGAACACTGTTATGTCGTACGTATTATTGTTCGAATTTAAATAAACTTCATTCAATTATTTTTAAATAAATTTGAATGGAATTCAATTAAAAAAAAACACACACACACACGCGCGCGCGCACACACACAACTATTATGTATATATATATATATACCTTCTCAAAATATTCGTGTCTCTATGACATGCGTTTCAAATAGTAACTATTTTCTTTACGTATATATATATATATATATATATATATATGGGACATGTACAGTGTAAATATGTATTACGTATAATATGTATTATGTTGTTGCGTGCGTACGTGCGTGCGTGTGTAGTTCTACTGTAAACGCAACTCTATCTCAGGACAAACTTTCCGACGGTTTTCTTTACTAAGAAAATAAAGTTGGTAATGATTTTATCAAGACAACTTGTTTTTATCACAAAAACACAAATGTATACACGAATTTGATCAACATTGAAATGCGTGTTAAAAAGTTTCAAGACAATTGTATCGCCTACAGTTACGTAGTACAAACTGTATTATTTATAGTATTTCAAATTTTAAACTTATAACTACGAAGCATATCACAATACGGTTGAATTGAAATCGTCTGGATTGTCATATAAATTAAACGGTTATACAATACAACCAACCCGCAGTGTACAAATAATATGTATATAATATACCTACGCGTTGATCACGTTACAAAGCCACAGTATAATAATATTCCAAAACGCGCGTGCAACGACCTTTGCGCATGAATTATGAAATCATTAATTTTATTATTCGAAAAATGTATTTCAGTTTTTTGTGCGTAATACTAGCTTATTATATAATATATATTTTTAGGTTTAGCTATGCAGTTCAGTAGTTATAGGTTGCGCACTTTCGACCGGAATAGAGTTCCTTTGAGATGGTTCGATACAATGCGGTGCATTACCATCCATATATATATATATACACATAATACATGTATAGGTAGATACCTACTATATATGTATAAACATTTCACCTTCACTATATTGGCGTTGATGCGAATGTGGTAGTGGCGCTTGTTCTCGCATGAACTGCCGAAGTAAATTTTCTTAAATAATAATAATAATAAAAAAAAAAAAAAACTAAAGAAAAAATACCGTCGCCTTTGTGTACGTGCATGAAAAGAACAGACCGCAAAACGCTCTCGAATAAATGACTCGGTAAAAAATGCTTGTGAGTATGAAAATGTTTCGAAGGAATATATACACAGCGGCGGCGCACGGAATAAAAACGATTAATACGTCGTAAGACCCGAGCACTTTGCTTGTGTAATAACGATCGTAAAAAAAAAAAAAAAAAAATGAAAAACATGTATACGAACGCGTTATGTAATATCAACATCGTATATATAGGACTCATCCTGGGCCTTGTTTAATGGACCATAAAATCGCGAACGGTCGATTCCTGCCTTTTAGCACGAAATCCCGGGCGACCAATAAAGGGAGTTCTTCGATAATAGAGAAATATGATAAAAAAAAAACCTCAGGGCTCTCTAAGCTTTTTTATGCGATCAGTTGACTCGTTTCCTCAGATAACGATTGTCGTTTACAATATTATTATTTTTCGCGTTTTAAATCCGAATATACGACGACGATATCGCTATATCTGTCGAAATCAATCGTTGCTGCGGCGTATAATAATATTATCATTATATGTATATAATTTATATATATAATATTAATAACATGTTATTATATACTAGTGATTTATGATGACGATCCGAGAGTGTCGTTTAGGTGTCCGAAAATATATTATTTTTGTTTTTTGTGACTATTATTATCATTATTAATAGCTGCTCCTGTGCGTTTAACCGGTCGTTGGTGTCAGCGGCCCCCGGAGCGAACGTGTTCGTTCTTAACGCACCATAAAATATATGTGTACATTATTCATTTTTATGAAAAAAAAAATTCACTGGTGAGTTTGTTATTAATTGTATAACACATACATATATGAACTGAAAGAAGGTATCGGTTAACTCGCCATCGTCTCATTTGGTCCTCGTCCTAATAGTTAGTAGTCTTTCGTTTTAGTGGTAAGGTATAAATTAAACGTATCGAATCGATTTAAGCGAGCAGAATAAGTGTGATTGAGATCGATTCAAAAACGTGTACCTACACAATCGGATATTGAATATACACGTGGAATAAAGCGTGTGACGACTCACTGACGAGTGAGTGTGTCTTAAAAAAAAAAAAAAAAAACAAAACAAAACAAAACACAATAACATTAGCAATTCATCAAACGTAAATACTGAATAATATAATTGTTTCGGAGAAATTCACCCATTATCCATTGAAACGTGTAACATATGACCAATTAATATTTATTAATATTATATTATAATACCTACTTTGAATGTGTGTACGCTGATTTATTGACTACCGCAGAACACGTCGACAAACTTAATGCGATGTTAATATATTATCATAATATATCTTACTCGTTTTACGAGTAATTTTTAAATGATAATCAAAACATACACTTAACAATGGAAATGTTTTTTTTTTTTTTTTTTAATTTAATAAAGATATTTTCATCAGATTATTGTTCAAACGATTTTTTCATTATTTTCCATTACGACGGTACGAAGAAAGTACCTACCATAATATTATTTCATTCGACTCTCACAGTTGAAAAACGTCAATTATTATTGGTTCCAGTAATATTATACGCAAATCGGTTTGAAATCAATTAGGTTTGGACTACAGGTTCTCACTATAATATCAGTCGAGACCGTGCCAGACAGTCTGCAGTTCTACACTTCTACGCCGCACGCAATGGCAATTCAATTATTGAGTAACATTAATAACCGAATTCTAAAATGTAATAATAATAATGATAATATGCTGCTGAAGCAACCGGCGTAATACTTTTTTCTTGCCTTACGACGACCGGAAATCATATTGTTACATACTTATTGGCCACGACGCGTTTATGGTGATGCACTTGTTTTGTATTTCAATTTGTAGACGTGCTCCCATATAATGATAATAATAATATATTGATGCTATCCCATGCACGCGTTGGTTAATTATTTTTTTCCTCGTCATCAATCAAACAAGTCGTGGCCCGGTGGACGTCGAGGCATTTAGTACTCATAAACGAATCATTAATCAGTCATCCCGTCAATTTGCCAGTGACTACGGATCAGCTACCCGAAACATAACCTAAACGACTGCGTATTAGACCGCATCTCAAGTTCAACGTCGAGGACGTATAATTCTATCTCAAAGTACAACTATCAATATTACGTTTCATCGACGATACCACACATCGTCCGACAACAAATCCGTTTTGTACGACGCAGACACGATTTACATACATTTCACAGCCATATATGTGTACAGTCAATAATGTGTGTATCTTGTCTGTGGTAATAAAGTAATTACAAATCACAAAATAATGTATACAAATCGTCGGGATAGTTGCGAATGTTAATAAAACATGTATCGATACAAATAAAACGTGTTAGCAAACTCCCAATTGAATGTAATACCGTGGACGGTATGCATATATGTATAAATAAGTAATATTCTTGTTATATGGTCCTCGGGCCAAAAAAATAATACGACTATACACTTATAATTCGTTTTATAACAAGAAATTTACATTATAAGTTTGAGTGGCATGATTAAAACCAATTTATCGGTGTTGTATTTTAACATGCATACCTATACGCTAAAAAGAGGGAATAAAAATATCGTGAGAAAAGTATAGTTTACTAAATGTAAAACGTATACACAGTATACACCTATACCTGCATAACCCATAAGTATACATTAATATTTTTTTTTTTATTCCGACGGATAACACGTAATCCATAAATAAAATATCACTACCTACTATGAAAACTCTAATGACAGAAAGGTACGAGATATTTTAGATTCTAAGCGGAGCAATGAATGTATTGATTTTACAATTATGTGTTTTTTTGTGCCTGTCACCATCTTTTGAAGCAGTAAATATGCTTCGATCTTCAATTTTGATGACGGTTTTTGCTAGTGAATCAGATCCAGTGGGTACTTTGGACGATCACGAGTAATTTTCCAAAAATAAATAATAGGTAACAGTAGGAAAAAAAATTAAGAAAAAACGCGGTGTTTTACGCCATATATTGATAAAAAAAATCGATTTTGGTTTTTTGTTGTAATCAAAAAATGAATAACTGTAGAGACTTGAATTATGCTCTAAATATTAATTATATATTAGCATTTTGTATTTTTATTTTCGTAAACGTACAATACAATTTTTGTCTATGAGTATAACTGTTTGAATACTTAATACAATAAGGCTCCTCGTAAGTTGTTTTTACAGAAATTAAAAATATCAAAAATATTTTATAAATGCAAAATTGTTGTTTTACATATTTCAAGTGAATATTTTGACAAAAACGGATATTTCAACAAAAATAATTGATTTTAGTTATTTTGTTGTAATTTAGAAAGTATTATTAGCTGAGACTTGTATAAAAAATAATATTATAAAAATTGACTTTTTGTTTCTAAGGATTTTGTTCAGACGTATTATATAACATTTAAATAATAATAAAATTAAAATAGTTGCATTGTATCTCGGGTTACAATGATGAATATTTGAATAAAAACGTTTTATAATCGAGTTTCGGGGAAACGATTACATTTATCACGTGTCATCTTGGTTTTTATTTTATTCATACTCCATCACAATGACAAAGTCATTTTTACACTACACATAAGCAACAACCCTTTAAACAATTGATAATATTTATGTCTTCATCAACCGCGGTGACGGTTGTCGGGGTGTGCATGCGCGTGTGCGTGTGTGCGTGTATCACAATTATTATAATATTATGTCGGTGGTGACGACGAGTGCATTATGAAAAACATCTTTCTGTGGACATCCGGCAGCCAGCAGACTACGCGGTTAAGTGTTTTATTTTTTCGATTATTTTTACACGAAAACACGTGGAATAAGCGAGCAGCGCGCGCGTAGGACAAGAGAATAATACAAAAAATAATAATAATACAACAAAAAAAAAAAATTGTCGCATTTGAATACAATGTACGATTGATGTGTTTATAATAGAGTCGCGTGGTTGACGGACGCGTTCGTATATTATAAGGATTACGTATTCAAGGCTCGTTGTCACTGATCGGCACACAGGCACTGTAAGGGGTTCCAGACTCGACAACCGCGGCGCATTGTTCTTGTATGTATATATACATATTTTTCTTCCTTCTTTCATCCTTTACGCGTCTATTCCTTACCCCGTCGCCACTCCTTTATCGCAAACAAGGGTGCGGTGGCGCGGTCCCCGCGGACCCGGAGCTCCGTGCAGCCTCCGCCTGCACCGCTGCAACCGCCACAGTCAAGAACAAGACTGTAGATTTTAAAATTGTTTGTTTTATTATTCCGACAACAGTGATAAATACAATTTGAGACAAACGCCGCGCTGCGCACACAATGCTCGAGCGTGGCAGAACTACGGGACACGCTCGGACAAAAGCAATATAATTATTATTGCGGAGCACAGACGACGTGATGCTGTGTTCCCTGCTATCGTATCGATACAGAATGTGGTAATAATAAAATGCATAATGGCTGCGTGCGCGGTGAATGCGCGGCGAATCGACTGTGTTTTCCGTCCACGTTTATCGCAGACGAGATATACGTTTTTGAGGAAAACGACGTTTACGAAGACGACGAGACGAACGTGTGTGGTGTGTCAAACGCAATATGACGTAGTATTCTCTATCGGACGAGACATCGCTCGGGGCACTAGCCGCACCGATCTCATAACCGCGGGGGAATTCAAAAATAACATTATATTATACCGAAAAAGTAGCTTATGTGTACACCCGACGGAATTGAAGACAATAATTATTCGATGATTATCGTTTCCTATTGTATACGAATCTATTGATAACAATCTGACTCCGTCATCGTACAAAAACAATATTATTATAATATAGCACGCCTTTAAAGCTGACGAATAAAAAAATAATATTTTAATTTGAAGAGTTACATAAGAACCGCGATTGTTTGGATTAGAGTTTAGTTGTATTATATTTATTTTTCTGCTGCGTGGAAAAATGTTTGCACGGTGTTCTTGAGGTTTCTTTTCTTTTATTTTTTTTTTGTGACAGAAAATGTTATTATGTAACATTATTTTCGTTTAACTATATGAAATGTGTACAATAAAACCCAAGTAAGATTTAAAATACGTTTGTTGAAATTGGGTACATAAAACCAGCATATTATTATATACCTCGTGTTGGAACGTATATGTTATACAATTTTTTTTTTTTAAGCATATTGCTCTAAAATAAAATGTATACATTTGAACTCAACTCAAATGTGCATAGTAAGTCGTCGACGAAATAACCAATTTTATTTATGAAATTTATATTACATTATTAATTTATTTGGCGGGTAAAACCAAAGTAAATAAGACGAGGGCGTGGAAGGAAAAGAAGATTATATCGTGACTTATGTACTTAACAAAAATGATTCAATCAATATCGTCGACATCGTTCAATACAATATACTATATACCACCAGTTTCGACAAAAGAAGATAACATTACAGTAATTTTCTCGTAAAACGTTTCTTGTAGCTATAAGAACCTTCCAGCCTTGAAAAATATCAGTTTTCGTATTCGAATTGAAGAAAATACTTTCATTCTTACATTCTCAATCCCTTAAATTTATATTTTTATATCATATAATATCTATTTAAGTATTGAATATTTTTATCCAAGTAGAGTCTTTTATTATATTATGTCTACCAATAATATGGCTGTTAAAGTCGACAGAACTAGATTAAATTGTATAAATTAATCTAAATAAAAGTGAAGAAGCGTAAAAAAATAAAGAGATTTATAGAAACCAAAATGGGCAAAATATTCAATAAATACATCTATAAAAATACTATGCGAAATATAATATACATAGGGAATATGAATATTATACTATGTAGATTATTCCGTTTAGTTGCAACACACCAGATAATATATTATTATTAGGTGGTGAGTGATTCAATGGTAAACATATGAATTGAATGTAAATAAAAACAATACAAACAGAAATCTTTAAACATTTTTAAAATCATAATTGTTTCAGTATTTTTTAAGCACCGCCCCTGTATAGCAATTTTATAAGATTTGAATGTTTTTAATTAAACATATTAAAAAAAGTAAAAGAAAATAGTTATTATAATAATTGATAAAACGTTGATTTATATTTTGTATAATTTGATAAACTAGTATGCCTACGGGATTTACATATTAATGGTTTTCTTTTCCGTGTCTACACGAAACAAACTTAACAAAGTAACCAAATAATTAAAAAATAATTGAATACTTATAGGATAAAATACATACATTTTGATTTGTTTGCTTGTACTTATAATTTATATTCATAAATATATATATTATTAATTTGTATCAAATCATGGTTCAGTAATTTTTACATTACAGTCTATTTATATATGTGACTATGACCAGTATTTATATTATACTATATACCTAACCAATATATTATTCTTGTAATATAAAAGCGTATTTTTTAAAAATTAAATATCTATAATAGATAAATTGCAGGGTTCTTGCAAAACATAATATACATTTAATACAATTTTTAAAAACGACATTATACGAACAAAAAAAACAAATAATATTATTTAAGGTTTGAATAAACATATACCTATCGTTGACACGCTATTTTAAAAACTGTTTGGTTAGTTCATAATTATGTATAAATTATGTATATTACAGCAGTTGATCTATTTCCCATGTAAATTATTTTTGATATCAATAAAATAACGAGACTTTCCACAGTAATTTCCGGTTCATTAATTGATTGCAAATATAATAAATACAACTACACACGGATATATTAGTATAATGTGATAAATAATTATAGTAACTATTTGATAACATTATAATAATGTAAATGGAAAAAAAAAATGATTTGTAAAAGTATGTAAGCTGAGATAAAATGTGCAAAAAAACAAAGATTAACAATATCATTATTTATTGCATTAAGTATTGCGGTAGACGCTCAATGCATGCACTTGTAGGTTTTAATGTAAAAAAAAACACGATTTTACGATTGACTAGAAAAATAAATAAATTTCTGTCCTACGCAATAACATAATAAAAGATTGCAACCTGAAATGTAAACGGGTAAATGGCAGATCAATTATTAACATATATTATTATATTTCTGTCTGTGTGACTATTATAATTATTATTTAATACTATTTTGAACATTTGCAGTTACAATTTATTATCGCGCATCTGAGCATTATGCGAAACTGACCACTACGCCAAAATGCGGTTTAATCGTAATAAACATTTTCCATACGACATAATATATTATTATTATTATTCATAGTAAAATAATTGATATTAATTTTATTGTCGCATAATACGTACAATTTACAGTTTTGCAAAACAGTACGTGACACGTGGACTATACGTCTTTATAATATTGCAGGTTTTCAAGCTACGTAATTATTTATTCGTGTGCATTTTAGTCATTGCACCGACTTAATTTTTAGTTGGTCTATAGTATAGCTAGTCAAACATTTTTCTCCAAATTGGTTAGTATAAATAAGACTCCCGTAGTTTTACAGCGTAATAATAACAATTTTTATATTAAAATACGTAATTTTAGCATCACACGAGCCGATCAACAAATACCGATTTAATTTTTGATAACTCTGCTACCCTGCAGAATTACTATCATTTGTATTACGATGATCTTCTACAAAATAGTTGCAAAGTAAATTTTTAAGTCCGTACGTTTTATTGGTATTGGTCGGAAAATCAATAGGTGTTCTCTGATCTTCTGTATGGCTGTTGCATTCTGCTGATAGTAAAAAATCAAAATTTTAAAAACATCATTTGAAATAATCCCTGGTAATTTAAAACCCCATCGACTTATATAACCTCAGGGTTCAGCTAGAACGTAGCGAAATGGAATTCGGATTATCCGCGTGCCTTTCCGCAAAACATTAACATGTAAATCTTTTAGGAATGGGCGCATGAACCCGATATCCAATAAAATATTCGAATTCAATTCCATTGGCCTTTGCCGAATTTATGGCCGTCAAGTCATATTAACCTATAGCTAACGTGCTAACATTATCTAAATTAAAACAATATTCTTAGCTACGTGTTTTAAATAAAAATACTATTTCATTTAAATTACTTATGTAAAAATGCAATTTCTAATTCCTTTCAGACGTTTAACTTGTACGTATATTACAATAATAACATAGTACCTACTTATCAGTTGTATTTAATTATGATTAAATACTAATTAGAGGGGTATTTTTATTTAAATACAAATTAGTTATTGGAAATGCAGAGTTTGGTATATCATTATTGATTTAAATTTATAATAAACAGTACTAAACATTTGTATTATAGGTAAACAATAGTATAGAACAAAGACTGAAAAAAACATCAACTGGGATAACAATAGATATTTTTATGTATTGACAGTTGTAACACGTATATTAAAGTATTATAATATAATAGAGGTACCATGGAATGTTTTTCTTTACCACAATATTTTGTGCAAAATAGTATTTTAATAATAAATTTATTTCGACTTTATATTTTACGATTCGCTTTTGTTCTATGCCTTGCTCCTATTCTATGAAAAATATAATATTAAACAAAAACATATTAAATTACCATTAGCGGTCGGATCAGATTTTAAGCAAACTCTAAATCAGTTCTCGAATTGCGGTGTAGTATATAGTCGCACCGTAGACGATGACTAAATTAACGACGGGCTTGTTTTAATCAACAATAATTACGATACTGCAGACTCATTCGGATTACGAAGTGAGTAATCGAATTCGTAATAGGTATATCCGATTCCATCACAATTACCCTAGTTTAGACGGCTGCCTAGTGTCTAAAATATGTTCAGTGAACTTAAAACTTTAATATATTATATTATATAACAATGACGTCGGATGAATACAAAATAGGGTTGAGAAAAAACGGTTCGGCTACACACGAGATTTTGTACGACTTTACAACTTTTTCTGTTATAACTTGTAATAAACGCTCGATTTCGTTATTACTTTAAACCAGAGTTTCGAGTTTCTGCAGATAAGATAATCGCTTCGCAAAGTTGAGAGAAAATAATTTATTTTGTTTATATTATTATTATTATTTTGATAAACACGACGAGCCACAGCCTAACTCGACACGTGTGTAGGTACTGCGTGCGCCACTATTTATACGATTCTCCAGACCGCTCTCCGAATAATTAGTCCCCGAGGCATGCTGGTTATTGTTCTCAGTAAATGTGTAGAGAATAGTTCCAGTCAACGTTTTTAAGTCGGCAGATTTATAAACAATATAATATTATAGCGCCCTTGCGTTCCTCTATCCATCATGTTTGTGCGGAACTATTACTTGCGATGGATTATGAGTTATAATTTATTAAACAATCCAATAACAAAACCCGTCGATATACCAATTATTATGATGTTATATTTTATGCCGTAATAGTTGTATGGCACAAAATTAGTAAACAAAAATATCTTAACATTGGTACAAAGTACAGTATGTTGTGATATTTACTTTTATAGACAATTAATTTGATCACGTCATAGTTTTCTATTGTTTCTAATACGTTTGTTAGGGAATCAAATGTTTGATTTAATCATTCGAATATTTACATTTCTAAAAAAATATTTATCAGCTCAATGGTTTTTGATAAATGGTTATGTGTTTATATACTTATATATTTGCCAGACATTTACACAATATCGCAAACAAACACGTTAAAAAGTAATAAAAAATTTTATTTTGTTTTATTAAACGCGTTTCAACGCAGTTGTTGGTCCACGAAATCCTTACGATATTATATAATTTTTCAAATATAAATTTCGATATCGATATACCACTGTGTAGAAAATTATGTTAAGTCCTTTACACAACGAGCTTATACCCTAATACGATAAGATATAAGAGGTATTTTCTAGAATCGGAGTTCTTATAGTTATGTTTGACTTTACAAATACTTTATTTTTTGCATTTACTATTACCCAAAACGTTATTTGAATACTGTGCTACAAAATAACTAAATATTTTTCCATTTCAAATAATGATATGTACTATAATACAAGTAGTCGTCGCTATGGCGGTCGTCGGTGGTAATGGGATGAAAGGGAGTGGGCACACGGGAAATTGGTTATGATTAAAAAAACAAGACTACTATAAAAATGTAAAACAGCTAGCTTCAGTCGTGTAAACGTTCACGTAAGTTGATACGTCCCCCAAGCAAAGTAGGTTATTAAAGGGGCTCCCAGAATCGCGTTAAGGGATTATTTAATTATATCGGCGACGTTATTATATCGTGTAGCCCGTGCGCAAGTAGATTGGATTCCGAGTACGGAAAAAAAAGAAAAAAAAGGAGAAAAATCAAGAGGTAGTGGAAAAAAATTTAATCCCAGAGACAAAGAGCCCTTGGGAACCATAACGGCGTTTCCTCTCTAATAATCCCGAGGGGTACACCCACTCCACTCCTGCCATTACAAACGGAACGGGTGGAGAGGGCCGGTTGGAGGGGGGCTGCATTATTCATTTAATTTCGCTATAGGAATCGGGCCCGGGATAGTCATAAATTAATTTTGATCATATGTATATAGTGCAGTATACGTATACATATTATACGTATTATTATTATTATTATTATTATTATTATTATTATTTATTCTTTATATCGTGTCTTCGACCGTTTTCCCCCGCACGGTTGCGTCGACGTAATCCTTGACCTTGCGTATTGAGCACATTCGCCCGTGTTGACACAGATGTTGCACTTGCATTCGGAGGCGACAGCGTATTGCATTTCCTGCACCATCCCTCGGCCGGGTGTTTTCCGATGACTTCGGTACTGAAATGATTTAAAGACCTCATCGCCCTCACCCCTGTCCCAACACCGGCCCTAGAGAAGCAGCAGCAGTAGTCGTAAACGTAAACGCGATTTTTAAATTGAACTCGCTCGCCTGAATTTGCAATATTATTATACGAGAAGGGGGTGCCGTCGAGTATAACTACATATATACGATATATATACCGCCATAATAATGGTATTCTTTTCTCTCTCTCATTTTACGTAACCCATTCTGATATATATATTATTATTTTTTTTTTATATATTCGTAGGTTTTATAGTGGCTGTGCGGATAGGCCCCGGATTGTTTGAAACAATATTTTTTCCCTCAGTTATTTCACCTCTCGTACTTCAGTTAATGGATAATATTATTATTTTAAGGTTTCCTACGGCAACATTATGTCCTGAATTTATGTGCATTTTCTCTACTCGTAGATCTGGGTTTCAACCAATATATTTATCGTGTGCTAAATTTAATCGACTTACTATGGCCTTATAGTTATTGAGATCAGTAATCGTATATCGAAGACAAGTTCGTATTATACATACTGTTAAATCGATATTGATATAATATCTTTTGTACACACGAATAATATGCGAAATAAATAAAGGTAAAACATAGGTAGGATGTTGTATGATTTTGGGAAAAAAAAACATTGCTGTAGTGGATTATGTTTTCTGAACAAATTCAATTTAAATTTTAAACAATATTTATAGGTCATTCTTAAGTTACGTTGTAAGTTCATACAGTTATACAATTATTATTAGGTAGTGTTATATTATATTGTATTTTATTAGTTGTAGTAAATTTAATAACAGCTGATTTAGTGTTCTAAAAATACAATTATTTTCTAGCAGAAACAAATTTAAAATATTGTCTTCAGCTTCACGTTTTACATTTAATATTGGTAGTAAAATAAAAAAAAAACATATATTTTATTTTATTTTTCTCGAAACTGATTCAAATTGAATTTATAAAAGCAGACTTGGACACAAGTGTATAGAACATTATAACATGGACAATGTAGTAATGTAGTATACAGTATACACTAAACGTGCACTGGGTCTAAGGAAATTAAATTGAATTGCATCAAAAGCTATACAAGTTAATTTCTGTGTATAACACCACTAAAGAATGTATCCGCATAATATATTTTATTTGTGTGAATATGTTCAACATAGTTTCGATATGCAAAAGTCAATCGAAAAATAGTGCGAACGACAGTTTTTATATTTATTTAATACTAATATATTGTATGTAACTATAAAGAAAAATTCTTTACATTCACAATAAATTATACAAGAGTATGGAGTATATTATTATCTGTGTATAATGTATTATATTATATATATATTACATATGTACAACCGAACAGTATTGTTTAATTGAAATTCATTATACGAGAAGTATTTCATATGTAACAAGTGCGTTGGAGAGGGAAAAAATCGCGCATATAGGGGCACAGTCATATACCCTTTTATATATTTTTAAATTAAACCTTTTTTGGTGCATGAAAAGGATGCATGTGACGTTTCTAACTGAATTATTGTGCTCGTAATACAATTACGCTGAGTGATTTTTCCAATTTTATAGTTTAGCCAGAGCATAATTCAATATCGGTTCGCTTTATGGACGTCTAAAAATATAGTTGCGCGTGTACGTCATTATTCCATATTATAAATGTATAGATACGAAAAACGATACTATTGTCTTATAACGTAGGTCGTAGAAAATTAAGCGTGCTATATTTTATCAGATTATAGTGTAATATAGGGTAATCGGTCAAAATATCCGCGGAAAAAATATCCAAATTTGTGAATAATAATATGTATACATATATTATATATATATATATTGCAGTCAGCAGCATCGTTTGGCAAAACCGATCTCGTCGTAAAAATCCCTATGGAAAACGCTCGGCCGTGACACATTATTATTATCCAGCCATATTACACATTTATACGATATATATATATATATATATATATATTAAAATAATGTGTTGTTTATAGTAAAAAATTGTAATGTTATTTATTTTTGTTTGTGTGTAAATGAATTAATCCCACGCGTGTAACGGAGTAAAAATTTCTACGTGTAATTATATTATAATTATATTATAATTACACTAATTGGACGAATATATATATATATATATTTGATAATTTTTATAAAGAATGATTCATTACTATTTTCGTGAAACGAAAAATGTTACGAGGATTTATACCGAGTCAGATATATCACTATGTATCTCTGTTCAAAAGGCTGAATTAAACAAGTTTATATCGTACATCTCGTTTAATGAACTCGGTTCGTGATGGTTTCTGAATACATTTTTATAGGTCACTGAAGACAGACTGCTGAAACTAAACGGATTAAAAATATGAACTGATGATAGTGTTCATCTTTACATAGGCAACATTTTGTTTTATTTTTATTTATACGACTATATTTATATTTATATAAAAATAAAACTTAAATAACTTTTTCATTCAATTAGCCATTGCAAGTATTTAATTTACTCTCCAGGATTTTTTTTTTTTTTTACAGCATACCGCCGAAGGCGAGAATATTCTAAACTAAAACACGACAATGGAATTTTTACGAATTCTACGTATCTTCCGTTTGGATACATTAACGTTTTAATGTATGTCTGATGATCAAAATTATATTTATAGAGGTTCACTCGGTGCGGAGGAATTTTCGCGGTGACCGACAATCCCAATATATGCCCGACTCACATTATGTAATGTTCTAAAGGATTACACGCGACGGAGGTCGTATAATATGCAGTATAATATATTATAGCGGTGAGTTGAAGAATTTCGAAATGAAATCATTCAGTTGCGATAAGAGTAATTGTCCCAGACGTATCCTTGGGGATATGGTTTAACGCCGAAAATTGACACCGTTAAAATATTATTATTTTATTATAATTTATAGTGGTTGTGACGTCACTACTGCTTCAAAATTTCATCCATTGATAATATTTTAACATGAAAGACAAAGCATAACATATAAAATTGTTATACGATATAATAATAATATGTTAAAATATAGTACTTTTCGGGATAATCTATCGCGTTTGGTTAGGCTTAGGGGACTTACCGAAAAATGTAATATACATATATACTTAAATAAACATTTGTTGACTGTAATATTTAAATTTTATTCCATATTATTTATTTGTATTATTAATTTTATCTTTTCGTATAATTATAGGTATATCGCATTTGACATTCCATATCAATATCATTCAATCATTAAAATATTAAAAACAAAATCAGTGATAGAAAATCTTTTTAAGTAATTATAGAAATAATTATTAACAAATTATTAACATTATTTTAATCATTATAAAATAATATTTTGTTTGTGTACCCAATTGTTTAATACCAGTAACCAAAAAACGCAGTGTAATAATCAATAATACTTGTTATGTATACTCACTTAACAGATACTTATGGTTTTCGATAACATGTTATTCGATAATTATTTTTTATCTTGTTCTTATGAATGGCGTACTATAGACTTTAGGTCAAACCAAATAGTTCACAGATTTACACTGGATCATATCTCATCTTATAAATATGACCTTTTGGTCTTCAGTTCTTATCGTTGCAGTACCCAAAGATCCGTTTGGATTGCGGTCTACTACATAAGTCTTATAAAATTTGAATAGATCCACATATATATGTCGAAAAATAATTTTTCGGAGTTTAAACCTACGAGAAAAAAAATAGAATTTAAAGAAAAATAAAATAAAATCTAGTCCGTACGGGTCAACATAATTTGTTACGCTCACTGTGGAGGCGAATACGCACTGTGCAGCACACGCGCACACGTATACTGAATACGCGCTATGCACACTGCAGTGGGTTTATTCTAATTGCCGTGTTGGACGTATTCTAATATTATTAAATTCTATTCGATACAGTGATGATGTCCGAATGATATACCATTGTCGTGATCGTGGAAACTATAAACACCTACACGCGTGGCCGGTGCTCCGGTTATTCTTTCTCGTGCGCGTGCATACACGAAACACACCATACACGTACACAGGTAGTGTTGTAATAATAGAGAATACAGAATACGTCTATAGCTCGCACATTTCGTCGTTGTCGCCTCCGGACACGCGGCGTGTAATATGTTATTAGTGTAATACTATTGTAACAACGACGCATACGCATATTACCTCTACGTTTTTATAATGCATTATTATACATATATACGCTCGACGGCCGTCCATTAATATCATCATTGTTACTTTTGTTCACATTTTTTAATACATATTATATTATACGATGCAATACACATAGTATCCAACAAACTGCAGTATCTGCACTGCTGCAGACGAACCGACCGACTACGTTACGCTGCCGACATCGGAAAAAAATGTATCATCGATATTTACGTCGGACCGGCATTTTATTGGTTTTGATTTATGTTAATTGGGTACCCGGCAATGGTCAATTATTATGAAACGCATGTAAATAATTATTACTGTTAGCGTTTATATACATATAATAGTAATAACAATTAACGATAATAATAATAATAATAATAAAATAATTGTAGTGAGCGCGTATGGCGTGGGCCTGTGAACGGATGGACGTCTGCGTGAGGTCAAGCAAGCATTTCGATAGAAGACAATAATATTTTTCATTGTCGAAGATAAATTTTACTCTTGTCTTAATAATATATATATTCGATCGTTCATTACCGCGCAACGTCGTCGTCGAAGGACCGTAGTTTTTCTTCCTTCAAAACTCTCGATTTGATTTTAAATTAAATTATACGTACACGTCATTTTTTTCTCGACTTTTTCACGTTTTCACAATTGGATTAAGATGTATACGTAGATAGTGTAAGTTTTTCTAAAAAAAAAAAAAAAAATGTAACTACGTGCCGGCAGTGTCCGTATATGTTCTGTTTTGTTTTGGACAAACAAGATTAACCAGTTTAGGCGTTTTGATTTAATAACACTAGTTAACGCGGTCCATCCCTTTGTGACTTTGACCAAAGTAAATCTAAACCGTATTTTAATCTCAATAAATCAAAATAAATGAAACACTGTTGTTGCGTGCCTACGTTAACTTATTATAATTGTCCGGTTGAAGTTAAAACAATCTCTGGTCAAGACAACGAAAATACAATATTTTAAAATTATAATAAACTGAAATAATATATAATATGTTATTACTTATTATGCATTCCAATCAGACTATTGGAGTAATAAATTTTAAATAAAAAAAAGTTGTTTAGTTATTTAAACTAAATATGTGTTGGTAAATATGGTGGTTTGATTAAAAACGAAAATTTAACGAAAATAATAATATGATAATTCATAATTTTTTTTTTATGATAAGACAACACACCACGTAGTTATGTTTGAGTCAAACAATAATTATTAACAATCCGTCGGCAACGTGAGTTCAATTCAAATGAAAACGCACATGATCGAACCATCAACGACAGTCGATGAATCAGAATACGACCACGACGTGATTGCTGAATTCAAAGTCGCGATCACCTAATGAAATTATCGTTAAATTATATTATTAAGCCGGTATCTGTAATATATACACTTAACACTTTTAAATGTGTACAACACTCCTCCTTAAGCGTACTAATTTATAATGTTAATGCGTCCCACAGACGTGTCCGGCTTTTTTCCCGCTCGCGAATCTAATCATTTGTACAATCTCGGAGAAACCTTACGTATAGAACCACAGCCGGCGCGTATCCCGTGTTATTAAACACTGTTATTACATAGCTGTGTATTCATTTTAGTTTTTTTTTTCCGGTCTCTATTTAATAATAATATATCATAAGGTTTAACCGTATAGGTACATACCTATCGTCATTAAACCGTAATTAGTCGTAACAAACGGTTGAGTGTATCAAAATGGTAACTACACGCTACAGTGATGTAGAGTATGTACAGAAGTATAAACGTATAATAACATAATGTTTGGACGATAAAAAATATAAATAAATATTAAACGGAAAAAAAAATACTAATCTTATGGAACGATCGGCATATCCGTTTGCCGAGTAAGCCGCGGGCCTAGGGGGCACATTCATTTGTAACCGGCGATAATCGTATTTCCGACTGTTTTTCAAATTAGTTAGCCGGTTGTTCATAAATCAGAGCGTTTAGTCGGTTGAATTGAAACGTTTGATGTGATCTATCTCGGGGGAGAAAATGAAAAAAAAAATGCCGATGATTATGCGTGTAAGTGCGTATCACAATAATAATTACCGCACGTTTATAACGAGTAATGACGACCGTGTATACGTTAAAACGTATCATACAAATGATGTCGCTGTAGTCATTATAATACATGTATAATATCATTATTCAAATATCAATTCGATAACATTTAATTATGTAACGCACAAATTCAACTATATAGCCTCGTGCTTACCTATATATGGCTGTCATCTACCAATGGAAATAACAAATCACAGTACCGCACTACGATAATGTTATAATATATACATATAATATGTATATTTAATAATCGACATGAGTAGCGACGCATAATAGTAATAGTATAATAGACATAATTACAATACCTATTAACTGACGATGGAAAGCAACTGGGAATAAGTGATTTTCCTCACTCGTAGCACAATGATAATATACAATCGCTTGTTTACTTTTATGTTTTGTTTCGGTTTTTTTTTATTGTTGAATTCTTAATCAATATTTTTGCTGTATTAAAAAAAATTATATTAAAGTTCCTTCACGATTTATCGCGTTCGGCGTATAATAACGTTATAATGCTTTCGTGGTGGCTCTGCGTATATCGTAATATATTACTTCTTTATATTAGAATATTTGTTTAGGACGCCGAAAAAGCCGATGAAAACTTGAGAAACTTACTACAAAAGAGCGTTTAGTAGTGCAAGGATTTCGTAAAACATTTGAAAAACTTTAGGTGGTTGGTACTTAGATTTTTTTAATTATTATAATTTATTTATTTTTATTTTTTTGACTTGAATACCGGCGGCGTTGACGGATCATCGTATCAGAAAATATGGGACGGTGAATGGTTTTCTCTTCTTATTATTCGTCTTCATACCCATCATCGACCGCATTCCTCGACCCACTCGAAAAGGTCCATTCGACGAATTCAATCAATCGCCGACCAATTCGTTTCTGCGGGACTCCGATCGTAGATGACACGGTCGTTTTCAGCGGTCGGCCTAAACTCTAAATGCAGACTTCACAATAATAATATAGTGGCTTTGTATACAACGTAACCACCAACACGGCGGTTTTTATGAATTTTTAATGGTTTTTAAACTTATAAAAACACATCGCGTCCGAATGAATACTGAAAGCAAGCAGCTGCGACCAATCTACCCCGGCGCGTATAATAATATAACAGTTGTATATACACAGTAGGTAGAGGTACCTTTTATACATTTAGTGTAACTGCACGTCACACTGTAATACTCGTCGGACGTCCAAAACATACATATATTTTAACGACCATGCTTATCGATTTTGTATTATTGTTTGTTATAATATAATAATAATATTTCATTTTGACTTGTTTTATCGTATACAGTTCATTAATCATTTTGTTTGACGCGGTATCGTATAATTAAAATATAGATATGCGCTAATAATAATTCAATAAAACGTGTAACAACCATTACGTAAGAGTAAAAAAAAAAAAAAAAAAATTACACTTGTAAATAATAATTTAATCGGGATTATACAAATTGATTTATTTAGCATGCTCAGCACCCTTTTTCTTTAATATTACGGTTATTCAAAATTTGATTTTTGGAATATTTGAAAAAACAGTAATTTTTATTGCTACAGAACACTCGTTAAGTAGTGAAAAAATCTAAAGAATTTGAAACTGCGGTCTTTAAGTTTATTTAAAAATTCTAAAAATTAGAAATTAAATAATATCATTATTAAACACAAAATGAGAGTGGGAATACTTGGTGAATCGCTCTGTTAATACACTGTTTTACGCGCTAATAATAGTTCAGAAAAATGTGTAACAACCATAACGTAAAAGTAAAATAAAAAAAATATATACTTGTAAATAATTATTCAATTAGGATTATACAGAGTGATTCACCAAGCATCCTTATTTCTTACTCTCATATTTTCCTTTAATTCAATATTATAAAATTTTAAACAAGATATTTAAATTTCTTATTATATTTAATATAAGGGTAATGCAAATATTGATATAGTTTTAAACCTAACTTAATTTTTTTTTAAATATTGTACTTTCAAGGGGCAAGCAGGTGATTTTTTTTAAATGTCGTTTGTATCTATCTACACTTATTAAAGTTTTAGATAGTAGTTTTTGATTTATTAAAATGTAGGTATTGTAGATATATACTTTAAATATTACGATAATTCTTATTTAAAAAAATATGTTTGCATAACCACGCAACAATTCTTAGATGGTAAACAAAACATAAATGTATTTGAAATATTTATTATACCTAAATATCCTTAATAATACCTGAAAATTCCAAAATTTAGAATATAAATTTGAATTTCATTAAAATAAAAATACGGTAGTGTGCATACTTGGTGAATCACCCTCTATAATATGTATATTGCTTAAAATTATATAATTAATGAAAAGTATAAAATATAAAAATAGTTTTCTCTGGTCTGTTTATTATCAAAACTGTTATTATTTTTTTAATAGTTTATCGTTATTAACTGCAGCCTTTACCTTATTCTTTTTTCATTACATCATCATATTTTCGTAGTATATAGCCAGGTATAATATTACACGTAATGATTAAAACTATAAAAAAAAAAAAAAAATGTATTATAAAAATAAAAAGCAATGATGTGAAAATATTGATAATAATATTATTATTTTTCGGTTTGCAGCCAGTGGTAACTTTTGCTTCATATCAGCCGGAAATGTAAAACACACTAAAATCGTTTTTAAAATGGTTTCCCGATAATAACAGAAAAACAATGACAATAATAATATCATCTGCGCAATACACAAAATCAAGAAAAAACTATTTCAATTTATTTTTTATCGTCTCTCGATTCCGTTTTGAGTCTCTGAAATGTTACACAGTAACACAATATGGGTAATACTACCTAGTACTCAATATCAAAAAATATTTATGATAAATCTAGAAAATTGTTTTTTTAAAATTACATATCACTAGGAAAAGAAAATTGTAGGAGAGATAAAAAATAAACATAAGGATCAGTTGTTATTAATATTAATTGTGAAATCGCCTCTCCGTATTTTGACCGGCACTTGAAATTAAATTTACCACCATCGCTTTAGGCTTGGTCCCACAGCTATATTTTCTTTGTTTCGCATAAAGCGATTTTCCGGTCCGGTAATAACGGTCGATGGTAATTTTGCCGCTTGCACGTGTACGCGTCTGTTGGAAAGCTGTAATTTCAATTTTTTTTTTTTTTTTAATATGCGGTCATCTCATCCCTTTGTCCTTGGAGCGAAAAGGCTGCGGAAGGGAGAAAAGAGAGAGAGAGAGAGAGAGTGAGAAAGAGAAACATATAGAAATAGTTAGGGCGAAAACTCTAATCACGGTATAATAATCACGAGATTGCTGGCCCGTTAACGTTCAGTATAATCACTATAATATATATATAAGATCTGGATTTGTGGAAAAACAAGCCTTTAAGACGAAGCCCAAAAGCAGACAGACTTATTCAAGCGTTTGAAAATAATTCGTTAAATAATTATTTTGGAAATAATGATACTTTAAGAGGATGCAGCACTCAAATGCGCGTAGCCTATGTTTCAGTAATGTACAATAAGTCTGTTTGGGTCATTTGAGCATTGTAAATACCACTGACAATGTCTTTTTAAATGTGTAAATATTTTTAAGAATGGTTAATTGTTAATGTAATTGTATGCAAATTTATTAATCATATAAAAAAAACGAATGAGTTTGTACATTTATTTTTGGCCATCATAAATAGGTACTATACATTTTTATGAGCCGGAACAATCAAATTCGGTGCTGCAAATGTGAACATAAGTCATTTGCGTTCAGCCGAACTAATTATTTTTTTATAGTGTATAAACTTTTATTTTAGAGTGAATTAGCCTAATATAAAACGTAAAAGTGAGAACGTTATCTATGTTTATAAGTTCATTTTTATGGTATCTTAATTTTTAAACAAGTTAAGAACATTTTAAAATTGTTACTGCTATATGCAAATTCGATGTTGTTCAACGTATTGCAACATAGGTACTCGTGTGATCCTGTTGACTCTTAAGACGATGCTCAACCTGCATGTGTTGTCTCCGTCTTACAAACGTACAATATAGCCAATTTATTTTCAGAAAACGAATGTTGTGTTGTTATTTTTAATTTTAGAACAAATCGGAAAAAATAAAAAATAAAACCCCGTCGTGAGATAACAGGTAATGTTCTTATATTTAAACTATGAATAATATAAGATCTAAGTATTAAGATATTTTAATTTTTCAGCGAGCTATAAACGTCTTTTTATTTTACGAGTATTATTAAAGATCAAAAGATTGTGAAAAACCAACGACACATAACGAATAATATTTTTATCTTAAAGTTTCATAATTGGTAAATTTGCTCTAAAATCAATAATAGCAACATTAGTTCTACTGAAAGAAAATTTGCTATGTTGTATGCTTGTAAGACGGAAACAACATACGCAAATGTATAATCATCAATCCCGTACCATTTTATATTATTTACGAAACATATCTAAAAACAAAAATGATATGCTATTATTTTGTATAGAAATGTTAAGTTTCCGCAACCATTTAAAGCTTACGGGTTATGTATAAATATCTAATATGCGTATATACGACGCAATTAACATTAATTTATAATTTCATAATTTTTCACAGAGCTTTCGATTCTAATCGTCCGCCTGGTCTCTAATTTTTTACATGAAAAATTGAATTTTGAAACGAGCGCCTATTTATTTTTACACAGTCTGATACATACTAATATATTATATCTATAATTAAATCTACGTAGGGTACATATTTCAGCGTTGTTTGAAAAGTTTTTGAACACTCGATTTGTACAATCCGCGTATACGGAAAATAAACAAAAATTACTTTTATAGTTCTTATAAATATGTCAATAAGACTCTGAATGTAAAAACTTTTTCTAGTCGCCATGGCAATAAATGTTTAACAATGAAATAATAATATTACGTAACTATGGATGGAAATTTGATTAGGAAGGATAATATTATTATTGAACGAAAGTAATTCACAGTCGGCGTAATATTACTGTCATCGCGGGGTACTTTGTACGTTAATAGTGAAGATTTACGTGACTTTACTTTTAGAACTGCATATGTATGAAATCATAATACCATATAACGCACTCCATGACGATATATGGCCAACCAACGAGCGTATTATTAAAAGATTCAGCTACACAGTGTTATAGTAATAATTATTAATATTCAGCTACTGGCTTTCACATAATTTAATACTTGACAGGTAGAGCTATTCATTTGGTCGAAACAGAGTTGTAACATCTGGGGCCGAGTTCTTCAATGCGGATTTCCACATAATTTATACGCTCTAGGTAATCTCGAGGGCTTTTATTTTAATATTTTCGCAGATTG
Source organism: Rhopalosiphum maidis (assembly GCF_003676215.2). Lineage (NCBI taxonomy): Eukaryota > Metazoa > Arthropoda > Insecta > Hemiptera > Aphididae > Rhopalosiphum > Rhopalosiphum maidis. The sequence goes on along the minus strand of NC_040877.1, from coordinate 25,785,385 downwards.
GATTTTCCTAAACACACCTTTACACACGTGTAACAATGGTGCGCAACATTGCAGCTCACTATTATGGTCGCACTTAATATAAATATTAAACCGTACGCAGCGAATTATTTTTAGGACGGTGGTAAAACATCAGACCTATAATACGCCCACTTAAATTTATAACGCGTTCGTCCATTAATTTGTTTTTCGTAAGATTAACAGTAAAGGCCTGAACGTGTAATATTATTATGAATAATATTGCGCGATCGTTAGAGTATATAATTATTTGCGATCACGAGGACTTGTGAGGACACAAAACTGTTTCGCTCATGACCGTCTTGTAAATACCTACGTATTGCAATATAATCTCACAGACATTCGAGTGATACGTTGTAGGGGTGATCGATGTCTCTAGAACTCGCGAAGTCGTCGCGTGCACTATAGTATATTATTATCAAACGATTTTTACCGGACGACTTAATAGCGGAAAACAAAATATAAACCTGGTTTGTGGTTTACGTCTCTTTTTCTTTATTTTATATTATTTTACCGCGGACATGGCAGGACTTGGCGGCGGCGGCGTCGAGGACCCGACGAGGAGGGTCGGTTGCGGAGAGGTGAGCGCGGGCGTTCCAGGTTTCCTTAAACACTATTCCGGGGCACGACGACGTGTCCTGAATCGTGTCGCGTAGGACGTATAAAACCCTGGCAAAATGCTCCAGTACACTCGGCCTCTGGTATTATTATTATTATTATTATTACTATTATTATTAAACGTAAACTTTTCTCCCGCCACTGCCGGTTGACGTGCCAGGCGTCGCCGAGTCGCTCTAACACACACACACACACACACACACAAACAAACGTCGTCGACTATAACCACAGAGAAACCCTTCGCCGCGCCGAGTTGTTCTACTGGAAGACATTTTCATAGTCGTTCGAGTGTGAACCCACGACTGCCGACGCCGCCTTTTGCAGCAATAGTGCGGCTGCTGTTGTCGCAAACGCTTCCATCTAGTTCAACACGGCAGTAAGTTGCTCGCGTAAAAATATTACAAGACAAAGAACGGAGGCCGACTCAGATTGTTTTTCATTTTTTTTTTTTTATCATCGCATTTAATATTGTCCCGTGTACGGGATAATTTATTATATACATTATTTTTTTGTACGAGAGATTTTTTTTTAAAACAACGACGTGCACAATGATAACAAACATTATAATAATACAATTTGTATGACACACTGCATTGATCATTCACGTTATAATAATATTATATAGTCATATTTTAACAGAGCAAATTATATTAGGTAGGTACCTACTGCAAATTATATTAGGTATTATATAATTATCGTTGCGGATATTGGATACGTATTATAGAGCGAAAACGTAAATAAATAACTGATGCATTTTAATCTGCTTACGCGTTGTGCACTGTCGGTTGAATGGCATAAATTTTTGGATTTTCTCGCTACAACGAATTGATGCTCCATCAGTTGAAATCTAAACGCGATTATGCTGAATAACATACGATTTACTGAATACACTATCTACACACATGTTCGGTTCAAGGTTTTCCTATAGCCATTATATAATAATATCCTACTCGATGTCTACTTTGTTTTGTCTGTAGCTGCGACAATAATCGATCTTTATTTGTTACATCTACGCGTCTTTTCGACATTATTCTTAATAATATTCGCATAGTTTTTAGCATATCGTTGCTTGCTCGTGGGAAATGACATATTTTTAAGCTTGACATTCAAACAGAACCATCACTGGCATGTCAACTGTATACCGTTATTATAGGCTTATTCAAAAAATTAGAAAATTATTAGACATATGAATATATATGATAGTGTTTCGCATAGAAATTTAGTATTTAAAACAGTTACGTATAATATTATAACATAATAATAATAAAATTTACTGTAAAATTAAATTATTACAAAAGAATGGATATTTTTTTTAAATCGTATTATTCACAGTAATAGTTTTGTTCGTGTTATTTTGTATTTTAATGGTTAAATTTATTTATGCATTATGATATTATATTGTATTTAAAACAATGTGATGAAATTATGCACGAAAAAAATATATTACAAATATTTGTCAGGTTTGTTTCAAAAATAATTTTTTAGTACAATACTATAATAATTATTTTATCTTAAAATAATGATAATGAGTAATTGCTTTTCAAAGAATTTATATGAATTACGTCGGATCTATTTAAATATAACTATATACGTTGTCATTTGTCGCATTTTAATTTTGTCTGTTCCACAGTAATATAATTTTATAATAATAACCTTAATGGATTCAGGAAATAATATAATTTAGTGCACTCGATTTTCAATATCAAAACATGATCCAATCTGTTTCTTTTGCATTTCATGTTCTATTCAGAAAAACCATTACGATCTCAATCTCATGAACATAATTCGGTCTTAAAGAAAACTTCATCTTCTTTGGATGTATAAATTCGTTTGATTTAAAAATCCAATTTGTTTTATATCGTTTTTGTTTATATATATTATACATATAGTTTAGTTTAACTTTGCCGCGTTGTAGTTATTTTATTGTTTTGCACATTTATTTTAGATTTTTATTGTTTTAAAAAAATATATTCCGCAGCAATAAATCGTAATAATTACACACTGGGTGTCTAAACCGGCAGTTTCTTATTTGAAGATTTATTAGAGAATTTATTCCGTTGGTTTTAATAATATGGTTCAACTTATTCGTATACCATTTGGCACATTGATTCAAAAAAACGCGTTTTCGAAATTGGCAATCGTGTAATAAAACAGTTATCCGAGTACTGATCACCGCGGATAGGTTTCATGAGTGGACGGTCGACCTATCGTATGCAATCAAACCGTTCAAATGGAAAACCTTTCAATAGACATGATGGAAATCTATTGAAATTATTGTACTCAGATGTTTTAACCGTTTCGTGGCGATGTGCCAACATTACGTTAATTTTAGTGTAATTTTTATTTCTAATAATTCGCCTTATACCCAACTTTCCGTGAACACCGATACTCTGACAAATGATGAATCATTCGGACGAATGTTTGCCACAAAACGACTGCCTCTTAAGAATAAATTAAGTTTTTATTACGCATCTTCTGTCCTAGTGGGTATACATAATACAAGTCACAAAATAATTAAGCGATTAGTAATCCGCTCCGAGCGATTTCCTGTCAACGGGTGGTCGTGTGTATACACAATAAGAGTCGATGTGTCATACGGACACCGCCGAACGCAGGTAGAACATAATTCACATTTCTCACATTAGTAGTCAGTGACGGCCGATTGACGTTTATTGAATGAAATGGAATACAAAAGTGACGACGACGACGGCGTGTGTTCTTCTCCTTTACCTCGACTATATAGGCGTCCGAGTCCACATCGATTCGTTCGCTGCGAAGACACACCCCTCGATAACGAGGTTCAAATCGATGATTCTCGGTGATTATCATCGTGACTGTTAACACGTCTATTAAGGATTCCTCGGTAATAGGCCCCCTACTACCCCCAACACTCGACCGTATTGTTGTGATTTTCCTTTAGACGAGATTTGCGATTCCCGGGGCTCTTTATAGCGTATAGGCATTGCGCGATCATATTATTATTATGACGTTTGCGAATTTTTGCCTTCTTATCGAGTTCGTGAGAGGAAAATAAATTATGCTTCCGATGAAAATATGGTATATAATACATATACTATGTATATACTTCACACGACACGCACATTCGTGGTTATGATAATTTCTGTAAACGAAAGCGTAAACTGTACCTGTCGATCACGCACAGATATGTTTTGATTGATGCAAAAAAAAAAAAAAATTACAAGAGTAAAAAAAAAAAATATATATTACAATAATGATATTTGTCACCTCGGCAATAATTATAAAATTGATCATGAATTCGACTTGTGCAAATGTTGTTGTCACGTACATTAGTGAGTACACACTTCAATATTTGTTGTTATATTAAAAATGAAAATATTTCATTTATAATTATTATTTATTAATCTAATGTTTAATAATAACCATTATTATTGTTTCGCGTACTGGTAATATCGAAATTTTTCGAAAACTGTTTTATTTTTTCAGACATAGGACATAATAATGTCAATACCTATTGATAGTAAACTGTCTATAAATTAGTTTGATAGTTATGCAACGTTCAATGTGATAACGTCTCCAATCCCTATTGTGTTTCATAACCTATGGACTCTTTTTTTTATCCATGTTTACATACTTAACGAATACGGTCACGTTGTCAGTTTTATTTGTTTTGCTGTTTGTTGACATTTTCCTAAAAAAAATCATCTAAATAAACTGAACAATTAAATATTGTAGGGGAAAACTGAACGTCCCGTTTCATGTATGCATAATCATTTTAAATTTAAATTAATTAGAATTCCGTGCGTTCCTCGTTAGCTACGTAACTATTATAAATATAATATATTACATCTTGCCCGCGATTTAATCAGATTGAAAAAAAAAAAACATTAAGTACTAGAAAGAAACATACAATAAAGTCAATAACTATAAGATGTGAACAATATTTATATTGTGTGTAACGTTGCAAGTGGGTCAATTTCAGATAATTAGAATGTTCATTTGGTATGGAAAAAAAAAACTAGAACAAACATGTAATTAAACAAACATTTTAGGTCTTAAAGGTTAGTGGCCTTTGTTAACATATTCTACCCTTATTTTTGTTAGATAACTTTTTATTTTTAATCTCGACGGGCAAAAAATAAACTACAATGTGTAGTAAAAACATTTTCATACAATTTTTTTTTCACTCATGAACAACGAGTAAAGACATAGTGTCCATTAATGAATATTTTAGTTTTAATGTTAAGTATAGTGACCAATGACATAATATGTTTAAAAAAAAAAAAATAAAAAATACAATAAGCCATGGAAACAAGTTTGAAAATCAATATACCTAACCTAGATATTGTAATCATTACATTTAAAAATAAAAATAACATCTTAAATACATAATTTTTACTATTATGATTGTTTTTTGTTGTACATATTTACAATATAAGTATTTTATCCGGTAATTGGTTAAAATATCCATGGACAAAATATTTAAATGTATCCGTTTTTCCGAAAATACGTGCATTACACTTTACTTTCTAATAAAATATAAACATATTGTATTGTAATACATAAATTACGTTAATAGTAATGATATCACAAAATATACTGCACACACCTAAGTCAAATTGTCAAATAATATAAAATAATTTGTTATGTAAAAAAATAACTACCTACACTATAAAAAATGTAGAAAATCGTTTTTAAAAATAGAAAATTTTAATTTAGATATTTCTAATAAAATTAATCTATTTTCCGAAAATAAGCACATTACACTTTATTTTCTAATAAATAGAAACCGGAGTAGTTCTTGTGTCCTTTTCTATTATATTATTATAATTTTTTTCCATTTATAGAATTTTATTTTTCTTGTCAAAATGCTTGAAAATTATTTGAGTATTTGAACTAATTTTATTAGAAAGTTAAGTGTAATGCACTTATTTTCGGAAAAACGGATACATTTGGATATTTTGTCCTGGATTAATTTTATCCATACATGGTTTTTATGAAAACCGTTGTATGTATGTATGTATGTTGTATATAATAATAACACAATATTATACACACGTAGTAATAAATAGGATAATGTGTAAATATTTTGTGTAATCAGACTCTAGACTTGAAAATATATGGGTATTCCTTGGTTGGAGTGAATTATTACTTATTACGAATATGATATACGGCAATTTATAATATTATACATTATTCAAATCCACCGTACCTATTCGATGGTAATTGTAAATTAAGCTTTATTATTCATACACCGAAGACTGATAAACTAGTTCTAGTCGAATATGTATATTGCATTGAATAATAATTAATATTCCAGTAATGGTATTTTAAATATTATGGAAATACATTTCTCATAATTATTCTTGTTCTAAAAATGTATTTAATATTACTGTTTCTTAATAGTGTATTTGAATAACTTTAATTTGTATAAATTAATTCAACCCGAATGCCATATAATACAAATTCGATTTTTATAAATATTAATATTGGTTTAAAATGTATGTACTATATTGCGTCCTGTAAAGGTGTCTGTCAGCTCGATATTCTGAATTATAAATAACAACTTCTCATTAAATTTTGAAATGGACGACCAATTTGAAACGGTTTGAAATAATTTGAATTCATGAAATTTGAATTTGCGGTATAATAATTTCCGGTCCTTAAATTTTATTTTAAATTCACGGTGCCACCCTGTAAAAATATCTCATAATAATATTATCAGGTATTTTATTTTAAATAGCTAAACGAAACAATAGTTGAAACTCATAAAACATTTTGTAATTTTTTGTTCTTTAACCACTGAGAAAAGTTATAATTCCATATTAATTGCAGTATTACTTTGATTACTTTTTCTTAGTGCGTCAGACACCGTAAATAATAATTGTTTTCACTTCATAAGGCTTTATTACTGTTCGAAAAGTTTACGGCAATACATATTGTAAAGAATATAGTTTTATCGAGAAACAAGAACTGCTGGCTGTAGTGATTTTTACAACGTGGGAAGGAAATTTTTCGGTTTTGAAAATTTGAACGACGTTACGCAGACAGAAATCGTGGTGGTAAAAGTTTCTGCGCTCGTATTCCCCAGTCGCACCCCGCCCCTCCGACGGCACACCAGATGAGTTTTAGGACAAATGGTCCGTTACCGGGCACCACTATTATAGTTCGTTATTTCTCAATTCATTGTGTCGTTAAGAGGGGAAGCGAAAAAAAAATCCACTGCGAGAATGGGCTGTGCATATTATCTTAAATTACTAGACGCGTCTGTTGGCCGCAAATTCGCGTTACGCGGTATAGGTAGGTATACGTCATAATAATATTATTATATTACGTTCGGTAAAGAGAATATAATGAGTCATCCGTTTATTCTGCGTAAGCGTATAGTTTATTGATAACCATAATATATAACAATATAATATATTTATGTGGGTGCGGCCAACGCGCATATTATTATTATTATTACGATGATGATGATGATGATGATGATGATGATACCTGTTATAACGTTTTTTTTTTCGCACGCGAGACAATTGTTTGCTTAAAATAATATAATAACACCGTCCGCAGTAACGATAATAATTATCATCGCCGAGCAGAGCAGGCAGGTACTACTCTGTAGAATTATGATTTTGCGGCCGTGATCCCGAAATTACCGATTTTTCGATTTCGTACCGTATCGGCCGAGGATCACGACGTTCGCATAATTCACGTCGCCGTGTCACGGGCAAGTATACACATTATACACGCATAATGTAACATTATATCATAATATATATTATATTCTCGTATCATTATTGTATGGGTAACGCAATACGCTGTTACGTGGCACGTTGGTAGGTACCTCAAACACGTTTATTGTATTGTTCACAATCGAGAATTACGCAAGTTCACGGGTCGCGTAGAATATATTTATTCGGAATCGGGGCTAACGACGATTTTAGGGTTGCATGCGGAATTGCAAACTATACATACACGTAACCTGCAATGAATACGGAACAATAAAATGAACTTGCGCTGTACCGCGTCCAAAAACGAATGGGTTAAGTCGTGATAAAAAAAAAAAAATCATGTGTGTATACGGAGAGCTGCGTAGTCATTGAATTAAAATATATTAGAATATATCGAAACCGTGTCCTTTATGTATATATATATATATATATATTTATACGCTCATGAATAAAATATCAGCACTATAGGTTAAAAAATAACAGATATTTATTTGACATTTAATTATGTATTTATAGGTAATATTTATTATGTATAAGATATATACGCGTTGCATAATACGCACGATGAAGAATTTTATTTAAAAAGAATATAATTGAGAACCAAAACATTTAAATATCACATGTTATTTTCTATAGTAAATATGTACCTATTTTCGTATCAAGTAGTATTATTTACTATTGTGGTTATTTGGTAACGAATAAGGTACACACAACTCGTGGTGACAATGTCAAAATAGTGGACTTCGTTCGTCTAGAAGCATTTAGGCATCTGTTTATTTCCAATAGTTAACTAATTCAGTCGTTATTCTGTTTGATCTAATATTTCAGTTGAATATATCAAGTAATGTTATCCTCCGTAAATATGTTCGATTAAAAATAACATATCGATATTAAATAATTTTTATTTATATTATAGTAAAGCCATTTTTTCGACTCGTTATTTAATATTTTTTAAATATGAATTAAATTCAAAACCAGATACTGCATTTCTCGGAATTCATAATAATATGCCAATACTAGTAAATCTGTTGAATGAGGAAACTCTGCTGCAGTTCTACACATTTATAGTTTTCAATGCACTTTGCAGTTTTGAAAACCAAATTCGCCTAAATGCAAACATAATTTAATCAAATACACTTAGGTATTAACATTTGATTAAATAATAAAGAAAAAGTCAAATGTTATGAATAAGCAAACAATAAATCTTCAGATATAAACGGTCTACGCCCAACTAAAAATAATAGGGCACTAAAAAAGTGGTAGGTAGTTGTTATATTATTCTACTTGCACTCTACTATAACTCGCTATAATTGTACGGCGTACCTAAACTTATAGGACAATTACGATGACTATGTATGTTATTGAAAATAAAACAGTTTTGATTTTGGTACTATATCTATAAGAAATTATTGATTTAAAATTAAAAATTAAGTAAATTTGAGTGTACACCGTTTTTCCCAATCAAAATAGTAATGTAAATGTGAATGTACCTGTCCCAGACGAATTTGAATCGAAGTTTTTTTTCTTATGAGTTCACTTTTTCGAGTGAAATAAAAAAACATGTTTTATTATTACATTCAAAGGATAAAATTAATAAGTTAGTTATTTATTTTGTTGTAATATGGTCATTTAGTGTAGGTATTTGTACAGTTACAGCAACTACCGTTATTACACGCAAATATTGTTTGAAAAGAAAAACTATTTTTATTTTAGTAAACTTTTGAACACTTAACTAACTTGAATATTTTATGTATTATATCGTGAACGTTTAACGATTTCTTTACATAGGTACCTATTTATTTATACATTATACATTCAGTGGACAAAAATAAATACAGCTAATAATTTATAACGATAATATTATCGTATACGTTTTGTATATCTTTTTATGACAACAAAGTATAGAAATTATCTACTATAATATATATATATATATATATATAGTATATAACGGCATAAAATGTCAGTGGATTATTGTCACCGCAAAATTAAACTTTCAATGAACCAACCGAAAGTAGTTTGGGAATTTTTTTAAAAAAAAAAAATATTATTTATTTTTAGCCGTGTGCGCGTATAAAGCATATCGTACAACTTTCTGGAGTGAACGGGATAAAAATATTTCTCCGATACCGTATAGGTGTACACTCACACATAAATACATAACTCGAAAGCAATTGGTACGTTGCAATCGCAATGAAAATCCCTCTACGTATATAAGCATATGATATTCTTAGCAGGGTCGTTAAAAACTACACACACACACACACACACACATATGACAGAGATAGGTAGTGGAGATTGTGTCGGTAGCGGTGATAACGTGCAGTGCGCGCTCCGTTATGGTCGGTCTTGGATAACGGCCAAATTATTATCATTACGTGCCCAGACGTGTAGTCTGTTGTGGAACGGGGAGGGAAAAAAATCCTATTTGGAGAATTACCGGCATGAGTTCCATTGTCGGGACAGGTGAAGGGGCGGGCATTTCCTACTTTTATACACGTGCGATTATTGAACGGTATCATCAGACGTGCAGATGTGTCAGCGGCCCCAGTTCGCCAGCTAATCTATACACAGGACATTTTAGCCGCGGAACTGTACGCGGGTTTGAATATTAAAGTTAAAAGTCGTGTAGATAATTTTTATGGCCACTGCCGGTAACCTACACATCTACGGTTAAATTCAAAGCGCGTCTTTGTGTACAAACGTATTAAACGTATATTATAGATATGAACAATGTCACTGGAACCCAAATAGGGGCCTTATTCGGTAGTTTAAAGTCACGGTATTACTATCGTTTTATTCTCTATAGTTGTGATAAATGTTGCGCTCATAAGGGGAAACTATATGATTGCGTAGTTGTGCACAGGCGCTAATCAATGTAGCGTCACGGCAGATAGTCGCAGGTCGGCGAGAAAGAATTTTATTATTGTTTAACATTACTCGAGTTGTCTTCACTCCGGCGTAGGCGGTGCCGCCGTCGATGTCGAAAACAAAACGAGCGAAAAAAACGTTCGTGTCTTACCTGAAACAAAATAAAAAAACAAAACATAAAACACACTGTTAATACTTGTCTTGCTGCAGTTTATAATATAGGTATATATAATAATAATAATAATAATACGGTGGTGTTTATTTCGTCGGCGTCGAGTGGGGGCGAGTGATATCGCGGCAGTCGTAGCGGAGCGATAGGCGGATAGGGGATGGGCGGGGAGGTGTAAAAAATTGCAGCACTGTATCCAGCTGTCGAGTTTGTATGGGGTAACTAATTCCGTAGACGACGCCTGGTATATACGCAGGGGCTAACCGTGCGCGCAGAGGTGGTGGTGGCGTCTCGTCGTCCGCCCCCGCGGAGGGGTGCATTTGTCGTTGGGGGTCGTGCGAGATCCGGTGATGCTCAACGGGGCGGAGGGATTTAATCTGGACCCGGAGAAAAAGTCCGCAAGGTTATTATTTTCCTCTATTGGTTTATTACAACCAACACTTTATATCCGCTGACTATGAAGAATTGTTCGCCATCGCGGGGCACCCGCCGGCCCGCGCTCCGCACACTTCACAATAAATGTGTATTATTTTTCCACTCGCCGCTGCACCGCCGCCGCGTACCGTATCTTATACGAGCGGCCCCCGTCCGGCCGTCCGTCGCCTATCTCTTTTTCCCTTAACGCTATTTTATACAACGCGGTAAAATTCCCGCCGCGAACTCTATTCCTGAGAAATTGCTCGGCCTCGGCAGCCACTTATTTACTACCATCACGCCGGCGTGTGTTGGTCCCGCGAAGTTTACTTTTCCGTAACCCATCAATATGTGTTAAAGTCGTAATTCGATTTGTTGACAAGTGTAATTTAAACCTTTGGTCAGCGATATTAATATTTGTTTAGTTACACAAACTAAGGTGTTATCAATTTTTTTTTTTTTAACCTATAACGTGCTTAGCGTTTTTACTAGTGTTTGTCGAGACGTTCTCAACAATAGAGTCAATCACGTTTTATTAATTACAGTATTACGTTTTCACCAAATCAATAGTCTATCGAGTAACAAACATTTTACCATTGTTTGTTCGTTTTTTTTTTTTTTAATTGTGAGAAAAAAAATTCAATTTTGGAATAAGGAGTTACTCTCGTGGCGTGTATAGACTCAAAAGTAAAAAATTATTCAAGTCAATATTTGACAGCGAACATGATATTACAATGCCCATCGCCACGCGTTGTCAAACTTAAATTTTCCGTCGAAAGCTTATAACCGTGGGATTACAGAAAGCTGATCGGCCAAAAATTAAAATATTTCGTTGACGAGCTGAGATGTTCTAAATATTATTTTGTACAGTATATGCAACGTGTTTTGCATCACTTACATGAGCAGTATATTATTATTTGTCGAACAAAAGACTACAACAAGTTTCTTCTTCATATTGTGTACAGCTTGCGTGGTATGTCGACTGACGTGACGTGACATTGCTTTTGACATAATATTATACCGAATATAATAATATACCTAGCCCATAGAAGATGTATTAGTGAAACACACACTATATCGACTTAGCAACGCGATTGTTGCCACAACTACTGCTCACTACCGATCGTATATTATTATAATGACAAGAACTATTATCATAAGTAAGAGGAGCCAAAGATACTGTGTCGGATGCTCCCCTACGTTCGCGATAATTGTGGGAAATATAAATTTAAAAAACTATCACAGGCGCCCGGAAACGGGCGTGGAAAAACAATTCCTTTAAAGACTATATGATGTGCGTTGATTTTATTCTATGCCTCATATTTTCGTTATAAACGGAAATTGAAATAGTCGATATCATCCGCTTTGAACATAATTACGACGGACTAAACATTTTACACTTTACGATAATTATTTAAGTGAAAAAAAAAATGGTACAATATTAATTATTAATAATTATATTTTTTTTCAACCAATTATGGATATTATTACTAATATTTGTTTAATAACGTTATGGGGAAAAAAATACTTAACACTTCACTCTATCGTGTTTCAAATAGTGTTTTGTAAATATTTTTTTTTTTGGAAATTAATTTTGCTAAAGCAATAATCAATACCTTTTTCCCATTATTAAAATACTCGAAAATTGTTATCCTCGAGGTAATTAATATTTAATGACGATAATAGCAATGCCTAATAGTATACGGATAATTATTAATACATTAGTTGCATCGTTAACGGTTGAAAATATTTTATTTTGAGTGCATAAATATGTATTAAATTCTCAAGCATCTTAAAGCTTTTTATTATCATTATTTATTTCGTATCAAATGTATATTGTTTATTTGTTACATAATTTTTACTCGCACTAATACTATAATACTTCAAAACTACAAAATATGCCGTACATTGTTTAGATCTAGTTTCTAATTTTTTTTTCTTTTTTTTTTTAATTTTGTCGTACTCAGAAAATTTTGTAAAATTTACACGTACGGCTGCTCGAACAATATCATTTAATATATTATTAGTAATAACGAAAACGTGATATTTCAAATTTTACAATTGTAATAAAACACCTAATGCATATTACATACAATATGCATGGAATGTATACAAAAAGACAATTTTGTTCACCCCTGGGGACCATATGTTTGGGTTAATGTGTATTTAAAAAAACATTCTGGTATTGCACTTGAGATGTGTGTATCGTGAAGCTTTCTAAATATACCACAGCGAGTGGTCTATTCGATCAGTTCGTAATAACTGCGTCCATAATATAGTTTTGTTTCCAAAGCACGCAACGAAACGTAAAAATCTAATATGCAACAGACATATATTCTTCTGTATGTGCACTCCATCGGCTATTCGGTACGTTTCGTATTTCGTTTTATTTATTTGCCTTTAGTGTTATTTCTACGGACGATGACAAGTTGAAGTTGAGTTATTGTTATCATTGACTGCAATAAAGCTTGCACATAAATTAATATTATTGGTAAATATCGTGATGCGGTATTTCACCCTCTCAGTAACACCCCTTCGCGGAAGCCATTCTATTAATTACCCGGTTTTTCGTCGGATACTAATAAAAAAAGAAAACCATTCTTAGTCGGTTCGATCATTATTTTTATAATAAACTATAAAGAGATCTGAATCGTGAAAGTAATTTAAACAATTTTTAGTCAAATATGCAATTTTTAAGCTGGAGATTTTTTTTTTTGTGCGTGAAATTCCTAAAAAACCACTTTTGACTTTTCTCATATTGTAGGTCTATTTATAGATACATATATAGCAATGTCATTTATGCACGAAATTCCTGCAGGCCTTTCGGTTTTGTTCCCAATGTAATCAGATTTCAGTGAAATAATAATAAGAAAAAAATCAGCAAATTCTACTGCTGTTCACAGATTTGGACCTTATCCGACGATAAGACGAGGGTTACGATTGCTTTCCGAAAAAATATACTGCAAATGGTATATTTTTCTTTCTTGGATCTCTGATATTGGATGTTATTTCCACCATAGCTGTTTATGGTCACACAACTCTCATTACGTGGATAACATCACACATAAAGTTAAATCACTATTGTGTTAACAATAATAATATCATCACAATGTACACAATATTATGACATTGTTAGGTGTGTACGACTTGATGTGAAACAGTGTGTTATTGCTAGTTATTGACATTTGAACGCGGCAATGTTCAATTTGTTTTTCTTTGTTGATAAATGTTTTGTGATAGATGTCTAATAAAAATGTTAATAATTGTTATGATATTCAATTTATGTCGTACCGGAATAAAATAATGACGGTGTTTATCGTGTTAGTGATTTATGAGCAGTTAATAAGAATAGTTATTAAGAATTATACCTATAAAAATTGAAAAAATACAACAAATTATTTTTTGTATTTATTCTGAATCAATTGTTTTTTTCCCTGTGGCCAAATAATTAAATTAAATTACACTCAGGATAAGGGTAGAATTAAGGTTATATTACGTTAAAATGTTGACTGGTAATAATTTATTTATTACCTTCCTGTAAATAGGTACCTACTATCCGATTAGGCAGGTATCATAATTACTGGATTTCCTTTCATTATTTATTATTAATTCTGACGGATAACTGAATAACCCAATGTAGGTGTTATACTTTCGTAAAATTAAACTGTTAAATAATATAAAAAATATATATATAGTGGTTTCGATATAGAAAAAAAAATGATGGGCGACAATGTTTTATTAAATGTTATTTTATTAAAATATTACATCTCTAGCTATTATGATATACATAATTGAAGTACCTATTATGATCGATCGAAATACGTACATAATAAAATATTTATATGTGAAACGCAGACCGCTAGTCTACATAAATAGTACTCAAGAAACATTTATAATATATAATATTATTATTATTACCATTTGCTTGTACGGCCATAAAAGTATAGGGAAATCGTAGACAGACCAGACGCAAATTTGTTTGCTATAAAGACGGCGTCTTTGTAATAATATATGTGTTTTCCAGTACCGGTTCAAGTGCACATTTTCCAATAGTACTTACCACTATACTCGGGGTCGTCCAGACGCATTTCGCAGACGTATTAACATATTTTCAGAACGTTGATAGTGGTACGCACACAAATATAATATATACATCTAGAAAAATAATCATTCCGCCTCCATATAGCCGTATAGACGCATGTATGCGCTGGGGCCGAGAATATTATATATATATATATATGCATATAATAATGTAAGGTACCAAGTACCGACTGATCAGAATAAATCGCCACTGCCGACGGTATATTCCAGCTAAAAACTACCCCTAGCTCTCTCGCTCTGCTGCTGCCGTTACATTATGCATAAAAAATGTGCGGGTTGTTTATTTATATTTCATTTTTACTCGCTCCCCCATTACCATTTTTTTTTTCAGGGAGAGAGAGGCAAAAATCCTTGCGCGCTCCTGAATGCGTGCACACCGAGTCCACTTGCGAATTCAATATTTACGGTAATGCGTGGCCCTGAATATAGCTCGTGTGTGTACATTCGGTAAGTACATTATTTTTGTGTCGTTATTATTACAAGCGCCAAGTAACCTTTCTTTTTTTTTTCCCATCGTATTTTGCATAATGTCCCAAATAGACGTGTGCACACGTATATGACAAATTTGATAACGCCATGTATTATACTCGCACATGTATGTGTATATACACAACGTAACTATAATATATGCGAGTGAGTATAACGCATATACGCTTTTATGCAGTCCAAATTGGTCCATGACCCGTTCCTTCCTCGAAAACCCTGAGTCGGTACGTCTTTTTGACGCACGCTCTAATGGGATTTACGCCAAAAAAAGTATTTTGAGTAATAATAATAATAAAAATAATACGCTGCAGGCGTTTGAAGATGTGAAGTGCGGCATAAGCCCGTATATGTACCTACAATGAAATAACGCCAGCTGATCGTTAACGCAGAATGCATTCCGCACATCTTTTTCCGGATACGAGAAATTTAAAATCTCCAAATCAAAACCAACCGTGTCCACATTAAGTCAGCGACACTTGTTTTACGTAGGGATTATATACGAGTGATTTTATTTCTTAATCCTAGTCTTACCGGAACGGATGTTTAGAAAAAGTTAACGATAATAAAGACTCGATTGTACCCTGCTCCGATTTTTGGCTGTTGACTTAATGTTTTAACGTGAAAATAGTTTATTTGCTCTTGTCAATGGTTATATCGATTGCCGTATTACAAGCTATAACGTTATTTGCATTTCGACTAAACATTATCGAAGTCGGTTAATTATTTTGTTGTGCAAAAATGTTGCATTCACATTTATGCGTGGTTTTTTTTTCAATTAATTTTGTTGACCACCTAAATGAAAACGTAATAATATTGTGATTAATTTATGTACCTTTTCATTGGTTATTTGCATACAACATTAAACTAACAATATTAATAAACAATATTCTTCTTCATTGTGTAATAATATGTACGGCGTACAATGTGCATTATTAGGTATACGCGAACGAGGGACGTAATTATAAATATTTAAATTTAAGCATTAATTTAGAAAAAAAAATGTAAGAAGTATTGTTTGTTTGTTTTTTTTTTTTTTTAAAAAAAAAGTGGTACAAAATGAAATATACGACGGGTTTAATTTTTACTTTTGTTATTATATCGTAAGACGCTGAAATGGTTGTCGGTACAGTATTTTTACAGTCTAAGTAGCTTGGAAACAAATTATTTTTGTTTTTGATTTTTACGCGGTATCGGCAGAGGATTTTAAGCCATTACGCATAAAGTAATACATGAATGAAATTAATGGCAGATGTTCCCCTACATTGTTTATAGTCTGCGTTTCAGCCGTTTCGCGTAACTGTACGAGTATTGTACTTGGCAAGTTTCCTGTAATGTGTACATCTAACTACGCGATACGATTTTTCATAACGCAACACTTTATTATTGTATAACAGTTCGTTGTGGTTTTTTGGCAACTTTTTACAAATTTCACCCAACCCCGTGACTAAATAACGCCGTCGAAATGCTCTCAGATAACAAACTAACCCGGCGGCGATATATTATTACTGTACTATATGAACAAACCGGCGAACGTTAAATTACATTTTTTTAATTTATACATTTGCGTACTATAATATACACACATATATATAATAATTATTGTCGCGTTAGCTATCGACACCGGAAAACGACGCGATTCCGTGTCGGTGTATATCTATTCGAAATATTATAAATAAAATATAAAGACGGCATGTTGTAAATATAATGTGTGTGTGTCTGTATATGTGTGTGTGTGTGTGTGTGTGTATGTGTGTGTGCGTGCGTGTCCATGGCGGGTACGACGATAGCGTATAATAGTATAATATAGATTTTTGGCAATGAACGTACCTGTATAATACTTTTGTAATGTTTTCTTTTTTTTTCTTTTTTTATCGATCTTTCTCGAGCCGTATCTGTTCCGCGTTACTAATATGTACTGTTATGTTATTCATTCAAGTCAGTATAATAATAATAATGATTTCGCGCAGAGGTGTGTATTGTTATTATTTTTATTTCTTTTACGCGGCCTACGCGTCATATGATTATGGTTTCAACGTGCATGTATTGTAGAGGCTCCTCGGAGAAGAGCGTACACAACGGCAAAGCCGCCATTAATACCAGAAGATGATTAATACATTCCTCCGCCGATGTCGCCGGTTACGCTTGTGTGAATCGCTGCCAGATTATCGTCGGATGAGAGCTTAACCGATTTTTAATTTAAAGACGTTTTTTAGTGGTAAGATTCCGCAGGTAGGTACCGCGCCCCGCGACAACAACAATATTATCGTCATAGTGCGCGCACACTTCCTACTACACTGCATAGTGTCCGTTTCCAGTGAAAAGCTCCAAAATTACGAAAAGAGCTCATTGATTTTTTTTTTCCAAAAAACTTTTGCTTTTGCACGAATGACAATCACGCCGGTAATCGGGACCGTGCGAAAACACCCTACTGCGAGAAATATACACTCCACCACACCATCACCGCATAAATTATCATCCAGATGAGATGTTTTTTTTCCAACTACTGTAACCCAAATGTCCTTTGCCATATAGAAGATCTCGTTATATTTTATTATATCATCGACCAACGGGATATTATATTTTTGCGAGTCAGTGAAGGAACTGTATTACTTCTGAACTTAGTTTTTTTTTTTGTAAATCTGCTATCGTTTTAAAAAAATTAATTTATGTTTACGTTCTTAAAAAAAAAAATGAACATATTTATCTGGCTTCTCATTATAAATATTATTTTATGCATACTTATATAATATTTTAAGTAAGGTATAAATAATGTTTAAAAACGTTTATTCTTTATATAGTTATGTAATCAGTGTGTCGGTATCAAATTTATTAAAATCAAAGTCAAATAAAAAGATATAAATATGATTAACATATTTTATATTTTACAGTTTCACATATATAAGTTATACTTATACAATTTTAAGTTTAAATTTATGAATTGAAATCGTTTCATTTCTATATATATAGTAGCTATTATTAATTATAAAACTATAATAAATTATTATTTTTATTTCTAACTAACACAATATTTTTTATATATGTACACATAATAACTAATGAGTAAAAGTATTTTATGAAGTATATAGGTATACTTAAATAAAGTTAAATTCTATCTTACCTATCTGGAAGAAAATATTAATAAAATAAATAATATAATAATAATATTGTAATATGAATAGATTATAAAAAGGTCTAGTAGAGTTTAAAATATAATTTAAATGCAAATCTTTGAAAATATTCTGAAATTATTTATTAATAATTTCAAAATAATCTTTACAACGATAAATAGAGAGTTTAACGTTTATTAACATTTCAGCGAGTTTTGATAATTTAAAACTCACATTAATGGCCAAGAACATAATATTAATATATATTATTTCCATAATAAATAACCACATATTTCAGTTATTATTCTTAATAATTACTCAAACCATTTTAATAAAATCGTTTAATGACATGCACAAAGTAATTTTAATATACAAACTATAGTTTATAAATAGATTGTAATTATTTTTTAAATAAACATATTTTTTCAAAATTGCTATATTTAGAATATTTAAAGGTACATATTTAAAAAGGCATCTAGCTACAAATGTAATGTAAAACTTAACTATTAAATACAATTAATACCTAGTTATAGTTATAAAATGCTCATATTTCTCGACAGTATACTAAAACAGTGTTTAAAATAAGTTGCTTATATTTACTGCTTTACCGCGTAGATTTTACATTTCCTATACCCATTTATATTTTTATTATTTTATGTTTTTTTTGTTAATTTTTATTAGACCTCACTACAGTTAAGTACATACGCGCAACCAGCCGCAATTAACACGTAATTCATGAGGTATCAACATGCGATCACGAATGCGACTCGTGCGATATATTTCCCAAAGGTAGTAGTATAAATAAAACAATGTCATGCGAGGGATAGACGGGGGCATACGTACAATATAAGTATTATATTAGAGATACATCGATTATGTATGTTGTATAAACACGCTTCAGTTGTTATTATAGAAAACAACTGGCGAGATTTGTGGTGGGCGTCGTGGGTGTGGGGATAGGAAAATGGAAAAAAAAAATGAATTATGAATGAAAATATTGTTTTGGAAAATTCAGGGAGAAGTCCCTTGCGTCAGCGACACGCTAATTTTAGACCCGAATATATACGTACAACACGCCGAGATTGTTGGCCGGCATTCAAAGCACCGTTGGTAATTGACAACAAAACATTAGTGTTTCCTGACGCTGGACTGATTATCATACGGACGTTTTAAAGTCAAAATGTAAATGAGAGATAGCTAAAAATATTTCCATTAGACTACTTCAACCGGTCAGCATTTGACAGCGCGGAACGTTAAAAAAGTTCATATTCAAATTGTCACATAGAAATGGAACGAACGTACTCGAAAATGTAATAAAGTAAATTATTTCGTAAAATCTAGTTGACTATTATTTTACGAGTACCTTTGAATTTGGGTCTTTAATAGTTCCGTTTTGGTGTTTGGTAGACCAGACAAAGCAAGGTATTAATTGCATTGTTTTCGCAAATTAGATAACCAGTGCAATATCAGTCGTGCGAGTATGTACGCAATAATGTGGTTTGTGTTCGGTTTCTTCGTTAGAAGTCTATAATATATTTAAATATTAGTTAAACCCCCTCGCATAGACTTGCAAATGAGAACATTTTTCACGAAAAATACTCGCCAATTTATAATTTGGATTAAACTTGTGAAATTTATAATATTGCTCGAGAATACATTATATATAGGTACCTAGGTCCTAGAATAAACCTACTATATTATATACTATGAAAATGATAAAAAAAAAAAAAAAAATGAAATAAAAAATAAGATACTACTTCTTTTCGGTATATTGAAATCAGCAAGAATACAAAAGAGAAGATGTATGTACTTATATAAACCTTTTGAACTCTACTTGATGATGGATGTATTTATGAAAAAACTGGGTAGAATCAACAAGAAAGAGACACCGGAAACACGGTGACATGAAAATTCGCAGATAAACGCACGGTAGATCCTGCAAACGTATAAATATATACATATATTATGTATATGTGTGTCGTGTGTGTGTATAGCATCTACCTAAACAGTAGATTTGTCGGCAGATTTATTGGTTCGTGTCTTTCAAACCAAAGGAAATAAGTTTTTTCTTTCGATCGTCCGACGATGTGTGGTGACGGAGAAGTGAAAGGGGAAAAGGAGATACCCGCTACAAATATAAATCGTTTTCCCCGCAGCTCCTATACCGTTTTATATATATATATATATATATATAGATATTCGATTATTTTTCGATTTCGGGTGGTTCTTTATATTTTTACTATGCAATTTGTTCCGAATGTACCGAGACATCCGTTTATAGAGACTATTTATATTGATCCAGCTCCGGTGACCGAAGCGACTAGTGCTAAGCTTATTAGTTATAAATTTATAATATTAATATGCACCGTGGGCCACATTATTACCAATTGTTAATCGAATATTACACATGTATAATATACATAGATGTATATTTATATGACGTGTGTTTAAAATTACAATAATAAATGTGACCAAAAATTCGGATGGCCGTTTAAATCTTTATCAAAATAGGTATATATTTTACTTTCAGACAGACAGCTATCCGAAGAAACACCGAGGCAATAAATAAGAAAATCTATTACTTTTCAAAAGTACGGCAATAGTTTTATACATTATAGGCTTGCTGCAACGTTATACCACCACTCCCTCGGCGACCAAAAAACTTTCCTCTGATGTATTATACCTTTTAAGCGCATCCATGAACAGCACGGACGATGGGAAAAACTGTATTATATTGGTAAAAAGTATTTGTATTTCCCATAAAGTGTTTGTAAACGTATTGTGTGTAAGAAATGCGCGGTGTCTTCGGAGGTCGTAAATTTGAGCCTTGCGAGAATGTATTATTATTTCCTTGGAAATTTTGAGCACCACAATTCAATATCCCACATCATGAAAATTGGTCGATCGTATAGTAATATGCATTTCAATGCATCGGGTAGTTTATGGTAATCGTAATCGGTAACTCAGCCGGTACAACACAATATTATGATATTATATGTTATCATGGCGATGGCTTTAAAAACAAACCCGCAGATATTATTATATTGTACAGCAATGCAAATTGCTTGTATCGTTTAGAACTACTGGCAACGGCGTCGTCGTGACGCGTTATAGACAATTTATTATTGCAATATATTATCGTTCCGCCCAAGATCGAATACGGTCGTCCGAACACGGACGAAATGGGCAGTGTGGCGAATACGTCATTGCTTTATTATTACGCAGACTCGTTAACGGCCGAAACCGCGAAACGCGTAATGTCTTGTGGGTCGTGTGGTCGTCATAGCACAGTACACACTTACAAACCCAAATTCTTTGAAACTTTATTATATATATAGTCACTCGATTCGATACTATACAGTTCGGATTGTATGAAATATTTGGATGGTCCCCCTTAAGCATTTTTAACTATTCTCAAAGCACGTTCTACAATATATAAAAAAAAATATATATATTCTTATATTAATCGCGTGTAAGGGGAAATTTAATAATACATCATCAAGTACGTATGACTTATTTTATTACTTATTGGTAACGTCCTCGCTGTAAATAATCCAATAAATACTTTATCCATCGTATCATGTTTTATGTTTATCAATCGAGATCTTACACGAAAAATCAAAAATTACACGGCAAAATAACAAAAATCGAAAACACGAAATCGTGTTTTAATAATTAATGATGACGAGACATCAATAGACAACAATATAACGATATGACACCAGCATTTCTCCACTCCACCCCTGCCGGTGAGCAGGTCCCTCGATGGAAAATTCATAGGATACGACGACACGGCGTAGATATGTAACAGATATAACAACCTATACCTACCTACCTCACGAGAGTTCAACAACTCCGCGGCGGCTCGTGCACAACGTTTATAAGGAACCGCAATAGACGGCACGCCATCGAGATTGGTGCCGAGATACCATGCGTTATTAGAGACGAACGTTTAATGGATGTACAATATTATTATGTATTATATGTATGGAGGTACTGCTAGCGGTACGAGGACAACGAGACTGCGGCGACGACGACAAGCGCACACGATACTTGCGCTGTATAGTCGTTGGAAACGTACGCAGCGCTTTGTGATCCGAAAAAAAAAAAGAAGAAAAAAATCTCAGCGGTATTATTATTATTATTATTATTATTGTTATGCTATCACAAACGCGTTGCGTTGTCTGCCTGTGCGTGAAGGAGACGAAAAAAATAACTCGAATAAAAAACGGCGGATATCGCATAGTAATTACTATAATAATAACAACAACAATAATAGTGTTGCTGTGCAGTAGGTGTGCTATATTACGACGTCGGTACCGCGTGCGTTATTTAATATTATAATGTGCTGGCAGGTATACCACTTCCCATTCACCTAAGACTCGAAAACTATTTAAATGCTATATTAAATGGCAGAATATATACGAATATATACAGTCTCTATCTTTCGTTACCCGTGCTAAAACTAAATAAACGGTTTTTATCACTACTTCTAGAATATATTATACGATTTGATATAGCGGTCGTAATAATCTTGTATCATGAACTCCATATTATTGCGCCATAAATATATTATTATTTTTTAGATTTCATACGCAGGTGAGTGTTATTAAAAAATATCATACGTTTTATATTGTTGTGCATTTTGAACGCTTTGAGCAATATTATTTCTATACGTATATCCCCGTCTATTGCTTCTTTACTGTACTTAAAAAGTTTTTTTATTGCATTTTCCCCTTTGGTTTCTTCAAATCCGTGGTTCGTGTAATCGAAACTAGAGGTATTTAAAGATTTAAACACAATTGTCACGGCCACTGCGCTTGCGAATGCACCCACACTGGCTTACGTACAATAATATTAATTGTATTAATACAACGGAGTAGTAAAACATTCATATTATATTATACGTTTGCTTACTATGATTTGTATTGACAAAACAAAAATCTCTTAGTGATTGCGTTTCAACAGAAACTTTAGCTTTAACTTTAATTAATGAATAAAAGAGGTGATTTATTTTACATCTACATCGGTCGTTAAATCTGCTAATACATACATATATATATATATATAAATAGTCGTTTGCGGCGGCCAGTAAAACTGAACTCTGTTAAATTCTCATTTTTACTTCGTTTATTATACCTAATATACTTTACTACGTTATATACAAAGGTATTGGCCATTATAGGCATTGTTACCGACTAGACATTTCGTCCAGTGTATATTATGTACACTGCACAGTCGTTAATCGTCATCATTTCAACACACCAACACGCCGAGATTACGAAAACTACACACGTATTCGTGTTCAAATTCTTACACGATGTGTATACATTGTACGATGTAACTTGTAATACACAGTGACAATTTGATTATCTACGGTAACATTAATTAATTTAATATTGTTCAAAAAAAGAAGAAAAAAATAAAAAATATACATTTTAATAAAAACAGTCTGATTAAAAAATATGACACGAAAATTAAAATTATAGAAAACACGGCTTAATATATACATTGTAATTATTAAATTATCGCGTTATCTTTGATCAATGGGTTTTGATCCAGACAATAATTCAAGTAATTAGACATTTTTCAGCTCTGGGTTTAGACTTAGGAGCATCAGGTTAGTGATTCCTAATTTACATCTCTCATTTGTATGCGTTCCACACATTCTATTGAACTGGGTTTAAGTGAAAAGGTTGAACTGTGAGAGATGAGAGTGATGTCTTAACGAGTACAGATTCTATGAATACTTAAAAGGTGTTTTTATAATAATATTTTATCATACCACGCTGAGATGATTAAGATGATAGTTATTAGTTACTATAACAAGTCATTTAAATGTGTGATCGAATGTTAAAACATTTTAGAACCCAAGGTAGTATATAATTATAATAATACCTTTAACACACATTTTATATCATTTGTGACAGAGAGAGACTATATAATATTCTTAAAAAAAAAAAATCACAGTTATTATTTTAATTAGTTTAATATATTATTTAAACAATATAATATTATAAATTAACCAAAATATTTATTATTATCATCATCATAAATCAACAATTAAAATTTTTTTTTTAAAACACACATTATTTTAATATATATATATAATATATATATATATATTTATTTTTCTTGTTTCAATATTGAAATGCATTTGGATACATACTTACGCTTTTTTGCAGTAAAATATAAACTAGCCTAATTTATTTTTTCACTGACCATCAAATTCATTACTAAGTTTACTGTGTGAAAACTATGAGATTAATAATATATGATCCTATTCAATAACGGGTACATTCACGCCGTTGGTGGTGGGACCCAAAAAATTATAAGCGATTGAACACATGCAATAAAATAACGAAGAAGGTATTTGACAAAAAATCTCAAGTAATTTTTTATAATATTTAGATAATAAAATGATGGTGTACTGTTGGACCAAACATTTTCTTGGCGACTTTTCCATTCATCGACGATTATTTTGGATTATTATTATCAAATCTTGAAGGAATTAAATATTCATACATGACTGCATGCATTAACGGCATTGTTTACAGAAAATAAGAAACGAATAGAGAGTGGTTATTGTTTAGGGTTGAGAAAGAAGTTGTGATTGACGTATATATTTTATATTATACATTTATTATCTGTACTGAAAGTTCTGAAGATATCCGTAGAAATCCTGCAATACGAATACACGTTTACTATAAGACTCATAACCACGCTATAAATAACACTACGTACATAGTATATTATACATTATTATAGACGTGTAGTGTTCTCTTGATTTCCATATGATTTTTATTAGACAAACAACGTTTAATTTTTTTGAAATAAGATTTTTAGTACTATTTTGAGTTATTTAATTATATCATATTAATTCCAGTTCTAAGCCCTAATAAAAGTCCCTAAAGCAATACGTCTGAAAAATTACATTCTGTCAATGTCAAAATAACATTTGTTTGTAAAATGTATCAAACTCATTACGTAGTCGTGGCGTGAAAAATTTGAAGGTATTTTGTCTTTGAAAAATGATATTTTGGCACCAGTCCCCAAAAACACAGCGCCTTCAAACATCTATCACTCACTAATTAAAAAGCAAAAAAATAACTAGTGCGGACAAAATTACTTTTGGCTGTATGTGTATATCCAATCTTTACTTTAAATAAAACATTAATAAAATTGTGTCGTTTAGAAATTATTTATTTTTGATATAATTATCGGTATATTGTTACGTAATGTGTTTCACAAGATACTTTGTTGATACTTAAATAAAATTCGATAACAGATTAAAAACTAAACGTCTTGTTATGTCATGTAAATTCAAAATTTACTTAAAAAATTGAGTATTATAATAATATTTTCTATTATATTAGATGTTCATGTACGGTGTTCAGATGTAAATGTAAAACATTTCGTGATTATTATTGGTGAAACGGTGTGAAAGCCATTATACCTTACTGCACTTATTATACGAGTAACGAGCAAATTACTTGCATCTGGGTTAATGTCATTCATAAGCCTACCGCCTATAGACGTGCATAATACGAGTATATCAATAACTACT
The DNA here is from genome assembly GCF_003676215.2 of Rhopalosiphum maidis. Lineage (NCBI taxonomy): Eukaryota > Metazoa > Arthropoda > Insecta > Hemiptera > Aphididae > Rhopalosiphum > Rhopalosiphum maidis. The sequence continues at coordinate 25,759,327 of NC_040877.1, read as the reverse complement.
AGAAAATCGTCGGTAAAAATAATACTGTAGCGGTTTTCTCGTCAAGAGTAAAAATATAAACAAAATCACGAAATTATTGTCGTCGCACCTAAGCCCTGTACACGAGATATACAGACATATATGGTAGGTATACATATAAGAAGTCAGCGCCGACGGGAGTGGCTCGAGGAATGCAATATACGATAGAGGGACAACACTGCGGCAGGGGTAGATTCCGTGCAATAAACCCGAACGATGCCGATAAATTAAGTTCGCCAGCAGTCTCCTCGCACGCGAGCGCATCTCTTCCCTCGTGTGCTTGCGGCTTCGGTGGCATTGGCGACGACGCGAAAACGCCGGCGACTTCCTCGGCGACAAATCATACGGTGAGCGTGGTCGGACGAAAGTGGTTGTGGTGGTGGTGGGGGGGACGCCGCAATACGGAACGGCATTTTGGCAACCGCGCCCGTCTTCCGGTCTGCACGAGAGAATCATATTTTACCCCTTCGACCCCTCCCGACCGCTACGATGTATGCAAATATTGCCCCGACGTCTGCATATATATTTATATATGTATACAACAATAATAATGATAATATAATAGTGTACATAATATAATATATACTTTCCGACCAAACAAATTTGTACTCTGTTTGATATTGTTATAATAACATAACGCTGCTGCACCGGCGAAACGACCCCGCGCGCCCCGCCATACTGTGCAATGTCTTATAATAATGTACACACCACCCACAACGTACACATATAGTTTTCGTGCCGTATAGTGCAGTTTGTGAACATTGTTCGGTTGTATAATTTAAATGACTCCCCCGAGTGGAGGGCCCGACTTGGAATGCTTGACGACGAACGGGACGATGATAAAATTATAGTATAACTGATAGGTGAGCAATAATCATGACAACGTGTTTTTCGGTTTAAATATTATTACTGTATAGCTCGTCTTGGTCAGATGGATTGTTCACAAAGCGACGGTAAACGTATAATTTGACCATTTAACAAATTCATCATATTATGTATACATAAATATAATATTATGTTGTAAATTATTAGAACACGGCTACAGCTTGCAAGTTTAATGTCGGATTTCGAAATAAATTTATGGAAATGACGAATATTATATAAATATATCATAATATTATTATAATAAGTGTTGGAGCGAAAATAATAATGGCAAACCGTGCCTAGTAGGTTAGACAAAATCCATTATAATTTTTATTTTAAACTGAACGTTATAAAACTATGATATTTTTTCCTTTCTTTTTTTTTTTTTTTTTGAAATCTACTTACTCGATAGAGCAATATTCTAATAAACGACGACTAAAATAAACAGGAAATTAACGTCAGACTATTTTTTCGAATATGAACATAATTTATTTTCATTTTGAAACTATTGAGAACACTACAGACTTGTACTATATAAAATTATGGTAAATAAGATACAATTTTTTGATTATGTATACATAGATTTTATATTTCAATTTTCAATAATACCGTACGTTTCACCAACGATCATAAATCCTGATAATCTAATAAACATAAAAAAAAAAAAAAATGTATACTCATATGAAAATATACTGCCACGAGAGACTTTTTCTTATTTTTTTATTAACAAATGCATTTAAGTAAAAAACTACTACACTAGTCGAGAATGTTGATTGTTCTCAACACTGTACGTAGATATTAGATAATAAAGTTATTTTTGGTTTTTTTTTTTGTCTACTGGACCGTATGGCATTAAATTATTATCGTTTGACACATGCATCGAAATACCAGCGTCGTGCCGACTATAATAACCTACCTAGCCGTATAACATATATCATTATAGACTTTTATATTATTATCACCGTCCTAGACTGCACAAAGTTTCTCCCCTATACTAATATTTTACGAGCGTTTTTTTTTTTTTTTTCCGTTTTGTTTTATTTATTGTATCGTTTTGTCGTCGTACGAGCGCACGCGCACACGTTCTCACCCGACGACAACCGCGACTGCAGCGGCTACAGAACGGCCGCGCCGCCGTCATATCATTATTGTCGCACAGAAACGATTTTTGGTATTTCTGCTTCCGCAATTGAATGTCGTCGGTGGTGGCGCGTTGCAGCAGTGAAAAAAGAGAGTACACTATTACTACTACTACTACTACTACTACTACTACTATTATTATTATTATTATTACTATTATTATATAACACTAGCCCGCGGGAGAAGTGTGGCCGTTTACGAGAGGGTAGAGGTGGCAGTTATTTACTGCTCGCGCTCCGCACGATAAATCACAGCGGCTGCGGTGACGGCGGCGGCGGCGGCGGCAAAGGGGTTGTGTGTGGCTCACGGAATGCGTTATTATACGCACACACATATATGTATATAATGTGTATACGGGGTTTCCAAAACACGAGACGACAAACACACACACACGAGCACACGCACACACACCCACACACACACACCGGCTCTCTGAGGTGTCTGAGGGGATAAACACCCTCTGCTCGACCGCGTGCGTGCGTCTGCGTGTTCGGGCGTGTGAGCGTGTGTATTTTATGCGTTTTGTGTTCGGTTTTCATGTGTGTGGTCTTGGCGGTCGTGCCCGTGCCAATTGATAATGATAATAATAATACGCCGACGTATAATAATATAACGTGTATACGTGTGTGCGACGACGAAGACGACGGCGACGAGGCGATGTGTCATTCGACCGGAGAGATGTATTTTTCAACGTGTGTTGCCTGCGTTGTATAATGTTATTATTATTATCGTCGTTACATACTGGGCATGACGTGTGTGCGTGTACACACTACGCTCGTCTGTATTTAGCCGCATTGTGTTTCCCACTAAAACGGTTTTTGTATCGAATTAAAACGTAAATAAAACACCACACGTAGTACGTCTAAAATAAAGTACATTATTGTACGTGTACTGCACGGTGTACAGGTCGTGATATTACGGCATGAGACGCAGGTACACACCCCATCATCGTCAGAAAATATCCGAATGCGCCGTAAGCACACACACGCGCGCACACACGAGCCGCGCCCGCGCACGCTCGCAGACGCTGTTCGTCGGACTTTTATTGCTCGACACCCTCGAAAGCGACGACGTCTGTCAAAGGTCGAGTCGTATATAATGTGCTGTACGATTCGGAAAAGGGCGAGTAAAATCATATATTTATCACCGTCTAGGGATATTCACCGTCGTCTAATGTTACAATACATAAAAAAAAAAGACACCGATTTTTTACACTCGAAAAAAGAACATTGATTGTCATACACCTGCTTTTTCTTTCATACGACATCAATCCCGTTTTACATCGTTTGATCGGTGATCCGTGCGTTTATAATATTTTTTAGAACATAATATTATATCGTAATATTAATGATTTGTGTACCGTTCGGCAACGTCGAACTTTTTAAAAATACCTTTTCCGTTTATATATAACTTATAGTTTAATTTTAATAATCCTAAATAGGATGTGGAAACGCCGAGAATAATGGTTTAAAAATATAAATTTGAGTTTTAAACACAGTATCTTACATCCCAATTATTTTTTCCAAGTATAATTGTCTGGAACGACTAAGTATATATTTTTAACTTATTTTCAAATCGCTCAAGTGTTTCTAATTGATGATTTACTAGGGCCGAACAGCCGACTAATGGTAACACACCCCGACTATAACAAATTTAACTAATTCCACAATGTTTTTGTGTTTTTTATATTTTATATTGAAAACATTCGTTTCAAACATTATAATGATGGATAATATAATTTCATATTATTTACCAATAATATTATGTCAATAGACAATACGTAATAAGTTATAACATTAACATACTGTACGTACCTATACATAATATTAGGTGTTTTTTTGTTTATGGACACAATAAAAAATATTAATGTTTTATATTTTTAATGCAATATTATGTTTGCGTAAAATATTCCATAAACTGTACTATGTGCATACTACAGGTTTCCTGTGACTTATAAAATATTATTAAAATGTTGTAACTTATTTTTTTATTTATTTATTTTTTTTAAATAAAACTATGAATCCGAATTTTTAGAGTTTATTTTTATATATTATATTCTATACATTTTGAAACTGTATAATCCATAATATAAAATAAACGAAATTATATAATCGACCTTTATTGTTTAATCGATTTTTATGTGTCCCGATGTAATAATCCAAATATTTTTAGTACGGCAATAATATTTTATATTATAATATAACAGATATGTATTATGTATTTGTGTGTAATGTTTTGTTTGTGATTTCAATAATTTTATTGACGTACACGGGAGCAGAATGATCGTAAACAAGTCAACCGGTCAATTGAACCATTATCTCGGCGCAGTCACTGTACAACAATAATATTAATTCAATTTTCATAAAGGTGTTTGGTTCACTGAACGCGATGTTAATAGAAAACTTATCACCGTAGAGGACGAAACAGTATTATGGATCTATTAAACTATTTTCTTTTAATTTTGAAATAACAGAAGAGACCGACAACGGTATAAACACTATAAAAATAACTTTTCTTTTTACATATAATCTAGACGACAACGGGGGAATAATAAGAATTCTTTGGTGAACAAAAACGTTTTGTTATACAAGCTGAAACCGTTTTATAGAACATGTGTTATAGACGAAAGAAGAATCTGTTATTTCATTTTTGTTGCGCCACTAGCCATATGAGTATAAGTATATAATACAATATCGTGTATATAACGCACCAGACGAAGTTTACATACACTACAGACGTAAACAAATTGTTATTTTAAACAACTTAATTTGCAGTAATTCTAGTCGGGAAATGTTTTTTCTTATTAACAAACAAACTATATTAAATGTAGTACATAAAGTATATTATATTTAATCTAATATTTTATTTTATTTCCGTTTATCCGTGTTAATATCGTATTTATAATCATAAATATCATCTCATTCTTAAAATGTCTTATTCCTCTTGAATTAAATAATTTATGATTTTAAAATTAGAAATAATTAAATTTAATCAGCTAATTAAATTAAACGTATTTTACTTAAGTTTCCTTAATTCGACCAGTTGATTATTTATGAGTTAAACTTTTAATTAAACGAATTTAAGGCAAATGCGTCTAATTTAAACAATGTCAAGTTTTCTCACGCTGTTGAATCCAACACATCATAAATTTGTTTTATTCGTCATTTTTATTTCTGATTATAACCCGCAAAAGCCTGCTGGTTTTTATTTTTATAACTTTTGGATTTAAATCATGTGTTAATAAATACATAGGTATTTTATATTATGTACATAATATTAATAATAATAATAAAAAATCTACGCTTATGAGGTAACGACCATAGAGATTCATGTAGCAGATTACGCGAATAACGGGTTGGACAAGCACCACGGCGATTATATCCACTGATATATTACCCTGGTTGTATGTAAATTAATGTACACTTTACATTATTGCATTTAAATTAAAATACGTGTGTTTATTATAGAATGTACCTACTTTACTCAAAATGTTTGTGTCATAATAATATACGTACACATGTATTCTGTTAAAATTTTCCATTCAAAGCAAAAGAGTAAGACGTACTGTAAAACAAGTGAACCGTTTTAAAACTCACTGCGATAAGTTCGAAAAAATTTAATCGACACTAGTATTGAAGTTATAAATTTCATTATTTATGTATTTTTTTTTTTTTTATAATCGAACATTTTAACTGCGACTCTCACCAAACTCTAATGCGATACACGGTCGTATGATTTATACGTGAAATAAAAAAAAAAAAAAAACCGGAAATGTGTTCACGAAACTGTATCGAACGACGTAAACGGTGATAATCACTACGTTGTACCGTCAAGTCAAGCCCGTCAGTCAATGATCATGCCCGTACAGCCTATACATATAATGTATAGTGTTATATATATTGTACAGAAGAGGTTCAAGTCCAAGGTTGCGGTGTGTTGGGATATGCCAAGGTCAAAATGTGTTATGACTTTACCGAGCGAGCGAGCGGTGCGGGGTGCTAGTCGTGTATCTATCGGCCGTATACCGAAACGCCTTTAACCGGCGATGATAAGTAAAAAACTGTAATGTTTACAGTGGGTATGCCATGAGTAAACAAACGAGGGACTCGATAGAAAAACAAAAAAAAGATATTATTTCGGACACGTAGCGTGTGTGTACAGTCTGCGCCCGACGACGTCCCGACACACCGCGTCATCGGCCATGTGGCTGCGCAGCGTCTCCGTAATCTCTTGACGGCGTCCCGTCTTGTACAAACACCGATCAGTCGATTTCGTCGAGTTGAAATAATATTGTTATTATTGTTCTCTGCGCCACCGAAATCGGGATGATCGCGAACAGATTGTACGCTGCGTCGTCCCCTGCAGCAGCTATCGTGTATAACCGTATTATGATAATCACACGCGAACATGATTGTGAAGTCTTTTCTGATTTCTCACGCGCCGTCCGCGTGTTTTTGTTGTCCGTCGGCTATTCGATCGTTTGAGGAGAGGCTCTGTTTTGTTTTATCCAAAAAAAACTATTTTTCAATAAATATCCACCGCACTGTAGGTAACACGAAATAAATATGATTTAACAGTCACCGCGCCACATTTCACGTACAAGAAATATGTAGGTACGTACAGGTATATTATTTTTTGGTTTTGGTATATATTCAATTTCGGGTTTCCGTCGGTAACATTAGAGGCGATCCTTATCCATCGCTTATTGCCACATTTATCGCGGTGGTCACGCAAAATCCGTTTACGCCGCCCGAGAGCAACCGGTAAGGACGTTCACACTATTCGTTTTCCGTTATTCATTCTTTGCTAGTGTACCCCGCGAGTAGGGCGAGAAGCGGTCTCCTGTTCATAATCAGCTGCTTGATATCACGAAAAAAAGTTTCACTCATTGTTTCTGGTTGATATTCCTGCGAGGCATCCGTTTTTAATACTTTTTACACAAAATGTACCTTTCCCTTTTCCACCAACATTTATTCTAACCAAATCAGATGTAAACAGATTCCATGTTCAATTTCCATATTATTCAAAGCTGTTATAATATATGGGGGCAGTAAGCTTATTTTAAATACAATAAAATAAAAAAATGTATAATAATATACTTTTTAATATATGTATAAGTATACTTATATTAAATACATTTTAAATGTATTATTTGTTATTCTTTACTTATTATCTTATTATTGTTTAATTATTTTTACAATATAAAAATGATTTTAATTTGAACTTTTGGTGGAAACTAACTACACCCACCCGCCTTGTTAATGTTTGAAAATTATTGGTTATACACATTAGATTTCGACAGCAATCGGTCAATAAGATTTTATGTTCCTAAATTCGATCCACATTTCATTGATATCATAATTTCGCATTTTTTCGACGTGTTTTGATTGAAGCACATTATTATTACATATATTATCATATGTAAATACAACAGTCTTAACTTCATACATTCATACTTTTAGTCGGCGCACTTTTTCCACACTATCATTAATTCCATTTTTACGTTTATGTTTTGTTTTTTTTTTCTGTTCAAGCATACAACATAATATTATAGCAATATATAATATAAAAATATATTTTGCCGCTACATTACGATGTAATATTCGAAGCGCGCAGCCGCGCCCCACCGGTGGAAGAATAATAATTTGTTTTTTGAGTTTAATTTAAAAAGTAAAACAAAAACAAAATATACCGTCGAATACGCATCACGTTACTGCGGAACATGTGTATAGCAATGCTTATGTATATATATATACGTATAACGTACACAATGAGATTGGTAGTTTAACGGGTGTACACACATACTTTATTATATTCTTCCGATTCTTTATTATTATTATTTTTTTTTCGTATTTAAGGGTTGCACCGGATCGTAACGGGCACGCCCTACGCGACTGCCGTCACAACCTCCGAAGCAATTACAACTTCTTCTCTTTGTCTCGTGTTTCTGGCGTTTAGAGGTACAGTGTACGCTGCGCAGCGAGGAAAGTGGCAGTAATTAAACGCCAGCGCATAAATCGAAAACCGATTAATAGGGTCGGCCCGCCGGCCGCGTAACGTAATTTTCCCAGGGCTAACGGCGGGATAATACATTGTTATATTATATATATGCGCGCGTGTGTGTAATAGGTATACATAATACGTAGCAATATTATATATACAATATATCGGTCGTTTACACGCGCGCGCATAATAACGCACCTCGTTCCGGCTTATCGGCCTTGCACTCGATATTCGCTACAATATACGCGTGCAAACAGTTAAACGAGTGTAAATTTCTGATGATATAATATTATTATAATATTATAATATGGGCTGTGATCTATTCGCACACACACACATACCTATAAATATATATATATATATATATGTATAATACTTGAAAGTCCGTCGTCGACAATACATATTGACCGATATCGGATTTCCGGTGCTCGCCGTTATAATAATAATATATATATATATATACAATATATGCCGTAGTATAGTTCATCTGCCTATATTAATACCCTGTTACCATTTAGGCGCAGTATACAGTGATATGCGTACGTCGTTATTATAATATCATTATTTATATATATTATATAGATTACGAATTCGCATTCATGAAAATTATTGATGCGATACCGTCCGCGTTATGCGTATAACAACATTATTGTACTGGCGTATTTTACATCCATTTATTCGACTTAAAATTTCACTCATAAAATAACATTTTTTGTTTAAAAACATTTGTCATCGATATTGTCAAACAAATACGGTGTTTACCTATAGGTTTTTATGTACATCCTACGCGAATACGATTTGTCAATTGGCGGTTAGATATTTTTTGCTGTTGTTGTTGTTGTTGTAGAGTATTATTATCTTTACGTTCAGGTTAATATTTTATTACACAAGAAACGCTAACGACTGAAAAAACAACCACCATATATATCGAGAGTAGAAAAAATAATAACATAAAATAAGGTACGATATTTCAAAAAAAAAAAATTCTCATCCTTACGCATTGCAATACTCGTATTAATAATAGCCATTTATAACGTGTACCATTCAGGTTAATAAAAACTTCATTAACGATGTAATAATACACTTCATCATATTATTTATCTTATCGGAGTTGTCAATTGTATCCATTATATTATGTTAAACACCAACACAAAATACCAACATTTGTTATTTCCTTTACTTTCGAAACAAAACCAGTTTGCGCACATTATTATATCTTTCAATATCTCGGTAAATGCGTGCAATTAAACGCGGACAGCCATCTCTCTTTATGCAAACAACTTTGGTACCTGATGTCTATGCAGAATCATAAAACATTATTATTGTTGACGTTCTTAAAATATTTTTTCCTCTTGCAGGCACATTTTTGTATACCTCGGTGGTGGGCACTCTTTGACAAATCAATTAGTATTTACGCAACTTAAAGTATTAAGTATTTCTTGTGCACGCTGTGGTTAAAAACGTATTTGTTTGGCACGTTTGATCATATCGAACCGTCCGTCCCCTAACGATTCGGGTGACTCGTGAATAACAAAAAATAAGAGAACAAGAAGAAAAAGCTTCTTCCCTTCTGTATTACCACAAAAATTCAACGCATTTATTTTTTATACAGTTATCTCGGTTTGAGCAGTTTTTTTATCATATTCACATCGTGACATCGTAAACGGTTTGTGTTTATCGTACAACTCCATTTGTATGCATGGCCCGACACCTATTAATCATTTAAACTTGAAATCGTTTTACTGTTTAATATTATAATATATATTGTATATTACAAGACGGTAACTAGGAGAATATTCGACAAACACAAATACGGTTAGTCGTTTGTTAATCATTACTGGATACACTGCACAATGGGCACATTTGGAATTGGTTTTGGAAGTTCATTATAGAGGAACCATCATACCATTATTATTATTATTATTATTACTACTATTATTGCTGACAGCCGTCTTGTGGCTTTGAATTGAAATTGCCACTTATTTTAAATACTAATACATTTCCCCCCTTAATAATGTTGATTATAATAATTCTGAAGCGATGATCGATAACCGTTTTTCTATATACCTACATATACCGCCGACTGGTGCATCGAACAAAAAAGAATGCGCAATACGCTTTGAAGAAAATATGAATACGTACAATTCATATTAACAAAATATTTTACACACCCACATTCTATTATGGTGGAAATTTTTCAGGACGTTCTTGTAAACATTAAATTCGTATTACCTAGCTATCTGCGTATAAGACGTTGATCAATATTGCGTTGAAGCACTCAACAGCCGGACACGTTGTAATTAGACATTTTCATCGCCCACGTCATCTCTGCTCTGCAGAGTATAATATTGTGTTGTCTCGTAAAACGTATACCTAACTCGTTCTGCGAGCGCCACGTAAATTTGTCGGGAATATTTTCGCACTCGTATATTCCGCCTATTTAGAGGCATCAAGTTTTCCCATCACAATAAGTCGTAGAACCATACATGATACGCATGGGTCTAAATCACGTGTCGACTTTAACGACCGTCTCTGAGCAGGAATCTGTCTCGGACAAGCACACACACACACACGCACACACACACAAACACAGACTCGCGTAATACAACTGAAACCTGTTTCGGAGGAGTCTATTTTTTTTTTCTTACACGGTGCCCACGCGGGCGGCCGACGGTGTTTATGTATGTACAAAACGTCGCCATCTGGCCACCAGACCGATTGCTACGACCGTAAGACAGTTGCATTATAATACGAATAACGTGGCGCGCGGAGACGAAGACCTTTTCCCCCCCCCTCTCGTGTCTTCTTATCTGTCCCCCACAATCGTCGTGTTTTATGCGCGGTGTAACAATTAGGTTTGCGACACAACTTCGGCAACGCATTTGTCTTCCGAAACACACACGACCGCGCTTAGTACTGCAGGACCACCGCCGGGGTGGATTGTATTATACACAGCTCTTTTCTCGGTATTCCACTTCAACCGTCGACATATCGCAGCCCCCACTGCCGCTGGCGACGACGATTATGTTTTTCTATTTTTACACAAATTTTCACCCTCTTTTACACGCCGATTTCCGGCAAACAATGGCCCGCCGCCACCGGAGCTGGTTATCGAAAACGTCAATGGTGTTGATCCAGGTTTATACGACATAATATATTTTTATGTATTGTATGTTTTAGGTTTTTTTATATTAAATAAATCTAAGAAATCTTACACAATCGTTATTTTTTTCGCAGATGAATCCATATTAATATTATTATGGTTCAACATAATCGAACGAACAAAACAACAGCGCCATGTCGTAATGCGAATAATAATATTCACATTGGTGTATTTGAATAAATTGTGAACACGGAAAAAACTTGTATTCGAAAACAAAATGTGTTATTCGATGAAATTTAAAAAGGTTGATGTTTCCTTATAGGATGTGCTTTCAATGCGTTTCACATTACAATTTTATAAATAACTGGATATTATTATTATGTCTTATAACAGTTAAGTTGAATTTTACGTATTTTAATTTGAAAGAGCAAACTTTTAATTTTCCCAAAATAAATTAATATGAGAGAAAGAACAGTTGTTGTTGAAATGAAAGCATGGTTTCTTTTTGTATTATATACAAGTTGTTAACTTATAATATACTTTAAATCACAATAATAACCTACTTTTAATAGCGGATAGAGTTTTAAAACATTTTTCCGTAACATATTATTTTCTAGAGCTAACAATTTCACAACAATATTATTGTTATTCTGTTGTTTCAAAATATAATAACTACATACAATAAATACACCGATATAGATATAATATATATTTTAGAATTGGGAAGTGTAATAAAATGAGTAGCTTTTATAAATAAAGTAGGTACACGTATGATTAAATATTTGTTCACTTCATCATTTTTATTAAAATACTTTTGAAATATTATAATATCTTGATATTACTGTTTATCATTAATATAAACGCAGCAGTGTAGTTGAAGACAATAAAAAATGAAATATTTCGATTTTTTAATATAATATATTAAATGTTTACAGACACCTTTTTTTGTTTATGTTATGGAATGTATTTCCCCCCTTTTTGAAAGCTAAATGTTGTGAGAGCTTTAATGTAAAAGCAAATTCACCGTAACACTTAGGGTAATAAACTAAACACAACATCATTTTTATCGCCTTATTACAAAGTGGTTAGTTCAGTTAGTAAGTTATTTCCGAGTGTTCACTATAATAATTTGATAAAACTATGTTCGTAAATTTAAAAATAAAGCGTTTAATATCGTGTTTTTAAATATTTTAAATAATTAAAAGCGGCAATTTAGAATGTTATTTCACTTGATAAAAATAACTGCATTTTTGATTTACGCGAAAAAGTGTTTTATATCGTTTAGAAAAAAATTACTCATTTTAGGAGCGGTAATAAAATCAATTTATATACGACCGAAAACGTAAAACGTCGTGCTCTGAGCTCACGCGGATTTTACGTGAACGGTCGTTGATTATAAAACAAATAACCGATGAGCAGATAACAATAAGACAACTAATAATATAAAACGGAAAACCAATGACGTGGATCAGCATAGCAGATATAAATGATGTTGATGATTTGTGGGGAAACGTTTGAGCGTCTGATAAAATCGTCGTCATCGGTGTCTTTGTTGGTTTACGTACTATTATAATTTTATGTGACTCTGTCTTGTGACGATCATGCACGTGTATTATAATATTCTAATGACCGTGGAATTTCGCGCTCATCCCACAGAATCGGCAAACAGTTAATTTTGCTCGTTAAACCAAACCCAACTTGCGACGAGTGCAGTCTGCGGAGACCTCATGTGCGTGGTTGTGCGTGTGAATGTGTGTTTAAATCTCATTTTTCCTCCTACTCCGTTCCCAGCTATCTCGTCGAAAAATAAAAATAAGATCCTCTGCTTTATACCACAACGACTACTATACACGACTTTACGATTTATCTGAGACACGCGGTCTTAACCTCCGGGCACACAAATAAGAACAATACGTATAAATAATTGTCATGAAGTCGGTTTTTCAGTCGGGAATATTCGTGTGCGCGCGCCATTACATGTAGGAGCGCAGTCACGACCATCCGAAAAATGTCACGGAGAAATCTACGATTTTTATCTTTCTCTCTGTCCGTCTCTCTCTGGCTCGTTTGCTTTTCCCCGTGCAGTGCTGCGCGCGTACAATTTAATTTATTCTCTCTTCATTTTTTTTTTTTTCTATCCATATCAGACATAATTTTTCAAAACACTCGCACGGTTTCTTTATTAGAAAAAAAAAAATAAGAAAAATAAACGCAAGCGAGTCGCCCCGTGCAGTATTATACACAACATATTATAATACATAATAACTGTAGTTACGAGTACTTATATGGTGGGTACACGCCGTTTATGTTTCGGACATTATGAATACGAATAATAATAATAATAATAATAACATACCTCCCCAAGACTTTACACACACACACACACACACACACACACACACACACACACACACACACACACACACACACACACACACACACACAGAGTTTATGTATGCGTATAATATTAAAGCCTACCTTAACCGTCTCCATACGTACCTACGCTGTTCCGCGTGCCTGTCACGAACATTGCATAAAGTCACGTCAACGGTTGGCGCGCAATACATTTTATTTTGATCGAATTATTACGTATTACTATTATTATTATTATGTACTTTCTCGGTTCGTTCGGTTCCCCCGCCCCCGCCCCCGAACCATCACGTTTTCCTAACACGGGCATTTTTGCCACTCCACCGACCCATCTCGGTACTCACAACTAATGTGTTAGGTATAAATGGTATAATAATTATAGCGACCTACAAGTCTTGAAAATCTATACGAACATAATACGGCTATCAGTTACGTAACTCGGAAATAATCGTTTAAAATCGTATAATTATTGTTATAGGTTAATTATTTTTAAAGCTCACAATATGGCAAAGTTTTCAGTAAACCAAATCGTGAACAAAACTTTACAGCGCATTCGGCATGTTAAATTATTAGACAGTTATTATCACACTATAGCAATATAATATGATATTTAGTATTTTGGTTTTATGCTGGTACTTTTGTACTTTTAACGCACTGAAAGAAATATTTATTCATTCAGACTTTCAATATTCTTTAATAAATTTGAGTAATGTATATTTAAGTATATATAATTATTAGTTTAATCAAAATTCCACCATTCTAAGTGAGAAACATGGTCCTCCCATCAAATTTTACCCCATGCGTCTTTTAATATCAAACAGAATTAATTTCGAATGAGTGCCGATCAAATTTGCATAATAATAATTACAATTAAATTAAGAGGATATAATTAAACATTCATTAGGCGCGTTATTTAATTTAATGAAATTTACAATAATATGACTTAATCATAACTGCTCGTGGCACTTAAAAAAACTTTTTTTATAACCAAATAGTGGTTATAATACAATAATAATATGCTTTAGTTCATTGAAAGCTTTATTTTTATAACGAATTAGCGATGACGTTGTATAATATTGGTGACAATTGTTAAAAAAATAATTAAAATAGTATGTTTATACAGACTAACTGAATTTAATGTCCCATTACTATAATGTGAATGTTTACGTTTGTAATTTAAATAAATATCCTTTAAATTGGGTTTTGGATGACAAATACTATTACAAAAGTATTATAAATACAAATGAAAGAAAAAACTATATGCTTAATGTTTATAGTCAAAATATTTATGCGAGCACTTAACAAAATAGGATCAATATATTTTTAAAAGGTTAACACTTATATTTATGTACATTCTATTTTTATAATAACACTATCAATATTAACATTACAACCATAAAAAATTATTCGGTCACCACGAGTGTTATTTATTTTAT